>NC_133459.1:121738439-122938439 GCF_048565385.1 Saimiri boliviensis | reverse complement strand
AAATAATACAAATAGACCCCCAAGGTGTGGGATTTTCCAAAATACCAATACAACCCTTAGCTGTATCTTGGAAAATAATACAAATACATCCCCAAGCTGTTTTATTTTCAAAAATACCAATATATCCCTTAGCTGTATCTTGGAAAATAATACAAATACACCCCCAAGCTGTGTTATTTTCAAACATACAAATACAACCCTTAGCTGTATCTTGGAAAATAATACAAATACACCCCCAAGTTGTGTTATTATAAAAAATACAAATACAACACTTAGCTGTATTTTGAAAATAATTCAAATACAACCCGAAGCTGAGTTATAGTCAAAAATAAAAATACAACCCTTAGCTGTATCTTGGAAAATAATACAAATACACCCCTAAGCTGTGTTATTCTCAATAATACAAATACATCCCTTAGCTGTATCTTGGAAAATAATACAAATACACCCCCAATCTGTGTTATTTTCAAAAACACAAATACAACCCTTAGCTGAATCTTGGAGAATAGTACAAATACACCCCCAAGCTGTGTTATTGTCAAAAATACAAATACAACCCTTAGCTGTATCTTGGAAAATAATGCAAATACTCCCACATGCTGTGTTATTCTCAAAAATACAAATACAACCATTAGCTGTATATTGGAAAATAATACAAATACACTCCCAAGCTGTGTTATTGTCAAAAATACAAATACAACCTTTAGCTGTATGTTGGAAAATAATACAAATACACCCACAAGCTGTGTTATTTTCAAAAATACAAATAAAACCCTTAGCTGTTTCTTGGAAAATAATACAAATACACCCCCAAATTGTGTTATTTTCAAAAATACAAATACAACCCTTAGCTGTATCTTGGAATATAATACAAAAAACACCCACAAGCTGTGTTGTTGTCAAAAATGCAAATACAACCCTTAGCTGTATCTTGGAATATAATACAAAAACACCCCCAAGCTGTGTTATTTTCAAAAATACAAATACCACCCTTAGCTCTATCTTGGAAAATAATACAAATACACCCCCAAGCTCTATTATTTTCAAAAATACAAATAAAACACTTAGCTGCAACTTGGAAAAAAATGCAAATACACCCCCAAGCTGTGTTATTTTCAAAAAGACAAAAACAACCCTTAGCTCTATCTTGGGCAACAATACAAATACACCCACAAGCTGTGTTATTTTCAAAAATACAAATCCAACCCTTAGTTGTATCTTTGAAAATAATACAAATACACCCCCAAACTGTGTTATTTTCAAAAATACAAATACAACTCTCTGTTGTATTTTTCAAAATAATACAAATACACCCCCAAGCTGTGTTATTTTCAAAAATACAAATACAACTCTTAGTTTTATTTTGAATATAATACAAATGCACCCCCAAGTTGTGTTATTTTCAAAAATACAAATACGACTCTTAGTTGTTTTTTTGAATATAATACAAATAAACCCCCAAGCTGTGATATTTTCAAAAATACAAATACTAAATCACTTAATTCGGGGACCGTTTTACCTGTGTATTCTGAACAACTTGTCTAGCATTCAAAGCACGGACAGTTTTAGCTGTGTATTTTCAAAAAGTTGTCTCTACATGCCATAGCTCTTGAAGTCAAAACGAGTGATCTGTGTCCCCTTGAGTTCAGCATTGTTTTCGTAAGAAAGGATTAAGTTCTATTTGAATTCTGGAAAACTGCTTCTCATCCTGTCAATCAACTGTCAGTTTTGTGTGTTAACTTCCAGGAGAGGTAATAGAATCAATCCAAAATCAAAGGTGTATTCAACTCCAGATTGACAAGTCAAATCAAGAAAGCAGGCACTGAGTCAGAAGAGGTATCTTTTCCCAGTAGGCCTTAAGGCCCACATAAATCCCTGTGAAGGAATCGGGAAAGAGACAGAAAGGGACTCGCCTAAGGCTTGTCACTTGAAAGGGCCTGGCAGACTGACTGGCAGAGGGCTGGAAATCAAATCCAAATCTTCGGACGTGTAATTCCACAGGGTGCACCGCCTCCCCCAGGCCCAATGTGACACTTCAATGGCTTAAGGAGAGCTTGAAGTGATGGATGTCAACATGAAGAGACATTAGATTCCATCGGACCTGTCTTTGGCTCATTGTCTCTAAGGAGAATGTGCCTGGTTCAAATTCTCACTTTGCTTCTCACCTGAGAGATGTGGCCTCAGTGGTCAATGGGAAATGAGCTGATTTCAGTCACCACCCTCTCACTCATCATCAAGAAAATTTCCTTCAACCATACATGTATAGTGTTTTCAGGAGTGCTGGGCTTCATCCACAATTCTGAGTAACATGCTAAAAGAGGAAAAAAGATTTGCTGCTCAGGAATGGAGACAGAAACACAGACACACAGACCCTCAGACAGACACACACACACACACACACACACACACACACACACAGTGACACAAAAAACACCCAAACACAGGCCGCACACACCACTTCTCGTGTTCAGCAAAATACTTAGTGTTTTGAGGTGGGCTTTGAACCAGTCCATGCTCCAAAAAAACACACGCCTTTCTCTATTTCAGCCATCTATTCTCGTAGGAAATGTGAATAATTCTTTCAGACACGGCTCATGATGACAGTGACCACTCTCATTTCACTCTCAGAGGCAGACAAAAGGACTGCAAAGGACTCAGGTGTCGTCCCTGCTGACTGAAGAGGACTCCCATTTCCCCTCGAACCCAAAGTCACAGAAAAAGTAGCTTTCTCTTTGAAGAGCACGCCACTTTTAAAAATACACAGCAGTATTCTGAAAAACTTGTCTAGCATTCAAAGTACGGACAGTTTTAGCTGTGTATTTTCAAAAAGTTGTCTCTACCTGCCATAGCTCATGAAGTCAAAACGAGTGATCTCTGTCCCCTTGAATTGAACATTCTTTTATTAAGAAAGGATTAATTTCCATTTGAATTCTGGAAAACTGCTTCTCATCTTGTCAATCAGCTGTCAGTTTTGTGTGTTAATTTCTAGGAGAGGTAATAGAGTCAATCCAAAACCAAAGTTGTATTCAGTCCAGATTGACAAATCAAATCAAGAAAGTAGGCACTAAGCCGGAAGAGGGATCTTTTTTTAGTGGGCCTTAAGGCCCACATAAATCCCTGTGAAAGAATTTGGAATCAGAGACAGAAATGGCCTCTTTTAAGGCTTGTCGCTTGAAAGTTCCTGGCAGACTGACTGGCAGAGGGCTGGAAATCAAATCCAAATCTTCGGACGTGTAATTCCACAGTGTGCACCGCCTCCCCCAGACCCAATGTGACACTTCAATGGCTTAACGAGAGCTTGATGTGATTGATGTCATCATGAAAAGACATTAGATTCCATCGGACCTGTCTTTGGCTCATTGTCTCTAAGGAGAATGTGCCTGGTTCAAATTCTCACTTTGCTTCTCACCTGAGAGATGTGGCCTCAGTGGTCAGTGTGAAATGAGCTGGTTTCAGTGACCACCCTCTCACTCATCATCCCATTTCCCCTCAAAGCCAAAGTCACAGCAAATGTAGCTTTCTCTTTGAAGAGCACACAACTTTTTCAAAATACAGAGCTAAAGCGGGGACCGTTTTAGCTGTGTATTCTGAAAATCTTGTCTAGCATTCAAAGCACGGACAGTTTTAGCTCTGTATTTTCAAAAAGTTGTCTCTACCTCCCGTAGCTCATGCAGTCAAAACGAGTGATCTCTGTCCCCTTGAGTTGAGCATTCTTTGATTAAGTAAAGATCACGTTCTATTTTAATTCTAGAAAACTGCTTATCATCTTTTCCATGCACTGTCAATTTTGTGTGTCAATTTCCAGTTCAGGTAATAAAATTAGTTCAAAACCGTAGGTTTATGAAAGTTCCAATTGATAAATTTACTCAACAATCCAGGCGCTGAGCTTGAAATGTGGTTAGACAAAATTCTGACTAGAATAACCAGCTTAGAGAAGAACATAAACGACTTAATGGAGCTGAAAAACACAGCAGGAGAACTTCACAAAGCACACGCCAATTTTAGTAGTTTAATCAATTAAGTGGAAGGAGGAATATCAGAAATTGAAGATCAACTCTATGAAATAAAATGAGAAGGCCACATTAGAGGGAAAAAAAGAGTGAACAAAAATGAATAAAGACTACAAGACCTATGGGATTATGTGAAGAAACCAAATCTATGCACGATCGACGTACCTGAATGTGACAGGGAGAATGAATCCGAGCTGGAAAACACACTTCAGAATATTACCCAAGAGAACTTCCCTAACCTCGCAAGGCAAGCTGACATTCAAATTCTGGAAATACAGAGAACACCACAAAGATATTTCTCAAAAAGTGCAACCCCAAGGCACATAATCATCAGACTGACCGGGGTTGAAATGAAGGAAAAAAAATGTTAAGGGCAGCTAGAAAGAGAAAGGTTGGGTCATCAACAAACGGAAGCCCATTAGACTTACAGTGGATCTCTCAGCAGAAACCCTACAGGCCGGAAGAGAGTGGGGGTCAATATTCAACACCCTTAAAGAAAAGAACTTTCAACACAGAATTTCATATCCAGTCAAACTAAGCTTCATAAGTGAAGGAGAAATAAAATCCTTTACAGACAAGCGACTGCTGAGAGATTTTATCACCACCAGACCTGCCTTACAAGAGTTCCTGAAAGACGCACTAAACACGGAAAGGAACAACCACTACCAGCCACTACAAAAACGTATCAAAAGGTAAAGACCAAGGACATAACGAATAAACTGCATCGACTAACGGGCAAAACCACCAACCAGTGACAAAATGGCAGGATAAAATTGGCACGTATCAATATTAATGTTACATATAAATGGTCTAAATGCACCCATTGAAAGACACAGACAAACTGGATAAAAAGTCAAGATCCTTTGTTGTTCTGTATTCAGGAGACCCATCTCATGTGCAAATA
Source organism: Saimiri boliviensis (assembly GCF_048565385.1). NCBI lineage: Eukaryota > Metazoa > Chordata > Mammalia > Primates > Cebidae > Saimiri > Saimiri boliviensis. The sequence goes on along the minus strand of NC_133459.1, from coordinate 122,933,525 downwards.
CACACATGGACTCAAAATAAAGGGATGGAAGAAGATTTACCAAGCAAATGGAGAGCAAAAAGAAGCAGGGGTTGCAATCCTGGTCTGATAAAATGGACTTTCAACCAACAAAGATCAAAAGAGACAAGGTCTTTTACATAACGGTAAAAGGATCAATGCAAGAAGAGCTAAGTATCCTAAATATGTATGCACCCAATACAGAAGCACCCAGATACGTAAAGCATATCACTCCTTCTAAAACTCTTTGAAACAATACAAAAAGAAGGAATACTCCCTTTTTTAAATTGCATTTTAGGTTTTGGGGTACATGTGAAGAACATGCAAGATTGTTGCATAGCTACAATATGGCAGTGTGATTTGCTGCCTTCTTCCCCTTCACCTGTATCTGGCATTTCTCCCCATGCTATCTCTCCCCAACTACCCACCCCCTGCTGTCCCTCCCCTGTTTCTCCCCGACAGACCCCAGTGCGTAGTGCTCCCCTCCCTGTGTCCATGTGTTCTCACTGTTCAACACCCGCCTATGCGTGAGAACATGTGGTGTTTTCAAAGACCCACAGAGAGACTTAGACTCCCAAACAATAATAGTGGGAGACTAACATTCCACTGTCACTATTTGACAGATCAACAAGACAGAAAATCAACAAGGATATCCGGGACTTGAACGCAGATCTGGACCAAGTGGACCTAACAGACATCTACAGAAATCTCCACCCCAAATCCACAGAATATATATTCCTCTCAGCACTGCATGATACCTAGTCTAAAACTGACCACATAATTGGAAGTAAGTCGCTCCTCAGCAAATGCAAAAGAACGAAAATCCTAACAATCTCTCAGAACACTGTGAAATCAAATTAGAACTCAGGATTAAGAAAGTCACTCAAAACGACACGAGTACGTGGAACCGGGACAATTTGCTCCAGAACAGCAACAGGATAAACAATGAAATGAAGGCAGAAATAAAGATGTTCTTCGAAACCAATGAGAACAAAGACACGACATACCAAAATTTCTGAGACACATTTAAAGCAGTGACTACGAGAAAAATTATAGCAATAAATGCCCACATTGGAAGTGAGGAAAGATGTAAAATCGTCACCCTATCATCAAAATGGAAAGAGCTAGAGACGCAAGATCAAAAAAAAGTTCAAAACCTAGCAGAAGACAGGAAGTAACTAAGATGAGAGCAGAAGTGGAGATAGAGGCAAAGAAAAACTCTTCAAGAAATCGGTAAATCAAGCAGCTGGTTTTTTGAAAAGGTCAACAAAATAGACAAGATAGCCATACTAATGACATAGAAAAGAGAGAAGACTCAAATGGATGCAATACAAAATGATAAAAAGGGTATCACCACCAATTCCAAAGAAATACAAACTACCATCAGAGATTACTACAAACAACTCTATGCATATAAACCAGTAAATCTGGAAGAAATGGATAAACTCCTGGACACTTACACCTTCCCAAGACTAAATCAAGAAGGAGTTAATCCCTTAATAGACCAACAATAAGGACTGACGTTGAGGCAGTAATTAATAGCCTACCAACCAAGATATTCCAGGCCCAGATGGATTTACAGCAGAATTCTACCAGATGTACAAAGAGGAGTTCATATCACTCCTTCTAAAACGCTTCGAAACAATACAAAAAGAAGGAATACTCCCTAACATATTTTACGAGACCATCATCATCCTCAGACAAAACCTGGCAGACATACAACTAAAAGAAAAAAATTCAGGCCAATAGCCATGATGAACATTGATGCAAAAATCTTCAATAAAATACTGGCAAACTGAATCCAACAGCACATCAAGACTCTTATCCATCACAATCAAGTAGGCTTCACCGCGGGGATGCAAGCCTGGTTCAGCATACATAAATCTATAAATGTAATCCATCACATAAACAAAGAAAAAAAAACACATCATCTCAAAGGATGCAGAGAAGGCCTTCAACAAACTTCTACAGCCCTTGATGCTAAAAAAAAAAATAAATAAAAAAAATAAAAAAATAAAAAAAATTTAAAAAAAAACTCTCAATAAACTAGGTATCAATGGAACACATTTCAAAATTAAAAAAAGCTATTTATGACAAACCCACAGCCAACATCTAACTTAATGAGCAAAAACTGGAAGCATTCCCTTTGAAAACTGGCACTAGACAAAGGTGCTCTATCTCACCCTTTCTATTCAACATAGTATTGGAAGTTCTAGCTAGAGCAATCAGGCAAGAAAACGTCATAAAGGGTATTCGATTAGGAAAAAAAGAAGTTAAATTGTCTCTATTTGCAGATGACATGATTGTATATTTAGAAGATCCCATTGTCTCGGCCCAAAATCTCCTTAAGCTGCTAAGCAACTTCAGCAAAGTCTCACAATACAAAATCGATGTGCAAAAATCACAAGCATTCCTATACACCAGTAAAAGACAGAGAGCCAAATAATGAGTAAATTCCCATTTACGATTGCCACAAAGAAAATAAAATGCCTAGGAATACAACTAGCAAAGGCTGTGAAGGACCTCTTCAAGGAGGATTACAAACCACTACTCAAGGAAATAAGGGAGGACACAAACAGATGGAAAAACATTCCATGCTTATGGTCAGGAAAAATCGGTATGGTTAAAATGGCCCTGCTTTCCAAAGTAATTTATAGATTCAGTGCTATCCCCATCAATCTACCACTGACCTTCTTCACAGAACTAGGAAAAAAAAAAAAAAAAACACTTTAAACTTCATATATAACCAAAAAAAAGAGCCCATAAAACGACAATCATAAGCAAAATAAACAAAGCTGGAAGCATCACGCTACCTGACTTCAAACCATTCTCAAAGCTACAGTAATCAAAACAGCATGGTACTGGTACCAAAAATGAGATATAGAGCAATGGAACAGAACCAAGACCTCAGAAGTAATGCCACACATCTACAACCATCTAATCTTTGACAAACTTGACAAAAACAAGCAATGGGGAAAGGATTCCATGTTTAATGGTGTTGGGAAAACTGGCTAGCCATGTGCAGAAAAATGAAACTGGACCCCTTCCTTACACCTAATACAAAAATTAACTCCAGTTAGATTAAAGATTTAAACATAAGACCTAACATCATAAAAACCCTAGAAGAAAGCCTAAGCAAAGCCACTCAGGACATAGGCACAGGCAAGGACTTCATGACTAAGACATCAGAAGTACTGGCAACAAAAGCCAAAATAGACAAATGGGATCTAATTAAACTGAAGCGTTTCTGCATAGCAAAAGAAACAATCACTAGGGTGAACTGGCAACCAACAGAATGGGAAAGGAATTTTGCAACCTACCCATCTGACAAAGGACTGCTATCCAGAATCTACAAAGAACTAAAACAGGTTTACAAGAAAAAACGAACCTATTCAAAAGTGGACAAAGGATATAAACAGACACCTTTCAAAAGAAGACATAGATGAGACTAATAAATACCTGAAAAAATGCTTATCATCTCTGGTCATTAGAGAAATGCAAATCAAAACTACACTGAGATACCATTTCAGGCCAGTTAGAATGGTGATCATTAAAAAATCTGGAGACAACAGATCCTGGAGAGGATGTGGAGAAATAGGAACACTTTTACACTGTTGGTGGGAGTGTAAATTCGTTCAACCATTGTAGAAAACAGTATGGCGATTCCTTAAGGATCTAGAAATCGAAATTCATTTTGACCCAGCAATCCCATTATTGAGTATATGCCCAAAGGATTATAAATCATTCTATTATAAATACTCATGCACACATATGTTCATGGATGAATCTGGAAACCATCATTCTCAGCAAACTGACACAAGAACAGAAAACCAAACACCCCATGTTCTCACTCACAGGTGAGTGATGAACAATAAGCACACATGGGCACAGGAGGGGAACATCACACACTGGGTTCTGTTGGGGGGTGCAGAGTTAGGGGAGGGACAGCAGGGAGTGGGGAGGCTGGGTAGGCATAACATTGGGAGAAATGCCAGATGTGGGTGATGGGGGGATGGGGGCAGCAAACCACCATGGCACGTGTGCACCTTTACAACAATCCTGCAAGATCTGTACGTGTATCCCAGAACTTAAAGTACAATAAAATTAATAAATAAATAAAATAGGGATCAATGCAGAGCAAAAAAGACTTGTTTTCAAAGGTAAAACACAATTTTTATAGAAAAGATAGAAACCAAACACTGATTTGGCACATAATTCAGACATGTTATTGATCGATAAATATCTGAAAAATCAGGTACAAAAAAGTGAGTTACAGGGAACATTAAAATCTGAAAATTAGTGTGCATTTAGCAATAGGACAGTACCACAGGGGCAAAGGAATCTCAAAGGCCCCCTATAATCTAACATAAGCTAGCTGAGTTCATCTTGTTCTCAAATTGGACCTTCGACTCCAGCTTATGTGGCCCACTTCCCTACACTCTGAATACAGCTTGCTCATTCATACGTCTTTGCCTTTGGTGACACCTTTTGATGTTCATGGAAAAATCCTCTAATTCCTAAATCATATGCCTCCGTTAAAATCCCTCCCTAGATACACCTTTTCCTCACAGTGTTCCCTAGATGACAATACTATTCTTGCAGAATTGAGAGAGGTCTCACTTAGATAAGATCAAGAAACAGTCCCGGACCTGCCACGTTCTCACACAAATATGTATTACCATGAAATGACTCTCTCACTGTACCACACTTGTTTATTGTGCCCTGCCAAATTAGATCATAAACTATTCTGGAGGAAGAATGGTGTCCATTGTTCTCTTTGTTCCAAATCACCTGGTTGAATAAGAGGTTAATAAATGGTCATATACTTGCTATTTTAGACCTAAAAAAATTCTTCCTAAAAAAAACAAAGTACTTAAAACAATTACTACAAAAGCAAGAGAAGAGCTTAATCTTCCTAATATCTTTAATTTCAGTGGCCTAGGTAATGACTACTCTCTTCAAGTTTAAGTGCAATTCTTCGGAAGAGGTCGGAGGAAAGACGAGTGAGGAGAATGCAATTTTTTAATGTTCTAAGTACTACTCAAGAAGCAAAGAAGCAGATGTCCTTCGTTTCCATACAGACCAGAAATATGTGATGTAATAGGCTTCACACAGACTGAGAGAAAATCTGTTTATACGTGGGGAAGAATTTTTCACTGCACAGCTAACCACTGAAGCAAGCTTCTTAAAGGAAATTTCAAAAACCACGTAGACAACGATGTCTTTCCATTCGTTGGAACATTTTACTACTATAGGAACAATCGCTTTCTTGACTCTCCTCCCCCTGCCCTAGATCCATCATGAACAAGTGTCTTTGGAAATATCTTACATTTAGAAAGTTGGATAGTCTTACTGGAGTGAAAGAAATCGTTCTTACCATTTTTATTCACAAATAACATAAAAATGTAACAATGATTGCAAGTAGGTACTGAAGAAATAGAGATTACACTGCAGGTTTATAGAAGACACAAAGTCAAAGCAAAAGCAAGCAAAATGTCATCAAATGGAGAAGAAATTGTTCAGCCTTTCTCTTTTCTTGATCTGTACTCTGAAGCTGGCATAAACCCTCATGTTTATTAGAAATGTCCTCAGCAGGGAATCTTGAAGTAGGGATGTGTATCCTAGTCACTAATGGGATTATTTAATCTCCCTGAACCTCTGTTTTTCCGCCATTCATAAGATGAGAATGAGAATACTTATCTACCTATATAGGTGCGACCAGATGCTGTCATGAATATGAACATATTTGCTAAAGTAAAGTGAGCTATTACTGAAATGTATGATTATTATGGGAAATTTGGTGGGGAAAGTAGAATATGATTAGAATAGTATTTTACTCTATTATTATTATTTTACCACAGCACAATGGCCGATTTTCCGTTTAATACTTGTTGAGTACCAGGTTTCCAGGGTAGAGAAATAAACAAAACAAATACTCCTGCAGTGACTGAAGGAAAGCAAACTCTTGTCAAATACATGTTTGTGCCTCAGTACAATACAGCTAACATTTCCTGAGTGCCGGCTAGACAACAAGTGCATGAATATTTTCATATAAACACTCAGAGCTCAATCTTTTTGCTTAAACTATTTTCTGACATGGAAAGAGCCCAGGTTTTCTTTTAAAAAGATAGAAAATTTAGAATGCTCAGTAAAAGTTATGACATCAAATTAATAGAAATTGACTCAGTTTTTACAACTTAAATTTTACGGTGCTTGAACTAAATCAATATCGATTGAATTCTTTTGAGAAAACTTCAACCCTTACTAGTGTTGCTTCCCTCAGGTTGATTCAACAGAACTTTAATCCACCCAAATCATATGTGCTGCGCCTGGATGTGCCTCTGGAGAGCATCGAACTCTCCCTGTACATGAACAGCTTTTCACTCAACTTTTAAATCCCACTTCAATATCATAGAATTTTAGAATTACAAAAGGACCTTAGAGGTTAAAATCTTCCACTCATTCTAGGAGTCTTACAAAATATTCATGGACAATTTTGCCCTGTCTAAAAGCTAGACTCCCTTCTATTATGTAAACATCTAAAAAAAAAAAAGGCATCATAGTCTTTCATTAGGTAGCCCAAACGATTATATCATTGGTAAAATATTAAGACAAAGTCCGTATTTCTGGAACACATTTAATGCCTCAATTTTGGAAAAAAAAAAGTCATTATTGTCCTCCATCAAAATTAGGTAGAACTGGAAAATTTTTTACATTATTAGCTGGACATAATGTATTTTTAGACCCTCAGAATAAAATACGTACATACTTGCTTTTTAACGCCTGAAATTATCATTAATGTTAGTAGTCTCCTCATCTCTTACATTATGTTAATACAGTATTTACTAATTAATTTACTCAAATATTTTACATTCTTAGTATGTGTCGTGTAGATTACCAGTCCATGAAAAAGATCAAAATTCAATTCTTTATCGTAATTTTTATGTGTTACACAGGGGTGACTCTCTTGCCTCTTCTGTAGCATCTCAGAGGCAATTCTCCACGCCCAACAATCTTCCCTCTCCTTCCATATGTTACCCCAGACATATTTGGGGTTCATAAGTGGAGGACCACAACCCCTGGGCTACCTAAAATAAGCCCCTTACATGCACAGAAACGTTGGCCTGCAGGTTCGGTAGAATGTCCTTCTACCAGAGGACCCTGGATTCCAAAGGTGTTAAGCCATCTCCTGATGCACCTGGTAGAATTCTTTGCTGGCACTACAATTGTCTTTGGCTCTGACCTTCCTGAGCAGGGGTTCCTAACTCCCCAGGCCGTGGACTGAGACTGGTCTGCTGCCTGCTAGGAACTGGGCTGTACAGCAGGAGGTCAGTGGCAGGCAAGTGAGCATTACCACCTGAGACCTGCCTCCTGTTACATCAGCCAGCATTAGATTCTGACAGGAGCGTAAACTCTGTCGTCAACTGCACATGTGAGGGATCTAGCTTGTGCACTCCATATGAGAATCTAACTATTGCCTGATGATCTGAAGTGGATCAGTTTCATCCAAAAACCATCCCAACTGGTTTTTTGGGGTAAAGCTGCCCAAGACGGAAACCAGTCTCTGTTGTCAAAAAGATTAGGGACAGCTCTTCCCAAGGATGGGACTTCCCAGTTGTGTTAGTCCATTTTGTATTGCTGTAAAGGAATATCTGAGACTGGGTAACTTATTCAGAAAAGAGGTTTCTTTGGCTCACAGTTCTGCGGGCAATACAAGCATGGCACCACCACCTGCTCAACTAGTGGTCAGACCTCTGGGAGCTTTTACTCGTGGTGGAAGGCAAAGGGGAAGCTGGTGTTTCACATTGCAAGAGAAGAGGGAGGTCCCAGACTCTTAACCAGCTAAACTAATAGAGCAATAAATCACTCATTTCCCTGGGGAGGGCATCAAGTCATTCATGAGAGATCTGCTCCCATAACACAAACACCTCCCGCCAGACCCCACCTCCAACACTGGGTGAATCACGTGTCATCATGAGAGTCAGAAAAGACAAAACATCCAAACAATATCCCCAGTTCTCACACCTGTGCAGTGCCTCCAATCAGGGTCATACATAAAGCTGCTGGTGCTGTCATTCGGCCTCTGAAGTTTTTGTTGCACGTGGGTGTGTGCATATGCATATCAGTGGTAACTCCTCAAAGCAAGCCTGGGACTTATCATCATTTAAGTTTGCATCATGGCCATACTCTTTACATTCCAGTTCCTGGAAGAAAATCCCATGAAACTAAAAACAACAAAGCTGGCCTCCATAGCCACCTCCCTTGTGGGAAATGAGTCATCTAAAATTCACAGGGAGGCATGTTTGGCATGGGATATAGAAATGATCCTTTTTAATGTAGTGCTTTTGGTAGAAAGAATACCCACACTTGGGACAAGCATATTATACGCCATGAAAAACATACAACTTTGTGGTTCATATAACCTCCTCTGAGATGGAAGTCAACATGTATTTTTGATTTTAACCTTCAGACTCAGTACACAAACCCTGTCCAACTCAACTAGACTCCGTCATGCTGGGTGTTGGACAGAAATTACCGATGAGCTTAGTAAAAACAAACCAAGCTAAAGCAGACAACCAAAACTCCTCTGGAAAACATTTTTTTTCAAGTTCTTAAAGGCATTTTTATAGGCACTATTTCTTATGCTCTGAAGAAATTTATTTTATATAATCATTTAAGAGATTAAATAACTAGTATAATGAATAGAAAATTACTTTCCAATTATTTGGTTACATTTCTGTACAAGGTCAAATGTAATTCACGGGAAAACGGAATCTGTCCAAATAAACCAAAGAATGACACAAATAAAAACTGTCCGAGAATTCTGAATTATTTCTGGAGAAACTGTTATGCCATTGTGTCACTATAACCACTGTTAGCATGAGTGGCAGAGAACGTATTTCCAAGGCAGTTTTAGTGGCAAAATAAGATCTGAACACAATTGCCTTAAATAACTTAAAATAATCACAAATTCCATAATTAGGAATCTACTTATGGATCAAGGCAGACGAGAGGCAGGAGTAGGTGGCAGCTCCAGTCAGAGCAGCATGTGGAGGCTTCCACTGTGAATTTTTGCTCCAGATTGACTCCAAGAACAAACCAGCAATACTGAGATGACTGACAGACCCTCTGAAGGAAACAGACTCTTTCCTCAGGACCCCAGAGACACCCCAAATACTATGAGAGACCCAGCTGTGGAAGTGGAAAACGTCCCCAATGGAGAAGCTGAAGCTGAAAGAAGGAAACCCTCTGGCAAGTTTCCGAGCCTGATTCGTCATTCACCTGGAAACAGACTCAGGGATGCTGCAGGGGGCATCGTGGGAGTGAGACTGGCCCTTCAGGTTTCCTGGGAGCTGGGTGAGGCCTGTGACTGCCAGCTTTCCCCCACTTCCCTGACAACCTGCAAGATCCAGCAGAGGCAGCCATAATCCTAGGTACACAATGCCAGTGACCTGGGAGTCTCATCCCCACCCACCACAGCAACCACAGCAAGACCTGCCCAAGGAGAGTCTGAACTCACACACACCTGGCCCTGCCCTGCATGACGGTCCTTCCCTACCTACCCTGGTAGGGAAAGACAAAGGGCATATAATCTTGGGAGAGAAACCCACCAATGGTTTCTCTCCACAATACCACAGCTGATGCTTTCTGGGATGTGCCACCTCCTGGCAGGAGGCCAATCAGCACAAACATAGACCTCTCAATCAACAAAGTTAAGAACCCTCATGGGTTTGCTGCACCCTACACCACCTCCTCCGGAACAGGCACTGGTATCCACAACTGAGAGATCCATAGATGGTTCACATCACAGGACTCTGTGCAAACGATCCCCAGTACCAGCCCAGAACCAGATAGACTCACTGGGTGGCTGGATCCAGAAGAGACAACAATCACTGCAGTCAGCTCACAGGAAGCCACATCCACAGGAGAACAGGGAGAACACTACACCACGGGAACACCCCATGGGACAAAAAATATCAGAACAGCCTTCAGCCCTAGACTTTGCCTCTAACACAGCCTAGCCCAATGAGAAAGAACCAGAAAACCAACCCTGGTAATATGGCAAAACAAGGCGTGTCAACACCCCACAAAAATCACACTAGTTCACCAGCAATGGATTCAACCCAAGAAGACATCCCTGATTCCCCTGAAAAAGAATTCAGGAGGTTAGTTAAGCTACTCAGGGAGGGTCCAGAGAAAGGCAAAGCCCTGTGGGGGTGGGGAAAAAAATCCAAAAAATGATACTAGAAGTGAATGGAGAAATATTAAAGGAAACAGACAGCTTCAAGGAAAAAAAAAAAATCCAAAATTCAGGAAAATTTGTTCATACTTTTAGAAATGTAAAATGCTCTGGAAAGTCTCAGCCATAGAATTGAACAAGTGGAAGAGAGAAATTCAGAGCTCAAAGATAAGGACTTTGAATTAACCCAACCCAACAAAGACAAAGAAAAAAGAATAAGAAATTATGAACAAAGCCTCCACAAATTATGGGATTATGTTAAATGACTAAACCTAAGAATAATTGGTATTCCTGAGAAAGAAGAAAATTCTGAAAGTTTGGAAAGCATATTTAGGGAAATAACTGAGGAAAACTTCCCTGGCCCAGATAGAGACCTAGGCATGTAAATACAAGAAGCATGAAGAAGACATGGGAAATTCATCACAGAAAGGTCTTTGCCTAGGCATATTGCCATCAAATTATCCAAAGTTAAGAGGAAAGAAAGACTCTTAAGAGCTGTGAGACAGAAGCACCAGGTAACCTGTAAAACCAAAGTCACCCGATTAAAAGCAGATTTACCTGCATAAACCCTACAAGCTAGAAGGGATTGGTGTCCTATCTTCAGCCTCCTCAAACAAAACAGTTAGCGGCCAAGAATTTTGCATCCAGTGAAACTAAGCATTATTTAAGAAGGAAAGATACAGTCATTTTCAGACAAACACACACTGACAGAATTGACCATTACCAAACCACCACTACAAGAACCGCTATAAAAGGAGCTCTAAATCTTGAAACAAAATCCTGGAATCACACGCAAACAGAATCTCTTTAACGCATAAATCACACAAAACCAATAAAACAAAATTACAAGGTAAAAAGCGAAAACAAAACAACACAGACTATGCAGGCAACAAAGAGCATGATGACTGCAATGATACCTCACATTTCAATACTAACATCGAATGTAAATGGCCCAAATGCTCCACTTAAAAGATGCGGAACTGCAAAATGGGTAAGAACTCACCAACCAACCATCTGCTGCCTTCAGGAGTCTTGCCTGACACATGAGGACTCACAGAAACTTAAAGTAAAAGGCTGGAAAAAGGCATTTCATACAAAAGGACACCAAACTGAGCAGGGATAATTGTTCTTAGATCAGACAAAACAAATTTTAAAGCAACAGCAGTTAAAACAGACAAAGAGAGATAGTACATAATGGTAAAAGGCCTTGTCCAACAGGAAAATACCACGATCCTAAACATATATGCGGCTAACACTGGAGTTCCCAAATTTATAAAACAATTACGAACGGTCCTAAGAAATAAGGTAGACAGCAACACCATAAGAGCGGGGGACTTCAATACTCCACTGACAGCACTAGACAGGTCATCAAGACAGAAAGTCAAGAAAGATACAATGGATTTAAACTATACCTTGGAATAAATAGACTTAACAGATATATACAGAACGCTTCATCCAACAACCACAGAATACACATTCTGTTCAACAATACATGGAACTTTCTCCAGTATAGACCATATGATAGGCCATAAAACGACCCTCAGGAAGTTTCAGACAACTGAAATTATATCAAGCACTCTATCATACCAACAGTGGAATCAAACTGGAAATAAACTCAAAGAGGAACCTTCAACACCACACAAATACATGGAAATTAAATAACCTGCTCCTGAAAGAGCACTGGGTCCCAAAGCAAATTGAGATAGAAATGTAAAAATTTGTCAAACTCAATGACATATTTAAATTACACAACCTATCAAAACCTCTGAGCTACAACTAAGGAGGTGCTAAGAGAAAACTGCATAGCCCTTAACACCTACGTCAAAAAGTCTGAAAGAGCACAAACAGACAATCTAAGGTCGTGCCTCAAGGAATGAGAGGAAAAACATAAACCAAACCCAAACCCAAACCCAGAAGAAAGGAAATAGCCAGCACCAGACTAAATGTAATAGAAACAAACGAACAAAAATACAAAAGATAAATGAAACAAAAAGCTGGTTCTTTGAAAAGATAAATAAAGCTGGTAGACCATTAGCAGAATTACCCAAGAGAAGAGAGAAACATCCCAATAACCTCACTGAGAAGCACAACGGAAGATATCACAACTCACACCACTGAAATACTAAAGATCACTCAAGGCTATTACGAACACCTTGACAGAAATAAACTAGAAAAGCTAGAAGAGATGGATGAATTCCTGGAAAAATACAGCCCTCTTAGCTTCAATCAGAAAGAATTAGATGCCCCAAACAAACTAATAACAAGTAGCAAGACTGAAATGGTAATTTAAAAATTACCAACAATAAAAAGTTCAGAAGCAGATGGAATCACCACAGAATCCTACCAGATATTCAAAGAAGAATTGGCAGCAATCCTTTTGACACTATTCCACAAGACAGAGAAAGAAGGAACCCTCCTTAATCCGTTCTATGAAGCCAGCATCACCCTATTACCAAAGCCAGGAAAGGAGACAACTAAAAAGAAAACTACAGAGCAATGTCCTTGATAAAGATACATGCTAAAATTCTTAATAAAATACTTGCTAAGCAAATCAAACAACATATCAAACAGATAATCTACCATGATCAAGTGACTCATACCAGGGATGCAGGGATGGGGTAACATAAGCATGTCAATAAATGTGCTGTACCACATTAACAGAATTAAAGACAAATATTACATGATCATCTCAATAGATGCAGAAAAAGCATTTAACAAAATCCAGCATCATTTTCTGATTAAAACCTTCAGCAAAATCGGTACACAAGGGACATACCTTAATGTAATAAAGGCCATCTATGCCATACCCACAGCCAACAGAATACTGAATGGGGAAAAGTTGAAAGCATTCCTCCTGAGAATGGAAACAAGACACGGATGGCCACTCTCACCATTCCTCTTCCACATAGTACTGGAAATCCTAGCCAGGGCAATCAGACAAGTGAAAGAAATAAAGGGCATCCAAACAGATAAAGAGGAAGTCAAACTGTCTCTGTTTGCTAACAATATGATCATCTACCTTGAAAACCCAAAGGACTTCCCAAGAAAGCTCACAGAACTGATAAAATAATTTAGCAGATTTCCCAATACGAGATTAATGTACACAAATCAGCTCTTCTATACACCAACAGTGACAAAATGGAGAACCAAATCAAGAACTCAAACCCTTTCACCATTGCCGCCAAAAAAGAAAAAAAAAAAGAAAAAAAAATACTTAGGAATATATCTAACAAAAGGGTGGACAGACCTCTAGTAGGCAAACTACATAACACGGATGAAAGAAAACATAGATGACACAAAGAAATGAAAACACATCACATGGCCCTGGATGGGTAGAATCAATATTGTAAAAATGAGCATACTGCAATGTACAAATACATGCAATGTATAAACACGATGCAATTCCCATCAAAATTTTACCATCATTCTTCACAGAGTTAGAAAAATAGTTCTAAGGCCGGGCGTGGTGGCTCATGCCTGTAATCCGAGCATTTTGGAGGCCAAGGCGGGTGGATCACCTGAGGTCGGGAGTTCAAGAAAAGCAGTTCTAAAATTCATATGGAAACAAACAAGAGCCAACATAGCCAAAGCACGACTAAGTAAAAGGAACAAATCTGGAGCATCACACTTCCTGATTTCAAACTATAAGGCCATGGTCACCAAAACAGCATGGTACTGGTATAAAAACAGGCACATAGATCAATGGGAACAGAATAGAAAATCCAGAAATAAAACCAAATACTTACAGCCAACTGATCTTCAGTAAAGCAAGCAAAAACATCAAGTGGAGAAAGGACACCCTTTTCAACAAATGGTGCTGAGATAACTGGCCAGCCACATGTAGGAGAATAAAGCTGAATCCTCATCTCTCACCTTATACAAAAATCAACTCAGGACAGATTAAAGACTTAAACCTAAAACCTGAAACTATAAAAATTCCAGAAGATAACACTGGAAGAACCCTTTTAGGCATTGGCTTAGGCAAAGATTTTATGACTAAAAACCCAAAAGCAATTGCAATATAAACAAAGATAAATAGCTGAGAGATAACTAAAGAGCTTTTGCATGGCAAAAATAACAGTCAGCAGAATAAACAGTTAACTCACAGAGTGAGAGAAAATGTTCACAATATATACTTCTGACAAAGGACTCATATCCAGAATCTACAACAAACTCAAACAAATCAGTAAGAAAAAATCAATCAACCCCATCCAAAAGTGGGCTAAGACATGAATAGACAATTCTCCAAAGAAGACATACAAATGGCTAGCAAATAATTTAATAAATGCTCAACATCACTAATGATGTGGGAAATGTAAATCAAAACAACAATGCAATACCACCTTACTCCTGCAAGAATGGTCATAATCAAAGAATGTAAAAACAACAACAACAACAGTAGATGTTGGCATGGTTGTGGCAATTAGGGAACACTTCTACACTGCTAGAAGAAATATAAACTAGTACGGCCACTACGGAAAACAGGGCGGAGTTCCTTAAAGAACTAAAAGTAGAATTACCATTTGATCAAGCAATACCACTACTGGATATCTACTCAGAAAAAAAGTCATTATTTGAGAAAAGATACTTGCACATGCATGTTTATAGCAACACAATTCACAACTGCAAAATCATGGGACCAACCCAAATACCCATCAATATATGAGTGGATAAAGAAACTGGCATACATATACATGATGGAATACTACTCAGCCAAAAAAGGAATAAATTAGCAGCATTTGCCATAACCTAGATGAGATTGGTGACTTATTCTAAGTGAAGCGACTCGAGAATGGAAAACCAAATATTGTATGTTCTCACTGATATGCGGGAACTAAGCTATGAGAACACAAAGGCTTAAGAATGACACAGTGGACTTCGATGACTTGGTGGAGGGGGGGAGGCACAAGGGACAAAAGCAACAAATACAATGCCGTGTATACTGCTCAGGCGATGGGTGCACTAGGATCTCACACATTACTAAAGAATTTACTCATGTAAGCAAATACCAGCTGCACCCCAATAACTTGTGGAAAATAAAATAAAATAACAAAGAATCTTTCTATGAAGTATTTGTTATGCACTAGGCATGGTTCTAAGAGGTTTACATATATTGATTTATTTAATATTCTCACCAACCACCCTCAGGGGACACTATTGTCAACCTCATTTTACAGATGAGGGAATGAGACGTAGAAAAGTTAAATTGCTTACTCAATGTTACACATAATATGTGGCAAAGACAAGATTTAAAGTAATTAATAATGTGACCGTATTTTAGGGGAAAGTTCAATTGACTTGAGGAAATAAATGTGAAATGCATCAGCATTTTCTTTGTGTTTCAGCAGATAATGCATTGTGCCTCACTGCCACTGATGAACCACGTAGGAAGCTAGGCGAGAACAAAGCCGTGATTAACCAGCAGTCTGCTGGTCAGGAGAAGGGTGAGAAGGTGCCAGTGGGGTCCTACCCATTCTCTATGAGCTTATCTAGGACTCTCCAATCTCTCTACTTTCTCATTCTGCCTAATACAAAATACATTACAAAACCTGTCTTCCTGAGACTAAAATAATTCACCCATGCTTGGTGTCCAGGGCCCACGTTAATCATGTCTGAAACTTGGTTTAACAAATGCACAATGAATCATCATCGCTTTCATCTCTTTAAACTATGACAGACAGTCATTAAAACATACCTAACTTGACTTCAAGATGCGCAGGGTAGAGAATCAGAGGGTTGGATGGGCATGGGGAGCTGGGTGCAGGCTCAGTCTCATCTGGCCTTCACTTGCCTTCCTCTAAGCCAGATTGCCTGAGGGGAGGAGCAGTGTAACATCTGCTTCCAGTGATGAAAATCCACCCTACCAACAGAATGGCCATACATTGAGAATAGGGAAGTACTGAGTTCTGAAACTCAGTACTTCATGAGTGAAGACTCATCCCAAACTCCTTCGATGTAAGTTTACTATCTATCTGTGGATGTTATCAGACTACATAATCTTGTAAATTTATTTAGACCATCTTTCAGTTATTTTGAGTGAGTTATGCTTTTTCAATTAGTTGATGGTTGTTTTTTTAAAACTGGGAAGAAATGCAGATAACTGTTTTCTCACCATAAACTGAGCACATATGATGCTTCAAGCCATATAAATGTTTCATGGGTTTTGTGAACTGTACTGGTAGGAAGAGAATTCTGACATGTCACCTCATAATTCTTTGTGTAAAATCAACATGACAACAGCTTGAAATTGAAACCTAAGTTCAAACCTGATTAATAGTTTCATAAAATCTACAGTGGTAGTAAGTGATTGCAGGAAGGAAAAAATTATCTGGGTAGTTTTCAGCCATACTGATGTGTACAATGAATCTAGGGGTGATTAAATGTTAAGTGCATCAACAAATGAGCTAATATGTAAGTGGAATGTTGATAAATTATTGATCGATGGCCTAAATAGTACATACGACTTAGTTATATCACTGACTATCTAGATGATTCTGCTTTCCTGAATTGGTTTTTCTAGCTCCATTCTTTCCAAATCATCAGGAATGCTTGATTTACTACCTGGCTAACCAGGAGCTCACAGGTATCTTCTCATCCTTGAGCCAAGGGCCTTCACTCATCACTGTTTCTTTCCTTGATTATTACTTGCAAGTGATAAATGCACTTGCTTTTCATCATCTCTTCTTCCAATACATGCCCCATGATGAGAAGGACTCAGCCTGGCTTGTTATTCCCATAAGGACAAAGGCCAACTAAAAATAAGAAGCTCGACTCTACGTAAAGGACTGAATTGTGCCCCACACTAAATTTGCATGTGGAAGTCCTACCCTCCAGTGTGACTTTATTGGAAGAGAGGGCCTTTAAAGAGTTAATTAAGGTTAGATGAGATGACAAGGATTGGGCTTCAGTGTGATAAGACTGGTGTTCTTCTAAGAGGAGAAAGAGACACAAGAGATCTCTCTCCCTGTGCATGGGGAAAAGGCCACATGGGAGGGAGTGAAAAGGTAACTGTCTCCAAGATAGGAAGAGCAGTCTCACCAAAAGCCAACCCCACTGGCACCTTCGTCTTAGACTTTCGGCCTCAAGAACAGTGAGGAAATAAATATCTGTTGTTTAACTTACCCAATCTGTAGTATTTTGTTAGAAGCCTATAATTACTAACTGACTCATATATTCTCCATGTTAAAAATAAGAAAAGAAGCACCTTTTGCTTAGGGCGTTTATTTTAGAAAGCTTGTACATCTTTGTCATATTGAAATGTATGTAAATATTCTTAAAAGATAACTTAGTCTTATTAATTTTAAGACCCAAAGATGCTGTTCTGAAAGCCTGGGAATCATCACTTTGAAAATTATCAAGGAAGATAACACCTCCATTTCTCAGGTTCAGTAGGAGGCTGGGAGGGTATGTTCCGCAGGTATCTTACTCCAAGTTGCAAGACAACCTCCTTTTATAAAGACATAAGAAGTTTATTTTTTTCTTTGGAAAAGCCAATTGTCTAACAGAGACGGTTACCCCAATTGCTAAGAACGTTTAAAATGAAAGGTGTGTGACAAATGGGACTGTAAAGTCCCCTTGAGGACAAGTTATTGCTTACCTTGAGAATTTGTATGTTAAAGGTTGTATCTGCTTTTTATATAAAAAGGTGAGAGGTTTTTTTTTTTTTTTTTTTTTTTTTTTTTTTTTTTTTTTTTTTTTTTTTTTTTCTGTCTTTGCAACTGCTGAGCTGATTTCCTGAGAAGTGCATCTCACTTTGGTTTCATGCTAAAAGAAATAAAGGTTATTCAATTAGAAAAAGAGGAAGTCAAATTGTCTCTATTTGCAGATGACATGATGGTATATTTAAAAGACCCCATTGTCTCAGCCCAAATCTCCTTAAGTTGATAAGCAACTTCAGCAAAGTCTCAGGATACAAAAACAATGTGCAAAAATTATGAGCATTCCTGTACATCAGCAACAGACACACAGAGAGCCAAATCATGAGTGACCTCCCATTCACAGTTGCTACAAAGAGAATAAAATACCTAGAAATACAACTAACAAAACATGTGAAGGACCTCTTCCAAAAGAAGGACAAACCACTGCTTAAGAAAATAAGAGAGGACAGAAACAGATATAAAAACATTTCATACGCATGGTCAGGAGGAATCGATATTGTGAAAATGACCATACTGCCCAAAATAATTTACATATTCAATGCTATCCCCATAAGCTACCAATGACTTTCTTCACAGAATTGGAAAATAAACACCTTAAGCTTTATACGGAACCAAAAGAGAACCTACATAGCCAAGACAATCCTAAGCACACAATTATGGAGACATCATACTACCTGACTTCAAACTGTACTACAAGACCACAGTAATAAAAACACCGTGGTACTGGTACCAATGTAGACCATACGGGACAGAACAGAGGCCTCGAAAGTAACACCACACAGCTACAACTGTCTGATCTTTGACAAACCTGACAAAAACAAGCCATGGGGAAAGGATACCCTAGGTAACAAATGGTGTTGGAAAACTGGCTAGCCACATGCAGAAAGCTGAAACTGGATCCCTTCCTTGCACCTTATATAAAAATCAACTCCGGATGGATTCAAGATTTAAAGATAAGACCTAACACCGTAAAAAACCTAGGCAGTACCATTCTGGACATAAGCATAGGCAAGGACTTCATGACTAAAACAGCAAAAGCAATGGCAACAGAAGCCAAAACAGACAAATGAGATCTAAACTTAAGAACTTCTGCACAGCAAAAGAAATTAGCATTAGAGTGAACTGGCAACCAAAAGAATGGGCAAAAAATTTTGTGACAGAGATGAAGAGACACTTTTCAAAAGAAGACATTCATGCAGCCAACAAACATGAAAAAAAAAAAGCTCATCATCACTGATAACTAGAGAAATGCATATCAAAACCACTTTGAGGTACCATCTCATGCCAATTAGAATGGCAATCATTAAAAAATCTGGAGACAACAGATGTTGGAGACAATGTGGAGAAACAGGAATGCTTTTACACTGCTGTTGAGAGTGTAAATTGTTCAACCATTGTGGAAGACAGTGTGGTGATTCCTTCAGGATCTAGAAATAGAAATATTGTTGGACCCAGGAATCCCATTATTAGATATGTACCCAAGGGATTATAACACTTTCAATTATAAAGACACGTGTACACATATGTTTATTGTGGCACTGTTTACCATAGCAAGGACTCTGAACTAACCCAAATGCCCATCATAGATAGACTGGACAAGGAAAATATGTCACACATACACCATGGAATACTGTGCAGCCATACAAAATAACTTCATGTCCTTTGCTGGAACATGGATGAAGCTGAAAACCATCATTCTCAGCAAACTGACACAAGAACAGAAAACCCAACATTGCATGTTCTCACTCATAAGTGGGTGCTGAATAATGAGAACACACAGACACAGGTAGGGGAACATCACACACTGGGGCCCAGGGGCTGAGGGGCTAGGGGAGGAATAGCAGGGTGTGGGCGAATTGGGGAGGGATAGCATTAGGAGAAATACCTAATGTAGATGACGGGGCAATGGATGAAGTAACAACCACCATGGCATGTGTATACCTATTGAACAAGCCTACATGATCTCCACATGTATTGCAGAACTTAAAACATAATATTTTTTTCTAAAATATAAGTGGATGGTGAACAATGAGACCACATGGACACAGGGAGGGGAACATCACACACTGGGGCTTGTGGGTGGTGGGGGAGGGGTGGGGAGGAACAGGCAGGGGTGGGGGGATTGGGAAGGGATAACACGAGAAATACCTAGTGTAGTTGATGGGAGGATCAGATGCAGCAAAGCACCAAGACGTGTGGATACCTATGTAACAAAATGCACGTTCTGCACATGTACCCCGGAAATTAAAGTGTAATAATAGTATTTCTTTCTCTTCTACCTTCGTGGAGAAGTTTTCTTGGTTGGGGGGAGATTTCGTTTTCAATTATGTGTCTCTAACACCTCCCAGTCTCAGTGAGAATGTTAAACATATATACATATATACATATATATGCATATGTATATGTATATATATATATATTTATATATATATATATATATATATATGTATATAAACATCTTCTAAATTAATACTTTATCTCTTCATCTGTATTAGTCCAATTTGCTTTGCTGTAATAAAGGGATACCTGAGGCTGGGTAATTTATAGGGAAATAAGGGTGATTAGACTCATGGTTGTGCAGACTGTCCAAGAAGCATGGCACCAGCATCTGCTTCTTGTGAGACCTCAGGGAGCTTACAACCATGGCAGAAGGCAAAGGGGAGCTGGCATCTAACATAGTGAGAGAGGAAGCAAGAGAGAGACGGGGGCAGTATCACACTTTAACAACCAGATCTCAGTGAGTGAAGAGAGCAGGAATTCAGCCATTACTGTGAGGAGGGAACCAAGCCATTCAGGAAGGATCTGCCCGATGAGCCAACACCTCCCTCCCAGCAGGCCCTACCTCCAACACTGGGGATCACATTTCAACATGAGACTTGAAGGGCCCAAACATTCAAACGATATCACCATCTCTGTTACTACTGTATCTACACAGGTAATGAGGGGTTCTGTTAGACTTCATTACATCTTAATTCTGCTGCCCATATCAGATAAACAATGGTAGGCTGGTAATGAGGAATCAGAAGTAGAGGCCAAAAGTGGTTTTTCTCAGATGGCCATAGCATCATTTTAAATGTTTGGAAAAATTAGTTTTCTTGGGTTAGTGCACTGATTAGTGGAAAATGCCCTGTGCTTGCAGTTGGAAGAATGTGGATCTGAACTCCGTTCCACCACTGACTCTCTCTGTGAGTCTTACCAGTCTCCTAATTTCACCCTGAAGCCCAATCTCCTCATCTGAAAACATCTCTTGTTTCTTCTAGGGTCACTGAGAGACCAGATGAAATATTACAGGTGTGCTTTGCGTGATGAACACTTGTACCCTAGTGTTTTCTTAGTATTCACTAACCTTGCCATCTAAAGGGACTGACATTTACCAGCTAGTTTCCAAAGGGGCTTACTCCTAAAGGAAAGGAGAACTGATCTTTCCATTTCCAGTTCATCTGTCCATTCTTCTACTCCTTTAAACTTCTTCATAAAGACTTTCTTGCCTTTCAGCATTATATTCTATCTTTAATAACATAGGACATGGTGCTCACAGTTTTGCACATTTAATTTGTTCTGCATTGGGGGTTATGGTTCCTAAGGGAGATGCCCTATCAAGTTACCCTGTCTTTTCAGCTCAAGAATTCAAGGTGTTTATAAACTGAGGAAATACAATGACTTCAAGTGGAAAATAAAATGAAGAATAACTGCATACTACAAGATAGCAGTGCAATTTAGAGCTAGAACAGGCCTAGTGTGTTCTAAATCTAGCATAAACACATTTTATGTTATAAATATGGATTTTAAGTAAAAAACCAAGCTTTCTGTTGTGATTTATTTATTTAGGTTTCTCTCTAATTTGGTTGAGGTCTCTCTTTAAAGGAGGCCAGAAGCCAGCCCATCTCCAGGAGAGCCCTGGCCAGGAGGAAAGGAAGGCTCTGGGGTGTCATTCAGGTAAGGCACAAGGAGGAGGCAACACCAAAACACAGGAACAGAAGAAATCTCTAACTTACACATCGTGGAGAAGGTCGGGGAGCGTCTGGAGCCCGAGGGGCAGTCTGAAGGCCGTGAGGAACCAGAGAGCAGAGGGAGGGCCTGAAGCTTTCTTCTCGGGCTTTCCCGTGAGGGTGTGGCTTTGCTGATTTAAGAGAACACGTGGAGCTGGGCTTATTTACAGGGCTCTGGTGTCGACCATTAGGTTTTATCATGACCAGCAGCTGTGTGATGGGTGGGTTCTGACTCAGCGGGATGGGCCGCATCACGACCACTCAGGGAGGGGGAGGGTTACCCAGATCGGAGGGGATACAGTGAGACTGGGCTTCAGACAACTTAGGTCAGGTCTGAAAATGGATGCTGAGGCAGCAACTATTAAACACATTTATGGCAGCTTTCCCCGAAACCTGGCTTTTAAATCATTTATATTACACATGAACAAAAACTAAACTGAAAATATTTGGAAGTAACCCCTTTGGTTTGCACTAATAAGCGGGAATCAAGTTTCTAGGTTGTCCTGTTTTAAGTCAAATGACAATGTTATTTAAGTTCTCCTATTCGTAGGTTCTCCTATTATAAGTAAAATGACAATGTCATTTCATCTTAAAGCTAAGATATGAAAATAGAGAGGGAAATATGTAGCCCTTTACCTGAGGTGTCAAAGTGTTTCTGTTCATAAAGGCCGTTTTAAGTTTTAGTTTCAGATTGATCTTGTTACTTTAGTGCAGTCTAGGTGAAAATATTCTTTTGAGGCTGTAAGACACATGTTCCCATTTGGAAAAAAGATATTTCATTGACCATATATGTTTCTACTATGACTGTCGAGTGTTTCTTTTATCTAGAGGTTTATATTGCTAAAGAAGTTGCCTATGGTTACAGTTTGCAGCCAACAAGTTACCCTGAATTAGCACAGGTGGCTCTTGCTATAGGAATGCTGTGGCGTGAGGCTTAACCATAGTTCTCATATTGTGGTTCCCGAACCAGCAGCATCAGTTGTGTCTGAGAACTTATTATAAATGCAGATTCTCAGACCCCACCCAGACCTACTGAATAAGAGACTCTGAGTGGAAACCAGCAATCTGTGGCCCAACATGCCCTACAGGTGATTCTGGACTGCACTAGAGAGCCATCAATTTAATGTTACAGAAACCCCTTTAGGGTTTCTGTAGCACATTGCTTCAGTAATATAAATGTTGACTTTATTTTACTTAATGGCATATGTGATATAAATGGTATATTAATGTCATATAAATGACTATAAATGGTAGCACATTACTTAAATAATATAAATGGTCAACATTTTAAAATTCTTTTAGCTGGTACTGAAAACCACCATCCTGTTTAACAAGGGTTCAGCCTAACAACAGTGGTGGTCATCACAATTCACAGTTTTGGCCAGTTGGTCCTGTTCATAGACACAGTCAGTGATTCACCCAGAGGACTCACAATGAGTTGCAAACACATCCCTTCTGCAGAGCTCAGACCGGGATGCCTTTTGAGGTGCTAACTGGCAAAATAAGTTAAATGTCGTTGCGATTTACCCTGCCCTCATCTTCACCCTCATTCTGGGTCTTTGCTTTCCTTGAAACAGTCGCTTTCTCTGTGACCTTATTTATCCTCTCTCACTGTGTGCCCTTCCTCAAACTTGCAGAGAATCCACAAGATTCAGTAATCACCTTCTGAAGGTAGTTTCAGAACTGACTGCTCTCTTAGCTATATCTCTATCTTAGTAAACACAGTCACTTACATGTCCTCCTGTTAACATCAGCACAAATAAATAAAACTGAATGTGTGCCTCACATCAGCTTCCTATCTGAGCGTCCACATTTTTGTCAGTGGGAGGTTGCACAGATCTACAAGTTACCCTGATTCCCCTTTCTCCTTTGCTGGCTTGACCCTGGAATGAGCTATAGATTTTCATAATATATATCATATTTATCCATTTCTCCATTACTGTATTTAGAATGTAAACACCGGAAATGGGAAACTGTTTTCCAAAAGGCCTTCTTCTGTCCCTTTCTTATTCCCTCCCTCTCTTTCTTCCCTTTCTCTTAAATCCGTCCTTTTTTCCTTCTCTCCTCCTTTCTTTCCTCCCCTTCCTTCCACAAACAGATGGCAAAAGAAATGATTTAGCTCCTCTCCTTCTAGGTGTCCCACTGACTAAGAGCAGCCTTTGCATTCTTGAGCCTCAAAGTTCTCCACGTTCTGCTGACAATCTACTTCTTTCATCTCCCCTCCATCCACTTCCTGTATTGACTCTTATTGTGTCTCAAACTCAGACACACCGAAAAGCCTGATTGAAAGAGATATTTGAGACCAAATCCTAGGGTTTCTGACACAGTAGTTTCATGGTAAATCCCAAGATTTAACATTTCTGAAAAGTTTTCATGTGCTACAGATAGAATGTTGGTATCTCCCACAAATTCATATGTCCAAGTCCTAACCCCACAGTGTGTCTGTATTTAGAGATGGGGTCTCTAAGGAAGTCAGTCAAGTTAAATGAAGTCATAGGGTTGGGCCCTGGCCTGATGAGATTAGTGTCCTTATAAAATAAGGTGTTCTTATAAAATAAAACACCAGAAAAAGGAAAGGAAAGGAAAGGAAAGGAGAAAGGAAAGGAAAGGAAAGAAGAAAGAAAATGAAAGGAAAGGAAAGGAAAGCAAAATCAGATGTGGGTGTAATGCACACTAGCATGAGCAGGGGTGCGGTGTTGGTGGCGGATAAGATAATCAGGGAAGCCTTCTCTGTGAATGTGATAGAAGTGAGGGATGAGCCCTGGGAACTAATTTGAAGTTTCTTCAAATGGTTGCAAGTAGATTTACCGTATGACTCGGTGATTCCATTGCTAGCTATATGCCCCAAAGACCTGAAAACAGGTGTTCAAACAAAAACTTGTATGCTCTTTAAATGTGTCAAGATCATAAATATGCAGGAAAGTCTTGGAAACAGTGTCAGGAAAACTGGATCAGAATGAAAAAACATATTTTACTCCCAAGCGGGGCAAGAGGTAAAAGGTAAATGAGTTTGTGAACTGAATTATCATGTAGGAACCATGCTGATTTCTTGATCTAGGGGTTATGCGGTGGTAACCTAGGAGAGTTTCCACACTTTGGATAAAATATACCGGAGTATTTTGTGGGATGTTGTAAATCTGGCACAGCAATAACTGGTGGGGACTCTAAGAAAAGAAACAGGTTATATTTTGCACTGCTACTGGAAGTTTCCTAGAAGTATGACATTATTAAAAAGTAAATTACTTTTTAAAACAACCATATCAATACTATGCCAGAAAAGCAGAGACGTCACCAAAATCCACTACAGAGGCTACTCTTCATCCAAAGCTGTGAACCCTTATAAAAGCCTCAATGTCAACCAACTCCACTTAGTAGATATTATTATACTTACTAGTATTAGAGGCTGCTGTGTGGACACATTAGTTTTACTGCACAGTGTGGATATTAGTGTTAGGGCATAGTGTACATATTATATTGGTGTTGTAGAACAGTGCAGATATTACATTAACATCAGGGAACCATACGGATAGTATTACATTAGCATTGGAAGCAACAGTGTGGATGTCAGATTAGCGTTAGAATATTATATTGGTGTGGATATTATGTTGGTGTTAGGGTACGGTATGGATATCATAGTAATGTTAGGGCACGGTGTGATTATTATATTAGAGGCCACTGTGAGAACATATCTTAGCAGCCACTGTGTCTGGATATTGACAATGATATCAGGATGTAGTCGTAATGATGGGATTTGGGGATTTCATTTTTCTAGATGAATTTCTTCCTTTGCTGAGTACTCTAAAGACTCTCTTCTCTGCACTCAAGGCCGTGGAAAGGAAGCTTTTTACTCACCAATGAACAAGACTTAGTTGACACCACCGTCGTGCTGCCCCGAGGAAGTCTTCGGGCACCTCAGAGGGAAGTTGGTCAGGGGTGGGTTCGTGCGCCCTCTGGTGGCACCAGAGCTCAGCACAGATACTCTTGCTCAGTTTCTCAGCAGACGTGCACCCCCGCCTGGCTGTCCTGAAATACCTATAAAATTCAATATTGAGTTTACTCAATGTAATAATTTTAGAAATTCAAACCAAAATGAAGCCCACTGTAGCCATTCCTTCCCAAAGACGGTGATGGAAGACTTTGGAAGCCATGTAGAATCAAATGAATATATACACAAATTAAGAAAAACAAAAACCTACTCAAAATAGTCCAGAGACTGTAATTTTAAATGCAAAACTATAAAAAATCTAAAAGAAAATCTATATGACGTTGAGTTTGGTGTTGACTTGTAACACAAAACATCAAATGCCAATTCATGAAAATATTGATAATGGACTTCATAAAACTAAGTATTCTACTGTGCAAAACTGTATGCAGAGAACAAAAAGAAAAGAGAGATGCGAGAAGATAATGACAAAACACATACGTGATTTTAAAACTGGGTAAATATCTGAACAGATACCTAACCGAAGCAAATATACTGATAGCAGGCAGGACATGGTGGCTCATGCCTGTCACCCCACATCTTTCGAAGGCTTAGACGGGTAAATATTCTGAGGTCAGAGTTCCAGACCAGCCTGGCCAACATGGCGAAACCCGTCTCTACTAAAAATACAAAAAATTAGCCACGTGTGCTGGTGGGCACCTGTAATCCCAGCTGCTTGGGAGGCTGAAGCAGGAGAATCGCTTAAACATGGGAGGTGGAGGGTGCAATGAGCCAGTATCGTGTCATTGCACTCCAACCTGGGTTACAGAGCAAGAAAGACTCCATCTCAAAAATATATATATGTATATGTATGTATGTATATATATATATATATATATATATATATATATATATACTGTTAACAACACATCTCATACATGTTGATATGTTTATACGAGGGGAAACTAGTTCGGGTCTACACAGGAAATCTGCATTTTCCTCCCAATTTCGGTGTGATTCTAAAACTAATTTAAAATAAAACCTTTATTTAAAAATTGTAATTTTTAAAAATATCTCCTTACTTATTTGTACTAATAAGAAGCAGTAATTGACACTAACTACTCCTACTTTTCAAAACAAGGGCATTCATGATGCTGCAAAGTAATTTATGCAAACATATGTAATTTCAAAGAAATGCCTATTTTACAAGATTTATGTTAAAATAACACATCCATGTAAACATATTTATCATATATTTTTTCTTGTGGTGTGGTTCACTTTCTAGGAAATCTGGTCACCTTAGAACCAAGGAAAGACTTCAGATTTTGGACACTATTTCAATTTACAGCAGGACGTTTTCAAAAGTATAACTTAAAAAAAATTAAAATAGCAATTGATAGTGACTGAATCACTTATTATAATGAATGCCTGTCTTTGTTTTGTTTCCCAGCATTCCTTTTAGCTACAATACAACAAAAGCAAATATTTGCCACTGGAAAAAAATATTCAAAGAAAGACTGTAAAGGGAATTTGTGAGCACAATTATTCAATGTTTCATGATGATGCTTTCTAATACTGAAAAGTTAAAAGGGTTACTCAAAGTTATCCCCCCAAAGATGCTTTGAAGTAATCGATGAAACTAGAGAAACAAAAGTGGCAGGACAATCAATGCGACTTTAGATGTCACTGTGTCTCGTGAGAAAAAGTAATTTACCTTTAGAGGATTGCTAAGAATGACTGGAAACCCAGACTCTGGAATGCATCTAAATTTAGTTGTCAATATCACTAGCAATGAAGGTGATAAAAAGGGATCTGTGTTTTATTTCTGTAATACAATACCAATGCAGTATTTAACGCTCCAAGGAAAATAAGTTATACCTGAAATACAGTTGACAATATCAGAATCAAAATAAGCTTCCTGACCAGGCACGGTGGCTCATGACTATAATCCCAACACTTTGAGGGGCCAAAGCAGGTGGATAATCTGAGGTAGGGAGATCGAGACCCGCCTGACAAACACGGAGAAACCCCATCTCTACTAAAAATACAAAAATTACCCAGGCTTGGTGGTGCATGCCTGTAATCCCAGCTACTGGGGAGGATGCGGCAAGACAATCGCTTAAACCAGGGAGGAGGTGGGTGTGCTGGGCCAAGATCACACCATTCCTCTGCCCTACTGTATGTGTAAAAATGCAAATTCACTGAACCAGACTAAATTGTATTCAGTGGAAGGCTGATCAAAAAATTCAAAAGAATGTAACTTTTGTTTTATCTACTTCTTACCTAGAACCACCCCCCACCCCGCCTTCCTACCTCCAGTTGTTCCACCTCACTGAACCGAATGACTTTACATCTTGCACATATTGATTGGTGTCTCATGTCTCTCTAAAATATATAAAAGCAAGCTCTACCCTGACCACCTTGGGCCCATGTTGTCAGGACCTCCTGAGGCTGTGTCATGGGTATGTCCATAACCTTGGCAAAATAAGCTTTCTACTTGACTGAGACCTGACTCAGATATTTAGGGATCACAATCCACAATCACCATGGTGTGACATTTGACTACAGCATTCAGTACAGAGATGAGCTATACAGGTATGGTATGTAGCCTGAAAGCAAGAAGCTATACCATATCACTTACACCATCCAGGTTTTACAAGGACACTTGATGGTGTGTGCACAAAGATGAAATCACTAAGGACACATTTCTTAGAAAGTATCCACATTGTTAGGAGACGCTTGAGTGTATTTTAAATGGTTAAAGCCTAGGAGGAAAAAAAAAAAAAAAAAAGCAACTGAACTCCTGTTATGGTTTAATAACAAAGCTTAATAGAGTTAAGATATTTCACCTAATCTAAGATGCTAATAATTAACACACATTATTTTATGCAACATCACAAATAGGCTGCCAATTAAACCAACTTTCTGAATGACAACAAAAATGTAAACTTTCTTCTATTAATGCCAGGAAAGTAAAATGAATATGAATCATGGTTTTGACATGTTAAAGCAAAAAAGGGGAAAGCTGTTAGCCTGAGGTCTTCCCTAAGCAAACGAAACCGAACTTCGAGGCATGCGAACTGACTTAAAAACGTTAACCAACCAACCAGTCAATGACAAAATACCCAGCTGCCAGCTGGCTGTATGACTATTGACGCTGAGGGAACCATCCCCACAACCGGCGGTCGCCCAACTGGAGCCAATGAGAAACCTCACTCAGCAGCCACCGCTGAGAGCTGGAAGACCCAAGCCCTGTTTCTCACTCTGGTGCTTCAGGCACGATTCAAGCATCATTCCTTCCTTCAAATTTGCCTAAAATTCTTCTAACCCCTAAATTCTAACTTTTAACCGTAACCCTTATCCCTAATCCTCACCCTAAACTCTAACGATACGTTAGTTTCTACGTTTGCACTGATATGTCAGTGTTGATTATTAAAACTTGCACTGCAGCCACCGGGCCTCGGGCGGGGAGAACCTAGGTGCGAAGGATTCAGAGGAGCTTTCGGTGTCCAGTTTTCCATACCGAGATCTTACCAGTCTCTGACCCTAAGCATTGAAGGGCTGCGAACAGGAAGGAATTTACTCACTGTAGACGTGGCCCAGAGTTGTAGCGAGGCTATGCCCGCTAGGCCTGTGCCATGGAGCATGCAGCTCCACACTCACGGTTCCCAACAGACATATACTGAGAAGACTGCAACCCCGCAGACCGGCAGGATGCCGCGTGATGCACGCCAGGGCCTGGATGCCACACCACGCAAGCCGGCGCTGGGACGATGCACCACATGCCCCTAACCCCAACCCACCCCTAATCCCTAACCCCTAACCCTAACCCTGAGCCTAACCACGTTAAGTATAGGTTGCAATGAGCACAGATTGTGCTAATGCTCTCCACCTTTGGCAACAGAGCTACACTCTGTCTCAAAAAGGAAAAATACAAAAAAATAGCTAGGCATGGTAGTAGGAGACTAATCTCAACTACTTTAGGGGGCTGAGGCAGGGGACTTTTTTGAACCCAGGTAATGAAGGTTACAGTGAACTGAGATCGCCCCACTACACTCGAACCTGGACAACAGTGCAAGACTTCATCTGCAAAGGAAAATAGAGACACAGTTAAACACACACTGCACTAATAAGACATGCAAACAGACATCAGGCACATAACAAGATGATCAGTATCATTACCATTACGACCATCTACACCGAAACCACAATGGCATATACCTTTGACACACACTAGAAAGGCTATAATCTAAAGAAATGTAAAATAACAAGTGTTAGCAAGGTCTGAGAGAAATGACCATCCTTAAATACCGTATGGGGAATATAAAATAGTGCAGCCTTTTTTGTTTAAACATGTATGTTACTGCGATTTAGGTTTTGGGGTACATTTGAAGAATATTCAAGATTGTCGCATAGGTACATACTTGGCAATGTGGTTTGCTGCCTTTCTCCCTATCGCCTATATCTGGCATTTGTCCCCATGATATCCCTCCCCAACTCCCACTACATGCCCTCCACAGACCCCAGTGTGTGATGCTCACCTCCCTTTGTCCATGTGTTCTCACTGTTTAACACCCGCCTATGAGTGAGAACATGCAGTGTTTGATTTTCTGTTCCTCTGTCAGTTTGCCGAGATTGATGCTTTCCAGGTTCATCCGTGTCCGTACAAAGGACACGAACTCGTCATTTTCTATGTATATGTGCCACATTTTCCCTGTCCAGTCTATCATCGTTGGGCATTTGGGTTGGTTCCAAGTCTTTGCTATTGTAAACCATGCTGCAATGAACATTCGTGTGCACATGTCCTTGTAATAGAACCATTTATAATCCTTTGGATATATACTCAGTAATGGGATTGCTAGGTCAAATGGAATTTCTATTTCTAGGTCCTTGAGGAATTGGCACACTGTCTTCCACAATGGTTGAACTAATTTGCACTCCCACCAACAGTGTAAAAGTGTTCCTATTTCTCCACATCCTCTCCAGCATCTGTCGTCTCTAGATTTTTTAACGATGGCCATTCTAACTGGCGTGAGATGGTATCTCAATGTAGTGTTGATTTGCATTTCTCTACTGCAGCCTATTTTTAACACAGTTTGCTGATTCCTCAAAAAGTTAAAAATACGCCGGGCATGATAGCTAATGCCTATAATCACAGCACACTGGGAGACAGAGACAGGTGGATTACATGAGCCCGGGAGTTAAAAGCTAGCCAGGATGACACAGCAAAACCCAACCTCTACTAGAAATACAAAAATTAACCAGGCATGGTGGCACACACCTGTAGTCCCAGCTACATGGGAGGCTGAGACAGGAGGATTGCGTGAGCCCAGAATGTGGAGGCTGCAGTAAGCTGAGATTGCATCACTGCACTGCAGCCTAGGAGACAGCACAAGACCTCATCTCAAAATGGAAAGGCCAAACATGGTGACTCACACCTGTAATCCCAGCACTTTGAGGGGTGGAGGCAGAAGGATCTCTTGAAGTCAGCAGTTAAAAACCACCTTGGCCAGCATGGCAAAACCCGGTCTCTACTAAAAATATGAAAATTATCCGGGTGTGGTGGTATGCACCTGTAATCCCAGCTACTTTGGAGGCTGAGGCAGGAGAATTGCTTGAACCCAAGAGACTGAGGTTCCAGTGAGCTGATATCAGGCCACTGCACTCCAGCCTGGCCAACAGAGAGGCAAGATCGCACCAAAAAAAAAAAAAAAAAAAAAAAAAAAAAGAAAGAAAGAAAAAGAAAGAAAAGAAAAGAAAACCATAATGCCTGGGACTGGAGGAGTGTAGTGGCTCACGCCTATAATCCAGCACTTTGGCAGACTGAGACGAGCATGTACCTCAGGTTGGGAGTTTGAGACCAGCCTTACCAACATAGAGAAACCTCGTCTCTACTGAAAATACAAAAATTAACTGGGCGTGGTGGTGCTCACCTGAGGAATCACTTGAACTTGGGAGGTGGAAGTTGCAGTAAGCCGATTGTGCTACTACACTCCAGGCCTGGGTGTCAGAGCGAGACTCCATCTCCAAAAGAAAAAAAAAAATACAAAAACTTAGCTGGGCATGTTAACAGGAGCCTGTAATCTCAGCTACTCGAAAGGTGAGACACAAGAGTCATGTGAACCCAAGAGTGGGAGGTTGCAGTGAGCCGAGATCGCACCACTGCACTTTAGCCTGGGTAAAAGTGCAAGACTCCATCTCAAATTAAAAAAAGAAAGTGAAAAGACAGCACACAGTGCATTATATATCTAACAACAGTCTGTTAACCACAGTGTATAATTTGTCTGACTCAACAACAAAAGCAACCAAATTACAAAATCTAAAAACAGCTGAACACACACTTCAACAATATGACATGCAAATGGAAAACAAGCACATAACAGGATGATCAATATAACTCTCATTATGGCAATCTACATGGAAACCACAATGATAAACTCCTTTAACACACACTCAAAAGGCTATAATCCAAATAAATAGAAAATAACAAGTGTTAGCAAGGTCAGAGAGAAATCACCATACTTAAATACCACATGTGAATATAAAATGGTGCAGCCTATTTTTAACATAGTTTCGTATTTACTCACAAGTGAAAAATAGTCTGGGCACAATAGCTGATGCCTGCAACCACAGCACATTGGGAGGCCGAGACAGGTAAATCACGTTGAGTCCAGCAGTTGACGATAACCCAGGACGACTTAGCAAAACCCCATCTCAACTAAAAATACAAAAATTAGCCAGGCATGGTGGCACACACCTGTAGTCACAGCTACTGGAGAGGCTGACACAGGAGGATTGCTTGAGCCCAGAATGTGGAGGTTGCAGTAAGCCGAGATTACACCACTGCACTCCGGCCTGGGAGACAGCACAAGACCCCGTCTCAAAAAAGAAAGGCTGGGCATGGCAGCTCATGCCTGTAATCCCAGCATTTTGGGAGGCCGAAGCAGAAAGATCGCTTGAGGTCAGGAGTTCGATACCAGCTTGCCCAACATGGTGAAACCCCGGTACCTGTAATCTCAGTTACTTGGGAGGCTGAGGCACAAGAATTGCTTGAACCCAGGAGGCAGAGGTTCCAGTGAGTAGTTGTCAGGCCACTGCACTCCAGCCCGGCAGACAGAGCAAGACCTATCTCAAAATAAAAAAGAAAGAAAACCAAAATACCTAGGAGTGGCAGGTGCAGTGGCTCACGCCTGTAATCCCAGCACTATGGGGAGTTGAGGCAAGCAAATCAACTGAGGTTGAGAGTTTGAGACCAGCCTGACCATTGTGGAGAAACAACATCTCTATAAAAAATACAAAAAATTTGCCGGGCGTGGTGGCACAGGTCTGTAATCCCAGCTAGTCAGAAGGCTCAGGGAGAAGAATCGCATGAACCCTGGAGGTGGAAGTTGCAGTGAGCCGATATTGCACTAATGCACTCCTGCCTGGGTGACACAGCAACAGTAATACACCATCTCAAAAATCAATAAATAAATACAGAAAATTGGCTGGGCATGGTACTGGGAGTATGTAATGTCAGCTACTTGGCAGGCTGAGGCAGGAGAATCATCTGAAACCAGGAGGTAGAGGTTGCCATGAGCCGAGATCACACTACTGCACTCCAGCCAGGGAAACAGAGCTAGACTCTGTCCATCTCATGAAAAAAAAAAAAAAAAAAAAAAAAAAAAAAAAGATAGGGGGAACACAACCCACAGAAAGGAAGAAAATATTTGTGCATTACATGTCTAACAGTCTGTTAGCCACGATGTGTTATTTGTATAAATCAACAACAAAAACAACCAAATTACTAAATGGAGAAACAGCTGAACCCACACTCCGCCAATAAAACACTGAAATGTAAAACAGGCACATAAGAGATGGGTAATATCATTATCATTAGGGCCATCTTAACTGTATGACATACTCAATGTCATACACAATGACATACACACGCTTTGCCAAAAATACATGTTAATGGAAAACAAGCACATAAAAAGATGATCACTATCATGACTATGGCCATCTAAACTGAAACTATGACATACTCCCGCACACACACTAGAAAGGATATAATCCAACAAATGTTAATTAACAAGTGTTGGCAAGGTGAGAGAGAAACCACAATCTTTAAATACTGTACAGGGAACAAAATCGGTGCATCCTGTGTTTCACATAGTTCGGTAATTCCTCAAAAAGAAAAAAAAACTAGCTGGGCACGTCAGTTGATGCCTGTAATCCCAGCACAAGGGGAAGCTGAGGCAGGTGCATTGCGTGACTCCAGGAGTTCAAGACCAGCAAGGATGACAAAGCAAAACCACCTCTCTACTGGAAATACAAAAATTAGCCAGTTCATAGTGGCACACACCTTCAGTCCAGCTTGGGTGCCAGCATAAGATCCTGTCTCAAAAAAGAAAGCATGGCCATGGTGGTTCATGCCTGTAATCCCAGCACAAGGGGAAGCTGATGCAGGTGCATCATGTGACTCCAGGAGTTCAAGACCAGCAAGGACGACATAGCAAAACCACCTCTCTACTGAAAATGCCCAAATTAGCCAGTTCATGGTGACACACACCTGTAATCCCAGCACTTTGGTAGGCTGAGACGGACAAATCATTTAACATTCGGAGTTCAAGACCAGCTTGGCCAATATGGCCACTCAGACCCTGGATTCTACCTCTGCAGCCCACCTGCACCTGAACCCTCCTCCCCACATCGGTAAAAGCCTGGAACTCTCAGAACAGCAGACCTCACCAGCCATGGAACTTGATAGTCCTCAAGTTCCTGAGGATGGAGCTGCTGAGCCGGGCCCTCAAGTCCTTCTGCCTCATTTGCTCTCCTGGGATTGGAGGGGAGAGAGAGATGAAGACACAGCTGGTCCAGAATTATCCCCTGCACCCTGACAGTCACCCTGCAGAAAATCCCACTGATCTCACCAAGTGTGTCCCAAAGCTGCCTGCCTCTCCGCATCTCTGACCCTCAGAGATCCATCCACCGTTATCCTGTGTCTGGACTCCTGCAGGAGCTGACCCAGGAGCGTTTCCCCAGGGAGGCAGCTTCTGATGCCCAGAGAACAGAGGCTGCACCTGAGCCCACCTGTGGATGGCACTATCAGAAAGGCTACCTGGAGGTGAGTAATGCCTGAGCTACATCTTTTTTTCTTCCTTTCACATTTTTGGTGGGGTTTGGGGAGGGGGGAGATCTCACTATGTTGCTCTGGCTGGCCTCAAGCTCTTGAGCTCAAGTGATCCTCTGCCCTAGGCCTCCTAAAGTGCTGGGATTACAGCCTGAGCTACACATAAAATGACCAGGAGGTGGACACCAGGAAGGCAGAGGATGGGGCTGGGAAGAGGGAGGGGAGGCTTTGAGACAGGGAACAGCATGACTCAGAGGACACAGTGCGGCCAGAGGAGTGTGTGGGAAGGGTCACTTGGCACTTTCGGGTCAGGCAGGAATTTGGGGTCTCCTGTGCTTCACTGGGTGAGGGGGGCATCATCAGAAGGCAGCTGCCTGGAGAAGAATTTTTATTTTTTGAGATGGAGTCTTGCTCTTACCAGGCTGGAGTGTAGTGATGCAATCTCAGCTCACTGCAACCTCCGCCTCCTGTGTTCAAGCGGTTCTCCTGCCTGAGATTCTGGAGTAGCTGAGATGATAGGTGCCTGCCACCATGCTTAGATAATCTTTGTAGTTTTTAATAGAAATAGCATTTTGCCATGTTGGCCAGGCTGCTTTTGAACTCCTGATCTCAGGTGATCCGCCTGCCTCCACCTCCCAAAGTGCTGGGATTACAGGTGTGAGCCACCATGCCTGAAGGAGGCCACGCAGGAGGCTGGAGAAACAGTCCAAGTGACAGATGGACATTGGGACAGCTGGGCATAGAGAGGAAATAAACTCCTTCCCTTCATGCCCCTTGCCTCCCTCCCTCTCTCCCGCCTTTCTTTCCTTTCTTCCCTACTCCTTTCTTCTGCTCTCCCGCCCTTTCTTTCTTCCCTTTTTTCCTTTCCTCCCTCCCCCCTCTCTTCCTTCTCTCCCTCATTCCTTCTCTTCCTCCTTCAACTCTTTCCTTCCCTCCATCTGTCCTCCCCTTTCCTATGTGTCCTTGCCTCCCTCCTCTTCACTCGTCCCCTCCTCTCCTTTTTCCCCTCCCTCCTTTCTTCCCTTCATCTCTCCCTCCCTTCTCTCCACCCTCCTATCTTCTGTAGTTCTCAAACACTGATCCAGCACCTTCTGCATGAGGAGCACTAACTAGATACTGAGTCTGCCACAGGGAGTGGCCCGTGCTGCTGTGGAGCTTCCAGTCTAAGGAGAGCGAGGCCATCGGCCCCTGCCAGGAGCCTCCTGCAGGGCCCTTTAGGAAGTGCGAAGTGCTGGGGAAAAGCAAAAACAAACCCAGGACAGGCCAAGGAAGGGAGCTGCTGGGAGGAGAGGGATGGGCGGGCCATGTCCTTGCTGGATGGTGGTGAGGGAGGCAGCCCTGACTGCAGGGGGTGCTGGAGGGGACAATGGTCTTCTGGAAGGAGGGTGGTCCAGGTGGAGGGAACAGCTAAAGCAGATGCCTGGAGGGATGTGTGAACATCAGGCAGGTGTGAGGATGGGGAAGAATGGTAGGTGGAAAACGGAGGGAGACTGGTGGAAGGTGAGGCTGGAGGCAATGAGGCAGCCCAGGGTGAGCCTGGTGGGCCACTCTGGGGCCTTTGGCTCAGATCGAGAAAAATGGGGCCGCTGTGGGTCTGAGCAGAGGAGGGTGCAATGGATTCAGCTCACACAGGTCTCCTGTGGCTGGAAGGGCAGAGAGGCTGGGACAGAAGTAGGGAGTGAGCCAGGGCCTTGCTTCTGGATGCATTTTCAAGGTGATGCCAAGCACATCTTCTGACTAACGGAGTGCAGGAGAAAAAGGCATTGATCTGACCCAGGGCCCGGGGCCTGAACACTAGAGAGAGGAGTCCCCATCCATTGTGATGGGGAAGGAGCGGGGCAGATCTGCACAATGGGCAACTCACAGAGACAAGAACAAAGACAGACCCACCGGCTCCCACTCAGCTCTCCCCTCCCCATCGCCCATGCCAGGGCCTGTGTCTCCCTCCCTACTGCCTGCCTGGTCCATCCCTTTCCCAAAAGCCAAACCTAACAGTGATTCCTCTTCTTGGTGATGAAGAAATTCAGAAGGAGGAGGCTCAGGAAGACAGCGATGGCAGTGAGGGAGGAGGGCACAGAGGGCACAGAATGTCAGGAGATCCCAAGGAGCCCAGCTGCCAGAGGTGTGTGAACCACAGCAACTGCATCTTGAATAGGAGATGGGTAAAAGGAGGCTGAGACCTACTGGGCTGCGTTCCCAGGCGGGGAAGGCATTCTAAGTCACAGGATGACATAGGAGGTCAGCACAAGATACAGGTCACAGAGACATTGTCGATAAAACAGGCTGCAGTAAAGAAGCCAATCCAAAACCCATCAAAACCAAGATGGCCAGGAGAGTGACCTCTGGTCGTCCTCGCTGCCACATTGCCACCAGTGCCTTGACAGTTTATAAATGCCATGGCAACATCAGAAAGTTGCCCTGTATGATCTAAAAAAGGGGAGTCATGAATAATCTACCCCCCCATTCAGCATGTCATGAAGAAATAACCCTAAAGATGGGCACCAGTGCCCTCTGGGCTGCTCTATGGAGTAACCATTCTATCTTTACTTTCCTAAAAAACTTGCTTGTCTAGGAAAGCATAAACTTGCTCTGTGGCTCACACCTGTAACCCCAGCACTTTGGGAGGCTGAGGGAGGCGGATCACCTGAGGTCAAGAGTTTGAGAGCAGCCTGGCCAACATGGTGAAACCCCATCTCTACTAAAAATATAAAAATTAGCCAGGTGTGGTGGCAAGCACCTGTGATCCCAGCTACTTAGGAGACTGAAGCAGAAAAATCACTTGAACCCCAGAGGAGTAGGTTGTAGTGAGCCAAGATCACACCACTGCCCTCTATCTAGCCTGGGCAACAGAGTGAGACTCCATCTGAAAAACAAACAAACAAAAAAAACCACCAACCAAACAAACAAAAAAAAAAAATGTGTTTTCACTTTATGTACTCACCCCGAGTTGTTTCTTGCACGAGATTCAAGAACCCTCCCTTGGGGTCTGGATCGGGTCCCCTTTCCTGTAACACAGCTGCAGATCCTGCAGGGGGTCAGACTTGGGTCCTAAGATGCAGTCGGGGAATGTCATAATGGCAGCCACCAGGTCTCAGGGATCTGGGCTCATGGGGGTCTGCTGGGTCAGGAGGCAC
Source organism: Saimiri boliviensis (assembly GCF_048565385.1). Classification (NCBI taxonomy): domain Eukaryota; kingdom Metazoa; phylum Chordata; class Mammalia; order Primates; family Cebidae; genus Saimiri; species Saimiri boliviensis. The sequence goes on along the minus strand of NC_133459.1, from coordinate 122,895,473 downwards.
CTGCTGAATATGGGGTTCTTCAATGTCAGGGAGGGGAATGGTCCACTTACACGATGGGGAGAGGGTTATATTCAAGACAGAACATGCACGCACATGGCGGACTATGAGATGTTCCTGGCCACAACAGTGAAATTGGGACCTCTGGAATCAGGACCAGGTTCAAATCCTGACTCTGACGCTTGTGAGTGTGGCCTTGGGGCAAGCCACCTCCCTAATGTGCAATTCTCTTGTCTGTACAATGGGAACAGAGTTGTCTTTATTTTGCATGTTTGCTTATTACATTTAATTATTTCCCTAATCTTCATTTTACCCTCATGAGGGTTGTCAGACTTAGCAAAGCATCATACAGATGCACAGTTACCTTCGAAGACAAAGAGTAAATAAGGTTTTAGTTTAAGTCTCGTGCATTATTTGAGACATACACGAAGAGTCCAAAACTCACACTTCACTGGATGTCCTATGTTTTCTCTGGCAACCCGGCTCCCCACCGACGTGGTGCTTTTGGGATAGTTATCTCCCGCTCTCAGCTTTGGTTTCTATATCTGGAAAATGTGGAAGTGGGAGGTAGAATAAATGATTTTGAAGTTGCTGTGACTTTCTGAGAGTCCTTCACATGTTACTTGAACCCATTCTCTTGCCAAGCCCAAGCCCCACCCCAACTCCAGTCTGCATGCCTCAGTTTCCCCTCTCAGTCCTTAGGAATACTGTTTTTTTTTTAAAAAAAAACTGGAGTCTCGCTTTGTTACCCAGGCTAAAGGGCAGTGTCCCGATCTTGGCTCACTGCAACCTCTGCTTCCCAACCAATGCTGTCTCAGCCTCCCGAGTAGCTGGGATTATAGGCGTGAATCATTATGCCTGGCTATTTTTTATATTTTTAGTATAAAAATTAGGGTTTCACCATATAGGGTTTCACCATGTTGCCAGGCTGGTCTCGAACTACTGGCCTCAAGTGAACTACCCATCTCAGCCTCCCTAAGTACTGGGATTACAGGTTTGACCCACCCCACCCAGCTCAAAGACAATGGAACACTACTTTCTAATCTTGAGTCAGTTTCACTTATGCAGCAATGGAGCCAGCTGGTGGCTCCATGGAGAAGTGCCCTGAGGGTAAACTGCCCGCAGCAGGGATCGGAAAAACACTCAAAGGAATCTGACAGAAGATTAGCATCTCTGGGAGAAAAAATGGTTCAATAAACTGTAGCAACCCCAGTATCCACACCTCCTTCACCAGGCTCTCATGGTGATGTTAGGAGCTGTCTACCAAGAGGCAGGAAAAATGCACAGGGAAAGTGACACAGTGCATTATCTGCAGGTATCTTGGTCTTCTCTGATTTTTTTTTTTTTTTTTTTGGTGGAGTCTTGCAATGTCCCTCAGGCTGGAGTGCAGTGGTGTAATCTCATCTAACTGCAACTTACACCTCCCGGGTTCAACTGATTCTCCTGCCTCAGCCTCCTTAGTAGCTGGGATTACAGGGGCCTGCCACACCATGCCTGGCTAAGTTTTGTATTTTCAGTAGAGATGAGGTTTTGCCATGTTGTCCAGGCTGGTCTTGAACTCCTGACATCAAGTGATCCACCTGCCTCAGACTCCTAAAGTGCTGAAATTACAGGCATGAGCAACCACACACAGCCTGGTCTCCTCTGATTTTAGCAATGATGGTGTCGACCTGATCAATTGCCCTGAATTTTCCCTTGTTCTTCCTGTCTGTCTCTTTCTTCCTAATGAAGACAAGTATGCACTACACATCAATCACTGTCTGAGTGCCTTCTATTGCATTTGCTAAGCACCTAATGTTTGCAAGGCCCTAGAATACAAGGTGAAGGAATTAGAAAAAAGTCCTGGCCCCTAGTCCTGCCAAAAACAATCATATGTATGCGCATTTGATTTTTTAAAAAGTATTCAATTATAATCAAAATGCCACTAACATTTTCACAAGGTCAGGCGCAGTGGCTCACACCTGTAATCTCAGCACTTTGAGAGGCCAAGATGGGTGTATCATTTGAGGTCAGGAGTTGGAGGCCAGCCTGGCTGACGTGGTGAAACCTGGTGTCTACTAAAAATACAAAAATGAGCCAAACCCAGTGGCACACGCCTATAATCCCAGCTCCTCAGGGGGCCGAGACTGGAGAACTGTTTGAACCCAAGAGGCAGAGGTTGCAGTGAACTGAGATTGTACCACTGCACTCCAGCCTGGGTGATGTAGCCAGACTCTGTCTCAAGAAAATAAAACATTTTTTACTATTTTTAGAAAGAGTGTCTTGCTCTGTCTCAGAGCTGGAATTCAGTGGCGTGATCACAGTTCACTGAAACCTTGAACTGCTGGGCTCAAGGGATCCTCCTGCCTCAGCCTCCCAAGTAGTTAGTACTATAGGTGCACACTATAACCAACATGCCCAGTTAATATAATTTTTTTTTTTTTGTAAAGATAAGATCTCTCTGGTTGGTATGTTACTCAGACTAGCCTTGATCTCCTGGCATCCAGTGATCCTCCCACCTCAGCCTCCATATGCCATTATACCTTAATGGTACCTAGCCAGGGCTTAGTACTTAAATGTACTTAGTATTTAAATGTACTTAGCCAGAATCACCTATACCTGTGATCCCAGTACTTTGGGAAGCCAAGGTAGGATGATCACCTGAGGCCAGGAGCTTGAGAGCACCTGCCCAACGTACTGAAACCACATCTCTACTAAAAATACAAAAAAATTATCTGGGTGTGGTAGTGCCTGTAATCCCAGCTACTAGGGAGGCTGAGGCACATGAATTGCTTGAACGTTGGAGGTGGAGGTTGCAGTGAGCTGAGATCACACCATTGCATCAGCCTGGCCAACAGAGGGAGACCCTGTCTCAAACAAACAAACATCTAGCCAGGGCTCTGGAAACCATGGCATATAGTATCTACACAGGAGACATAGAGATCCCACCATCTGTTTTTTTTTTTTTGTTTTTTTTTTTTTTGAGACGGAGTTTCACTCTTGTTACCCAGGCTGGAGTGCAATGGCGCTGTCTCGGCTCACCGCAACCTCCGCCTCCTGGGTTCAGGCAATTCTCCTGCCTCAGCCTCCTCAGTAGCTGGGATTACAGGCATGTGCCACCATGCCCAGCTAATTTTTTGTATTTTTAGTAGAGACAGGGTTTCACCATGTTGACCAGGATGGTCTCGATCTCTCAACCTCGTGATCCACCCACCTCGGCCTCCCAAAGTGCTGGGATTACAGGCTTGAGCCACTGCGCCCAGCTCACCATCTGTTTTTATACAGCTCATGAGCTGCCCAAGAATGTTTATTGGTTTTATATTTTTAAATACTTGAAAAAAATCAGACTGGGCACAGTGGCTCACACCTGCAATCCCAGCACTTTGGGAGGCTAAAGTGGGAGGATCACCTGAGATCAGGAGTTGGAGACCAGCCTGGTTAACATGGTGAAACCCCATCTCTACTAAAATACAAAAATTAGCCAGGCCTGGTGGCACACACCTGTAATCCCAGACTATAGTGCAGTGGTTCAGTCTTGGCTCACTGCAATCTCTGCCTCCTGGGTTCAAGTAGTTCTCCTGCCTCAGCCTCCCAAGTAGCTAGGACTACAGGTGTGTACCACCATGCCCACCTTTTTTTTTTTGTATTATTAGTAGAGATGGAGTTTCACCATGTTGGGGAGGATGGTCTCGATCTCCTGACCTCATGATCTGCCCACCGCAGCCTCCCAAAGTGATGGGATTACAGGCATGAGCCCCAGCTTTTTTTTTTTTTTTTTTTTTTTTTTTTGAGAGAGGGTCTCGCTCTGTGGAGGTGCAGGCTGTGCTGAGTTCTGACTGTACTACTGCACCCAGGCTGGAGTGCAGAAGTGACATAATGGCTCACTGCAGCCTCCACCTTCCCTGGATTCAAACGATCCTCCCCCTTCAGCCTCGTGAGTAGCTGGCTACAAGAACATGCCAACATGCCTGGCTAATTTTTTTGTGTTTTTTGTAGAGACTGGGTCCCTCTATGTTATGCACGCTGGTCTCAAACACCTGGCTTCAAGCAGTCCCCCTGCCTTAGCCTCCCAAAGTCTGGAAGTCTGGATATTATAGCGGTGAGCCACTGTACTCAGTCTGTATTATCCTTACAAACGATTTTTTTTTTTTCTTTTTTGAAGACAGGGTCTCAGTCTGTCATCCAGGCTCACTGCATCCAGGTGCAATTGTGGCTCACTGCAGCCTCCACCTCTCAGGCTCAAGCAGTCCTCCTGCTTCAGTCTCCCAGTAGCTGGGACCACAGGTGCACCACCATGTAAGACTAACTTATTTTTTGTAGAGATGGGCTTTCACCCTCCTGCCTGGGCTGATCTCAAACAGCTGGACTCAAACGATCCTCCAGCCTCAGCCTCCCAAAGTGCTGGGATTACAGATGAGAGCTGCCAAACCCAACCTGTTTTATTGCTTATAATAGTTACCTGTATTAGAAGACATTCCAAGCCGGGCGCAGTGGCTCAAGCCTGTAATCCCAGCACTTTGGGAGGCTGAGGCGGGTGGATCACGAGGTCAAGAGATCGAGACCATTCTGGTCAGCATGGTGAAACCCCGTCTCTACTAAAAAATACAAAAAATTAGCTGGGCATGGTGGCACGTGCCTGTAATCCCAGCTACTCAGGAGGCTGAGGCAGGAGAATTGCCTGAACCCAGGAGGCAGAGGTTGCGGTGAGCTGAGATGGCGCCATTGCACTCCAGCCTGGGTAAACAAGAGCGAAAACTCCGTCTCAAAAAAAAAAAAAAAAAAAAAAAAAAAAAAAGAAGACATTCCATTGTGTTCAATCCCCTGGCTGACCAAAAACTCCACGGCCATCACTCTGAGCCTGCTTATAGAGAAGACTAGTAGGGGTTGCATTGCCTTTTCTTTTTTCTTTTGAGATGGAGTCTTCTCTGGCCCCAGGCTTAAGTGCAGTGGCGTGATCTAAGCTCACTGCTAGCTCCACCTTCAGGGTTCAAGTGATTCTCCTGCCTCGGTCTCCCAATTAGCTGGGATTACAGGCACATGCAACCATACCCGGTTCATTTTTGTATTTTTAGTAGAGCCAAGGTTTTGCCATGTTAGCCAGGCTGATCTTGAACTCCTGACCTCAAGTGATGTGCCCACCTCAGCCTCCCAAAGTGCTGGGATTACAGGCATGCACCCCCATGCGTGGCAGAAGGATCGGATTTTCTCATTTTATTTCTTAGATGGAGTCTCACTCTGTCACCCAGGCTGGAGTACAATGGTGTGGTCTCGGCTCACTGCAACCTCCACCTCCCGGGATTCTCAGGCCTCAGCCTCTTGAGTAGCTGGGACTACAGGCATGTGCCACCGCACCTGGCTAATTTCTGTATTTTTAGTAGAGATGGGGTTTCTATGTTGGCCGTGATGGCCTCGAACTCCTGACCTCTGGTGATCTTCTCACCTCCACCTTCTAAAGTGCTGAGATTACAGGTGTAAACCACCGTGCTGAGCCATGGGTTTTCTTGAACCAAGGCATATTCCTTGTCATGTTTAACAAAATTGTGCCCCAGCCCTGTACTTTCCTTGATTCATCCTCCTTTGATTAGCGAACCTCTCAAAAGCTGTAAGGAACATGGAAGAGCCACTGGCCAGGTGGGCTGGGGTCCCAAGCAGTTGCCACCGCCTTTCCCAGGATGTACACGGGGTCTCATGTACCTGTCCTGTTATCTCCTAGGTCAGCTCATCAACACCATCTGGGTGAAAAAAGGAGACCAGACCTTGTTTTCTTCCATGTTCACAGCCAGTATCACCATCCACAACATTGCTGTCAGTGCATGCCTGACCCACCAGTTTCCTGGAAATATTTAGACCTGGTTTATTAACCATACACCTGCCAGACCCAACCCAGCCAAAACACTAAATCGACTGAACGCAGTGACCCACACCTGTAATCCCATCACTTTGGGAGGCCGAGGCCGGTGGATCTCCTGAGGTCAGGAGTTTGAGACCAGCCTGGCCAACATGGTGAAATCCCATCTCTACTGAAAATATAAAAATGAGCCAGGTGTGGGGGTGCACACCTGTAATCCCAGCTACTTGGGAGGCTGAGGTGGGAGAATCACTTGAACACAGGAGGTGGAGTTGCAATGAGCTGAGATTGAACCACCGCACTCCAGCCCGGGCAGAGCATGACACTCCATCTCAAAAAACAACAGTAACGAGGCTGGGCCCGGTGGCTCACGCCTGTAACCCCAGCACTTTGGGAAGCCAAGGCGGGTGGATCACGAGGTCAAGAGATTGAGACCATCCTGGTCAACATGGTGAAACCCCGTCTCTACTAAAAAATATAAAAAAATAGCTGGGCATGGTGGCACATGCCTGTAATCCCAGCTACTCAGGAGGCTGAGGCAGGACAATTGCCTGAACCCAGGAGGCGGACGTTGCGGTGAGCCGAGATCGTGCCATTGCACTACAGCCTGGGTAACAAGAGTGAAACTCCGACTAAAAAAAAGATGACAACAACAACAACAGTAACAACAACAAAAACACAAACTCAAACTCCAGCCCTTTTTTTTTTTTTTTTTCTTTTTTAAGAGATAGATAGGGACTTCCTGTGTTGTTCAGCCTACAGTGCAGTGGTATAATCATAGCCCACTGCAGCCTCTTACTCCCAGGATCAAGCAGTCCTCCCACCTTAGCCTCCTGAGTAGCTGGGATTACAGGTGAATGCTACCATGCCCAACTAATATTTGTGTGTGTGTGTGTGGAGATGGGGTCTCACCATGTTGGCCAGGCTGGCCTCAAACTCTGAGCTTCAAGTGATCCTCCCATCTCAGCCTTCCAAAGTCCTGGGATTACAGGTATGAGCCTCTGCTCCTGGCCAAAACCTAATTACACATTCGGGAATGACAGAGAGCATGAGCTTTTGTGTCCTTTAACAATGAAATGCAAAATCCATCGGTATGCTGCATCCAGACCCATCTCACATGCAGGGATACACAAAGACTCAACATAAATGGATGGAGAAAGATTTACCAACCAACTTGAGAGCAAAAATAAGTTAATTAATAAAAAGCAGGAGTTGCAAATCTCGCCTCTGATAAAATAAACTTTAAAGCAACAAAGATCAAAAGAGGCAAAGAAGGACATTACATAATGGTCAAAGGATCAATGCAACGAGAAGAGCTAACGATCCTAAATATATACGCACCCAATACAGGAACACCCAGATTACGTAAGACTTATAAAGAGACAGACTCCCACACAATAATAGGGGGAGACTTCAACATCAATATTAGACAGATCAACGAGACAGAAAATTAACAAGGATATCCAGGACTTGAACTCACATCCGGAACAAGTAAACTTAATAAACATTTATAGAACTCTCCATTTTAAATACACAAAAATATACACTCTTATCAGTACCACATCATACCTACTTACAGGTTTAAATGAATTATTGGTTGGCTGCTTGTTTGTTATTTTCTTTCCTCATTTTTTTCCTGTCTCCATTATTAAGCAAAACTACTGGCATAAAAGATGTTTTCAATACCCGTTTTTAGACTGCATTCTAGCCTGGGCAATAAAGCAACACTCCCGTTCTCTCTCCCTCTTCCTCTTTCTTCCTCTCCTTCATTCTTTTTAATTATTCTTTTTTCTTTCTTTCTTTCCTTTTTTTTTTCCCTTAAAAACAACAACGACGGCCGGGCGTGGTGTCTCAAGCCTGTAATCTCAGCACTTTGGGAGGCTGAGGCGGGTGGATCACGAGGTCAAGAGATCGAGACCATCCTGGTCAACATGGTGAAATCCCCTCTCTACTAAAAATACAAAAAATTAGCTGGGCATGGTGGTGCGTGCCTGTAATCCCAGCTACTGAGGAGGCTGAGGCAGGATAATTGCCTGAACCCAGGAGGCAGAGGTTGCGGTGAGCCGAGATCGTGCCATTGCACTCCAGCCTGGGTAACAAGAGCGAAACTCCGTCTCAAAAACAACAACAACCACAACCACAACAACAACAACAACAACAACAACAACAACAATGAAATGGATTATTCGTTGGATATAACTTTGCTGGGGATGCTGTAACAAAGTGCCACCAACTAAGTGGCTTAGAATAAGACAAATTTATTGTCTCAGGCCAGATGCCGTGGCTCATGTCTGTAATCCCTGTACTTTGGGAGCATGAGTGAGAGGATAACTTCAGGTCAGGAGTTCAATACCAGCCAGGCCAACAGGATGAAACCCCACCTGTACTAAAAACAATACAGCCGGGAGTGGTGGCTCACACTTGTAATCCTAGCACTTTGGGAGGCTGAGGTTGGCAGATCAAGAGGTCAGGAGTTTGAGACCAGCATAGCCAACATGGTGAAACCCCATCTCTACTAAAAATATAAAAATTAGCTGGCTGTGGTGGTGCACGCCTGCCATCCTAGCTACTCAGGAGGCTGAGGCAGGAGAACTGCTTGAACCCAGAGGTGGAGGTTGCAGTGAGCTGAGATTGCACCACTGCACTCCAGACTGGAGGAAAGAGCAAGAATCCATCTCGGGGAAAAAAAAAAAAGCCAGGTATGGTTGCATGTACCTGTGTTCCCAAGCTACTCAGGAGGCTGAGGTTGGAGGATTGCTTGAGTCAGGGAGGATGAGGCTGCAGTGAGCTGAGATCACACCACTTCACTCCAGCCTGGGTGACAGAACAAGACCTGTCTCAAGGAAAAAATATTTTATTCTTTCTTTTTCTTTCACAGGCAACAAATTTTTCTTTTAGTAAGGACAACAGTTATATAGCATCAGGGCCCCACATTCATGACCCATTTTAACTTGATGACCTCTGTAATGACCCAGTCTCCAAATAAGTTCATGCTTGTAATTCCAGCACTTTGGAAGGCTGAAGCGGGAGGATTACTTGAGGCCAGAGCTCGAGACCAGCCTGAGCAACATAGTGAGACTTCACCTCTACAAAACCAATTAAAAAAAAAATTAGCTGGGTATAGGAATATGCACCTGTAGTCCCAGCTCCTTGGGAGGCAGGAGCACAGAGCCAGTCCAGGAGGTCGAGGCTGCAGTCATCTGTGATTGTGTCACTGTACACCAGCTTGGGCAGCAGCAAGACCTAGTCTGTCTCAAGAGGGAAAAAAAAAAAAAGTTTGCTGATCCAATTTGGGGTAATTTTTAAAAACTTTAACTCTGTATTTTTTCATATTGCTTAGCTTTTCTACATGAACTCTGTGATTATAACCAGAAAATAGCAGTCGCATTACTTGTTTTTGTTTGTTTTTTGAGATGGAGTTCTGATCTTGTTGCCCAAGCTGGACTGCAGTGGCATGATCTCTTTTCACTGCAACCTCTGCCTCCTGGGTTAAGTGATTCTCCTGCCTCAGCCTCCTGAGTAGCTGGGACTGCAGGCGCACACCAGCCCACGTGGCTCATTTTTGTAGTTTTAGTAGAGAGGGGGATTCACCGTGTTGGTCAGGCTGGTCTCGAACTTCTGGCTTCCAGTGATGTTCCCGCCTCAGCTTCTCAAAGTGCTGGAATTACAGGCCTGAGCCACTACCCCTGGCCATACTTATCTTTTTGTCCACAAAAATGACCAGCATTTCAATTTTTGTTTTGTTTTTCTTAGATGAAAAAAACTGGTAGTTATAATTGGGGAGGACAATTTGCATTATGGGAATCTGGGCATCATGCCAAGTTCCATAATCTAAGTTGGTAAAAAGAAACTGGGGTTATAGGCTGGTGGGGTGGCCCACGCCTATAATCCCAGCACTTTGGGAGGCCGAGGTGGATGGATTACGTGAGGTCAGGAGTCTGAGATCAGCCTGGCCAACATGGTGAAACCCCATCTGTACTAAAAATACAAAAATTAGCTGGGCCTAGTTGTGGGTACCTTTAATCCCAGTTACTCATGAGACTGAGCAGGAGAATCACTTGAGCCTGGGAGTGGGAGTGAGACTCTGTTTCCAAAAACACAAACAAACAAACAAAAAAAAAAAGCAAAAGAAAAATTGGGGTTATGAATCATTTGGTAAGGAATAATGGTCTTGTTGACAAACTTGTGATCCTTTTTTTTGCAGGCTAGAAATCAACCCAGTTAGTAAAATAGTAGCAACAGCAGCCAAAAGGGAAGAGTATTTAAAATGCAGGAGGTGCTGGTCTAAGCACGTTCATGGATTACATTATTTAGCCTTGAGCATCATCTTACGAGTACATCCTCATATGGTTCCTATTTGACAGGTGGAAAAACTGAGGCACGGAGACCTATGTCATCTGTCCGGACTCACAGTGGTACTAAGTGGTAGTGCACGTGTCACCTGACATTATCTTGTGCACTATGCCTATCTAATTATTGTTTTTGAGACACAGTTTCCTTCTTCTCGTCCATGCAGGAGTGCAATCTTGGCTCACTGCAACCTCCACTTCCCAGGTTCAAGCGATTCTCCTGCCTCAGCCTCCCAAATAGTTGGGATTACAGGCATGTGCCACCATGCTTGGCGAATTTTATATGTTTATTAGAGATGGGGTTTCTGCATGTTGGTCAGGCTGGTCTTGAACTCCTGACCTCAGGTGATCCACCTTCCTCTGCCTCCCAAAGTGCTGGGTTTACAGGCATGAGCCACCACATCTGGCATTTTATTTTTTTGAGATGGAGTCTCACTCTGTCGTCCAGACTGGAGTGCCATGGGATGATCTCTGCTCACTACACCCTCCACCTCCCAGGTTCAAGCCATTCTCCTGCCTCAGCTTCCTGAGTAGCTGCGATTGTAGGCACGTGCCACCACGCTAGGCTAATTTTTGTAATTTTAGTGGAGTCAGGGTTTCACCATGGTGGCCAGGATGGTCTTGAACTCCTGACCTCAGGTGATCCACCTGCTTCAGGCTCCCAAAGTGCTGGGATTACAGGCATGAGCCACCTCACCTGGCCACTATGCCTAGCTCATTGTATTTCTAAAAGGAAAGGGGAAAAAAATTGTACTTCCATCCTCACAGTAATTCCATGAAGGAGATAATATCATCCACCTTTAACAAATGAGAAAACAAAAGCTCCAGTTTTTTTGTTTTGTTTTGTTTTGTTTTTTCCCTCCTGAGACAGTGTCTCACTTTGAAGCCCAAGCTTGAGGGCAGTGGCATGATCTTGGCTCACTGCAGTCTTGACCTCTGGGACTCAAGTGATCCTCCCACTTTAGCCTCCTGAATAGCTGGGACTACAGGGTGACACCACCACACCGCAATAATTTTTTTGATTTTTTTTTTTGTAGAGATGGGGTCTTGCTATGTTGCCCAGGCTGCTGTCAAACTCCTGGGCTCAAGCAATCCTCCCACGTCGACCTCCCAAAGTGCTGGGATTGCAGGCGTGGTTGCTCCAGCTTCTTTGTTTCCCAGAGCCACACTAAGTTGTTAGTGGCTGAGTCAAGAGAGTCCCGGGGGTCTACTTAGCGTTTTTCCAGCTAGACTACAGCCACTGTAATAACTGGAAGTTGTCTGACAGTGAAGTAAGATCGATTATTTGGGTGTGGAGCACAAACAGAGGAACCATCTCTTAGAAAACTTAACTCTCACATTCTGATGCGGCCAGGAGGTTTTGTAGGAAGAGATTCCATAGCTCCCATCCACGACCAGTGAATAGGAATTAGGTACAAGGCGTGGTGGCTCATGCCTGCAATCCGAGCACTATCAGAGGCCAAGGTGGGCAGATCACTAGGTCAGTTCAAGACCAGAAAGGCCAATATGGTGAAACACCATCTCTGGGCCGGGCACGGTGGCTCAAGCCTGTAATCCCAGCACTTTGGGAGGCCGAGGTGGGCGGATCACAAAGTCAAGAGATTGAGGCCATCCTGGACAACATGGTGAAACCCCGTCTCTACGAAAAATACAAAAAATTAGCTAAGCATGGTGGCGCATGCCTGTAATCCCAGCTACACGGGAGGCAGAGGAAGGACAATTGCCTGAACCCAGGAGGCAGAGGTTGTGGTGAGCTGAGATCATGACACCGCACTCAAGCCTGGGTAACAAGAGAGAAACTCCGTCTCAAAGAAAAAGAAAAAAAGAAACCCCATCTCTATGAAAAATAAAAAAATTAGCTGGGTGTGGTGGCAGGTGCCTGTAATCAGAGATACTTGGGTGGCTGAGGCAGGATAATCCCTTGAACCAATGAGGCAGAGGTTACAGTGAGCTATCATGCCACTGCACTCTAGCCTAGGTGACAGAGCAAGATTCAGTATATATATTAAAAAAAAAAAAAAAAAAAAAAAGACCGTTTTAGCTGAGTATTCTGAAAAACTTGTCTAGCATTCAAAGCACGGACAGTTTTAGCTGTGTATTTTCAAAAAGTTCTCTCTACCTGCCATAGCTCAGGATGTTAAAAAGAGTGATCTGTGTCCCCTTGAGTTGAGCATTCTTTTAGTAAGAAAGGATTAAGTTCAATTTGAACTCTGGAAAACGGCTTCTCATATTCTCAATCAGCTGTCAGTTTTGTGCGTTAATTTCTAGGAGAGGTAATAGAGTCAATCCAAAACCGCTGAGGCGGGTGGATCACGAGGTCAAGAGATCGAGACCATCCTGGTCAACATGGTGAAATCCCCTCTCTACTAAAAATACAAAAAATTAGCTGGGCATGGTGGTGCGTGCCTGTAATCCCAGCTACTGAGGAGGCTGAGGCAGGATAATTGCCTGAACCCAGGAGGCAGAGGTTGCGGTGAGCCGAGATCGTGCCATTGCACTCCAGCCTGGGTAACAAGAGCGAAACTCCGTCTCAAAAACAACAACAACCACAACCACAACAACAACAACAACAACAACAACAACAACAATGAAATGGATTATTCGTTGGATATAACTTTGCTGGGGATGCTGTAACAAAGTGCCACCAACTAAGTGGCTTAGAATAAGACAAATTTATTGTCTCAGGCCAGATGCCGTGGCTCATGTCTGTAATCCCTGTACTTTGGGAGCATGAGTGAGAGGATAACTTCAGGTCAGGAGTTCAATACCAGCCAGGCCAACAGGATGAAACCCCACCTGTACTAAAAACAATACAGCCGGGAGTGGTGGCTCACACCTGTAATCCTAGCACTTTGGGAGGCTGAGGTTGGCAGATCAAGAGGTCAGGAGTTTGAGACCAGCATAGCCAACATGGTGAAACCCCATCTCTACTAAAAATATAAAAATTAGCTGGCTGTGGTGGTGCACGCCTGCCATCCTAGCTACTCAGGAGGCTGAGGCAGGAGAACTGCTTGAACCCAGAGGTGGAGGTTGCAGTGAGCTGAGATTGCACCACTGCACTCCAGACTGGAGGAAAGAGCAAGAATCCATCTCGGGAAAAAAAAAAAAAGCCAGGTATGGTTGCATGTACCTGTGTTCCCAAGCTACTCAGGAGGCTGAGGTTGGAGGATTGCTTGAGTCAGGGAGGATGAGGCTGCAGTGAGCTGAGATCACACCACTTCACTCCAGCCTGGGTGACAGAACAAGACCTGTCTCAAGGAAAAAATATTTTATTCTTTCTTTTTCTTTCACAGGCAACAAATTTTTCTTTTAGTAAGGACAACAGTTATATAGCATCAGGGCCCCACATTCATGACCCATTTTAACTTGATGACCTCTGTAATGACCCAGTCTCCAAATAAGTTCATGCTTGTAATTCCAGCACTTTGGAAGGCTGAAGCGGGAGGATTACTTGAGGCCAGAGCTCGAGACCAGCCTGAGCAACATAGTGAGACTTCACCTCTACAAAACCAATTAAAAAAAAAATTAGCTGGGTATAGGAATATGCACCTGTAGTCCCAGCTCCTTGGGAGGCAGGAGCACAGAGCCAGTCCAGGAGGTCGAGGCTGCAGTCATCTGTGATTGTGTCACTGTACACCAGCTTGGGCAGCAGCAAGACCTAGTCTGTCTCAAGAGGGAAAAAAAAAAAAGTTTGCTGATCCAATTTGGGGTAATTTTTAAAAACTTTAACTCTGTATTTTTTCATATTGCTTAGCTTTTCTACATGAACTCTGTGATTATAACCAGAAAATAGCAGTCGCATTACTTGTTTTTGTTTGTTTTTTGAGATGGAGTTCTGATCTTGTTGCCCAAGCTGGACTGCAGTGGCATGATCTCTTTTCACTGCAACCTCTGCCTCCTGGGTTAAGTGATTCTCCTGCCTCAGCCTCCTGAGTAGCTGGGACTGCAGGCGCACACCAGCCCACGTGGCTCATTTTTGTAGTTTTAGTAGAGAGGGGGATTCACCGTGTTGGTCAGGCTGGTCTCGAACTTCTGGCTTCCAGTGATGTTCCCGCCTCAGCCTCTCAAAGTGCTGGAATTACAGGCCTGAGCCACTACCCCTGGCCATACTTATCTTTTTGTCCACAAAAATGACCAGCATTTCAATTTTTGTTTTGTTTTTCTTAGATGAAAAAAACTGGTAGTTATAATTGGGGAGGACAATTTGCATTATGGGAATCTGGGCATCATGCCAAGTTCCATAATCTAAGTTGGTAAAAAGAAACTGGGGTTATAGGCTGGTGGGGTGGCCCACGCCTATAATCCCAGCACTTTGGGAGGCCGAGGTGGATGGATTACGTGAGGTCAGGAGTCTGAGATCAGCCTGGCCAACATGGTGAAACCCCATCTGTACTAAAAATACAAAAATTAGCTGGGCCTAGTTGTGGGTACCTTTAATCCCAGTTACTCATGAGACTGAGCAGGAGAATCACTTGAGCCTGGGAGTGGGAGTGAGACTCTGTTTCCAAAAACACAAACAAACAAACAAAAAAAAAAAGCAAAAGAAAAATTGGGGTTATGAATCATTTGGTAAGGAATAATGGTCTTGTTGACAAACTTGTGATCCTTTTTTTTGCAGGCTAGAAATCAACCCAGTTAGTAAAATAGTAGCAACAGCAGCCAAAAGGGAAGAGTATTTAAAATGCAGGAGGTGCTGGTCTAAGCACGTTCATGGATTACATTATTTAGCCTTGAGCATCATCTTACGAGTACATCCTCATATGGTTCCTATTTGACAGGTGGAAAAACTGAGGCACGGAGACCTATGTCATCTGTCCGGACTCACAGTGGTACTAAGTGGTAGTGCACGTGTCACCTGACATTATCTTGTGCACTATGCCTATCTAATTATTGTTTTTGAGACACAGTTTCCTTCTTCTCGTCCATGCAGGAGTGCAATCTTGGCTCACTGCAACCTCCACTTCCCAGGTTCAAGCGATTCTCCTGCCTCAGCCTCCCAAATAGTTGGGATTACAGGCATGTGCCACCATGCTTGGCGAATTTTATATGTTTATTAGAGATGGGGTTTCTGCATGTTGGTCAGGCTGGTCTTGAACTCCTGACCTCAGGTGATCCACCTTCCTCTGCCTCCCAAAGTGCTGGGTTTACAGGCATGAGCCACCACATCTGGCATTTTATTTTTTTGAGATGGAGTCTCACTCTGTCGTCCAGACTGGAGTGCCATGGGATGATCTCTGCTCACTACACCCTCCACCTCCCAGGTTCAAGCCATTCTCCTGCCTCAGCTTCCTGAGTAGCTGCGATTGTAGGCACGTGCCACCACGCTAGGCTAATTTTTGTAATTTTAGTGGAGTCAGGGTTTCACCATGGTGGCCAGGATGGTCTTGAACTCCTGACCTCAGGTGATCCACCTGCTTCAGGCTCCCAAAGTGCTGGGATTACAGGCATGAGCCACCTCACCTGGCCACTATGCCTAGCTCATTGTATTTCTAAAAGGAAAGGGGAAAAAAATTGTACTTCCATCCTCACAGTAATTCCATGAAGGAGATAATATCATCCACCTTTAACAAATGAGAAAACAAAAGCTCCAGTTTTTTTGTTTTGTTTTGTTTTGTTTTTTCCCTCCTGAGACAGTGTCTCACTTTGAAGCCCAAGCTTGAGGGCAGTGGCATGATCTTGGCTCACTGCAGTCTTGACCTCTGGGACTCAAGTGATCCTCCCACTTTAGCCTCCTGAATAGCTGGGACTACAGGGTGACACCACCACACCGCAATAATTTTTTTGATTTTTTTTTTTGTAGAGATGGGGTCTTGCTATGTTGCCCAGGCTGCTGTCAAACTCCTGGGCTCAAGCAATCCTCCCACGTCGACCTCCCAAAGTGCTGGGATTGCAGGCGTGGTTGCTCCAGCTTCTTTGTTTCCCAGAGCCACACTAAGTTGTTAGTGGCTGAGTCAAGAGAGTCCCGGGGGTCTACTTAGCGTTTTTCCAGCTAGACTACAGCCACTGTAATAACTGGAAGTTGTCTGACAGTGAAGTAAGATCGATTATTTGGGTGTGGAGCACAAACAGAGGAACCATCTCTTAGAAAACTTAACTCTCACATTCTGATGCGGCCAGGAGGTTTTGTAGGAAGAGATTCCATAGCTCCCATCCACGACCAGTGAATAGGAATTAGGTACAAGGCGTGGTGGCTCATGCCTGCAATCCGAGCACTATCAGAGGCCAAGGTGGGCAGATCACTAGGTCAGTTCAAGACCAGAAAGGCCAATATGGTGAAACACCATCTCTGGGCCGGGCACGGTGGCTCAAGCCTGTAATCCCAGCACTTTGGGAGGCCGAGGTGGGCGGATCACAAAGTCAAGAGATTGAGGCCATCCTGGACAACATGGTGAAACCCCGTCTCTACGAAAAATACAAAAAATTAGCTAAGCATGGTGGCGCATGCCTGTAATCCCAGCTACACGGGAGGCAGAGGAAGGACAATTGCCTGAACCCAGGAGGCAGAGGTTGTGGTGAGCTGAGATCATGACACCGCACTCAAGCCTGGGTAACAAGAGAGAAACTCCGTCTCAAAGAAAAAGAAAAAAAGAAACCCCATCTCTATGAAAAATAAAAAAATTAGCTGGGTGTGGTGGCAGGTGCCTGTAATCAGAGATACTTGGGTGGCTGAGGCAGGATAATCCCTTGAACCAATGAGGCAGAGGTTACAGTGAGCTATCATGCCACTGCACTCTAGCCTAGGTGACAGAGCAAGATTCAGTATATATATTAAAAAAAAAAAAAAAAAAAAAGACCGTTTTAGCTGAGTATTCTGAAAAACTTGTCTAGCATTCAAAGCACGGACAGTTTTAGCTGTGTATTTTCAAAAAGTTCTCTCTACCTGCCATAGCTTAGGATGTTAAAAAGAGTGATCTGTGTCCCCTTGAGTTGAGCATTCTTTTAGTAAGAAAGGATTAAGTTCAATTTGAACTCTGGAAAACGGCTTCTCATATTCTCAATCAGCTGTCAGTTTTGTGCGTTAATTTCTAGGAGAGGTAATAGAGTCAATCCAAAACCAAAGGTGTATTCAAGTCCAGATTGACAAGTCAAACCAAGAAAGCAGGCACTGAGCTGGCAGAGGGATCTTTTCCCAGTGGGCGTTAAGGCCCACATAAATCCCTGTGAAGGAATCGGGAAACAGAGACAGAAAGGGACTCGCCTAAGGTTTGTCACATGAAAGTGCCTGGCAGACTGACTGGCAGAGGGCTGGAAATCAAATCCAAATCTTCGGACGCGTAATTTCACAGGGTGCACCGCCTCCCCCAGGCCCAATGTGACACTTCAATGGTTTAGCGAGAGCTTGACGGGATGGATGTCAACATGAAAAGACATGCGATTCCATCGGACCTGTCTTTGGCCCATTGTCTCTAAGGAGAATGTGCCTCGTTCAAATTCTCACTTTGCTTCTCACCTGAGAGATGTGACCTCAGTGGTCAATGGGAAATGAGCTGGTTTCAGTCACCAACCTCTCACTCATCACCAAGAAAAATTACTTAAACCATACATAGATTGTGTTTTCAGGAGTGCTGGGCTTCATCCACAGTTCTCAGTAACATGCAAAAAGAGGAAAAAAGATTTGCTGATCAGGAATGGAGACAGAAATACAGACACACACACACAGACACACCCACACACACACACACACACACACACACGAACACGTGACACAAAAAACACCCAAACACAGGCCGCAAACACAACTGCTCGTGTTCAGCAAAATACTTAGTGGTATGAGGTGGGCTTTGAACCCGTCCATGCTCCAAAGGAAGACACACCTTTCACTATTTCACCCGTCTATTCTCGTAGGGAATGTGAATAATTCTTTCAGACATGGCTCATGATGACAGGGACCACTATCATTTCAACCTCAGAGGCAGACAAGAGGACTGCAAAGGACTCAGGTGTCGTCCCTGCTGACTGAAGAGGACTCCCATTTCCCCTCAAACCCAAAGGCACAGCAAAAGCAGCTTTCTCTTTGAAGAGCACACAACTTTTTCAAAATACACAACTAAAACGGTCCCCGCTTTAAGTGCTTTAGCCCTTAAAGCGGGGACCGTTTTAGCTGTGTATTCTGAAAAACATGTCTAGCATTCAAAGCACGGACAGTTTTAGCTGTGTATTTTCAAAAAGTTGTCTCTACCTGCCATAGCTCATGAAGTCAAAACGAGTGAGCTGTGTCCCCTTGATTTGAGCATTCTTTTAGGAAGAAAGGATTAAGTTCAATTTGAATTTTGGAAAACTGCTTCTCATCTTGTCAATCAGCTGTCAGTTTTGTGTGTTAATTTCTAGGAGAGGTAATAGAGTCAATCCAAAACCAAAGGTGTATTCAAGTCCAGATTGACAAGTCAAACCAAGAAAGCAGGCACTGATCTGGCAGAGGGATCTTTTCCCAGTGGGCGTTAAGGCCCACCTAAATCCCTGTGAAGGAATCGGGAATCAGAGACAGAAAGGGACTCGCCTAAGGCTTGTCACATGAAAGTGCCTGGCAGACTGACTGGCAGAGGGCTGGAAATCAAATCCAAATCTTCGGACGCGTAATTTCACAGGGTGCACCGCCTCCCCCAGGCCCAATGTGACACTTCAATGGTTTAGCGAGAGCTTGACGGGATGGATGTCAACATGAAAAGACATGCGATTCCATCGGACCTGTCTTTGGCCCATTGTCTCTAAGGAGAATGTGCCTCGTTCAAATTCTCACTTTGCTTCTCACCTGAGAGATGTGACCTCAGTGGTCAATGGGAAATGAGCTGGTTTCAGTCACCAACCTCTCACTCATCACCAAGAAAAATTACTTAAACCATACATAGATTGTGTTTTCAGGAGTGCTGGGCTTCATCCACAGTTCTCAGTAACATGCAAAAAGAGGAAAAAAGATTTGCTGATCAGGAATGGAGACAGAAATACAGACACACACACACAGACACACCCACACACACACACACACACACACACACGAACACGTGACACAAAAAACACCCAAACACAGGCCGCAAACACAACTGCTCGTGTTCAGCAAAATACTTAGTGGTATGAGGTGGGCTTTGAACCCGTCCATGCTCCAAAGGAAGACACACCTTTCACTATTTCACCCGTCTATTCTCGTAGGGAATGTGAATAATTCTTTCAGACATGGCTCATGATGACAGGGACCACTATCATTTCAACCTCAGAGGCAGACAAGAGGACTGCAAAGGACTCAGGTGTCGTCCCTGCTGACTGAAGAGGACTCCCATTTCCCCTCAAACCCAAAGGCACAGCAAAAGCAGCTTTCTCTTTGAAGAGCACACAACTTTTTCAAAATACACAACTAAAACGGTCCCCGCTTTAAGTGCTTTAGCCCTTAAAGCGGGGACCGTTTTAGCTGTGTATTCTGAAAAACATGTCTAGCATTCAAAGCACGGACAGTTTTAGCTGTGTATTTTCAAAAAGTTGTCTCTACCTGCCATAGCTCATGAAGTCAAAACGAGTGAGCTGTGTCCCCTTGATTTGAGCATTCTTTTAGGAAGAAAGGATTAAGTTCAATTTGAATTTTGGAAAACTGCTTCTCATCTTGTCAATCAGCTGTCAGTTTTGTGTGTTAATTTCTAGGAGAGGTAATAGAGTCAATCCAAAACCAAAGGTGTATTCAAGTCCAGATTGACAAGTCAAACCAAGAAAGCAGGCACTGATCTGGCAGAGGGATCTTTTCCCAGTGGGCGTTAAGGCCCACCTAAATCCCTGTGAAGGAATCGGGAATCAGAGACAGAAAGGGACTCGCCTAAGGCTTGTCACATGAAAGTGCCTGGCAGACTGACTGGCAGAGGGCTGGAAATCAAATCCAAATCTTCGGACGTGTAATTTCACAGGGTGCACCGCCTCCCCCAGGCCCAATGTGACACTTCAATGTCTTAACGAGGGCTTGACGGGATGGATGTCAACATGAAAATACATTCCATTCCATCGGACCTGTCTTTGGCCCATTGTCTCTAAGGAGAATGTGCCTGGTTCAAATTCTCACGTTGCTTCTCACCTGAGAGATGTGACCTCAGTGGTCAATGGGAAATGAGCTGGTTTCAGTCACCAACCTCTCACTCATCACCAAGAAAATTTCCTTCAACCATACATGGATTGTGTTTTCAGGAGTGCTGGGCTTCATCCACAGGTGTGAGTAACATGCTAAAAGAGGAAAAAAGATTTGCTGCTCAGGAATGGAGACAGAAATACAGACACACACACACAGACACACACACACACACACACACACACACAACACAAAAATCACCGAAACACAGGCCGCACACACAACTGCTCGTGTTCAGCAAAATACTTAGTGGTATGAGGTGGGCTTTGAACCCGTCCATGCTCCAAAGGTAGACACACCTTTTGCTATTTCACCCGTCTATTCTCGTAGGGAATGTGAATAATTCTTTCAGACATGGCTCATGATGACAGGGACCACTCTCATTTCACCCTCAGAGGCAGACAATAGGACTGCAAAGGACTCAGGTGTCGTCCCTGCTGACTGAAGAGGACTCACATTTCCCCTCGAACCCAAAGACACAGCAAAAGTAGCTTTCTCTTTGAAGAGCACACAACTTTTTCAAAATACACAGCTAAAACTGTCCCCGCTTTAGCTGTGTATTCTGAAAAACATGTCTAGCATTCAAAGCACGGACAGTTTTAGCTGTGTATTTTCAAAAAGTTGTCTCTACCTGCCATAGCTCATGAAGTCAAAACGAGTGAGCTGTGTCCCCTTGATTGGAGCATTCTTTTAGTAAGAAAGGATTAAGTTCAATTTGAATTTTGGAAAACTGCTTCTCATCTTGTCAATCAGCTGTCAGTTTTGTGTGTTAATTTCTAGGAGAGGTAATAGAGTCAATCCAAAACCAAAGGTGTATTCAAGTCCAGATTGACAAGTCAAACCAAGAAAGCAGGCACTGAGCTGTCAGAGGGATCTTTTCCCAGTGGGCGTTAAGGCCCACATAAATCCCTGTGAAGGAATCGGGAATCAGAGACAGAAAGGGACTCGCCTAAGGCTTGTCACATGAAAGTGCCTGGCAGACTGACTGGCAGAGGGCTGGAAATCAAATCCAAATCTTCGGACGTTTAATTTCACAGGGTGCACCGCCTCCCCCAGGCCCAATGTGACACTTCAATGGATTAACGAGGGCTTGACGGGATGGATGTCAACATGAAAAGACATTCGATTCCATCGGACCAGTCTTTGGCCCATTGTCTCTAAGGAGAATGTGCCTGGTTCAAATTCTCACTTTGCTTCTCACCTGCGAGATGTGACCTCAGTGGTCAATGGGAAATGAGCTGGTTTCAGTCACCAACCTCTCACTCATCACCAAGAAAATTTCCTTCAACCATACATGGATTGTGTTTTCAGGAGTGCTGGGCTTCATCCACAGTTGTGAGTAACATGCTAAAAGAGGAAAAAAGATTTGCTGCTCAGGAATGGAGACAGAAATACAGACACACACACACAGACACACACACACACACACACACACACACACACGACACAAAAATCACCCAAACACAGGCCGCACACACAACTGCTCGTGTTCAGCAAAATACTTAGTGGTATGAGGTGGGCTTTGAACCCGTCCATGCTCCAAAGGAAGACACACCTTTTGCTATTTCACCCGTCTATTCTCGTAGGGAATGTGAATAATTCTTTCAGACATGGCTCATGATGACAGGGACCACTCTCATTTCACCCTCAGAGGCAGACAAGAGGACTGCAAAGGACTCAGGTGTCGTCCCTGCTGACTGAAGAGGACTCCCATTTCCCCTCGAACCCAAAGACACAGCAAAAGTAGCTTTCAGTTTGAAGAGCACACAACTTTTTCAAAATACACAGCTAAAGCGGGGACCGTTTTAGCTGTGTATTCTGAAAAACATGTCTAGCACTCAAAGCACGGACAGTTTTAGCTGTGTATTTTCAAAAAGTTGTCTCTACCTGCCATAGCTCATGAAGTCAAAACGAGTGAGCTGTGTCCCCTTGATTTGAGCATTCTTTTAGTAAGAAAGGATTAAGTTCAATTTGAATTTTGGAAAACTGCTTCTCATCTTGTCAATCAGCTGTCAGTTTCGTGTGTTAATTTCTAGGAGAGGTAATAGAGTCAATCCAAACCAAAGGTGTATTCAAGTCCAGATTGACAAGTCAAACCAAGAAAGCAGGCACTGAACTGGCAGAGGGATCTTTTCCCAGTGGGCGTTAAGGCCCACATAAATCCCTGTGAAGGAATCGGGAATCAGAGACAGAAAGGGACTCGCCTAAGGCTTGTCACATGAAAGTGCCTGGCAGACTGACTGACAGAGGGCTGGAAATCAAATCCAAATCTTCGGACGTGTAATTTCACAGGGTGCACCGCCTCCCCCAGGCCCAATGTGACACTTCAATGGCTTAACGAGGGCTTGACGGGATGGATGTCAACATGAAAAGACATTCGATTCCATCGGACCTGTCTTTGGCCCATTGTCTCTAAGGAGAATGTGCCTGGTTCAAATTCTCACTTTGCTTCTCACCTGAGAGATGTGACCTCAGTGGTCAATGGGAAATGAGCTGGTTTCAGTCACCAACCTCTCACTCATCACCAAGAAAATTTCCTTCAACCATACATGGATTGTGATTTCAGGAGTGCTGGGCTTCATCCACAGTTGTGAGTAACATGCTAACAGAGGAAAAAAGATTTGCTGCTCAGGAATGGAGACAGAAATACAGACACACACACACCCACACACACACACACACACACACACACACATGACACAAAAATCACCCAAACACAGGCCGCACACATAACTGCTCGTGTTCAGCAAAATACTTATTGGTATGAGGTGGGCTTTGAATCCGTCCATGCTCCAAAGGAAGACACACCTTTTGCTATTTCACCCGTCTATTCTCGTAGGGAATGTGAATAATTCTTTCAGACATGGCTCATGATGACAGGGACCACTCTCATTTCACCCTCAGAGGCAGACAAGAGGACTGCAAAGGACTCAGGTGTCGTCCCTGCTGACTGAAGAGGACTCCCATTTCCCCTCGAACCCAAAGACACAGCAAAAGTAGCTTTCACTTTGAAGAGCACACAACTTTTTCAAAATACACAGCTAAAACGGTCCCCGTTTTAGCTGTGTATTCTGAAAAACATGTCTAGCATTCAAAGCACGGACAGTTTTAGCTGTGTATTTTCAAAAACTTGTCTCTACCTGCCATAGCTCATGAAGTCAAAACGAGTGAGCTGTGTCCCCTTGAGTTGAGCATTCTTTTAGTAAGAAAGGATTAAGTTCAATTTGAATTTTGGAAAACTGCTTCTCATCTTTTCAATCAGCTGTCAGTTTTGTGTGTTAATTTCTAGGAGAGGTAATAGAGTCAATCCAAACCAAAGGTGTATTCAAGTCCAGATTGACAAGTCAAACCAAGAAAGCAGGCACTGAGCTGGCAGAGGGATCTTTTCCCAGTGGGCGTTAAGGCCCACATAAATCCCTGTAAAGGAATCGGGAATCAGAGACAGAAAGGGACTCGTCTAAGGCTTGTCACATGAAAGTGCCTGGCAGGCTGACTGGCAGAGGGCTGGAAATCCAATCCAAATCTTCGGACGTGTAATTTCACAGGGTGCACCGCCTCCCCCAGGCCCAATGTGACACTTCAATGGCTTAAGGAGGGCTTGACGGGATGGATGTCAACATGAAAAGACATTCGATTCCATCGGACCTGTCTTTGGCCCATTGTCTCTAAGGAGAATGTGCCTGGTTCAAATTCTCACTTTGATTCTCACCTGAGAGATGTGACCTCAGTGGTCAATGGGAAATGAGCTGGTTTCAGTCACCAACCTCTCACTCATCACCAAGAAAATTTCCTTCAACCATACATGGATTGTGTTTTCCGGAGTGCTGGGCTTCATCCACAGTTGTGAGTAACATGCTAAAAGAGGAAAAAAGATTTGCTGCTCAGGAATGGAGACAGAAATACAGACACACGCAAACAGACACACACACACACACACACACACACACACACACACGACACAAAAGTCACCCAAACACAGGCCGCACACACAACTGCTCGTGTTCAGCAAAATACTTAGTGGTATGAGGTGGGCTTTGAACCCGTCCATGCTCCAAAGGAAGACACACCTTGTGCTATTTCACCCGTCTATTCTCGTAGGGAATGTGAATAATTCTTTCAGACATGGCTCATGATGACAGGGACCACTCTCATTTCACTCTCAGTGGCAGACAAGAGGACTGCAAAGGACTCAGGTGTCGTCCCTGCTGACTGAAGAGGACTCCCATTTCCCCTCGAACCCAAAGACACAGCAAAAGTAGCTTTCACTTTGAAGAGCACACAACTTTTTCAAAATACACAGCTAAAACGGTCCCCGCTTTAAGTGCTTCAGCACTTAAAGCGGGGACGGTTTTAGCTGTGTATTCTGAAAAACATGTCTAGCATTCAAAGCACGGACAGTTTAGCTGTGTATTTTCAAAAAGTTGTCTCTACCTGCCATAGCTCATGAAGTCAAAACGAGTGAGCTGTGTCCCCTTGATTTGAGCATTCTTTTAGTAAGAAAGGATTAAGTTCAGTTTGAATTTTGGAAAACTGCTTCTCATCTTGTCAATCAGCTGTCAGTTTTGTGTGTTAATTTCTAGGAGAGGTAATAGAGTCAATCTAAAACCAAAGGTGTATTCAAGTCCAGATTGACAAGTCAAACCAAGAAAGTAGGCACTGAGCTGGCAGAGGGATCTTTTCCCAGTGGGCGTTAAGGCCCACATAAATCCCTGTGAAGGAATCGGGAATCAGAGAGAGAAAGGGACTTGCCTAAGGCTTGTCACATGAAAGTGCCTGGCAGGCTGACTGGCAGAGGGCTGGAAATCAAATCCAAATCTTCGGACGTGTAATTTCACAGGGTGCACCGCCTCCCCCAGGCCCAATGTGACACTTCAATGGCTTAACGAGGGCTTGACGGGATGGATGTCAATATGAAAAGACATTCGATTGCATCGGACCTGTCTTTGGCCCATTGTCTCTTATGAGAATGAGCCTGGTTCAAATTCTCACTTTGCTTCTCACCTGAGAGATGTGACCTCAGTGGTCAATGGGAAATGAGCTGGTTTCAGTCACCAACCTCTCACTCATCACCAAGAAAATTTCCTTCAACCATACATGGATTGTGTTTTCAGGAGTGCTGGGCTTCATCCACAGTTGTGAGTAACATGCTAAAAGTGGAAAAAAGATTTGCTGCTCAGGAATGGAGACAGAAATACAGACACACAAACACAGACACACACACACACACACACACACACACACGACACAAAAATCACCCAAACACAGGCCGCACACACAACTGCTCGTGTTCAGCAAAATACTTAGTGGTATGAGGTGGGCTTTGAACCCGTCCATGCTCCAAAGGAAGACACACCTTTTGCTATTTCACCCGTCTATTCTCATAGGGAATGTGAATAATTCTTTCAGACATGGCTCATGATGACAGGGACCACTCTCATTTCACCCTCAGAGGCAGACAAGAGGACTGCAAAGGACTCAGGTGTCGTCCCTGCTGACTGAAGAGGACTCCCATTTCCCCTCGAACCCAAAGACACAGCAAAAGTAGCTTTCTCTTTGAAGAGCACACAACTTTTTCAAAATACACAGCTAAAACTGTCCCCGCTTTAAGCACTTAAAGCGGGAACCGTTTTAGCTGTGTATTCTGAAAAACATGTCTAGCATTCAAAGCACGGACAGTTTTAGCTGTGTATTTTCAAAAAGTTGTCTCTACCTGCCATAGCTCATGAAGTCAAAACGAGTGAGCTTTGTCCCCTTGATTTGAGCATTCTTTTAGTAAGAAAGGATTAAGTTCAGTTTGAATTTTGGAAAACTGCTTCTCATCTTGTCAATCAGCTGTCAGTTTTGTGTGTTAATTTCTAGGAGAGGTAATAGAGTCAATCCAAAACCAAAGGTGTATTCAAGTCCAGATTGACAAGTCAAACCAAGAAAGCAGGCACTGAGCTGGCAGAGGGATCTTTTCCCAGTGGGCGTTAATGCCCACATAAATCCCTGTGAAGGAATCGGGAATCAGAGACAGAAAGGGACTCGCCTAAGGCTTGTCACATGAAAGTGCCTGGCAGACAGACTGGCAGAGGGCTGGAAATCAAATCCAAATCTTCGGACGTGTAATTTCACAGGGTGCACCGCCTCCCCCAGGCCCAATGTGACACTTCAATGGCTTCACGAGGGCTTGACGGGATGGATGTCAACATGAAAAGACATTCCATTCCATCGGACCTGTCTTTGGCCCATTGTCTCTAAGGAGAATGTGCCTGGTTCAAATTCTCACTTTGCTTCTCACCTGAGAGATGTGACCTCAGTGGTCAATGGGAAATGAGCTGGTTTTAGTCACCAACCTCTCACTCATCACCAAGAAAATTTCCTTCAACCATACATGGATTGTGTTTTCAGGAGTGCTGGGCTTCATCCACAGTTGTGAGTAACATGCTAAAAGAGGAAAAAAAGATTTGCTGCTCAGGAATGGAGACAGAAATACAGACACACACACACAGAGACACACACACACACACACACACACGCACACACACGACACAAAAATCACCCAAACACAGGCCGCACACACAACTACTCGTGTTCAGCAAAATATTTAGTGGTATGAGGTGGGCTTTGAACCTGTCCATGCTCCAAAGGAAGACACAACTTTTGCTATTTCACCCGTCTATTCTCGTAGGGAATGTGAATAATTCTTTCAGACATGGCTCATGATGACAGGGACCACTCTCATTTCCCCCTCAGAGGCAGACAAGAGGACTGCAAAGGACTCAGGTGTCGTCCCTGCTGACTGAAGAGGACTCCCATTTCCCGTCGAACCCAAAGAGACAGCAAAAGTAGCTTTCTCTTTGAAGAGCACACAACTTTTTCAAAATACACAGCTAAAACGGTCCCCGCTTTAAATGCTTTAGCACTTAAAGTGGTGACCGTTTTAGCTGTGTATTCTGAAAAACATGTCTAGCATTCAAAGCACGGACAGTTTTAGCTGTGTATTTTCAAAAAGTTGTCTCTACCTGCCATAGCTCATGAAGTCAAAACGAGTGGGTTGTGTCCCCTTGATTTGAGCATTCTTTTAGTAAGAAAGGATTAAGTTCAATTTGAATTTTGGAAAACTGCTTCTCATCTTGTCAATCAGCTGTCAGTTTTGTGTGTTAATTTCTAGGAGAGGTAATAGAGTCAATCCAAAACCAAAGGTGTATTCAAGTCCAGATTGACAAGTCAAACCAAGAAAGCAGGCACTGAGCTGGCAGAGGGATCTTTTCCCAGTGGGCGTTAAGGCCCACATAAATCCCTGTGAAGGAATCGGGAATCAGAGACAGAAAGGGACTCGCCTAAGGCTTGTCACATGAAAGTGCCTGGCAGACTGACTGGCAGAGGGCTGGAAATAAAATCCAAATCTTCGGACGTGTAATTTCAAAGGGTGCACCGCCTCCCCCAGGCCCAATGTGACACTTCAATGGCTTAACGAGGGCTTGACGGGATGGATGTCAACATGAAAAGACATTCGATTCCATCGGACCTGTCTTTGGCCCATTGTCTCTAAGGAGAAAGTGTCTGGTTCAAATTCTCACTTTGCTTCTCACCTGAGAGATGTGACCTCAGTGGTCAATGGGAAATGAGCTGGTTTCAGTCACCAACCTCTCACTCATCACCAAGAAAATTTCCTTCAACCATACATGGATTGTGTTTTCAGGAGTGCTGGGCTTCATCCACAGTTGTGAGTAACATGCTAAAAGAGGAAAAAAGATTTGCTGCTCAGGAATGGAGACAGAAATACAGACACACACACACACACACACACACACACACACACACACACACAGACACGACACAAAAATCACCCAAACACAGGCCGCACACACAACTGCTCGTGTTCAGCAAAATACTTAGTGGTATGAGGTGGGCTTTGAACCCGTCCATGCTCCAAAGGAAGACACACCTTTTGCTATTTCACCAGTCTATTCTCGTAGGGAATGTGAATACTTCTTTCAGACATGGCTCATGATGACAGGGACCACTCTCATTTCATCCTCAGAGGCAGACAAGAGGACTGCAAATGACTCAGGTGTCGTCCCTGCAGACTGAAGAGGACTCCCATTTCCCCTCGAACCCAAAGACACAGCAAAAGTAGCTTTCTCTTTGAAGAGCACACAACTTTTTCAAAATACACAGCTAAAACGGTCCCCGCTTTAAGTGCTTTAACACTTAAAGCGGGGACCGTTTTAGCTGTGTATTCTGAAAAACATGTCTAGCATTCAAAGCACGGACAGTTTTAGCTGTGTATTTTCAAAAAGTTGTCTCTACCTGCCATAGCTCATGAAGTCAAAACGAGTGAGCTGTGTCCCCTTGATTTGAGCATTCTTTTAGTAAGAAAGTATTAAGTTCAATTTGAATTTTGGAAAACTGCTTCTCATCTTGTCAATCAGCTGTCAGTTTTGTGTGTTAATTTCTAGGAGAGGTAATAGAGTCAATCCAAAACCAAAGGTGTATTCAAGTCCAGATTGACAAGTCAAACCAAGAAAGCAGGCACTGAGCTGGCAGAGGGATCTTTTCCCAGTGGGCGTTAAGGCCCACATAAATCGCTGTGACGGAATCGGGAATCAGAGACAGAAAGGGACTCGCCTAAGGCTTGTCACATGAAAGTGCCTGGCAGACTGACTGGCAGAGGGCTGGAAATCAAATCCAAATCTTCGGACGTGTAATTTCACAGGGTGCACCGCCTCCCCCAGGCCCAATGTGACACTTCAATGGCTTAACGAGGGCTTGACGGGATGGATGTCAACATGAAAAGACATTCCATTCCATCGGATCTGTCTTTGGCCCATTGTCTCTAAGGAGAATGTGCCTGGTTCAAATTCTCACTTTGCTTCTCACCTGAGACATGTGACCTCAGTGGTCAATGGGAAATGAGCTGGTTTCAGTCACCAACCTCTCACTCATCACCAAGGAAATTTCCTTCAACCATACATGGATTGTGTTTTCAGGAGTGCTGGGCTTCATCCACAGTTGTGAGTAACATGCTAAAAGAGGAAAAAAGATTTGCTGCTCAGGAATGGAGACAGAAATACAGACACACACACACAGACACACACACACACAGACACACACACACACACACAAACACGACACAAAAATCACCCAAACACAGGCCGCACACACAACTGCTCGTGTTCAGCAAAATACTTAGTGGTATGAGGTGGGCTTTGAACCCGTCCATGCTCCAAAGGAAGACACACCTTTTGCTATTTCACCCGTCTATTCTCGTAGGGAATGTGAATAATTCTTTCAGACATGGCTCATGATGACAGGGACCACTCTCATTTCACCCTCAGAGGCAGACAAGAGGACTGCAAAGGACTCAGGTGTCGTCCCTGCTGACTGAAGAGGACTCCCATTTCCCCTCGAACCCAAAGACACAGCAAAAGTAGCTTTCTCTTTGAAGAGCACACAACTTTTTCAAAATACACAGCTAAAACGGGCCCCCCTTAAGTGCTTTCGCACTTAAAGCGGGGACCGTTTTAGCTGTGTATTCTGAAAAACATGTCTAGCATTCAAAGCACGGTCAGTTTTAGCTGTGTATTTTCAAAAAGTTGTCTCTACCTGCCATAGCTCATGAAGTCAAAACGAGTGAGCTGTGTCCCCTTGATTTGAGCATTCTTTTAGTAAGAAAGGATTAAGTTCAGTTTGAATTTTGGAAAACTGCTTCTCATCTTGTCAATCAGCTGTCAGTTTTGTGTGTTAATTTCTAGGAGAGGTAATAGAGTCAATCCAAAACCAAAGGTGTATTCAAGTCCAGATTGACAAGTCAAACCAAGAAAGCAGGCACTGAGCTGGCAGAGGGATCTTTTCCCAGTGGGCGTTAAGGCCCACATAAATCCCTGTGACGGAATCGGGAATCAGAGACAGAAAGGGACTCGCCTAAGGCTTGTCACATGAAAGTGCCTGGCAGACTGACTGGCAGAGGGCTGGAAATCAAATCCAAATCTTCGGACGTGTAATTTCACAGGGTGCACCGCCTCCCCCAGGCCCAATGTGACACTTCAATGGCTTAACGAGGGCTTGACGGGATGGATGTCAACATGAAAAGACATTCGATTCCATCGGACCTGTCTTTGGCCCATTGTCTCTAAGGAGAATGTGCCTGGTTCAAATTATCACTTTGCTTCTCACCTGAGAGATGTGACCTCATTGGTCAATGGGAAATGAGCTGGTTTCAGTCACCAACCTCTCACTCATCACCAAGAAAATTTCCTTCAACCATACATGGATTGTGTTTTCAGGAGTGCTGGGCTTCAACCACAGTTGTGAGTAACTAGCTAAAAGAGGAAAAAAGATTTGCTGCTCAGGAATGGAGACAGAAATACAGACACACACACACACACACACACACACACACGACACAAAAATCACCCAAACACAGGCCGCACACACAACTGCTCGTGTTCAGCAAAATACTTAGTGGTATGAGGTGGGCTTTGAACCCGTCCATGCTCCAAAGGAAGACACACCTTTTGCTATTTCACCCGTCTATTCTCGTAGGGAATGTGAATAATTCTTTCAGACATGGCTCATGATGACAGGGACCACTCTCATTTCACCCTCAGAGGCAGACAAGAGGACTGCAAAGGACTCAGGTGTCGTCCCTGCTGACTGAAGAGGACTCCCATTTCCCCTCGAACCCAAAGACACAGCAAAAGTAGCTTTCTCTTTGAAGAGCACACAACTTTTTCAAAATACACAGCTAAAACGGTCCCCGCTTTAAGTGCTTTAACACTTAAAGCGGGGACCGTTTTAGCTGTGTATTCTGAAAAACATGTCTAGCATTCAAAGCACGGACAGTTTTAGCTGTGTATTTTCAAAAAGTTGTCTCTACCTGCCATAGCTCATGAAGTCAATACGAGTGAGCTGTGTCCCCTTGATTTGAGCATTCTTTTAGTAAGGAAGGATTAAGTTCAATTTGAATTTTGGAAAACTGCTTCTCATCTTGTCAATCAGCTGTCAGTTTTGTGTGTTAATTTCTAGGAGAGGTAATAGAGTCAATCCAAAACCAAAGGTGTATTCAAGTCCAGATTGACAAGTCAAACCAAGAAAGCAGGCACTGAGCTGGCAGAGGGATCTTTTCCCAGTGGGCGTTAAGGCCCACATAAATCGCTGTGACGGAATCGGGAATCAGAGACAGAAAGGGACTCGCCTAAGGCTTGTCACATGAAAGTGCCTGGCAGACTGACTGGCAGAGGGCTGGAAATCAAATCCAAATCTTCGGACGTGTAATTTCACAGGGTGCACCGCCTCCCCCAGGCCCAATGTGACACTTCAATGGCTTAACGAGGGCTTGACGGGATGGATGTCAACATGAAAAGACATTCCATTCCATCGGATCTGTCTTTGGCCCATTGTCTCTAAGGAGAATGTGCCTGGTTCAAATTCTCACTTTGCTTCTCACCTGAGACATGTGACCTCAGTGGTGAATGGGAAATGAGCTGGTTTCAGTCACCAAACTCTCACTCATCACCAAGGAAATTTCCTTCAACCATACATGGATTGTGTTTTCAGGAGTGCTGGGCTTCATCCACAGTTGTGAGTAACATGCTAAAAGAGGAAAAAAGATTTGCTGCTCAGGAATGGAGACAGAAATACAGACACACACACACAGACACACACACACACAGACACACACACACACACACAAACACGACACAAAAATCACCCAAACACAGGCCGCACACACAACTGCTCGTGTTCAGCAAAATACTTAGTGGTATGAGGTGGGCTTTGAACCCGTCCATGCTCCAAAGGAAGACACACCTTTTGCTATTTCACCCGTCTATTCTCGTAGGGAATGTGAATAATTCTTTCAGACATGGCTCATGATGACAGGGACCACTCTCATTTCACCCTCAGAGGCAGACAAGAGGACTGCAAAGGACTCAGGTGTCGTCCCTGCTGACTGAAGAGGACTCCCATTTCCCCTCGAACCCAAAGACACAGCAAAAGTAGCTTTCTCTTTGAAGAGCACACAACTTTTTCAAAATACACAGCTAAAACGGTCCCCGCTTTAAGTGCTAAAGCACTTAAAGCGGGGACCGTTTTAGCTGTGTATTCTGAAAAACATGTCAAGCATTCAAAGCACGGACAGTTTTAGCTGTGTATTTTCAAAAAGTTGTCTCTACCTGCCATAGCTCATGAAGTCAAAACGAGTGAGCTGTGTCCCCTTGATTTGAGCATTCTTTTAGTAAGAAAGGATTAAGTTCAGTTTGAATTTTGGAAAACTGCTTCTCATCTTGTCAATCAGCTGTCAGTTTTGTGTGTTAATTTCTAGGAGAGGTAATAGAGTCAATCCAAAACCAAAGGTGTATTCAAGTCCAGATTGACAAGTCAAACCAAGAAAGCAGGCACTGAGCTGGCAGAGGGATCTTTTCCCAGTGGGCGTTAAGGCCCACATAAATCCCTGTGAAGGAATCGGGAATCAGAGACAGAAAGGGACTCGCCTAAGGCTTGTCACATGAAAGTGCCTGGCAGACTGAGTGGCAGAGGGCTGGAAATCAAATCCAAATCTTCGGACGTGTAATTTCACAGGGTGCACCGCCTCCCCCAGGCCCAATGTGACACTTCAATGGCTTAACGAGGGCTTGACGGGATGGATGTCAACATGAAAAGACATTCCATTCCATCGGACCTGTCTTTGGCCCATTGTCTCTAAGGAGAATGTGCCTGGTTCAAATTTTCACTTTGCTTCTCACCTGAGAGATGTGACCTCAGTGGTCAATGGGAAATGAGCTGGTTTCAGTCACCAACCTCTCACTCATCACCAAGAAAATTTCCTTCAACCATACATGGATTGTGTTTTCAGGAGTGCTGCGCTTCATCCACAGTTGTGAGTAACATGCTAAAAGAGGAAAAAAGATTTGCTGCTCAGGAATGGAGACAGAAATACAGACACACACACACAGACACACACACACACACAAACACACGACACAAAAATCACCCAAACACAGGCCGCACACACAACTGCTCGTGTTCAGCAAAATACTTAGTGGTATGAGGTGGGCTTTGAACCCGTCCATGCTCCAAAGGAAGACACAACTTTTGCTATTTCACCCGTCTATTCTCGTAGGGAATGTGAATAATTCTTTCAGACATGGCTCATGATGACAGGGACCACTCTCATTTCACCCTCAGAGGCAGACAAGAGGACTGCAAAGGACTCAGGTGTCGTCCCTGCTGACTGAAGAGGACTCCCATTTCCCCTCGAACCCAAAGACACAGCAAAAGTAGCTTTCTCTTTGAAGAGCACACAAATATTTCAAAATACACCGCTAAAACGGTCCTCGCTTTAAGTGCTTTAGCACTTAAAGCGAGGACGGTTTTAGCTGTGTATTCTGAAAAACATGTCTAGCATTCAAAGCACGGACAGTTTTAGCTGTGTATTTTCAAAAAGTTGTCTCTACCTGCCATAGCTCATGAAGTCAAAACGAGTGAGCTGTGTCTCATTGAGTTGAGCATTCTTTTAGTAAGAATGTAAATACAATCCCAAGCTGTGTTATTTTCAAAAATACAAATACAACACTTAGCTGTATCTTGGAATATAATACAAATACACTCCCAATCTGTGATATTTTTAAAAATACAAATACAACCCTTTGCTGTATCTTGGAGTATAATACAAATACAACCCCGAGGTGTGTTATTTTCAAAAATACAAATACAACACTTAGCTGTATCTTGGAAAATAATGCAAAAACACACCCAAGCTGTGTTATTTTCAAAAACACAAATACAAGCCTTAGCTGTATCTTGGAAAATAATACAAATACACCCCCAAGCTGTGTTATTTTCAAAAATACACATACAACCCTTATCTTTATCTCAGAAAATAAGACAAATACACCCGCAAGCTGTGTTATTTTCAAAAATACAAATACAACCCTTAGCTGTATCTTGGAAAATAATACAAATAAACCCCCAAGATGTGTTATTTTCAAAAAATCAAATACAACCCTTAGCTGTATCTTGGAAAATAATACAAATTCACCCAAAATCTGTGTTATTTTCAAAACTACAAATACCATCCTTAGTTGTGTCTTTGAAAATAATACAAATACACCCCCAAGCTTAGTTATTTTCAAAAATACAAATACAACCCTTAGCTGTATCTTGGATAATAATACAAATACACCCCCAAGCTGTGTTATTTTCAAAAATACAAATACAACCCTTAGCTGTATCTTGGAAAATTATACAAATACAGCCCAAAGCTTTTTTATTGTCAAAAATACAAATACATACCTTAGTTGTATCTTGGTTAATGATACAAATACACCCCCAAGATACGTTATTTTCTAAAATAAAAATACAACCATTAGCTGTATCTTGGAAAATAATACAAATACACCACAAGCTCTGTTATTTTCAAAAATACAAATACAACCCTTAGCTGTATCATGGAATATAATACAAATACACCCTCAAGCTGTGTTATATTCAAAAACACAAATACAACCCTTAGATGTAATTGGGAAAATAATGCAAATGCACACCAAAGCTGTGTTATTTTCAAAACCACACATACAAGCCTTAGCTGTATCTTGGAAAATAATACAAATACACACCAAAACTGGGTTATTTTCAAAACTAAAAACAAAATCCTTAGCTGTATCTTGGAAAATAATACAAATACACCCCCAAGCTGTGTTAGTGTAAAAAATACAAATACAACGAAAAGATGTATCTTGGAAAATAATACAAATACACCACAAGCTGTGTTATTTTCAAAAATACAAATACAAACCTTAGCTATACCTTGGAAAATAATACAAATACCCCCACAGGCTTTGTTATTGTCAAAAATACAAATACAACCCTTAGCTATATTTGTAAAATAATACAAATACACCTTCAAGCTGTGTTATTTTCAAAAATACAAATACAACCCTTAGCTGCATCTTGGAAAATAATACAAATACACCCCCTAGCTGTGTTATTTTCAAAAATACAAATACAACCCTTAGCTGTATCTTGGAAAATAATACAAATACAATCCCAAGGTGTGTTATTTTCAAAAATACAAATACAACCATTAGCTGTATCTTGGAAAATAATTCAATTACACCCCCAAGCTGTGTTATTGTCAAAAATACAAATACAACCCTTAGCTGTATCTTGGAAAATAATACAAATACACCCCCGGCTTTGTTTTTGTCAAAAATACAAATACAACCCTTAGCTGTATCTGTAAAATAATACAAATACACCTTCAAGCTGTGTTATTTTCAAAAATACAAATACAACTCTTGGCTGTATATTGGAAAATAATGCAAATACACAACAAAGCTGTATTATTTTCAAAAACACAAATACAAGCCTTACCTGTATCTTGGAAAATAATACAAATACACCCCCAAGATGTGTTATTTTCAAAAATACAAATACAACCCTTAGCTTTATCTGGGAAAATAATACAAATACACACCCAATCTGTGTTATTTTCAAAAATACAAATACAACCCTTAGCTGTATCTTGGAAAATCATACAAATACACCCCCAAGCTGTGTTATTTTCAAAAAAGCAAATACAACCCTAAGCTATACCTTGGAAAATAATACAAATACACCCCCAAGCTGTGTTATTTTCAAAAACACAAATACAACACTTAGCTGTATCTTGGAAAATAATACAAATACAAACCCAAGCTGTGTTATTTTCAAAAATACAAATACAAGCCTTAGCTGTATCTTGGAAAATAATTCAAATACACCATCGGCTTTGTTATTGTCAAGAATACAAATAAAATCCTTAGCTGTATCTTGTAAAATAATTCAAATACACTCCCAAGCTGTGTTTTTTTAAAAAACACAAATACAACCCTTAGCTATATCTCGGAAAATAATACATATACAACCCCAAGCTGTGTTATTTTCAAAAATACAAATACAACCCTTAGCTGAATCTTGGAAAATAATACAAATACAACCCCAAGCTTTGTTATTTTCAAAAATACAAATACAACCCTAAGCTGTATCTTAGAAAATAATACCAATACACCCCCAAGCTGTGTTATTTTCAAAAACACAAATACAACCCTTAGCTGTATCTTGCAAAATAATACAAATACACTCACAAAATGTTTTATTTTCAAAAATACAAATGCAACCCTTAGCTGTATCTTGGAAAATAATGCAAATGCACACCCAAGCTGTGTTATTTTAAAAAACACAAATACAAGTTTTAGCTGTATCTTGGAAAATAATACAAATACTCCCCAAAGCTGTGTTATTTTCAAAACTAAAAATATAACCCTTAGCTGTATCTTGGAAAATAATACAAATACACCCCCAAGCTGTTTTAGTGTAAAAAATACAAATGCAACCCAAAGATGTATCTTGGAAAGTAATACAAATATACCCCAAGCTGTGTTATTTTCAAAAATACAAATACAAACCTTAGCTATACCTTGGAAAATAATACAAATACACCCACAGGTTTTGTTATTGTCAAAAATACAAATACAACCCTTAGCTGTATCTGTAAAATAATACAAATACACCTTCAAGCTGTGTTATTTTCAAAAGACAAAAACATCCATTAGCTGTATCTTGGAAAATAACACAAACACACCCCCAAGCTGTGTTATTTTCAAAAACACAAATAGAACCCTTAGCTGTATTTGGGCAAATAATACAAATACACTCCCAAGCTGGGTTATTTTCAAAAATATAAATACAACCCATAGCTGTATATGGCAAAATAATACAAATACAACCCCAAGCTGTGTTATTTTCAAAAATACAAATACAACCGATAGCTTTGTCTTGGAAAATAATATAAATACACTCCCAAGCTGTGTTATTTTTAAAAATACAAATACAACCCTTAGCTGTATCTCAGAAAATAATACAAATACACCCACAAGCTGTGTTATTTTCAGAAATACAAATACAACCCTTAGCTGTATCTCGGAAAAAGATACAAATACTCTTCCAAGCAGTGTTATTTTCAAAAATACAAATACAACCCTGAGGTGTATCTCTGAAAATAATACAAATACACACCCAAGCTGTGTTATTTTAAAAATTACAAATAAAACCCTTAGCTGTATCCTGGAAAATAATAGAAATACACCCCCAAGCTGCGTTATTTTCAAAAATACAAATAAAATATTTAGCTGTATCTCAGAAAATAATACAAATACAACACCAAGCTGTGTTATTTTCAAAAATACCAAAACAACCCATAGCTGAATCTTGGAAAATAATTCAAATACACCACCGGCTTTGTTATTGTCAAAAATACAAATACAACCCTTAGCTGTATCTTGTAAAATAATTCAAAAACAACCCCAAGCTGTGTTTTTTTAAAAAAAAAAAAATACAACCCTTAGCTGTATCTTGGAAAATGATACAAATACACGCCCAAGCTGTGTTATTTTCAAAAACACAAATACAACCCTTAGCTGTATCTTGGAGTATAATACAAATACAACCCCGAGCTGTGTTATTTTCAAAAATACAAATACAACACTTAGCTGTATCTTGGAAAATAATGCAAAAACACACCCAAGCTGTGTTATTTTCAAAAACACAAATACAAGCCTTAGCTGTATCTTGGAAAATAATACAAATACACCCCCAAGATGTGTTATTTTCAAAAATACACATACAACCCTTATCTTTATCTCAGAAAATAAGACAAATACACCCGCAAGCTGTGTTATTTTCAAAAATACAAATACAACCCTTAGCTGTATCTTGGAAAATAATACAAATAAACCCCCAAGCTGTGTTATTTTCAAAAAATCAAATACAACCCTTAGCTGTATCTTGGAAAATAATACAAATACACCCAAAATCTGTGTTATTTTCAAAACTACAAATACCATCCTTAGTTGTGTCTTTGAAAATAATACAAATACACCCCCAAGCTGTGTTATTTTCAAAAATACAAATACAACCCTTAGCTGTATCTTGGATAATAATACAAATACACCCCCAAGCTGTGTTATTTTCAAAAATACAAATACAACCCTTAGCTGTATCTTGGAAAATTATACAAATACAGCCCAAAGCTTTTTTATTGTCAAAAATACAAATACATACCTTAGTTGTATCTTGGGAAATGATACAAATACACCCCGAAGATACGTTATTTTCTAAAATACAAATACAACCATTAGCTGTATCTTGGAAAATAATACAAATACACCACAAGCTCTGTTATTTTCAAAAATACAAATACAACCCTTAGCTGTATCATGGAATATAATACAAATACACCCTCAAGCTGTGTTATATTCAAAAACACAAATACAACCCTTAGATGTAATTGGGAAAATAATGCAAATGCACACCAAAGCTGTGTTATTTTCAAAACCACACATACAAGCCTTAGCTGTATCTTGGAAAATAATACAAATACACACCAAAACTGGGTTATTTTCAAAACTAAAAACAAAATCCTTAGCTGTATCTTGGAAAATAATACAAATACACCCCCAAGTTGTGTTAGTGTAAAAAATACAAATACAACGAAAAGATGTATCTTGGAAAATAATACAAATACACCACAAGCTGTGTTATTTTCAAAAATACAAATACAAACCTTAGCTATACCTTGGAAAATAATACAAATACCCCCACAGGCTTTGTTATTGTAAAAAATACAAATGCAACCCTTAGCTATATTTGTAAAATAATACAAATACACCTTCAAGCTGTATTATTTTCAAAAATACAAATACAACCCTTAGCTGCATCTTGGAAAATAATACAAATACAGCCCCTAGCTGTGTTATTTTCAAAAATACAAATACAACCCTTAGCTGTATCTTGGAAAATAATACAAATACAATCCCAAGTTGTGTTATTTTCAAAAATACAAATACAACCATTAGCTGTATCTTGGAAAATAATTCAATTACACCCCCAAGCTGTGTTATTGTCAAAAATACAAATACAACCCTTAGCTGTATCTTGGAAAATAATACAAATACACCCCCGGCTTTGTTTTTGTCAAAAATACAAATACAACCCTTAGCTGTATCTGTAAAATAATACAAATACACCTTCAAGCTGTGTTATTTTCAAAAATACAAATACAACTCTTGGCTGTATATTGGAAAATAATGCAAATACACAACCAAGCTGTATTATTTTCAAAAACACAAATACAACCCTTAGCTGTATCTTGGAAAATCATACAAATACACCCCCAAGCTGTGTTATTTTCAAAAAAGCAAATACAACCCTAAGCTATACCTTGGAAAATAATACAAATACACACCCAAGCTGTGTTATTTTCAAAAACACAAATACAACACTTAGCTGTATCTTGGAAAATAATACAAATACAAACCCAAGCTGTGTTATTTTCAAAAATACAAATACAAGCCTTAGCTGTATCTTGGAAAATAACTCAAATACACCATCGGCTTTGTTATTGTCAAGAATACAAATAAAATCCTTAGCTGTATCTTGTAAAATAATTCAAATACACTCCCAAGCTGTGTTTTTTTAAAAAACACAAATACAACCCTTAGCTATATCTCGGAAAATAATACATATACAACCCCAAGCTGTGTTATTTTCAAAAATACAAATACAACCCTTAGCTGTAACTTGGAAAATAATACAAATACAACCCCAAGCTTTGTTATTTTCAAAAATACAAATACAACCCTAAGCTGTATCTTAGAAAATAATACCAATACACACCCAAACTGTGTTATTTTCAAAAACACAAATACAACACTTAGCTGTATCTTGTAAAATAATACAAATACACTCACAAAATGTTTTATTTTCAAAAATACAAATACAACCCTTAGCTGTATCTTGGAAAATAATGCAAATGCACACCCAAGCTGTGTTATTTTAAAAAACACAAATACAAGTTTTAGCTGTATCTTGGAAAATAATACAAATACTCCCCAAAGCTGTGTTATTTTCAAAACTAAAAATACAACCCTTAGCTGTATCTTGGTAAATAATACAAATACACCCCCAAGCTGTGTTAGTGTAAAAAATACAAATGCAACCCAAAGATGTATCTTGGAAAGTAATACAAATATACCCCAAGCTGTGTTATTTTCAAAAATACAAATACAAACCTTAGCTATACCTTGGAAAATAATACAAATACACCCACAGGTTTTGTTATTGTCAAAAATACAAATACAACCCTTAGATGTATCTGTAAAATAATACAAATACAACTTCAAGCTGTGTTATTTTCAAAAAGACAAATACATCCATTAGCTGTATCTTGGAAAATAACACAAACACACCCCCAAGCTGTGTTATTTTCAAAAACACAAATAGAACCCTTAGCTGTATTTGGGCAAATAATACAAATACAGGCCCAAGCTGGGTTATTTTCAAAAATATAAATACAACCCATAGCTGTATATGGCAAAATAATACAAATACAACCCCAAGCTGTGTTATTTTCAAAAATACAAATACAACCCATAGCTTTGTCTTGGAAAATAATATAAATACACTCCCAAGCTGTGTTATTTTTAAAAATACAAATACAACCCTTAGCTGTATCTAAGAAAATAATACAAATACACCCACAAGCTGTGTTATTTTCAAAAATACAAATACAACCCTTAGCTTTATCTCGGAAAAAAATACAAATACTCTTCCAAGCAGTGTTATTTTCAAAAATACAAATACAACCCTTAGGTGTATCTCTGAAAATAATACAAATACACACCCAAGCTGTGTTATTTTAAAAATTACAAATAAAACCCTTAGCTGTATCCTGGAAAATAATAGAAATACACCCCCAAGCTGCGTTATTTTCAAAAATACAAATAAAATATTTAGCTGTATCTCAGAAAATAATACAAATACAACCCCAAGCTGTGTTATTTTCAAAAATACCAAAAAAACCCATAGCTGAATCTTGGAAAATAATTCAAATACACCACCGGCTTTCTTATTGTCAAAAACACAAATAATACCCTTAGCTGTATCGTGTAAAATAATACAAATACACCCACAAAATGTGTTATTTTCAAAAATACAAATACAACCCTTAGGTGTATCTTGGAAAATAATGCAAATGCACACCCAAGCTGTGTTGTTTTCATAAACACAAATAGAAGCCTTAGCTGTATCTTGGAAAATAATACAAATACACTCCAAAGCTTTGTTATTTTCAAAACTAAAAAGACAACACTTAGCTGTGTCTTTGAAAATAATAAAAATACACCTCCAAGCTGTGTTATTGTCAAAAATACAAATACAACCCTTAGCTGTATCTTGGAAAATAATACAAACACACCGCCAAGCTGTGTTAGGGTCAAAAATACAAATACACCCAAAGATGTATCTTGGAAAATAATACAAATACACCTCAAGCTGTGTTATTTTCAACAATACAAATACAAACATTAGCTATACCTTGGAAAATAATACAAATACACCCACAGGCTTTGGTATTGTCAAAAATACAAATACAACCCATAGCTGTATCTGGCAAAATAATGCAAATACAACACCAAGCTGTGTTATTTTCAAAAATACAAATAGAACCCATAGCTTTGTCTTGGAAAATAATATCAATACACCCCCAAGCTGTGTTATTTTCAAAAATACAAATACAACACCTAGCTGTTTCTCAGAAAATAATACAAATACACCCCCAAGCTGTGTTATTTTCAAAAATACAAATACAGTCCTTAGCTGTATCTCGGAAAAAAATACAAATACTCTCCCAAGCTGTGTTATTTTCAAAAATACAAATACAACCCTTAGCTTTATCTCGGAAAATAATACAAATACATCCACAAGCTGTGCTATTTTCAAAAAACAAATACAACCCTTAGCTGTATCTTGGAAAATAATACAAATACAGCCACAAGCTGTGTTATTTTCAAAGAAGCAAAGACAACCCTTAGCTGTATCTTGGAAAATAATACAAACACACCCCCAAGGTGTGTTATTTTCAAAAACACTAATACAACCCTTAGCTGTATCTTGGAATATAATACAAATACACACCCAAGCTGTGTTATTTTCAAAAAGACAAATAAAACCCTAAGCTGTATCTCGGAAAATAATACAAATACACCTCCAAGCTGTGTTAATTTCAAAAATACAAATACAACCCATAGCTCTATCCGGCAAAATAATACAAATACAACCCCAAGCTGTGTTATTTTCAAAAATACAAATAGAACCCATAGCTTTGTCTTGGAAAATAATATAAATAAAGCCCCAAGCTGTGTTATTTTCAAAAA
This sequence comes from Saimiri boliviensis, assembly GCF_048565385.1. Classification (NCBI taxonomy): domain Eukaryota; kingdom Metazoa; phylum Chordata; class Mammalia; order Primates; family Cebidae; genus Saimiri; species Saimiri boliviensis. Next base: position 122,852,963 of record NC_133459.1, on the reverse strand, counting down.
AGCAAATACAACCCTTAGCTGTATCCTGGAAAATAATACAAATAAACCCCCAAGCAGTGTTATTTGCAAAAATACAAATACAACCCTTAGCTGTATCTTGGAAAATAATTCAAATACACCACCGGATTTCTTATTGTCAAAAATAAAAATACAAACCTTAGATGTATCTTGTAAAATAATTCAAATACACCCCCAAGCTGTGTTTTTTTGAAAAAAAAAAAAATACAACCATTAGCTGTATCTTGGAAAATAATACAAATAAACCCCCAGGCTGTGTTATTTTAAAAAAGAACAATACAACCCTTAGCTGTATCTCGGAAAATAATACAAATACAGCCACAAGCTGTGTTATTTTCAAAAATACAAACACAACCCTTAGCTGTATCTCGGAAAATAATACAAATACACCCCCAAGCTGTGTGATTTTCAAAAATACAAATACAACCCTTAGCTGTATCTCGGAAAATAATACAAAAACACCCCCAAGCTGTGTTATTGTCAAAAATACAAATATAACCCTTAGCTGTATCTCGGAAAATAATACAAATACACCCCCAAACTGTGTTATTTTCAAAAATACAAATACAACCCTTAGCTGTATCTAGGAAAATAATACAAATTCATCCCCAAGCTGTGTTATTTTCAAAAATACAAATACAACCCTTAGCTGTATTTCAGAAAATAATACAAACACACACCCAAGCGGTGTTATTTCCAAAAATACAAATACAACACTTAGCTGTATCACGGAAAATAATGAAAATACACCCCCTAGCTCTGTTATTGTCAAAAATACAAAAACAACAATTAACTGTATCTTGGAAAAGTATACAAATACAACCCCAAGGTGTGTTATTTTCAAAAACACAAATATAACCCTTAGCTGTATCTCAGAAAATAATAAAAATAGACACCCCCAAACGGTGTTATTTTCAAAAATACAAATACATCCCTTAGCTGAATGTCGGAAAATAATACAAATACACCCCCAAGTTGTGTTATTTTCAAAAATACAAATACAACCCTTAGCAGTATCTCGGAAAATAATACAAATACACCCCCAAACGGTTTTATTTTCAAAAATACAAATACAACCCTTAACTATATCTAGGAATATAATACAAATACACACCCAAGCTGTGTTATTTTCAAAAATACAAATACAACCCTTAGCTGTATCTCAGAAAATAATACACATACACCCCAAAGCTGTGTTTTCAAAAATAAAAACACACCCCTTAGCTGTATCTTTGAAAATAATACAAAGACACCCCCAAGCTGTATTATTTTCAAAAATAAAAATACAACCCTTAGCTCTAACTTGGAAAATAATACAAATACAACCCCAAGCTGTGTTATTTTCAAAAATACTAATACAACCCTGAGCAGTATCTCCGAATATTATACAAAAACACACCCAAGCTCTGTTATTTTCAACAATACAAATACAATCCTTAGCTGTATCTCGAAAAATAATACAAATACACCCCCAAGCTCTGTTATTTTCAAAAACACAAATACAACCCTTAGCTGTATCTCGAAAAATAATACATATACTCCCCCAAGCTGTGTTATTTTCAAAAATACAAATACAGCCTTTAGCGGTATCTCGGAAAATAATACAAATACACCCACAAGACCTGTTATTTTCAAAAATACAAATACAACCCTTAGCTGTATCTCGGAAAATAATACAAATACACCACCAAGCTCTTTTATTTTCAAAAATACAAATACAACCCACAGCTGTATCTCAGAATATAATACAAATACACCCACAAGCTGTGTTATTTTTAAAAATACAAATAAAAACCTTATCTGCATCTGGGAATATAATACAAATAAACCCCCAAGCTGTGTTATTTTCAAAAATACAAATACAGCCCTTAGCTGTATCTCGGAAAATAATACAAATACACCCCCACGCTCGGTTATTTTCATATATACAAATAAAACCCTTAGCTGTATCTCAGAAAATAATACAAATACACCCCCAAGCTGTATTATTTTCAAAAATACAAATACAACCCTGAGCTGTATCTCGGAAAATAATTCAAATACACCCACAAGCTGTGTTATTTTCAAAAATACAAATACAACCCTGAGCTGTATCTCGGAAAATAATACAAAAACACCCCAAAGCTGTGTTATTTTCAAAAATACAAATACAACAATTAGGTGTATCTCGGAAAATAATAAATATACACCCCCAAGCTCTGTTATTTTCAAAAACACAAATACAACCCACAGCTGTTTCTCGGAAAATAATACAATTACACCCCAAACCTGTGTCATTTTCAAAAATACAAATACAGCCATTAGCTGTATCTCAGAAAATAATACAAATACACCCCCAAGCTCGTTTATTTTCAAAAATACATATACAACCCTTAGCTGTATCTCGGAAAATAATACAAATACACCCCAAAGCTGTGTTATTTTGCAAAACACAAATACAACCCTGAGCTGTATCTCGGAAAATAATACAAATACACCCCCAAGCTGTGTTATTTTCAAAAATACAAATACAACCCATAGTTCTATCTTGGATAATAATACAAATACACCCCCAAGCTGTGTTATTTTCAAAAATGAAAAACAATCCTGAGCTGTATCTCGGAAAATAATACAAATACACCACCGAGTAGTGATATTTTCAAAAATACAAATACCACCATTAGCTTTATCTCGGAAAATAATACAAATACACCCCCAAGCTGTGTTATTTTCAAAAATACAAATACAACCGTTAGCTGTATCTCGGAAAATAATACAAAAACACCCACAAGTTGTGTAATTTTTAATAATACAAATACAACCCTTAGCTGTATCTCGAAAAATAATACAAATACACCCCCAGGCTCTGTTATTTTCATAAATACAAATAGAACCCTTAGCTGTATCTCGAAAAATAATACATATACACCCCCAAGCTGTGTTATTTCCAAAAATACAAATACAGCCTTTAGCTGTATCTCGGAAAATAATACAAATACACCCCCAAGCTCGGTTATTTTCAAAAATACAAATAAAACACTTAGCTGTATCTTGGAAAATAATACAAATACACCCACAAGCTCTGTTATTTCCAAAAATACAAATACAACCCAAAGCTGTATCTCGGAATATAATGCAAATACACCACCAAGCTGTGTTATTTTTAAAAATTCAAATAGAGATCTTAGCTGTATCTCGGAAAATAATACAAATACACCACCAAGCTCGATTATTTTCAAAAATACAATTACACCCCTTAGCTGTATATCAGAAAATAATACAAATACACCCCCAAGCTGTGTTATTTTCCAAAATACAAATACAACCCTGAGCTGTATCTCGGAAAATCATACAAATACACGGCCAATCTGTGTTATTTTCAAAAATACAAATACAACCCATAGCTGTATCTTGGAAAATAATATAAATACACCACAAAATTGTGTTATTTTCCAAAATACAAGTACAACCCCGAGCTGTATCTTGGAAAATAATACAAATACACCCCCAAGCTGTGTTATTTTCAAAAATACAAATACAACCCATAGCTCCATCTTGGAAAACAATACAAATACACCCCCAAACTCTGTTATTTTCAAAAATACAAATACCACCCAGAGCTGTATCTCGGAAAATAACACAAAAACACCCACAAGCTGTGTTATTTTCAAAAATACAAATACAACCCTTAGCTGTATCTCAGAAAATAATAAAAATACACTCCCAAGCTTCGTTATTTTCAAAAATAAAAACACAACCCACAGCTGTATCTTGGAAAATAATACAAATACACCCAAAATCTGTGTTATTTTCAAAAATACAAATAAAGCCTTTAGATGAATCTCAGAAAATAATACAAATACACCCCCAAGCTGTGTTATTTTCAAAAATACAAATACAACCTTTAGCTTTATCTCGGAAAATAATACAAATACACCCCCAAGCTGTGTTATTTTCAAAAATACAAATACAACCGTTAGTTGTATCTCGGAAAATAATACAAATACACCCCCAAGTTGTGTAATTTTCAAAAATACAAATACAACCCTTAACTGTATCTCGGAAAATAATACAAATACACCACCAAGCTCTGTCATTTTCAAAAATACAAATACAATCCTTAGCTGTATCTCGAAAAATAATTCATATGCACCCCCAAGCTGTGTTATTTTCAAAAATACATATACAGCCCTTAGCTGTATCTCGGAAAATAATACAAATACTCCCCCAAGCTCGGTTATTTTCAAAAATACAAATACAACCCTTAGCTGTATCTCGGAAAATAATGCAAATACACCCCCAAGCTGTGTTATTTTCAAAAATACAAATAAAACCCTGAGCTGTATCTCGGAAAATAAAACAAATACACCCAAAAGCTGTGTTATTTTCCAAAATACAAATACAACCCTTAGCTTCATCTCGGAAAATAATACAAATACACTGCCAAGCTGTGTTATTTTCCAAAATAGAAATACGACCCTTAGCTGTATCTCGGAATATAAAACAAATACACCCCCAAGCTCTGTTATTTTCAAAAATTCAAAAAAACCCTTAGGTGTATATCGGAAAATAATAATAATACATCCCCAAGCTGTGTTATTTTCAAAAATACAAATACCACCCTTAGCTGTATCTCGGAAAATAATACAAATACACCCCCAAGCTGTGTTATTTTCGATAATACAAATACAACCCTTATCTGTATCTCGGCAAATAATACAAATACACCCCCAAGCTGTGTTATTTTCCATAATACAACCACAACCCTGAGCTGTATCTCGGAAAATAATACAAATACACCCCCAAGCTGTGTTATTTTCAAAAATAAAAATACAACCCATAGCTGTATCTTGGAAAATAATACAAATACACCCACAAGCTGTGTTATTTTCAAAAATACAAATACAACCCTGAGCTGTATCTCGGATAATAATAGAAATACACCCACAGGCTGTGTTATTTTCAAAAATACAAATACAACGCATAGCTGTATCTCGGAAAATAATACAAATACTCCCCCAAGCGGTGTTATTTTCTAAAATACAAATACAACCCTGAGCAGTATCTCGGAAAATAATACAAAAACACACGCAAGCTGTGTTATTTTCAAAAATACAAATACAACCCTTACCTGTATCTCGGAAAATAATAAAAATACACCCCCAGGCTCTGTTATTTTCAAAAATACAAATACAACCCACAGCTGTATCTCGGAAAATAGTACAATTACACACCAAAGCTGTGTTATTTTCAAAAATACAAATACAGCCATTAGCTGTATCTCAGAAAATAATACAAATACACCCCCAAGCTCGTTTATTTTCAAAAATACATATACAACCCTTAGCTCTATCTCGGAAAATAATACAAATACACCCACAAGCTGTGTTATTTTCAAAAATACAAATACAACCCTGAGCTGTAACTGGGAAAATAATACAAATACACCCCCAAGCTGTGTAATTTTCAAAAACAAAAATACAACCCAAAGCTTTATCTTGGAAAATAATACAAATAAACACCCAATCTGTGTTATTTTCAAAAATACAAATACAACCCTGAGCTGTATCTCGGATAATAATACAAATACACCACCAAGCTGTGTTATTTTCAAAAATACAAATACAACCCATAGCTTTATCTCGGAAAATAACACAAATATACCCCCAAGCGGTGTTATTTTCTAAAATACAAATATAACACTTAGCTGTATCTCAGAATATAATACAAAAACACCCCAAAGCTGTGTTATTTTCAAAAATAAAAATACAACCCTGAGCTGTATCTCGGATAATACTAGAAATACACCCCCAAGCTGTGTTATTTTCAAAAATACAAATACAACCTTTATCTGTATCTCGGAAAATAATACAAATACACCCACAAGTTGTGTAATTTTCAAAAATACAAATACAACCCTTAGCAGTATCTAGGAAATTAATAAAAATACACCCCCAAGCTCTGTTATTTTCAAAAATACAAATAAACCCTTAGCTGTATCTTGGAAAATAATACATATACACGCCCAAGCTGTGTTATTTTCAAAAATCCAAATACTATCCCGAGCTTTATCTTGGAAAATAATACAAATACACCCGAAAGCTGTGTTATTTTTTAAAATACAAATACAACCCATAGCTGTATCTTGGAAAATAATACAAGTACCCCCACAAGATATGTTATTTCCAAAAATGCAAATACAATCCTTACCTGTAATTTGAAAAATTATACAAATACACCCCCAGGCTGTGTTATTTTCAAAAATACAAATACAACCCTTAGCTGTATCTCGGAAAATAATACAAATGCACCCCCAAGCTGTGTTATTTTCAAAAATAAAAATACAACACATAGCTGTATCTCAAAAAATAATACAAATACATCCCCACGCTCTGTTATTTTCAATAATACAAATACAACCCTTAGTTGTATCTCGGAAAATAATACAAATACACCCCCAATCTGAGTTATTTTCAAAAATAGAATTACAAACCTTAGCTGTATCTCGGAAAATAACACAAAAACACCCCCAAGCTGTGTTATTTTCAAAAATACAAATACAACCCTTAGCAGTATCTTGGAAAATAATACAAATACACCCCCAAGCTGTGTTATTTTGCAAAATACAAATACAACCCTGAGCTGTATCTCGGAAAATAATACAAATACACCCCCAAGCTGTGTTATTTTCAAAAATACAAATACAACTGTTAGCCGTATCTCGGAAAATAATACAAATACACCCCAAGCTCTGTCATTTTCAAAAATACAAATACAACCCTTCGCTGTATATCGAAACATAATACATATACACCCCCAAGCTGTGTTATTTTCAAAAATACAAATAGAGCCGTTAGCTGTATCTCGGAAAATAATTCAAATACTCCCCCAAGCTCGGTTATCTTCACAAATACAAATACAACCCTTAGCTGTATCTCAAAAAATAATACAAATACACCCCCAAGTTGTGTTATTTTCAAAAATACAAATACAACACTTAGCTGTATCTGGAAAAATAATACAAATACACCCCCAAGCTGTGTTATTTTCAAAAATACAAAAACAACCCTTAGCTGTATCTCGGAAGATAATACAAATACACCCCCAAGCTGTGTTATTTTCAAAAATGCAAATACAACCGATAGCTGTATCTCGGAAAATAATACAAGTACACCCACAAGATATGTTATTTTCAAAAATGCAAATACAACCCTTAGCTGTATCGTGGAATATAATACAAATACACCACCAAGCTGTGTTACTTTAAAAAATACAAATACAACCCTTAGCTCTATCTCGAAAAATAATACATATACACACCCAAGCTGTGTTATTTTCAAAAATACAAATACAGCCCTTAGCTGTATCTCGGAAAATAATACAAATACACCACCAAGCTCGGTTATTTTAAAAAATACAAATACAACCCTTAGCTGTATCTCAGAAAATAATAAAAATACTCCCCAAAGCTGTGTTATTTTCAAAAATACAAATACAACCTTGAGCTGTATCTCGGAAAATAATAAAAATACACCCACAATCTGTGATATTTTTTAAAATACAAATACTACGCTTAGCTGTATCTCATAAAATAATACAAATACACACTCAAGCTGTGTTATTTTCCAAAATACAAATACAAACTTTATCTGTATCTGGGAAAATAATACAAATACACCCCCAAGCTGTGTTATTTTCAAAAATAAAAATACAGCCCTTAGCTGTATCTAGGAAAATAATACAAATACATTCCAAACCTGCGTTATTTTCAAAAATACAAATAGAATCGTTAGCTGTATCTTGGAAAATAATAAAAATACACCCCCAAGCTGCGTTATTTTCAAAAATACAAATACAGCCCTGAGCTGTATCTGGGAAAATAATACAAATACACCCCCAAGCTGTGTAATTTTCAAAAACAAAAATACAACTCATAGCTGTATTTTGGAAAATAATACAAATACACCCCCAATCTGTGTTATTTTCAAAAATACAAATACAACCCTGAGCTGTATCTCGGACAATAATACAAATACACCACCAAGCTGTGTTATTTTCAAAAATACAAATACAACCCATACCTGTATCTCGGAAAATAACACAAATATACCCCCAAGCTGTGTTATTTTCAAAAATACAAATATAACACTTAGCTGTATCTCAGAATATAATACAAAAACACCCGAAAGCTGTGTTATTTTCAAAATACAAATACAACCCACAGCTGTATCTCGGAAAATAATACAAATACACCCCCAATCTGTGTTATTTTCAAAAATACAAACACAACCGTTATCTGTATCTCGGAAAATAATACAAATACACCCACAAGTTGTGTAATTTTCAAAAATACAAATACAAACCTTAGCAGTATCTAGGAAATTAATACAAATACTCCCCCAAGCTCTGTTATTTTCAAAAATACAAATACAACCCTTAGCTGTATCTTGGAAAATAATACATATACAGCACCATGCTGTGTTATTTTCAAAAATACAAATAAAACCCTTAGCTGTATCTCGGAAAATAATACAAATACACCCCCAAGCTTTGTTATTTTCAAAAATACAAATACAACCCTTCGCTGTCTCTCGGAAAATAATACAGATACACCACCAAGCTGTGTTATTTTCAAAAATACAAATACAACCGTTAGCTGTATCTCGGAAAATAATACAAATACACCCCCAAGTTGTGTAATTTTTAAAAATACAAATACAAACCTTAGCTGTATCTCGGAAAATAATACAAATACACCCCCAAGCTCTGTTATTTTCAAAAATGCAAATACAGCCCTTAGCTGTATCTTGGAAAATAATACAAATACACCCCCAAGCTCATTTATATTCAAAAATGCAAATACAACCCTTAGCTGTATCTCGGAAAATAATAAAAATACTCCCCCAAGCTGTGTTATTTTCCAAAATACAAATACAACCCTGAGCTGTATCTCGGAAAATAATACAAATACACCCCCAAGCTGTGTGATTTTCAAAAATACAAATACAACCGTTATCTGTATCTCGGAAAATAATACAAATACACCCCCAAGCTGTGTTATTTTCAAATATACAAATACAACCCTTAGGTGTATCTTGGAAAATAATACAAATAAACCCCAAAGCTCTGTTATTTTCAATAATACAAATACAAACCTTACCTCTATCTGGGAAAATAATACAAATACACCCCCAAGCTGTGTTATTTTCAAAAATACAAAAACAACCCTTAGCTGTATCTCGGAAGATAATACAAATACACCCCAAAGCTGTGTTATTTTCAAAAATACAAATACAACCCATAGCTGTATCTTGGAAAATAATACAAATACACCAACATGCTGTGTTATTTTCAAAAATACAAATACAACCGATAGCTGTATCTCGGAAAATAATACAAGTAAACCCACAAGTTATGTTATTTTCAAAAATACAAATACAACCCTTAGCTGTATCTCTGAAAATAATACAAATACACCCAAAAGCTGTGTTATTTTCAAAAATACAAATAAAACCCTTAGCTGTGTCTCGGAAAATAATACAATTACACACCCAAGCTGTGTTATTTCCAAAAATACAAATACAACCTTTATCTGTATCTCTAAAAATAATACATATACACCCCCAAGCTGTGTTATTTTCAAAAATAGAAATACAGCCCTTAGCTATATCTCGGAAAATAATACAAATACACCACCAAGCTCGGTTATTTTAAAAAATACAAATAAAACCCTTAGCTGTATCTCGGAAAATAATACAAATACACACCCTAGCTGTGTTATTTTCAAAAATACAAATACAACCTTGATCTGTATCTCGGAAAATAATACAAATACACCCACAAGCTGTGTTATTTTCCAAAATACAAATACAGCCCTTAGCTGTATCTTGGAAAATAGTAGAAATACACCCCAAAGCTCTGTTATTTTCAATAATACAAATACAACACTTAGCTGTATCTCGGAAAAAAATACAAATACACCCCCAAGCCGTATTATTTTCAAAAATACAAATACAACCGTTAGCTGTATCTCGGAAAATAATACAAATACACCCAGAAGCTGTGTTATTCTCAAATATACAAATACAATCCTTAGCTGTATGTCAGAAAATAATACAAATACACCCCCAAGCTCTGTTATTTTCAAAAATACAAATACAACCTTTATCTGTGTGTCGAAAAATAATACATATACACCCCCAAGCTGTGCTATTTTCAAAAATAAATATACAGCCCTTAGCTGTATCTCGGAAAATAATACAAATACACTCCAAAGCTGCGATATTTTCAAAAATACAAATAGAAACCTTAGCTGTATCTCGGAAAATAATAAAAATACATCCCCAAGCTTCGTTATTTTCAAAAATACAAATACAACCCTGAGCTGTATCTGGGAAAATAATACAAATACACCCCCAAGCTTTGTAATTTTCAAAAACAAAAATAAAACTCATAGCTGTATCTTGGAAAATAATACAAATACACCCCCAATCTGTGTTATTTTCAAAAATACAAATACAACCCTGAGCTGTATCTCGGATAATAATACAAATACACCACCAAGCTGTGTTATTTTCAAAAATACAAATACAACCCATAGCTTTATCTCATAAAATAACACAAATATACCCCCAAGCTGTGTTATTTTCATAAATACAAATATAACACTTAGCTGTATCTCAGAATATAATACAAAAACACCCCAAAGCTGTGTTATTTTCAAAAATACCAATACAACCCTGAGCTGTATCTCGGATAATAATAGAAATACACCCCCAAGCTGCGTTATTTTCAAAATACAAATACAACCCATAGCTGTATCTCGGAAAATAATACAAATACACTCCAAACCTGCGTAATTTTCAAAAATAAAAATAGAAACCTTAGCTGTATCTCGGAAAATAATAAAAATACAACCCCAAGCTGCGTTATTTTCAAAAATACAAATACAGCCCGGAGCTGTATCTGGGAAAATAATACAAATACACCCCCAAGCTGTGTAATTTTCAAAAACAAAAATACAACTCATAGCTGTATCTTGGAAAATAATACAAATACACCCCCAATCTTTGTTATTTTCAAAAATACAAATACAACCCTGAGCTGTATCTCGGATAATAATACAAATACACCACCAAGCTGTGTTATTTTCAAAAATACAAATACAACCCATAGCTGTATCTCGGAAAATAACAAAAATATACCCCCAAGCTGTGTTATTTTCAAAAATACAAATATAACACTTAGCTGTATCTCAGAATATAATGCAAAAACACCCCAAAGCTGTGTTATTTTCAAAATACAAATACAACCCACAGCTGTATCTCGGAAAATAATACAAATGCACCCCCAAGCTGTGCTATTTTCAAAAATACAAACACAATCTTTATCTGTATCTCAGAAAATAATACAAATACACCCACAAGTTGTGTAATTTTCAAAAATACAAATACAACCCTTAGCAGTATCTAGGAAATTAATACAAATACACCTCCAAGCTCTGTTATTTTCAAAAATACAAATACAACCCTTAGCTGTATCTCGGAAAATAATACAAATACACCCCCAAGCTGTGTTATTTTCAAAAATACAAATACAACCGTTAGCTGTATCTCTGAAAATAATACAAATACACCCCCAAGTTGTGTAATTTTTAAAAATACAAATACAAACCTTAGCTGTATCTCGGAAAATAATACAAATACACACCCAAGCTCTGTTATTTTCAAAAATACAAATACAACCCTTAGCTGTATCTCGGAAAATAATACATATACATCACCAAGCTGTGTTTTCTTCAAAAACGGAAATACAACACTTAGCTGTATCTCGGAAAATAATACAAATACACGCACAAGCTGTGTTATTTTCAAAAATACAAATAGAACCCTTAGCTGGATCTCGGAAAATAAAACAAATACACCCCCAAGGTGTGTTATTTTCAAAAATACAAATATTACCGATAGCTGTATCTTGGAAAATAATACAAGTACCCCCACAAGATATGTTATTTTCAAAAATGCAAATACAAACCTTAGCTATAACTTGGAAAATAATACAAATACACCCCCAAGCTGTGTTATTTTCAAAAATACAAATACAACCCTTAGCTGTATCTCGGAAAGTAATAGAAATGCACCCCCAAGCTGTGTTATTTTCAAAAATACAAATACAACCCATAGCTGTATCTCAGAAAATAATACAAATACACCCCCAAGCTCTGTTATTTTCAATAATACAAATACAACCCTTAGCTGTATCTCGGAAGATAATACAAATACACCCCCAATCTGTGTTATTTTCAAAAATAGAAATACAAACCTTAGCTGTATCTCGAAAAATAATACAAAAACACCCCCAAGCTCTGTTATATTCAAAAATACAAATAGAACCCACAGCTGTATCTCGGAAAAAAATACAAATACACCACCAAGCTGTGTTATTTTCAAAAATACAAATACAGCCCTTAGCTGTATCTTGGAAAATAATACAAATAGAACCCCAAGCTCATTTATATTCAAAAATGCAAATACAACCCTTAGCTGTATCTCGGAAAATAATAAAAATACTCCCCCAAGCTGTGTTATTTTCCAAAATACATATACAACCCTGAGCTGTATCTCGGAAAATAATACAAATACACCCCCAAGCTGTGTGATTTTCAAAAATACAAATACAACCCATGCCTGTATCTTGGAAAATAATACAAATACACCCCCAAGCAGTGTTATTTTCAAAAATACAAATACAACCGATAGCTGTATCTCGGAAAATAAGACAAGTAAACCCGCTAGATATGTTATTTTCAAAAATACAAATACAACCCATAGCTGTATCTCAGAAAATAATACAAATACACTCCAAAGCTGCGTTATTTTCAAAAATACAAATACAAACCTTAGATGTATCTAGGAAAATATTAAAAATACACCCCCAAGCTGCGTTATTTTCAAAAATACAAATACAAACCTGAACTGTATCTGGGAAAATAATTCAAATACACCCCCAAGCTGTGTAATTTTCAAAAACAAAAATACAACTCATAGCTGTATCTTGGAAAATAATGCAAATACACCCCCAAGCTGTGTTATTTTCAAAAATACAAATACAACCCTGAGCTGTATCTCGGATAATAATGCACATACACCACCAAGCTGTGTTATTTTCAAAAATACAAATACAACACTTAGCTGTATCTCGGAAAATAACACAAATATACCCCCAAGCTGTGTTATTTTCAAAAATACAAATATAACCCTTAGCTGTATCTCGGAAAATAATACAAAAACACACCCAAGCTGTGTTATTTTCAAAAATACAAATACAAACCTGAGGTGTATCGCGGATAATAATAGAAATACACCCAAAGCTGTGTTATTTTCAAAATACGAATACATTCCATAGATGTATCTCGGAAAATAATACAAATACACCCCCAAGCTGTGTTATTTTCAAAAATACAAATACAACCGTTAGCTGTATCTCGGAAAATAATACAAATACACCCCCAAGTTATGTAATTTTAAAAAATACAAATACAAACCTTAGCTGTATCTCGGAAAATAATACAAATACACCCCCAAGCTCTGTTATTCTCAAAAATACAAATACAACACTTAGCTGTATTTCGGAAAATAATACAAATACCCCCCCAAGCTTTGTTATTTTCAAAAATACAAATACAACCCTTAGCTGTCTCTCGGAAAATAATACAAATACACCCCAATGCTGTGTTATTTTCAAAAATACAAATAAACCGTTAGCTGTATATCGGAAAATAATACAAAAACACCACAAAGTTGTGTAATTTTTAAAAATACAAATACAAACCTTAGCTGTATCTCGTAAAATAATACAAATAAACCCCCAAGCTTTGTTATTTTCAAAAATACAAATACAACCCTTAGCTGTATCTCGGAAAATAATACATTTACATCCCCAAGCTGTGTTATTTTCAAAAACGCAAATGCAACCCTTAGCTGTATCTCGGAAAATAATACAAATAAGCCACAAGCTGTGTTATTTTCAAAAATGCAAACAGAACCCTTAGCTGTATCTCAAAAAATAAAACAAATACACCCCCAAGGTGTGTTATTTTCAAAAATACAACTATAACCGATAGCTGTATCTTGGAAAATAATACAAGTACCCCCACAAGATATGTTATTTTCAAAAATGCAAATACAAACCTTAGGTGTAACTTGGAAAATAATAGAAATACACCCCCAAGCTGTGGTATTTAGCAAAACACAAATAGAACCCTGAGCTGTATCTCGGAAAATAATACAAATACACCCCCAAGCTGTGTTATTTTCAAAAATACAAATACAACCCATAGCTTTATCTTGGAAAATAATACAAATACACCACCAAGTTGTGTTATTTTCAAAAATGAAAAAACAATCCTGAGCTGTATCTCGGAAAATAATACAAATACACCACCGAGTTGTGTTATTTTCAAAAATACAAATACAACCCATAGCAGTATCTCAGAAAATAATACAAATACACCCCCCAGCTGTGTTATTTTCAAAAATACAAATACAACCCTTAGTTTATCTCGGTAAATAATACAAATACACCCCCAAGCTGTGTTATTTTCGAAAATACAAATACAACCCTTATCTGTATCTCGGCAAATAATACAAATACACCCCCAAGCTGTGTTATTTTCCAAAATACAAGCACAACCCTGAGCTGTATCTCGGAAAATAATACAAATACACCCCCAAGCTGTGTTATTTTGAAAAATACAAATACAACCCATAGGTGTATCTTGGAAAATAATACAAATACACCCCTAAGCTGTGTTATTTTCAAAAATACAAATACAACCCTGAGCTGTATCTCGGATAATAATAGAAATACACCTCCAATCTGTGTTATTTTCAAAAATACAAATACAACCCATAGCTGTATCTCGGAAAATAATAAAAATACAGCCCCAAGCTGTGTTATTTTCAAAAATACAAATACAACCTTTAGCTGTATCTTGGAAATTAATACAAATACACCCACAATATCTGTAATTTTCAACAATACAAATACAACCCTTAGCTGTATCTCGCAAAATAATACAAATACACCCCCAAGCTCTGTTATTTTCAAAAATACAAATACAAACCTTAGGTGTATCTCGAAAAATAACACATATACACACCCAAGCTGTGTTATTTTCAAAAATACAAATACAGCACTTAGCTGTATCTCGTAAAATGATACAAATACTCCCACAACCTCGGTTATTTTCAAATATACAAATACAACCCTTAGCTGTATCTCGGAAAATAATACAAACAAAACCCCAAGCTGTGTTATTTTCAAAAATACAAATACCACACTGAGCTGTATTTCAGAAAATAATACAAATACACCCACAAGTTGTGTTATTTTCCAAAATACAAATAAAACCTTATCTGTATCTGGGAAAATAATACAAATACACCCCCAAGCTGTGTTATTTTCAAAAATACAAAAACAACCCTTAGCTGTATCTCGGAAGATAATACAAATACACCCCTAAGTTGTGTAATTTTCAAAAATACAAATACAACCCTTAGCTGTATCTCAGAAAAAAATACAAATACACCCCCAAGCTCTGTAATTTTCAAAAATACATATACAACCCATAGCTGTATCTCGGAAAATAATAATTATACATCCCCTAGCTGTGTTATTTTCAAAAATACAAATACAGACCTTTGCTGTATCTCGGAAAATAATACAAATACAGTCCCAAGCTCGGTTATTTTCAAATATACAAATAAAACCCTTAGCTGTATCTCGGAAAATAATACAAATACACCCCCAACCTGTATTATTTTCAAAAATACAAATACAACCCTGAGCTGTATCTCGGAAAATAATACAAATACACCCACAAGCTGTGTTATTTACAAAAATACAAATAGAACCCTGAGGTGTATCTCGGAAAATAATACAAAAACACACCCAAGCTGTGTTATTTTCAAAAATACAAATAAAACACTTAAGTGTATCTCGGAAAATAATAAAAATACACCCCCAAGCTCTGTTATTTTCAAAAACACAAATACAATCCACAGCTGTATCAAGGAAAATAATACAATCACACCCCATAGCTGTGTTATTTTCAAAAATACAAATACAGCCATTAGCTGTATTTCAGAAAATAATACAAGTACACCCCCAAGCTCGTTTATTTTCAAAAATAATAAAAAAAAATCCTTAGCTGTATCTCAGAAAATAATACAAATACACCCCCAAGCTGTGGTATTTTGCAAAACACAAATAGAACCCTGAGCTGTATCTCGGAAAATAATACAAATACACCCCCAAGCTGTGTTATTTTCAAAAATACAAATACAACCCATAGCTTTATCTTGGAAAATAATACAAACACACCCCCAAGTTGTGTTATTTTTAAAAATGAAAAAACAATCCTGAGCTGTATCTCGGAAAATAATACAAATACACCACCGAGTTGTGTTATTTTCAAAAATACAAATACAACCCATAGCAGTATCTCAGAAAATAATACAAATACACCCCCAAGCTGTGTTATTTTCAAAAATACAAATACAACCCTTAGTTTATCTCGGTAAATAATGCAAATACACCCCCAAGCTGTGTTATTTTCGAAAATACAACTACAACCCTTATCTGTATCTCGGCAAATAATACAAATACACCCCCAAGCTGTGTTATTTTCCAATATACAAGCACAACCCTGAGCTGTATCTCGGAAAATAATACAAATACACCCCCAAGCTGTGTTATTTTCAAAAATAAATATACAATCCATAGCTGTATCTTGGAAAATAATACAAATACACCCACAAGCTGTGTTATTTTCAAAAATACAAATACAACCCTGAGCTGTATCTCGGATAATAATAGAAATACACCCACAAGCTGTGTTATTTTTAAAAATACAAATACAACGCATAGCTGTATCTCGGAAAATAATACAAATACTCCCCCAAGCGGTGTTATTTTCAAAAATACAAATACAACCCTTAGCTGTATCTTGGAAAATAATACATATACACCCCCAAGCTGTGTTATTTTCAAAAATACAAATACAATCCATAGCTGTATCTCGGAAAATAATACAAGTACCCCCACAAGATATGTTATTTCCAAAAATGCAAATACAATCCTTGCCTGTAATTTGAAAAAAAATACAAAAACACCCCCAGGCTGTGTTATTTTCAAAAATACAAATACAACCCTTAGCTGTATCTCGGAAAATAATACAAATGCACACCCAAGCTGTGTTATTTTCAAAAATACAAATACAATCCATAGCTGTATCTCGGAAAATAATAAAAATACATCCCCACGCTCTGTTATTTTCAATAATACAAATACAACCCTCAGTTGTATCTCGGAAAATAATAAAAATACACCCCCAATCTGAGTTATTTTCAAAAATAGAATTACAAACCTTAGCTGTATCTCGGAAAATAACACAAAAACACCCCGAAGCTGTGTTATTTTCAAAAATACAAATACAGCCCTTAGCTGTATCTTGGAAAATAATACAAATACACCCCCAAGCTCATTTAAATTCAAAAATGCAAATACAACCCTTAGCTGTATCTCCGAAAATAATAAAAATACTCCCCCAAGCTGTGTTATTTTCCTAAATACAAATACAACCCTGAGCTGTATCTCGGAAAATAATACAAATACACCCACAAGCTCTGTGATTTTCAAAAATACAAATACAACCCATAGCTGCATCTTGGAAAATAATACAAATACACCCCCAAGCAGTGTTATTTTCAAAAATACAAATAAAACCCTTAGCTTTATCTCGGAAAATAATAAAAATACACCCCCAAGCTGTGTTATTTTCAAATATACAAATACAACCCTTAGGTGTATCCTGGAAAATAATACAAATACACCCCAAAGCTCGGTTATTTTCAATAATACAAATACAACCCTTAGCTGTATCTGGGAAATTAATACAAATACACCCCCAAGCTGTGTTATTTTCAAAAATACAAATACAACCCATAGCTGTATCTTGGAAAATAATACAAATACACCCCAAAGCTGTGTTATTTTCAAAAATACAAATACAACCGATAGCTGTATCTCGGAAAATAATACAAGTAAACCCACAAGATATGTTATTTTCAAAAATACAAATACAACCCTTAGCTGTATTTCTGAAAATAAAGCAAATACACCCCAAAGCTGTGTTATTTTCAAAAATACAAATACAACTCTTAGCTGTGTCTCGGAAAATAATACAAATAAAACCCCAAGCTCTGTTATTTTCAAAAATACAAATACAACCGTTAGCTTTATCTCGGAAAATAATACAAATAAACCAGCAAGTTGTGTAATTTTCAAAAATACAAATACAACCCTTAGCTTTATCTCGGAAAATAATACAAAAACACCCCCAAGCTCTGTTATTTTCAAAAATACAAATACAACCTTTATCTGTATCTCGAAAAATAATACATATATCCCCCAAGCTGCGTTATTTTCAAAAATACAAATGGAGCGCTTAGCTGTATCTCGGAAAATAATACAAATACACCACCAAGCTCGGTTATTTTAAAAAATACAAATACAACCCTTAGCTGTATCTCGGAAAATAATACAAATACACCCCTAAGCTGTGTTATTTTCAAAAATACAAATACAACCTTGAGCTGTATCTCGGAAAATAATACAAATACACCCACAAGCTGTGTTATTTTCCAAAATACAAATACAACCCTTAGTTATATTTCGGAAAATAATACAAATACACCCCCAAGCTGTGTTACTTTCAAAAATACAAATAAAACCCTGAGGTGTATCGCGGATAATAATAAAAATACACCCCAAGCTGTGTTATTTTCAAAATACAAATACAACCCATAGCTGTATCTCGGAAAATAATACAAATACACCCCCAAGCTGTGTTTTTTTCAAAAATACAAATACAACCGTTAGCTGTATCTCGGAAAATAATACAAATACACCCCCAAGTTATGTAATTTTAAAAAATACAAATACAAACCTTAGCTGTATCTCGGAAAATAATACAAATACACCCCCAAGCTCTGTTATTCTCAAAAATACAAATACAACACTTAGCTGTGTCTCGAAAAATAATACATATAAACACCCAAGCTGTGTTATTTCAAAGATGCAAATACAACCCTTAGCTGTATCTCGGAAAATAATAGAAATAAACCCCCAAGATGTGTTATTTTCAAAAATACAAATACAACCCTTAGCTGTATCTTGGAAAATAATACAAATACACCCCAAAACTCTGTTATTTTCAATAATACTAATACAACCCTTAGCTGTATCTCGGAAAAAAAATACAAATACACCCCCAAGCTGTGTTATTTTCAAAAATACAAATAAAACCGTTAGCTGTATCTCGGAAAATAATACAAATACCCACCCAAGTTCTGTTATTCTCAAATATACAAATACAATCCTTAGCTGTATATCCGAAATTAATACCAATACACCCCCAAGTTGTGTAATTTTCAAAAATACAAATACAACCCAGAGCTGTATCTCGGAAAATAATACAAATATATCCACAAGCTATGTTATTTTCCAAAATACAAATACAACCCTTAGCTTTATCTCGGAAAATAATTCAAATTCACCCCCAAGTTGTGTTATTTTCAAAAATACAAATACAACCTTTAGCTGTATCTAGGAAAATAATACAAATACAACCCCAAGTTGTGTTATTTTTAAAAATACAAATACAGCCCTTAGCTCTATATCGGAAAATAATACAAATACACCCCCAAGCTCTGTTATTTTCCAAAATACAAAAACAACCCTCAGCTGTATCTCTGATAATGATAAAAATAAACCCACATTTGTGTGATTTTCTAAAATACAAATACAACCCTGAGCTGTATCTCGTAAAATAATACAAATACACCCCCAAGCTGTATTATTTTCAAAAATACAAATACAACCCTGAGCTGTATCTCGGAAAATAATACAAATACACCCACAAACTGTGTTACTTTCCAAAATCGAAATACACCCTTCGGTGAATCTTGTAAAATAATACAAATACACCCCCAAGCTGTTTTATTTTCAAAAATACAAATACAACCCTGAGCTGTATCTCGGAAAATAATACAAATACACCACCAAGTTGTGTTATTTTCAAAAATACAAATACAGCCCTTAGCTGTATATTGGAAAATAATACAAATACACCCCCAAGATGCGTTATTTTGAAAAATACAAATACAAGCCTTAGCTGTATCTCAGAAAATAATAAAAAACACCAGTAAGCTGTGTAATTTTATAAAACAAAAATACAACCCATAGCAGTATCTTGGAAAATAATACAAATACACACCGAAGCTGTGTTATTTTCAAAATACAAATACAACCCTTAGCTGTATCTCGAAAAATAATACAAATACACCCCCAAGCTGTGTTATTTTCGAAAATACAAATACAAACCTTAGCTGTATCACGGCAAATAATACAAATACAGGCCCAAGCTGTGTAATTTTCCAAAATACAAATAAAACCCTGAGCTGTGTCTCGGAAAATAATACAAATACACCCCCAAGCTGTGTTATTTTCAAAAATACAAATACAACCCTTAGCTGTATCTGGGAAAATAATACAAATACACCCCCAAGCTGTGTTATTTTCAAAAATACAAAAACAACCCTTAGCTGTATCTCGGAAGATAATACAAATACACCCCCAAGATGTGTTATTTTCAAAAATACAAATACAACCGATAGCTGTATCTTGGAAAATAATACAAATACACCAACATGCTGTGTTATTTTCAAAAATACAAATACAACCGATAGCTGTATCTCGGAAAATAATACAAGTAAACCCACAATATATGTTATTTTCAAAAATACAAATACAACCCTTAGCTGTATCTCTGAAAATAATACAAATACACCCAAAAGCTGTGTTATTTTCAAAAATACAAATACAACTCTTAGCTGTGTCTCGGAAAATAATACAATTACACCCCCAAACTGTGTTATTTTCAAAAATACAAATACAACCTTTAGCTTTATCTCGAAAAATAATACAAATACACCAGCAAGTTGTGTAATTTTCAAAAATACAAATACAACCCTTAGCTTTATCTCGGAAAATAATACAAAAACACACCCAAGCTCTGTTATTTTCAAAAATACAAATACAACCTTTATCTGTATCTCGAAAAATAATACATATACACCGCCAAGCTGTGTTATTTTCAAAAATACAAATACAGCCCTTAGCTGTATCTTGGAAAATAATACAAATACACAACCAAGGTCGGTTATTTTAAAAAATACAAATAAAACCCTTAGCTGTATCTCGGAAAATAATACAAATACACCCCCAAGCTCTGTTATTTTCGAAAATACAAATACAACCTTGAGCTGTATCTCGGAAAATAATACAAATACACCCACAAGCTGTGTTATTTTCCAAAATACAAATACAACCCTTAGCTATATTTCGGAAAATAATACAAATACACCCCCAATCTGTGTTATTTTCAAAAATACAAATACAGCCCTAAGCTGTATCTTGGAAAATAGTAGAAATACACCCCAAAGCTCTGTTATTTTCAATAATACAAATACAACCCTTAGCTGTATCTCGGAAAAAAATACAAATACACGCCCAAGCTGTGTTATTTTCAAAAATACAAATACAACCGTTAGCTGTATCTCGGAAAATAATACAAATACACCCCCAGGCTGTGTTATTCTCAAATATACAAACACAATCCTTAGCTGTATGTCGGAAAATAATACAAATACACCCCCAAGCTCTATTATTTTCAAAAATACAAATACAACCTTTATCTGTATCTCAAAAAATAATACATATACACCCCCAAGCTGTGCTATTTTCAAAAATAAATATACAGCCCTTAGCTGCATCTCGGAAAATAATACAAATACACTCCAAAGCTGCGTTATTTTCAAAAATACAAAGAGAAACCTTAGCTGAATCTCGGAAAATAATAAAAATACACCCCCAAGCTTCGTTATTTTCAAAAATACAAATACAACCCTGAGCTGTATCTGGGAAAATAATGCAAATACACCCCTAAACTGTGTAATTTTCAAAAACAAAAATAAAACTCATAGCTGTATCTTGGAAAATAATACAAATACACCCACAATCTGTGTTATTTTCAAAATTACAAATACAACCCTGAGCTGTATCTCGGATAATAATACAAATACACCACCAAGCTGTGTTATTTTCAAAAATACAAATACAACCCATAGCTGTATCTCAAAAAATAACACAAATACACCCCCAAGCTGTGTTATTTTCAAAAATACAAATACAACCGTTAGCTGTATATCAGAAAATAATACAAAAACACCCCCAAGTTGTGTAATTTTTAAAAATACAAATACAAACCTTAGCTGTATCTCGGAAAATAATACAAATATACCCACAAGCTTTGTTATTTTCAAAAATACAAATACAACCCTTAGCTGTAACTCGGAAAATAATACATATACATCCCCAAGCTGTGTTATTTTCAAAAACGCAAATACAACCCTTAGCTGTATCTCGGAAAATAATACAAATAACCCACTAGCTGTGTTATTTTCAAAAATACAAATAGAACCCTTAGCTGTATCTCAAAAAATAAAACAAATACACCCCCAAGGTGTGTTATTTTCAAAAATACAAATATAACCGAAAGCTGTATCTTGGAAAATTATACAAGTACCCCCACAAGATATGTTATTTTCAAAAAGGCAAATACAAACCTTAGCTGTAACTTGGAAAATAATACAAATACACCCACAAGCTCTGTATTTTCAAAAATACAAATACAACCCTTAGCTGTATCTCGGAAAATAATACAAATTTACCCCCAAGCTGTGTTATTTTCAAAAATACAAATACAACCCATAGCTGTATCTCGGAAAATAATACAAATACACCGCCAAGCTCTGTTATTTTCAATAATACAAATACAACACTTAGCTGTATCTCGGAAAATAATACAAATACACCCCCAATCTGTGTTATTTTCAAAAACAGAAATACAAACATTAGCTGTATCTCGGAAAATAATACAAAAACACCCCCAAGCTGTGTTATTTTCAAAAATACAAATACAACCCTTAGCGTTATCTCGGAAAATAATACAAATACACCCCCAAGATGTGTTATTTTCAAAAATAGAAATACAACCCTTAGCTGTATCTTGGAAAATAATACAGATACACCCCCAAGCTCTGTTATTTTCAAAAATACAAATAGAACCCACAGCTGTATCTCGGAAAAAAATACAAATACACCACCAAGCAGTGTTATTTTCAAAAATACAAATACAGCCTTTAGCTGTATCTTGGAAAATAACACAAATACACCCCCAAGCTCATTTAAATTCAAAAATGCAAATACAACCCTTAGCTGTATCTCGGAAAATAATAAAAATACACCCCCAAGCTGTGTTATTTTCCAAAATACAAATACAACCCTGAGCTGTATCTCGGAAAATAATACAAATACACCCCCAAGCGGTGTGATTTTCAAAAATACAAATACAACCCATAGCTGCATCTTGGAAAATAATACAAATACACCCCCAAGCAGGGTTATTTTCAAAAATACAAATACAACCTTTAGCTTTATCTCGGAAAATAATACAAATACACCCCCAAGCTGTGTTATTTTCAAATATACAAATACAACCCTTAGGTGTATCTTGGAAAATAATACAAATACACCCCAAAGCTCTGTTATTTTCAATAATACAAATAAAACCCTTAGCTGTATCTGGGAAAATAATACAAATACACCCCCAAGCTGTGTTATTTTCAAAAATACAAATACAACCCATAGCTGTATCTTGGAAAATAATACAAATACACCAACATGCTATGTTATTTTCAAAAATACAAATACAACCGATAGCTGTATCTCGGAAAATAATACAAGTAAACCCACAAGATATGTTATTTTCAAAAATACAAATACAACCCTTAGCTGTATTTCTGAAAATAATGCAAATACACCCCAAAGCTATGTTATTTTCAAAAATACAAATATAACTCTTAGCTGTGTCTCGGAAAATAATACAAATAAAACCCCAAGCTCTGTTATTTTCAAAAATACAAATACAACCCTTAGCTATATATCGAAAAATAATACATATACACCCCCAATCTGTGCTATTTTCAAAAATACAAATACAGCCCTTAGCTCTATCTCGGAAAATAATACAAGTACTCTTCCAAGCTCGGTTATTTTCAAAAATACAAATAAAACCCTTAGCTGTATCTCGGAAAATAATACAAGTACACCCCCAAGGTGTGTTATTTTCAAAAATACACATAAAACCCACAGCTTTATCTTGGAAAATAATACAAATACACCACCAAGCTGTGTTATTTTTAAAAATGCAAATACAGCCCCTTGCTGTATCTCGGAAAATAATACAAATACACCCCCAAGCTGTGTTATTTTCAAAAATACAAATACAACCCATAGCAGTATCTCGGAAAATAATACAAATACACTCCAAAGCTGTGTTATTTTCAAAAATACATATACATCCCTTAGCTGTATCACGAAAAATAATACAAATACACCCACAAGCTGTGTTATTTTCAAAAATACAAATACAACCCTTAGCTGTATCAGGAAAAATAATACAAATACAGCCTCAAGCTGTGTTATTTTCAAAAATACAATAACAACCGTTAGCTGTGTCTCGAAAAATAATACAAATGCACCCCAAAGTTGTGTTATTTTCAAAAATACAAATACGACCCTTAGCTGTATCTTGGAAAATAATACAAATACAACCGCAAGCTCTTTTATTTACAAAAATACAAATACAACCCTTAGCTGTATCTCGAAAAATAATACATATACACCCCCAAGCTGTGTTATTTCCAAAAACACAAATACAGCCCTTAGCTGTATCTCAGAAAATAATACAAAAACTCCCCCAAGCTCGGTTATTTTCAAAAATACAAAAACAACCCTTAGCTGTATCTCCGAAAATAATACAAATACACCCCCAAGTTGGGTAATTTTGAAAAATACAAATACCACCCTAAGCTGTATCTCGGAAAATAATACAAATACACCCCCAATCTCTATTATTTTCAAAAATGCAAATACAACCCTTATCTGTATCTCGGAAAATAATAATTATACAGCCCCAAGCTGTGTTATTTTCAAAAATACAAATACAGCACTTAGCTGTATCTCGGAAAATAATACAAATAAACCCCCAAGCTCGGTTAATTTCAAATATACAAATAAAACCCTTAGCTGCATCTCGGAAAATAATACAAATACACCCCCAAGCTGTATTATTTTCAAAAATACAAATACAACCCTGTGCTGTATCTCGGAAAATAATACAAATACAACCACAAGCTGTGTTATTTTCCAAAATAGAAAAATACAACCCTTAGGTGTATCTCGGAAAATAATACAAATACACCCCCAAGCTGTTTTATTTTCAAAAATACAAATATAACCCTTAGTTGTGTCTCGGAAAATAATACAAATACACCCCCAAGTTGTGTTATTTTCAAAAATACAAATACAGCCCTTAGCTGTATATCGGAAAATAATACAAATACACACCCAAGCTGTGTTATTTTCCAAATATAAATAAAAATTTATCTGTATCTGGGAAAGTAATACAAATACACCCTCAAGCTGCGTTATTTTCAAAAATAAAAATACAACAGTTAGCTGTATCTTGGAAAGTAATACAAATACACCCCAAAGCTCCGTTATTTTCAAAAATAAAAATACAAACCTTAGCTGTATCTCCGAAAATATAAAAAATACACCCTTAGCTGCGTTATTTTAAAAAATACAAATACAACTCTTAGCTGTAACTCAGAAAATAATACAAATACACCCCCAAGCTCTGTTATTTTCAAAAATACAAATACAACCCACAGCTGTATCTCGGAAAATAATATAAATACACCACCAAGCTGTGTTATTTTTAAAAATACAAATACTGCCCTTAGCTGTATCTCGGAAAATAATACAAATACATCCGCAAGCTCGTTTATTTTCAAAAATACAAATACAACCCTTAGCTGTATCTCAGAAAATAATACAAATACACCCCAAGCTGCGTTATTTTCAAAAATACAAATACAACCCGAAGCTGTATGTCGGAAAATAATACAAATACACCCCCAAGCTGTGTTATTTTCCAAAATACAAATACAACCCTGAGCTGTGTCTGGGAAAATAATACAAATACACCCCCAAGCTGTGTAATTTTCAAAAACAAATATACAACCCGTAGCTCTATTTTGAAAAATAATACAAATACACCCCGAAGCTGTGTTATTTGCAAAAATACAAATACAACCCTGAGCTGTATCTCGGAAAATAATACAAATACACCCCCAAGATGTGTTATTCTCAAAAATAGAAATAAAACCCTTAGCTGTATCTCGAAAAGTCATACAAATACACCCCCAAGCTGTGTTATTTTCAAAAATACAAATACAAACCTTAGCTGTATCTCAGAAAATAATATAAATACACCCCCAAGCTGTGTTATTTTCAAAAATACAAATACAACCATTAGTTGTATCTCGGAAAATAATACAAATACACCGCCAAGCTGTGTTATTTTCAAAAATACAAATACAACCCATAGCTGTATCTTGGAAAATAATATAAATACACCCCCAAGCTGTGTTATTTTAAAAAATACAAATACAACCCTGTGCTGTATCTCGGAAAATAATACAAATACACCGCCAAGCTGTGTTATTTTCAAAAATACAAATACAACACATAGCTTTATCTTGGAAAATAATATAAATAAACCCCCAAGCTGTGTTATTTTCCAATATACAAATACAACCCTGAGCTGTATCTCAGATAATAATACAAATACACCCCCAAGGTGTGTTATTTTCAAAAATACAAATACAACCCATAGCTGTATGTTGGAAAATAATACAAATACACCCCCAGACTGTTTTATTTTCAAAAATACAAATACAACACTGAGGTGTATGTCTGAAAATAATACAAATAAACCACCAAGCTGTCTTATTTTCAAAAATACAAATACAACCCAAAGAAGTATCTCGGAAAATAATACAAATACTCTCCCAAGCTGGGTTATTTTCAAAAATACAAATACAACCCTGAGTTGTAAATCGGAAAATAATACAAATACACCCCCAAGCTGTGTTATTTTCAAAAATACAAATACAACCACGAGCTGTATATCGGAACATAATACAAATACACACCCAAGCCGTGTTATTTTCCAAAATACAAATACAACCCTGGGCTGTATCTTGGAAAATAATACAAATACACCCCGAAGCTGTGTTATTTTCAATAATACAAATACAACCCAGAGCTGTATCTCGGAAAATAATACAAATACATCTACAAGCTGTGTTATTTTCAAAAATAGAAATAAAACCCTTAGCAGTATCTCGGAAAGTAATACAAATACACACTCAAGCTGTGTTATTTTCAAAAATAGAAATACAAACCTTAGCTGTATCTCGGAAAATAATACAAATACACCTCCAAGAGGTGTTATTTTGAAAAATACAAATACAACCCTTAGCTGTATCTCGGAAAATAATACAAATACACCCCGAAGCTGTGTTATTTGCAAAAATACAAATACAACCCTGAGCTGTATCTCGGAAAATAATACAAATACACCCCCAAGATGTGTTATTCTCAAAAATAGAAATAAAACCCTTAGCTGTATCTCGAAAAGTCATACAAATACACCCCCAAGCTGTGTTATTTTCAAAAATACAAATACAAACCTTAGCTGTATCTCAGAAAATAATATAAATACACCCCCAAGCTGTGTTATTTTCAAAAATACAAATACAACCATTAGTTGTATCTCGGAAAATAATACAAATACACCGCCAAGCTGTGTTATTTTCAAAAATACAAATACAACCCATAGCTGTATCTTGGAAAATAATATAAATACACCCCCAAGCTGTGTTATTTTAAAAAATACAAATACAACCCTGTGCTGTATCTCGGAAAATAATACAAATACACCGCCAAGCTGTGTTATTTTCAAAAATACAAATACAACACATAGCTTTATCTTGGAAAATAATATAAATACACCCCCAAGCTGTGTTATTTTCCAATATACAAATACAACCCTGAGCTGTATCTCAGATAATAATACAAATACACCCCCAAGGTGTGTTATTTTCAAAAATACAAATACAACCCATAGCTGTATGTTGGAAAATAATACAAATACACCCCCTAGCGGTGTTATTTTCAACAATACAAATACAACCCTGAGCTGTATCTCGGAAAATAATACAAAAACAACCCCAAGCTGTGTTATT
Source organism: Saimiri boliviensis (assembly GCF_048565385.1). Lineage (NCBI taxonomy): Eukaryota > Metazoa > Chordata > Mammalia > Primates > Cebidae > Saimiri > Saimiri boliviensis. Next base: position 122,824,626 of record NC_133459.1, on the reverse strand, counting down.
TTCAATAATACAAATACAACCCTTAGCTGTATCTCGGAAAATAATACAAATACACCCCCAAGCTGTGTTATTTTCAAAAATAAAAATACAACCCTTACCTTTATCTCGGAAAATAATAAAAATACACCCCCAAGCTCTGTTATTTTCAAAAATACAAATACAACCCATAGCTGTATCTCGGAAAATAATACAAATACACCCCAAAGCTGTGTTATTTTCAAAAATAAAAATACAACCCTTACCTTTATCTCAGAAAATAATATAAATACACCCCAAAGCTGTGTTAATTTCAAAAATACAAATACAACCCTCAGCTCTATCTCAGAAAATAATAAAAATACACCCCCAAAATGTGTTATTTTCAAAAATACAAATACAACCCTTAGCTGTATCTCGGAAAATAATAAAAATACATGCCCATTCTGCGTTATTTTCAAAAATACAAATAAAACCCACAGCTGTATCTTGGAAAATAATACAAATACACCACAAAGCTGTGTTATTTTCAAAAATACAAATAAAGCACTTAGCTATATCTCAGAAAATAATACAAATACACCCCCAAGCTGTGTTATTTTGCAAAATACATATACAACCCTGAGCTCTATCTCGGAAAATAATACAAATACACCGCGAAGCTGTGCTATTTTCAAAAATACAAATACAACCCATAGCTGTATCTTGGAAAATAATACAAATACATTCCAAAATTGTGTTATTTTCTAAAATACAAATACAACCCTGAGCTGTATCTCGAAAAATAATACAAATACACCACCGAGCTGTGTTATTTTCAAAAATACAAATACAACCCTGAGCTGTATCTCGGAATATAATACAAATACACCCCCAAGCTGCGTTATTTTCAAAAATACACATACAACCCTTAGCTGTATCTCGGAAAATAATACAAATACACGCCCAAGCTGTGTTATTTTCAAAAATACAAATACAACCCTTAGCTGTATGTCGGAAAATAATACAAATACACCCCCAAGTTGTGTTATTTTCAAAAATACAAATACAACACTTAGCTGTATATCGAAAAATAATGCAAATACACCCGCAAGCTGTGTTATTTTCAAAAATACAAATACAACCATTAGCTGTATCTCGGAAAATAATTCAAATGCACCCCAAAGCTGCGTTATTTTCAAAAATACAAACACCACACACAGCTGTATCTCGGAAAATAATACAAATACACACCCAAGCTGTGTTATTTTCAAAAATACTAATACAACCCTTAGCTCTATCTCGGAAAATAATACAAATCCACACCCAAGCTGTGTTGTTTTCAAAAATACAAATACAACCCTGAGCTGTAACTCGGAAAATAATACAAACACACCCCCTAGCGCTGTTATTTTCAAAAATACAAATACAACCCTGAGCTGTATCTCGGAAAATAATACAAAAACACCCCCAAGCTGTGTTATTTTCAAAAATACAAATACAACCCTTAGCTGTATCTCGGAAAATAATACAAATACACCCCAAATTTCTGTTATTTTCAATAATACAAATAAAAACCTTAGGTGTATCTCCGAAAATAATACAAATACACCACCAAGCTGTGTTATTTTCAAAAACACAAATACAACCCTTAGCTGTTTCTCGGAAAACGATAGAAATACACCCCAAAGCTGTGTTATTTTCAATAATACAAATAAAAACCTTAGGTGTATCTCGGAAAATAATACAAATACACCCCCAAGCTGTGTTACTTTCAAAAATACAAATACAACCCTTAGCTGTATCTCGGAAAATAATACAAATACACCCCTAAGCTCTGTTATTTTCAATAATACAAATACAACCCTTAGCTGTATCTCGGAAAATAATACAAATACACCCCCAAGCTGTGTTATTTTCAAAAATAGAAATAAAACCCAAAGCTGTATCTCGGAAAATAATACAAATACACCCCCAAGCTGTATTATTTTCAACAATACAAATACAGCGCTTAGCTGTATCTCAGAAAATAATACAAATACACCCCAAAGATCGTTTATTTTCAACAATAAAAATACAACTCTTAGCTATATCTCGGAAAATAATACAAATACACCCCCAAGCTGTGCTATTTTCCAAAATACAAATAAAACCCGGAGCTCTATCTAGGATAATAATAGAAATAGACCCACATGCTGTGTTATTTTCAAAAATACAAATACAACCCATAGCTGTATCTCGGAAAATAACACAAATACTCCCCCAAGCTGTGTTATTTTCAAAAATGCAAATATAATCCTTAGCTGTATCTTGGAAAATAATACAAACACACCACCAAGCTGTGTTATTTTCAAAAACACAAATAAAACCCTGAGCTTTAACTCGGAAAATAATACAAATACACCCCCTAGCGGTGTTATTTTCAACAATACAAATACAACCCTGAGCTGTATCTCGGAAAATAATACAAAAACAACCCCAAGCTGTGTTATTTTCAAAAATACAAATACAACCCTTAGCTGTATCTCAGAAAATAATACAAATACACCCCCAAGCTCTGTTATTTTCCATAATACAAATACAACCCTGAGCTGTATCGCGGAAAATAATACAAATACACCCCCAAGCTGTGTTATTTTCAAAAATACAAATAAAACCCTTAGCTGTATGTCAGAAAATAATAAAAATACACCCTCAAAATGTGTCATTTTCAAAAATACAAATACAACCCTTAGCTGTATCTCAGAAAATAATTCAAATACACCCCCAAGCTGTGTCATTTTCAAAAATACAAATGCAACCCTGAGCTGTAACTCGGAAAATAATAAAAATAAAACTCCAAGCTGTGTTATTTTCAAAAATACAAATACCACCCTGAGCTGTATCTCGGAAAATAATAAAAAAAACACCCGAAGCTGTGTTTTTTTCAAAAATACAAATACAACCCACAGCTGTATCTTGGAAAATAATACAAATACACCCGAAAGCTGTGTTATTTTCAAAAATACAAATAAAGCCCTTAGCTATATCTCAGAAAATAATACAAATACACCCACAAGCTCGTTTATTTTCAAAAATACAAATACAACCATTAGCTGTATCCCGGAAAATAATAGAAATACACCCACAAGCTGTGTTATTTTGCAAAATACAAATAGAACCCTGAGCTCTATCTCGGAAAATAATACAAATACACCACCAAGCTGTGTTATTTTCAAAAATACAAATAAAACCCATAGCTGTATCTCGGAAAATAATACAAATACACCCCAACGCTGTGTTATGTTCTAAAATACATATACAACCCTGAGCTGTATCTCGGAAAATAATACAAATACACCACCGAGCTGTGTTATTTTCAAAAATACAAATACAACCCTTAGCTGTATCTCGGAAAATAATACAAATACACCCCCAAGCTGTGTTATTTTCAAAAATACAAATAAAACCCACAGCTGTATCTCGGAAAATAATACAAATACAACCCAAGTTGTGTTATTTTCAAAAATACAAATACAGCCCTTAGCTGTATATCAGAAAATAATACAAATACACCCCCAAGCTGTGTTATTTTCCAAAATACAAATATAAACCTTATCTGTATTTGGGAAAACAATACAAATACACCCCCAAGCTGTGTTATTTTCTAAAATACAAATACATCCATTAGCTGTATCTCGGAAAATAATACAAATACACACCGAAGCTGTGTTATTTTCTAAAATACAAATACAAACCTTAGCTGTATCTCGGAAAATAATACAAATACACACCCAAGTTCTGTTATTTTCAATAATACAAATACAACCCTTAGCTGTATCTCGGAAAATGATACAAATACACTCACACGCTGTGTTATTTTTAAAAACAGAAATAAAACCCTTAGCTGTATCTCGGAAAATAATACAAATACCCCCCCAACTGTGATATTTTCAAAAATACAAATACAAAACTTAGCTGTATCTCGGAAAATAATATAAATATATCCCCAAGCTGTGTTATTTTCAAAAATACAACTACAACCCTTTGTTGTGTCTCAGAAAATAATACAAAAACAACCCCCAAGATGTGTTGTTTACAAAAATACAAATACAACCCTTAGCTGTATCTCGGAAAATAATACAAATACTCCCCCAAGCTCTGTTAATTTCAAAAACACAAATACAACCCACAGCTCTATCTCGGAAAATAATACAAATACACCCACAAGCTCGTTTATTTTCAAAAATACAAATAAAACCCAAAGCTGTATCTCGGAAAATAATACAAATACACCCCCAAGCTGTATTATTTTCAACAATAGAAATACAGCGCTTAGCTGTATCTCAGAAAATAATACAAATACACCCCAAAGATCGTTTATTTTCAACAATAAAAATACAACTCTTAGCTATATCTCGGAAAATAATACAAATACACCCCCAAGCTGTGTTATTTTCAAAAATACAAATACAACTCAGCTGTATCTCGGAAAATAATACAAATACACCCCCAAGATGTGCTATTTTCCAAAATACAAATAAAACCCTGAGCTCTATCTAGGATAATAATAGAAATAGACCCACATGCTGTGTTATTTTCAAAAATACAAATACAACCCATAGCTGTATCTCGGAAAATAACACAAATACTCCCCAAAGCTGTGTTATTTTCAAAAATGCAAATACAATCCTTAGCTGTATCTTGGAAAATAATACAAACACACCACCAAGCTGTGTTATTTTCAAAAACACAAATAAAACCCTGAGCTTTAACTCGGAAAATAATACAAATACACCCCCTAGCGGTGTTATTTTCAACAATACAAATACAACCCTGAGCTGTATCTCGGAAAATAATACAAAAACAACCCCAAGCTGTGTTATTTTCAATAATACAAATACAACCCTTAGCTGTATCTCGGAAAATAATACAAATACACCCCCAAGCTCTGTTATTTTCAATAATACAAATACAACCCTGAGCTGTATCGCGGAAAATAATACAAATACACCCGCAAGCTGTGTTATTTTCAAAAATACAAATAAAACCCTTAGCTGTATGTCAGAAAATAATAAAAATACACCATCAAAATGTGTCATTTTCAAAAATACAAATACAACCCTTAGCTGTATCTTGGAAAATAATTCAAATACACCCCCAAGCTGTGTCATTTTCAATAATCCAAATGTAACCCTGGGCTGTAACTCGGAAAATAATAAAAATAAAATTCCAAGCTGTGTTATTTTCAAAAATACAAACACAACCCTTAGCTGTATCTCGGAAAATAATAAAAATACACACCCAAGTTCTGTTATTTTCAATAATACAAATACAACCCTTAGCTGTATCTCGGAAAATGATACAAATACACCCCCAAGCTGTTTTGTTTTTAAAAATACAAATAAAACCCTTAGATGTATCTCGGAAAGTAATACAAATACACCCTCAAGGTGTGTTATTTTCAAAAATACAAATACAACCCTTTTCTGTATCTCAGAAAATAATACAAATACACCCCTAAGATGTGTTATTTTCAAAAATACAAATACAACCCTTAGCTGTATCTCGGAAAATAATACAAATACTCCCCCAAGCTCTGTTAATTTCAAAAACACAAATACAACCCACAGCTCCATCTCAGAAAATAATACAAATACAACCCAAAGCTGTGTTATTTTCAAAAATACAAATACAACACATAGCTGTATCTCGGAAAATAATACAAATACACCCCCAATCTTTGTTATTTTCAATAATCAAATACAATCGATAGCTTTATCTCGGAAAAAAATACAAGTACACCCACAAAATATGTTATTTTCAAAAATGCAAATACAACCATTAGCTATATCTTTGAAAATAATACAAATACACCCCCAAGCTGTGTTATTTTCAAAAATACAAATACAACCCTTAGCTGTATCTCGGAAAATAATACAAATACACACAAAAGCACTGTTATTTTCAAAAATACAAATACAACCCTTAGCTGTATCTCGAAAAATAATACATATACACCCCCAAGCTCTGTTATTCCCAAAAACACAAATACAGCCCTTAGCTGTATCTCGGAAAATAACACAAATACACCCCCATGCGCGGTTATTTTCAAAAATACAAATACAACCCTTAGCTGTATCTCGGAAAATAATACAAATACTCCCCCAAGCTCTGTTAATTTCAAAAACACAAGTACAACCCACAGCTCTATCTCGGAAAATAATACAAATACACCCCCAAGCTGTGTTATTTTCAAAAATACAAATACAACCCATAGATGTATCTCGGAAAAAAATACAAATACACCCCAAGCTCTGTTATTTTAAAAAACACAAATACAACCCTTAGCTGTATCTCGGAAAATAATACAAATCCACCCCCAAGCTGTGTTATTTTCAAAAATACAAATAAAACCCTGAGCTGTAACTCGGAAAATAATACAAATACAGCCCCAAGCTGTGTTATTTTCAAAAATACATATACATCCCTTAGCTGTATCTCGGAAAATAATACATAAACACCCCCATGCTCTGTTATTTTCAAAAATACATATACAACCCTTAGCTGTATCTCGGAACATAATACAAATACACCCCCAAGCTCTGTTATTTTAAATATTACAAATACAACCCTTAGCTGTATCTCGGAAAATGATACAAATACACACCCAAGCTGTGTTATTATCAAAAATAGTAATAAAACCCAAAGCTGTATCTCGGAAAATAATACAAAAAAACCGCCAAGCTGTCTTATTTTCAAAAATAACAATACAACCCTTACCTTTATCTCGGAAAATAATAGAAATACACACCCAAGCTCTGTTATTTTCAAAAATACAAATACAACCCACAGCTGTATCTCGGAAAATAATACAAATACACACCAAAGCTCTGTTATTTACAAAAATACAAATACAGCTCTTAGCTGTATCTCAGAAAATAATACAAATACACCCCCAAGCACGTTTATTTTCAAAAATACAAATACAAACCTTAGCTGTATCTCAGAAAATAATATAAATACACCCCACAGCTGTGTTAATTTCAAAAATACAAATACAACCCTAAGCTGTATCTCAGAAAATAATAAAAATACACCCCCAAGATGTGTTATTTTCAAAAATACAAATACAACCCTTAGCTGTATCTCGGAAAATAATAAAAATACACGCCCAATCTGCGTTATTTTCAAAAATACAAATAAAACCCACAGCTGTATCTTGGAAAATAATACAAATACACCCCAAAGCTGTGTTATTTTCAAAAATACAAATAAAGCCCTTAGCTATATCTCAGAAAATAATACAAATACACCCCCAAGCTCGTTTGTTTTCAAAAATACAAATACAACACTTAGCTTTATCCCGGAAAATAATACAAATACACCCCCAAGTTGTGTTCTTTTGCAAAATAAAAATACAACCCTGAGCTCTATCTTGGAAAATAGTACAAATACACCGCGAGGATGTGTTATTTTCAAAAATACAAATACAACACATAGCTGTATCTTGGAAAATAATACAAATACATTCCAAAACTGTGTTATATTCTAAAATACAAATACAACCCTGAGCTGTACCTCGAAAAATAATACAAATACACCACCGAGCTGCGTTATTTACAAAAATACAAATACAACCCTGAGCTGTATCTCGGAATATAATACAAATACACCCCCAAGCTGCGTTATTTTCAAAAATACAAATACAACCCTTAGCTGTATCTCGGAAAATAATACAAATACACCACCAAGCTGTGTTATTTTCAAAATACAAATACAACCCTTAGCTGTATCTCGGAAAATGATACAAATAAACCCCCAAGCTGTGTTATTTTTAAAAATAGAAATAAAACCCTTAGCTGTATCTCGGAAAATAATACAAATACACCCTCAAGCTGTGTTATTTTCAAAAATACAAATACAACCCTTTGCTGTATCTCAGAAAATAATACAAATACACCCCCAAGATGTGTTATTTTCAAAAATACAAATACAACCATTAGCTGTATCTCGGAAAATAATACAAATACACCCCAAAGCTGCGTTATTTTCAAAAATACAAACACCACCCTTAGCTGTATCTCGGAAAATAATACAAATACACCCAAAAGCTGTTTTATTTTCAAAAATACAAATACAACCCTTACCTGTATCTCGGAAAATAATACAAATACTCCCCCAAGCTCTGTTAATTTCAAAAACACAAATACAACCCACAGCTCCATCTCGGAAAATAATACAAATGCACCCCCAAGCTGTGTTGTTTTCAAAAATACAAATACAACCCTGAGCTGTATCTCGGAAAATAATAAAAAACACCCCCAAGCTGTGTAATTTTCAAAAATACAAATACAACCCTTAGCTGTATCTCGGAAAATAATACAAATACACCCCCAAGCTCTGTTATTTTCAATAATACAAATACAACCCTTAGCTGTATCTTGGAAAATAATACAAATATACACCCAATCTGTGTTATTTTCAAAAATAGAAATACAAACCTTAGCTTTATCTCGGAAAATAATACAAAAACACCCCCAAGCTGTGTTATTTTCAAAAATACAAATACAACCCTTAGCTGTATCTCGGAAAATAATACAAATACACTCACAAGCAGTGTTATTTTCAAAAATACAAAAAAAACCCTGAGCTCTATCTCGGAAAATAATACCAAAACAACCCCAAGCTGTTTTATTTTCAAAAATACATATACAACCCTAAGCTGTATCTCGGAAAATAATACAAATACACCCCAAAGCTCTGTTATTTTCAATAATACAAATACAAACCTTAGCTGTATCTCGGAAAATAATACAAATACACCACCAAGCTGTGTTATTTTCAAAAATACTAATACAACCCTTAACTGTATCACGGAAAATAATACAAATACACCCCCAATCTGTGTTATTTTCAAAAATCAAATACAACCGAGAGCTTTATCTCGGAAAATAATACAAGTACAACGACAAGATATGTTATTTTCAAAAATGCAAATACAACCCTTAGCTGTATCTTTGAAAATAATACAAATAAACCCACAAGCTGTGTTATTTTAAAAAATACAAATACAACCCTTAGCTGTGTCTCGGAAAATAATACAAATACACCCAAAAGCTGTTTTATTTTCAAAAATACAAATACAACCCTTAGCTGTATCATGAAAAATAATACATATACACCCCCAAGCTGTGTTATTTTCAAAAATACAAATACAGCCCTTAGCTGTATCTCGGAAAGAAATACAAATACACCCCCAAGCTCGGTTATTTTCAAAAATACAAATACAACCCTTAGCTGTATCTCTGAAAATGATACAAATACACCCCCAAACTGGGTTGTTTTCAAAAATAGAAATAAAACCCAAAGCTGTGTCTCGGAAAATAATACAAATACACCCCCATGCTGTGTTATTTTCAAAAATACAAATACAAACCTTAGCTGTATCTCAGAAAATAATATAAATACACCCCAAAGCTCTGTTAATTTCAAAAATACAAATACAACCCTTAGCTGTATCTCAGAAGATAATAAAAATACACTACCAAGATGTGATATTTTCAAAAATACAAATACAACCCTTAGCTGTATCGCGGAAAATAATAAAAATACACCCCCAATCTGCGTTATTTTCAAAAATACAAATAAAACCCACAGCTGTATCTTGGAAAATAATACAAATACACACCAAAGCTGTGTTATTTTCAAAAATACAAATAAAGCCCTTAGCTATATTTCAGAAAATAATACAAATACACCCCCAAGCTCGTTTCTTTCCAAAAATACAAATACAACCCTTAGCTGTATCTCGGAAAATAATACAAATAAACCCCCAAGCTGTGTTATTTTCAAAAATACATATACAACCCATAACTGTATCTCGGAAAATAATACAAATGCACCCCCAATCTGTGTTATTTTCAAAAATACAAATACAACCCTTACCTGTATCTCGGAAAATAATACAAATACACCCACAAGCTGTGTTATTTTCAAAAATACAAATAAAACCGTGAGCTCTAACTCAGAAAATAATACAAAGATACCCCCAAGCAGTGTTATTTTCAAAAATACATGTAAATCCCTGAGGTGTATCTTGGAAACTAATACAAAAACACCCCCAAGCTGTATTATTTTCAAAAATACAAATACAACCCTTAGCTGTATCTCGGAAAATAATACAAATACACCCCCAAGCTCTGTAATTTTCAATAAAACAAATACATCCCTTAGCTGTATATCGGAAAATGATACAAATACACCCACAAGCTGTGTTATTTTCAAAAACAGAAATAAAACACTTAGCTGTATCTCGGCAAATAATACAAATACAACCCCAAGCTGTGTTATTTTCAAAAATACAAATACAACCCTTAGCTGTATCTCGGAAAATAATATAAATACACCCCCAAACGGTGTTATTTTCAAAAATACAAATACAACCCTTAGCTGTATCTCAGAAAATAATACAAATACATCCACAAGCTGTGTTATTTTCAAAAATACAAATACAAGTCTGAGCTGTAACTCGGAAAATAATACAAATACACCCCGAAGCTGTGTTATTTTCAAAAATACAAATACAACCCTGAGCAGTATCTCGGAAAATAAAATAAAAACACCCCCAAGCTGTGTTATTTTCAAAAATACATATATAACCCTTAGCTGTATCTCGGAAAATAATACACATACACCCCCAAGCTCTATTATTTTGAATAATACAAATACAACCCTTAGCTGTACCTCCGAAAATAATACAAATAAACCCCCAACCAGTTTTATTTTCAAAAATAAAATACAACCCTTAGCTGTATCTCGGAAAATAATACAAATACACCCCCAAGCTGTGTTATTTTCCAAAATACAAATACAAACCTTATCTGTATCTGGAAAAATAATACAAATACACCCCCAAGCTATGTTATTTTCAAAAATACAAATACAACCATTAGCTGTATCTAGGAAAATAATACAAATACACCCCCAAGCTGCGTTATTTTCAAAAATACAAATACAACCCTTATCTGTGTCTCGGAAAATAATACAAATTCACACCCAATTCTGTTATTTTCAATAATACAAATACAACCCTTAGCTGTATCTCGGAAAACGATACAAATACACCCCAAAGCTGTCTTATTTTAAAAAATAGAATTAAAACCCGTAGCTCTATCTCGGAAAATAATACAAATACACCCCCAAGCTGTGTTATTTTCAAAAATACAAATACAACCCTTAGCTGTATCTCGGAAAATAATACAAATACACCCCTAAGCTCTGTTATTTTCAATAATACAAGTACAACCCTTAGCTGTATCTCGGAAAATAATACAAATACACCCCCAAGCTGTCTTATTTTCAAAAATAGAAATAAACCCAAAGCTGTATCTCGGAAAATAATACAAATACACCCACAAGCTGTATTATTTTCAACAATACAAATACAGCCCTTAGCTGTATCTCAGAAAATAATACAAATACACCCCAAAGATCATTTATTTTCAACAATAAAAATAAAACTCTTAGCTATATCTCGGAAAATAATACAAATACACCCCCAAGCTGTGCTATTTTCCAAAATACAAATAAAACCCTGAGCATTATCTAGGATAATAATAGAAATACACCCACATGCTGTGTTATTTTCAAAAATACAAATACAAACCATAGCTTTATCTCGGAAAATAACACAAATACACCCCAAAGCTGTGTTATTTTCAAAAATGCAAATACAATCCTTAGCTGTATCTTGGAAAATAATACAAACACACCAACCAGCTGTGTTATTTTCAAAAATACAAATAAAACACTGAGCTGTAACTCGGAAAATAATACAAATACACCCCCTAGCGGTGCTATTTTCAACAATACAAATACAACCCTGAGCTGTATCTCGGAAAATAATACAAAAACACACCCAAGCTGTGTTATTTTCAAAAATACAAATACAGGCCTTAGCTGTATCTCGGAAAATAATACAAATACACCCCCAGGCTCTGTTATTTTCAATAATACAAATACAACCCTGAGCTGTATCGCGGAAAATAATACAAATACACCCCCAAGCTGTGTTATTTTCAAAAATACAAATAAAACCCTTAGCTGTATGTCAGAAAATAATAAAAATACACCCTCAAAATGTGTTATTTTCAAAAATACAAATACAACCCTTAGCTGTATCTCGGAAAATAATTCAAATACACCCCCAAGCTGTGTCATTTTCAAAAATACAAATGCAACCCTGAGCTGTAACTCGGAAAATAATAAAAAAAATACCCTGAAGCTGTGTTTTTTCCAAAAATACATATACAACCCTTAGCTGTATCCTGGAAAATAATAGAAATACACCCACAAGCTGTGTTATTTTGCAAAATACAAATAGAACCCTGAGCTCTATCTCGGAAAATAATACAAATACACCACCAAGCTATGTTATTTTCAAAAATACAAATAAAACCCATAGCTGTATCTCGGAAAATAATACAAATACACACCAACGCTGTGTTATTTTCTAAAAAACATATACAACCCTGGGCTGTATCTCGGAAAATAATACAAATACACCCACAATCTGTGTTATTTTCAAAAATCAAATACAACCTATAGCTTTATCTCAGAAAATAATACAAGTGCACCCACAAGACACGTTATTTTCAAAAATGCAAATACAACCCTTAGCTGTATCTTTGAAAATAATACAAATACAGCACCAAGCTGTGTTATTTTCAAAAATACAAATAAAACCCTGAGTTGTATCTTGGAAAATAATTACAAAACAACCCCAACTGTTTTATTTTAAAAAATACAAATACAACCCTTAGCTGTATCTCGGAAAATAATACAAATACACCTCACATTTCTGTTATTTTCAATAATACAAATACAAACCTTAGCTGTATCTCGGAAAATAATACAAATACACCACCAAGCTGTGTTATTTTCAAAAATACAAATATAACCCTTAGCTGTATCTCGGAAAATAATACAAATACACCCCCAATCTGAGTTATTTTCAAAAATCAAATACAATCGATAGCTTTATCTCGGAAAATAATACAAGTACACCCACAAAATATGTTATTTTCAATAATGCAAATACAACCCTTAGCTGTATCTTTTAAAATAATACAAATACACCCCCAAGCTGTGTTATTTTTAAAAATACAAATACAACCCTTAGCTGTATCTCGGAAAATAATACAAATACACCCAAAAGCTGTGTTATTTTCAAAAATACAAATACAACCCTGAGGTGTATCTCGGAAAATAATTCAAATACACAGCCAAGCTCTGTTATTTTCAAAAATAGAAATACAACCCATAGCAGTATCTTGGAAAATAATACAAATACACCCCCAATCTGTGTTATTTTCAAAAATACAAATACAATCCTTAACTGTATCTCGAAAAATAATACAAATACACCCACAAGCTGTGTTATTTTCAAAAAAATACAAATACAACCCTTAGCTGCATCTCGGAAAATAATACAAATACACCCCCAAGCTGTGTTATTTTCCAAAATACAAATACAACCCTGAGCTGTATCTCGGAAAATAATACAAAAACACCCCCAAGCTGTGTTATTTTCAAAAATACAAATACAACCCTGAACTGTATCTCGAATAATAAAAGAAATACACACCCAAGCTGTGTTATTTTCAAAAATACAAATACAACCCATAGCCGTATCTCGGAAAATAACAGAAATACTCCCCCAAGCTGTGTTATTTTCAAAAATACATATAAAATCTTTAGCTGTATCTCGGAAAATAATACAAATACACCCAAAAGCTGTGTTATTTTCAAAAATACAAATACAACCCTGAGGTGTATCTCGGAAAATAATTCAAATACACAGCCAAGCTCTGTTATTTTCAAAAATACAAATACAACCCACAGCTGTATCTCGGAAAATAATACAAATACACCCCAAAGCTGTGTTATTTTCAAAAATACAAATACAGCTCTTAGCTGTATCTCAGAAAATAATACAAATACACCCCCAAGCAATTTTTTTTTCAAAAATACATATACAACCCTTAGCTGTATCTCGGAAAATAATACAAATACACCCCCAAGCTGTGTTATTTTACAAAATACAAATACAACCCTGAGCAGTATCACGGAAAATAATATAAATACACCCCCAAGCTGTGTTATTTTCAAACATGCAAATACAACCCATAGCTGTATCTCGAAAAATAATACAAATACACCACCAAGCTGTGTTATTTTCCAAAGTACAAATACAACCCTGAGCTGTATCGCGGAAAATAAAACAAATACCCCCCCATGCTGTGTTATTTTCAAAAATACAAAGGCAAACCTTAGCTGTATCTCAGAAAATAATATAAATACACCCCCAAGCTGTGTTATTTTCAAAAATACAAATACAACCCTTAGCTGTATCTCGGAAAACGATACAAATACACCCCAAAGATGTGTTATTTTAAAAAATAGAAATAAAACCCATAGCTCTATCTCGGAAAATAATACAAATACACCCACAAGCTGTGTTATTTTCAAAAATACAAATACAACCCTTAGCTGTATCTCGGAAAATAATACAAATACACCTTTAAGCTCTGTTATTTTCAATAATACAAGTACAACCCTTAGCTGTATCTCGGAAAATAATACAAATACACCCCCAAGCTGTGTTATTTTCAAAAATAGAAATAAACCCAAAGCTGTATCTTGGAAAATAATACAAATACACCCCCAAGCTGTATTATTTTCAACAATACAAATACAGCCCTTAGCTGTATCTCAGAAAATAATACAAATACACCCCAAAGATCGTTTATTTTCAACAATAAAACTACAACTCTTAGCTATATCTCGGAAAATAATACAAATACACCCCCAAGCTGTGTTATTTTCAAAAATACAAATACAACTCAGCTGTATCTCGGAAAATAATACAAATACACCCCCAAGCTGTGCTATTTTCCAAAATACAAATAAAACCCTGAGCTGTATCTAGGATAATAATAGAAATACACCCACATGCTGTGTTATTTTCAAAAATACAAATACAACCCATAGCTGTATCTCGGAAAATAACACAAATACACCCCCAATCTGTGTTATTTTCAAAAATACAAATACAATCCTTAACTGTATCTCGAAAAATAATACAAATACACCCCCAAGCTGTGTTATTTTCAAAAAAATACAAATACAACCCTTAGCTGCATCTCGGAAAATAATACAAATACACCCCCAAGCTGTGTTATTTTCCAAAATACAAATACAACCCTGAGCTGTATCTCGGAAAATAATACAAAAACACCCCCAAGCTGTGTTATTTTCAAAAATACAAATACAACCCTGAACTGTATCTCGAATAATAAAAGAAATACACACCCAAGCTGTGTTATTTTCAAAAATACAAATACAACCCATAGCCGTATCTCGGAAAATAACAGAAATACTCCCCCAAGCTGTGTTATTTTCAAAAATACATATAAAATCTTTAGCTGTATCTCGGAAAATAATACAAATACACCCAAAAGCTGTGTTATTTTCAAAAATACAAATACAACCCTGAGGTGTATCTCGGAAAATAATTCAAATACACAGCCAAGCTCTGTTATTTTCAAAAATACAAATACAACCCACAGCTGTATCTCCGAAAATAATACAAATACACCCCAAAGCTGTGTTATTTTCAAAAATACAAATACAGCTCTTAGCTGTATCTCAGAAAATAATACAAATACACCCCCAAGCAAGTTTATTTTCAAAAATACATATACAACCCTTAGCTGTATCTCGGAAAATAATACAAATACACCCCCAAGCTGTGTTATTTTACAAAATACAAATACAACCCTGAGCAGTATCACGGAAAATAATATAAATACACCCCAAAGCTGTGTTATTTTCAAACATGCAAATACAACCCATAGCTGTATCTCGAAAAATAATACAAATACACCCCCAAGCTGTGTTATTTTCCAAAGTACAAATACAACCCTGAGCTGTATCACGGAAAATAATACAAATACACCCCCATGCTGTGTTATTTTCAAAAATACAAAGGCAAACCTTAGCTGTATCTCAGAAAATAATATAAATACACCCCCAAGCTGTGTTATTTTCAAAAATACAAATACAACCCTTAGCTGTATCTCGGAAAACGATACAAATACACCCCAAAGATGTGTTATTTTAAAAAATAGAAATAAAACCCATAGCTCTATCTCGGAAAATAATACAAATACACCCACAAGCTGTGTTATTTTCAAAAATACAAATACAACCCTTAGCTGTATCTCGGAAAATAATACAAATACACCTCTAAGCTCTGTTATTTTCAATAATACAAGTACAACCCTTAGCTGTATCTCGGAAAATAATACAAATACACCCCCAAGCTGTGTTATTTTCAAAAATAGAAATAAAACCCAAAGCTGTATCTCGGAAAATAATACAAATACACCCCCAAGCTGTATTATTTTCAACAATACAAATACAGCCCTTAGCTGTATCTCAGAAAATAATACAAATACACCCCAAAGATCGTTTATTTTCAACAATAAAACTACAACTCTTAGCTATATCTCGGAAAATAATACAAATACACCCCCAAGCTGTGTTATTTTCAAAAATACAAATACAACTCAGCTGTATCTCGGAAAATAATACAAATACACCCCCAAGCTGTGCTATTTTCCAAAATACAAATAAAACCCTGAGCTGTATCTAGGATAATAATAGAAATACACCCACATGCTGTGTTATTTTCAAAAATACAAATACAACCCATAGCTGTATCTCGGAAAATAACACAAATACACCCCCAAGCTGTGTTATTTTCAAAAATGCAAATACAATACTTAGCTGTATCTTGGAAAATAATACAAACACACCAACAAGCTGTGTTATTTTCAAAGATACAAATAAAACCCTGAGCTGTAACTCGGAAAATAAAACAAATACACCCCCTAGCGGTGTTATTTTCAACAATACAAATACAACCCTGAGCTGTATCTCGGAAAATAATACAAAAACACCCCCAAGCTGTGTTATTTTCAAAAATACAAATACAGGCCTTAGCTGTATCTCGGAAAATAATACAAATACACCCCCAAGCTCTGTTATTTTCAATAATACAAATACAACCCTGAGCTGTATCGCGGAAAATAATCCAAATACACCCCCAAGCTGTGTTATTTTCAAAAATACAAATAAAACCCTTAGCTGTATGTCAGAAAATAATAAAAATACACCCTCAAAATGTGTTATTTTCAAAAATACAAATACAACCCTTAGCTGTATCTCGGAAAATAATTCAAATACACCCCCAAGCTGTGTCATTTTCAAAAATACAAATGCAACCCTGAGCTGTAACTCGGAAAATAATAAAAATAAAACTACAAGCTGTGTTATTTTCAAAAATACAAATACCACCCTGAGCTGTATCTCGGAAAAGAATAAAAAAAATACCCCGAAGCTGTGTTTTTTTCAAAAATACAAATACAACGCTTAGCTGTATCTCGGAAAATAATAAAAATACACACCCAATCTGCGTTATTTTCAAAAATACAAATACAACCCACAGCTGTATCTTGGAAAATAATACAAATAAACACGAAAGCTGTGTTATTTACAAAAATACAAATAAAGCCCTTAGCTATATCTCAGAAAATAATACAAATACACCCACAAGCTCGTTTATTTTCAAAAATACAAATACAACCCTTAGCTGTAACCCGGAAAATAATAGAAATACACCCACAAGCTGTGTTATTTTGCAAAATACAAATAGTACCCTGAGCTCTATCTCGGAAAATAATACAAATACACCCCAAAGCTCTGTTATTTTCAGTAATACAAATACAAACCTTAGCTCCATCTCGGAAAATAATACAAATACACCACCAAGCTGTGTTATTTTCAAAAATACAAATAAAACCCTTAGCTGTATCTCGGAAAATAATACAAATACACCCACAATCTGTGTTATTTTCAAAAATCAAATACAACCAATAGCTTTATCTCAGAAAATAATACAAGTACACCCACAAGACATGTTATTTTCAAAAATGCAAATACAACCCTTAGCTGTATCTTTGAAGATAATACAAATACACCACCAAGCTGTGTTATTTTCAAAAATACAAATAAATCCCTGAGTTGTATCTTGGAAAATAATTACAAAACAACCCCAACTGTTTTATTTTCAAAAATACAAATACAACCCTTAGCTGTATCTCGGAAAATAATACAAATACACCCCAAATTTCTGTTATTTTCAATAATACAAATACAAACCTTAGCTGTATCTCAAAAAATAATACAAATACACCCAAAAGCTGTGTTATTTTCAAAAATACAAATACAACCCTTAGCTGTATCTCGGAAAATAATTCAAATACACAGCCAAGCTCTGTTATTTTCAAAAATATAAATACAACCCATAGCAGTATCTCGGAAAATAATACAAATACACCCCCAATCTGTGTTATTTTCAAAAATACAAATACAATCTTTAACTGTATCTCGAAAAATAATACAAATACACCCCCAAGCTGTGTTATTTTCAAAAAAATACAAATACAACCCTTAGCTACATCTCGGAAAATAATACAAATACACCCCCAAGCTGTGTTATTTTCGAAAATACAAATAAAAGCCTGAGCTGTATCTCGGAAAATAATACAAAAACACCCCCAAGCTGTGTTATTTTCCAAAATACAAATACAACCCATAGCTGTATTTTGGAAAATAATACAAATACACCCCCAGGCTGTGTTATTTTCAAAAATACAAATACAACCCATAGCTGAATCTCGGAAAATAATACAAATACACCCCCAAGCTGGGTTATTTTCAAAAATACAAATACAACCCTTAGCTGTATATCGGAAAATAATACAAAAACACCACTAAGCTGTGTTATTTTCAAAAATACAAATACAACCCTTAGCTGTCTCTCGGTAAATAATACAAATACACACCCAAGCTGTGTTATTTTCAAAAATACAAATACAACCCTGAGCTGTAACTCGGAAAATAATACAAATACAACCCCAAGCTGTGTTATTTTCAAAAATACATATACATCCCTGAGCTGCATCTCGGAAAGAAATACAAAAACACCCCCAAGCTGTGTGATTTTCAAAAATAAAAATACAACTCTTAGCTGTATCTCGGAAAATAATACAAATACACCCTCAAACTCTGTTATTTTCAATAATACAAATACAACCCTTAGCTGTATCTCTGAAAATGATACAAATACACCCCCATACAGTGTTGTTTTCAAAAATAGAAATAAAATCCAAAGCTGTGTCTCGGAAAATAATACAAATACACCCCCATGCTGTGTTATTTTCAAAAATACAAATACAAACCTTAGCTGTATCTCAGAAAATAATATAAATACACCCCAAAGCTCTGTTAATTTCAAAAATACAAATACAACCCTTAGCTGTATCTCAGAAGATAATAAAAATACACCCCCAAGATGTGTTATTTTCAAAAA
Organism: Saimiri boliviensis; assembly: GCF_048565385.1. Lineage (NCBI taxonomy): Eukaryota > Metazoa > Chordata > Mammalia > Primates > Cebidae > Saimiri > Saimiri boliviensis. The sequence goes on along the minus strand of NC_133459.1, from coordinate 122,805,191 downwards.
TACAAATACAACCCTTAGCTGTATCTCGGAAAATAATAAAAATACACCCCCAAACTGCGTTATTTTCAAAAATACAAATAAAACCCACTGTTCTATCTTGGAAAATAATACAAATACACACCAAAGCTGTGTTATTTTCAAAAATACAAATAAAGCCCTTAGCTATATCTCGGAAAATAATACAAATACACCCCCAAGCTCGTTTCTTTCCAAAAATACAAATACAACCCTTAGCTGTATCTCGGAAAATAATAGAAATACACCCCCAAGCTGTGTTATTTTCAAAAATACATATACAACCCATAACTGTATCTAGGAAAATAATACAAATGCACCCCCAATCTGTGTTATTTTCAAAAATACAAATACAACCCTTACCTGTATCTCGGAAAATAATACAAATACACCCACAAGCTGTGTTATTTTCAAAAATACAAATACAACCGTGAGCTCTAACTCAGAAAATAATACAAAGACACCCCCAAGCAGTGTTATTTTCAAAAATACATGTAAATCCCTGTGCTGTATCTAGGAAACTAATACAAAAACACCCCCAAGCTGTATTATTTTCCAAAATACAAATACAACCCTTAGCTGTATCTCGGAAAATAATACAAATACACCCCCAAGCTCTGTAATTTTCAATAAAACAAATACAACCCTTAGCTGTATCTCGGAAAATGATACAAATACACCCACAAGCTGTGTTATTTTCAAAAATAGAAATAAAACACTTAGCTGTATCTCGGCAAATAATACAAATACAACCCCAAGCTGTGTTATTTTCAAAAATACAAATACAGCCCTTAGCTGTATCTCGGAAAATAATATAAATACACCCCCAAGCGGTGTTATTTTCAAAAATACAAATACAACCCTTAGCTGTATCTCAGAAAATAATACAAATACATCCACAAGCTGTGTTATTTTCAAAAATACAAATACAAGTCTGAGCTGTAACTCGGAAAATAATACAAATACACCCCGAAGCTGTGTTATTTTCAAAAATACAAATACAACCCTGAGCTGTATCTCGGAAAATAAAATAAAAACACCCCCAAGCTGTGTTATTTTCAAAAATACAAATACAACCCTTAGCTTTATCTCGGAAAATAATACACATACACCCCCAAGCTCTATTATTTTGAATAATACAAATACAACCCTTAGCTGTACCTCCGAAAATAATACAAATAAACCCCCAACCAGTTTTATTTTCAAAAATAAAATACAACCCTTAGCTGTATCTCGGAAAATAATGCAAATACACCCCCAAGCTGTGTTATTTCCAAAAATACAAATACAACCCTTAGCTGTGTCTCGGAAAATAATACAAGTACACCCACAAGCTGTGTTATTTTCAAAAATACAAATACAACCGTTAGCTGTATCTCGGAAAATTATACAAATACACCGCCAAGTTGCGTAATTTTCAAAAATACAATACAACCCTTAGCTGTATCTCGGAAAATAATACAAATACATCCCCAAGAGCTGTTATTTTCAAAAATACAAATATAACCCTTAGATTTGTCTCGGAAAATAAAACAAATACACCGCCAAGCTGTGTTATTTTCAAAAATACAAATATAACCGATAGCTGTAACTTTGAAAATAATACAAGTACACCCACAAGATACATTATTTTCAAAAATGCAAATACAACTCTTAGCTGGAACTCCGAAAATAATACTAATTCACCCCCAAGCTGTGTTATTTTCAAAAATACAAACACAATCCTTAGCTGTATCTCGGAAAATGACACAAATACACCCTCAAGCTGTGTTATTTTCCAAAATACCAATACAACCCTGAGCTGTATCGCGGAATATAATACAAATACACCCACAAGCGGTGTTATTTCCAAAAATACAAATAAAACCCATAGCTGTATCTTGGAAAATTGTAAAAACACAACCCCAAGCTGTGTTATTTTCAAAAATAGAAATACAACCCTGAGCTGTGTCTCGGATAATAATAGAAATACACCCCCAAGCTGTGTTATTTTAAAAAATACAAATACAACCAATAGATGTATCTCGGAAAATAATACAAATACACCCCCAAGCTGTGTTATTTTCAAAAATACAAATACAATCCTTAACTGTATCTCGGAAAATAATACAAATACACCCCCAAGCTGTGTTTTTTTCAAAAATACAAATACAACCCTGAGCTGTATCTCGGATAATAATACAAATACACCCCCAAGCTGTGTTATTTTCAAAAATACAAATACAATCCTAAGCTGTATCTCGGAAAATAATAGAAATACACACCCAAGCTGTGTTATTTTCAAAAATACAAATACAATCCTTAGCTGTATTTCAGAAATAATACAAATATACCCCAAATCTGTGTTATTTTCAAAAATACATATACAACCCTGAGCTGTATCTCGGAAAATAATACAAATACAACCCAAAGCTGTGTTATTTTCAAAAATACAAATACAACCCAGAGCAGTATCTCGGAAAATAATACAAATACACACCAAAGCTGTGTTATTTTCAAAAATACAAATACAACTCTTAGCTGTATCTCGGAAATAATACAAATACACCCCCAAGCTGTGTTATTTTCAAAAATACAAATACAACTCTTAGCTGTATCTCGGAAAATAATACAAATACACCCCCAAGCTGTGTTATTTTCCAAAATACAAATAAAACTCTGAGCTGTATCTCGGATAATAATAGAAATACACCGCCAATCTGTGGAATTTTCAAAAATAGAAATACAAACCTTAGCTGTATCTCGGAAAATAATACAAAAACACCCCGAAGCTGTGTTATTTTCAAAAATACAAATACAACCCTTAGCTGTATCTCGGAAAATAATACAAATACACCTCCAAGATGTGTTATTTTCAAAAATACAATTACAACCCATAGCTGTATCTCGGAAAATAATACAAATACACCCCGAAGCTGTGTTATTTTCAAAAATACAAATACAACCCATAGCTGTATCTCGGAAAATAATACAAATACACCCCCAAGCCCTGTTATTTTCCAAAATACAAATACAACCCATAGCTCTATCTTGGAAAATAATACAAATACACCCCCAAGGTATGTTATTTTCAAAAATACAAATACAACCCTGAGCTGTATCTCGGATAATAACAGAAATACACACCGAAGCTGTGTTATTTTCAAAATCCAAATACAACCCATAGCTGTATCTCGGAAAATAATAAAAATACACCGCCAAGCTGTGTTATTTTCAAAAATACAAATACAATCCTTAGCTGTATCTCGAAAAATAATACAAATACACCCCCAAGCTTTGTTATTTTCAAAAATACAAATATATCCCTGAGTTGTAACTTGGAAAATAATACAAATACACCCCCAAGCTGCTTTATTTTCAAAAATACAAATAAAACTTTTGGTGTATCTCGGAAAATAATACAAATACACACACAAGGTGTGTTATTTTCCAAAATACAAATAAAACTCTGAGCTGCATCTCGGATAATAATAGAAATACACCCTCAAGCTGTGTTATTTTCAAAAATACAAATACAACCCATAGCTGTATCTCGGAAAATAATACAAATACACCCCCAAGCTGTGTTATTTTCCAAAATCCAAATACAACCCTTAGCTGTATCTCGGAAAATAATACCAATACACCCCCAAGCTGTGTTATTTTCCAAAATACAAATACAACCCTGAGCTGTATCTCAGAAAATAATACAAATACTCCGCCAATCTGTGTTATTTTCAAAAATACAAATAAAACCCATAGCTGTATCTTGGAAAATAATAAAAATACACCCCAAAGCTTTGTTATTTTCAAAAACACAAATACAACACTGAGCTGTATCTCGAATAATAATAGAAATACACCCCCAAGCTGTGTTATTTTCAAAAATACAAATACAATCCTTAGCTGTATCTCGGAAAAAAATACAAACACACCCACAATCTGTGTTTTTTTCAAAAATACAAATACAACCCTGAGCTGTAACTCGGAAAAAAATACAAAAACACCCCCAAGCTGTGTTATTTTCAAAAATACAAATACAACCCTTAGCTGTATCTCGGAAAATAATACAAATTCACCCCCAAGCTGTGTTATTTTCAAAAGTACAAATACAAGCCTTAGCTGTATCTCGGAAAATAATACAAATGCACCCCCAAGCTCTGTTATTTTCAATAATACAAATACAACCCTTAGCTGTATCTCAGAAAATAATACAAATACACCCCCAATCTGTATTATTTTCAAAAATAGAAATACACACCTTAGCCGTATCTCGGAAAATACTACAAAAACACCCCCAAGCTGTGTTATTTTCAAAAATACAAATACAACCCTTAGCTGTATCTCGCAAAATAATACAAATACACCCCCAAGATGTGTTATTTTCAAAAATACATATACAACCCTTAACTGTATCTTGGAAAATAATACGGATACACCCACAAGCTCTGTTATTTTCAAAAATACAAATAAACCCCACAGCTTTATCTCTAAAATAATACAAATACACCACCAAGCTGTGTTATTTTCAAAAATACAAATAGAGCCCTTAGCTGTATTTGGAAAATAATACAAATACACCCCCAAACTCGTTTGTTTTCCAAAATTCAAGTACAAACTTTAGCTGTATTTCGGAAAATAATAAAAATACACCCCCAAGCTGTGTTATTTTCCAAAATACATATAAAACCCTGAGCTGTATCTCGAAAATAATACAAAAACACCCCCAAGTTGTGTTATTTTCAAAAATACAAATACAACCATGAGCTGTATCTCGGAAAATAATACAAATACACGCCCAAGCTGTGTTATTTTCAAAAATACAAATACAACCCATAGCAGAATCTCGGAAAATAATACAAATACACGCCCAAGCTGTGTTATTTTCAAAAACACAAATACAACCCATAGCTCTATCTCGGAAAAAAATAGAAATACACCCCCAAGATGTGTTATTTTCAAAAATACAAATACAACCCTTAGCTGTATCTCAGAAAGAAATACCAATACACCCCAAAGCTATGTTATTTTCAATAATACAAATACAACCCTTAGGTGTGTCTCGGAAAATAATACAAATACACCCCCAAGCTGTGTTATTTTCAAAAATACAAATAAAACCCAGAGCAGTATCTCGGAAAATAATACAAATACACCCCAAAGCTGTGTTATTTTCAAAAATACAAATACAACCCTTAGCTGTATCTCCGAAAATAATAGAAATACACCCACAAGCTGTGTAATTTTCAAAAATACAAATACAACTCTTAGCTGTATCTCGGAAAATAATACAAATACACCCCCAGCTGTGTTATATTCCAAAATGCAAATGAAACTCTGAGCGGTATCTTAGATAATAATAGAAATACACCCCCAAGCTGTGGTATTTTCAAAAATACAAATACAACCCATAGCTATATCTCGGAAAATAATACAAATACACCCCCAAGCTGTGTTATTTTCAAAAATAAAAATACAACTCTTAGATGTATATTGGAAAATAATACAAATACACCCCCAAGCGGTGTTATTATCAAAAATACAAATACAACCCTGAGCTCTATCTAGGAAAACAATACAAATACACCCCAAACCTGTGTTATTTTCAAAAATACAAATACAACCCATAGCAGTATCTCGGAAAACAATACAAATACAACCCAAAGCTCTGTTATTTTCAAAAATACAAATACAACCCTTAGCTGTATCTCGGAAAATAATACAAATACACCCCCACGCTGTGTTATTTTCAACAATACAAATACAACTCTTAGCTGTATCTCGGAAAATAATACAAATACACCCCCAAGCTGTGTTATTTTCCAAAATACAAATAAAACTCTGAGCTGTATCTAGAATAATATTAGAAATACACCCACAAGCTATGGTATTTTCAAAAATACAAATACAACCCATAGCTGTATTTCGGAAAATAATACAAATACACCCAAAAGCTGTGTTATTTTCAAAAATACAAATACAACCCTTAGCTGTATATCGGAAAATAATACACATACACCCCCAAGCTGTGTTATTTTCCAAAATACAAATACAACCCTGAGCTGTATTTCGGAAAATAATACAAATACACTCCCAAGCCCTCTTATTTTCAAAAATACAAATAAAACCCACAGCTGTATCTTGGACAATAATACAAATACACCCCCAAGGTGTGTTATTTTCAAAAATACTAATACAACCCTGAACTGTATCTCGGATAATAATAGAAATACACACCCAAGCTGTGTTATTTTCAAAAATACAAATACAAATCAGCTGTATCTCGGAAAATAATACAAATACACCCCCAAGCTGTGCTATTTTCCAAAATACAAATAAAACCCTGAGCTGTATCTAGGATAATAATAGAAATACACCCACATGCTGTGTTATTTTCAAAAATACAAATACAACCCATAGCTGTATCTCGGAAAATAACACAAATACACCCCCAATCTGTGTTATTTTCAAAAATACAAATACAATCCTTAACTGTATCTCGAAAAATAATACAAATACACCCCCAAGCTGTGTTATTTTCAAAAAAATACAAATACAACCCTTAGCTGCATCTCGGAAAATAATACAAATACACCCCCAAGCTGTGTTATTTTCCAAAATACAAATACAACCCTGAGCTGTATCTCGGAAAATAATACAAAAACACCCCCAAGCTGTGTTATTTTCAAAAATACAAATACAACCCTGAACTGTATCTCGAATAATAAAAGAAATACACACCCAAGCTGTGTTATTTTCAAAAATACAAATACAACCCATAGCCGTATCTCGGAAAATAACAGAAATACTCCCCCAAGCTGTGTTATTTTCAAAAATACATATAAAATCTTTAGCTGTATCTCGGAAAATAATACAAATACACCCAAAAGCTGTGTTATTTTCAAAAATACAAATACAACTCTGAGGTGTATCTCGGAAAATAATTCAAATACACAGCCAAGCTCTGTTATTTTCAAAAATACAAATACAACCCACAGCTGTATCTCCGAAAATAATACAAATACACCCCAAAGCTGTGTTATTTTCAAAAATACAAATACAGCTCTTAGCTGTATCTCAGAAAATAATACAAATACACCCCCAAGCAAGTTTATTTTCAAAAATACATATACAACCCTTAGCTGTATCTCGGAAAATAATACAAATACACCCCCAAGCTGTGTTATTTTACAAAATACAAATACAACCCTGAGCAGTATCACGGAAAATAATATAAATACACCCCCAAGCTGTGTTATTTTCAAACATGCAAATACAACCCATAGCTGTATCTCGAAAAATAATACAAATACACCCCCAAGCTGTGTTATTTTCCAAAGTACAAATACAACCCTGAGCTGTATCACGGAAAATAATACAAATACACCCCCATGCTGTGTTATTTTCAAAAATACAAAGGCAAACCTTAGCTGTATCTCAGAAAATAATATAAATACACCCCCAAGCTGTGTTATTTTCAAAAATACAAATACAACCCTTAGCTGTATCTCGGAAAACGATACAAATACACCCCAAAGATGTGTTATTTTAAAAAATAGAAATAAAACCCATAGCTCTATCTCGGAAAATAATACAAATACACCCACAAGCTGTGTTATTTTCAAAAATACAAATACAACCCTTAGCTGTATCTCGGAAAATAATACAAATACACCTCTAAGCTCTGTTATTTTCAATAATACAAGTACAACCCTTAGCTGTATCTCGGAAAATAATACAAATACACCCCCAAGCTGTGTTATTTTCAAAAATAGAAATAAAACCCAAAGCTGTATCTCGGAAAATAATACAAATACACCCCCAAGCTGTATTATTTTCAACAATACAAATACAGCCCTTAGCTGTATCTCAGAAAATAATACAAATACACCCCAAAGATCGTTTATTTTCAACAATAAAACTACAACTCTTAGCTATATCTCGGAAAATAATACAAATACACCCCCAAGCTGTGTTATTTTCAAAAATACAAATACAACTCAGCTGTATCTCGGAAAATAATACAAATACACCCCCAAGCTGTGCTATTTTCCAAAATACAAATAAAACCCTGAGCTGTATCTAGGATAATAATAGAAATACACCCACATGCTGTGTTATTTTCAAAAATACAAATACAACCCATAGCTGTATCTCGGAAAATAACACAAATACACCCCCAAGCTGTGTTATTTTCAAAAATGCAAATACAATACTTAGCTGTATCTTGGAAAATAATACAAACACACCAACAAGCTGTGTTATTTTCAAAGATACAAATAAAACCCTGAGCTGTAACTCGGAAAATAAAACAAATACACCCCCTAGCGGTGTTATTTTCAACAATACAAATACAACCCTGAGCTGTATCTCGGAAAATAATACAAAAACACCCCCAAGCTGTGTTATTTTCAAAAATACAAATACAGGCCTTAGCTGTATCTCGGAAAATAATACAAATACACCCCCAAGCTCTGTTATTTTCAATAATACAAATACAACCCTGAGCTGTATCGCGGAAAATAATCCAAATACACCCCCAAGCTGTGTTATTTTCAAAAATACAAATAAAACCCTTAGCTGTATGTCAGAAAATAATAAAAATACACCCTCAAAATGTGTTATTTTCAAAAATACAAATACAACCCTTAGCTGTATCTCGGAAAATAATTCAAATACACCCCCAAGCTGTGTCATTTTCAAAAATACAAATGCAACCCTGAGCTGTAACTCGGAAAATAATAAAAATAAAACTACAAGCTGTGTTATTTTCAAAAATACAAATACCACCCTGAGCTGTATCTCGGAAAAGAATAAAAAAAATACCCCGAAGCTGTGTTTTTTTCAAAAATACAAATACAACGCTTAGCTGTATCTCGGAAAATAATAAAAATACACACCCAATCTGCGTTATTTTCAAAAATACAAATACAACCCACAGCTGTATCTTGGAAAATAATACAAATAAACACGAAAGCTGTGTTATTTACAAAAATACAAATAAAGCCCTTAGCTATATCTCAGAAAATAATACAAATACACCCACAAGCTCGTTTATTTTCAAAAATACAAATACAACCCTTAGCTGTAACCCGGAAAATAATAGAAATACACCCACAAGCTGTGTTATTTTGCAAAATACAAATAGTACCCTGAGCTCTATCTCGGAAAATAATACAAATACACCCCAAAGCTCTGTTATTTTCAGTAATACAAATACAAACCTTAGCTCCATCTCGGAAAATAATACAAATACACCACCAAGCTGTGTTATTTTCAAAAATACAAATAAAACCCTTAGCTGTATCTCGGAAAATAATACAAATACACCCACAATCTGTGTTATTTTCAAAAATCAAATACAACCAATAGCTTTATCTCAGAAAATAATACAAGTACACCCACAAGACATGTTATTTTCAAAAATGCAAATACAACCCTTAGCTGTATCTTTGAAGATAATACAAATACACCACCAAGCTGTGTTATTTTCAAAAATACAAATAAATCCCTGAGTTGTATCTTGGAAAATAATTACAAAACAACCCCAACTGTTTTATTTTCAAAAATACAAATACAACCCTTAGCTGTATCTCGGAAAATAATACAAATACACCCCAAATTTCTGTTATTTTCAATAATACAAATACAAACCTTAGCTGTATCTCAAAAAATAATACAAATACACCCAAAAGCTGTGTTATTTTCAAAAATACAAATACAACCCTTAGCTGTATCTCGGAAAATAATTCAAATACACAGCCAAGCTCTGTTATTTTCAAAAATATAAATACAACCCATAGCAGTATCTCGGAAAATAATACAAATACACCCCCAATCTGTGTTATTTTCAAAAATACAAATACAATCTTTAACTGTATCTCGAAAAATAATACAAATACACCCCCAAGCTGTGTTATTTTCAAAAAAATACAAATACAACCCTTAGCTACATCTCGGAAAATAATACAAATACACCCCCAAGCTGTGTTATTTTCGAAAATACAAATAAAAGCCTGAGCTGTATCTCGGAAAATAATACAAAAACACCCCCAAGCTGTGTTATTTTCCAAAATACAAATACAACCCATAGCTGTATTTTGGAAAATAATACAAATACACCCCCAGGCTGTGTTATTTTCAAAAATACAAATACAACCCATAGCTGAATCTCGGAAAATAATACAAATACACCCCCAAGCTGGGTTATTTTCAAAAATACAAATACAACCCTTAGCTGTATATCGGAAAATAATACAAAAACACCACTAAGCTGTGTTATTTTCAAAAATACAAATACAACCCTTAGCTGTCTCTCGGTAAATAATACAAATACACACCCAAGCTGTGTTATTTTCAAAAATACAAATACAACCCTGAGCTGTAACTCGGAAAATAATACAAATACAACCCCAAGCTGTGTTATTTTCAAAAATACATATACATCCCTGAGCTGCATCTCGGAAAGAAATACAAAAACACCCCCAAGCTGTGTGATTTTCAAAAATAAAAATACAACTCTTAGCTGTATCTCGGAAAATAATACAAATACACCCTCAAACTCTGTTATTTTCAATAATACAAATACAACCCTTAGCTGTATCTCTGAAAATGATACAAATACACCCCCATACAGTGTTGTTTTCAAAAATAGAAATAAAATCCAAAGCTGTGTCTCGGAAAATAATACAAATACACCCCCATGCTGTGTTATTTTCAAAAATACAAATACAAACCTTAGCTGTATCTCAGAAAATAATATAAATACACCCCAAAGCTCTGTTAATTTCAAAAATACAAATACAACCCTTAGCTGTATCTCAGAAGATAATAAAAATACACCCCCAAGATGTGTTATTTTCAAAAATACAAATACAACCCTTAGCTGTATCTCGGAAAATAATAAAAATACACCCCAAACTGCGTTATTTTCAAAAATACAAATAAAACCCACAGTTCTATCTTGGAAAATAATACAAATACACACCAAAGCTGTGTTATTTTCAAAAATACAAATAAAGCCCTTAGCTATATCTCGGAAAATAATACAAATACACCCCCAAGCTCGTTTCTTTCCAAAAATACAAATACAACCCTTAGCTGTATCTCGGAAAATAATAGAAATACACCCCCAAGCTGTGTTATTTTCAAAAATACATATACAACCCATAACTGTATCTAGGAAAATAATACAAATGCACCCCCAATCTGTGTTATTTTCAAAAATACAAATACAACCCTTACCTGTATCTCGGAAAATAATACAAATACACCCACAAGCTGTGTTATTTTCAAAAATACAAATACAACCGTGAGCTCTAACTCAGAAAATAATACAAAGACACCCCCAAGCAGTGTTATTTTCAAAAATACATGTAAATCCCTGTGCTGTATCTAGGAAACTAATACAAAAACACCCCCAAGCTGTATTATTTTCAAAAATACAAATACAACCCTTAGCTGTATCTCGGAAAATAATACAAATACACCCCCAAGCTCTGTAATTTTCAATAAAACAAATACAACCCTTAGCTGTATCTCGGAAAATGATACAAATACACCCACAAGCTGTGTTATTTTCAAAAATAGAAATAAAACACTTAGCTGTATCTCGGCAAATAATACAAATACAACCCCAAGCTGTGTTATTTTCAAAAATACAAATACAGCCCTTAGCTGTATCTCGGAAAATAATATAAATACACCCCCAAGCGGTGTTATTTTCAAAAATACAAATACAACCCTTAGCTGTATCTCAGAAAATAATACAAATACATCCACAAGCTGTGTTATTTTCAAAAATACAAATACAAGTCTGAGCTGTAACTCGGAAAATAATACAAATACACCCCGAAGCTGTGTTATTTTCAAAAATACAAATACAACCCTGAGCTGTATCTCGGAAAATAAAATAAAAACACCCCCAAGCTGTGTTATTTTCAAAAATACAAATACAACCCTTAGCTTTATCTCGGAAAATAATACACATACACCCCCAAGCTCTATTATTTTGAATAATACAAATACAACCCTTAGCTGTACCTCCGAAAATAATACAAATAAACCCCCAACCAGTTTTATTTTCAAAAATAAAATACAACCCTTAGCTGTATCTCGGAAAATAATGCAAATACACCCCCAAGCTGTGTTATTTCCAAAAATACAAATACAACCCTTAGCTGTGTCTCGGAAAATAATACAAGTACACCCACAAGCTGTGTTATTTTCAAAAATACAAATACAACCGTTAGCTGTATCTCGGAAAATTATACAAATACACCGCCAAGTTGCGTAATTTTCAAAAATACAATACAACCCTTAGCTGTATCTCGGAAAATAATACAAATACATCCCCAAGAGCTGTTATTTTCAAAAATACAAATATAACCCTTAGATTTGTCTCGGAAAATAAAACAAATACACCGCCAAGCTGTGTTATTTTCAAAAATACAAATATAACCGATAGCTGTAACTTTGAAAATAATACAAGTACACCCACAAGATACATTATTTTCAAAAATGCAAATACAACTCTTAGCTGGAACTCCGAAAATAATACTAATTCACCCCCAAGCTGTGTTATTTTCAAAAATACAAACACAATCCTTAGCTGTATCTCGGAAAATGACACAAATACACCCTCAAGCTGTGTTATTTTCCAAAATACCAATACAACCCTGCGCTGTATCGCGGAATATAATACAAATACACCCACAAGCGGTGTTATTTCCAAAAATACAAATAAAACCCATAGCTGTATCTTGGAAAATTGTAAAAACACAACCCCAAGCTGTGTTATTTTCAAAAATAGAAATACAACCCTGAGCTGTGTCTCGGATAATAATAGAAATACACCCCCAAGCTGTGTTATTTTAAAAAATACAAATACAACCAATAGATGTATCTCGGAAAATAATACAAATACACCCCCAAGCTGTGTTATTTTCAAAAATACAAATACAATCCTTAACTGTATCTCGGAAAATAATACAAATACACCCCCAAGCTGTGTTTTTTTCAAAAATACAAATACAACCCTGAGCTGTATCTCGGATAATAATACAAATACACCCCCAAGCTGTGTTATTTTCAAAAATACAAATACAATCCTAAGCTGTATCTCGGAAAATAATAGAAATACACACCCAAGCTGTGTTATTTTCAAAAATACAAATACAATCCTTAGCTGTATTTCAGAAATAATACAAATATACCCCAAATCTGTGTTATTTTCAAAAATACATATACAACCCTGAGCTGTATCTCGGAAAATAATACAAATACAACCCAAAGCTGTGTTATTTTCAAAAATACAAATACAACCCAGAGCAGTATCTCGGAAAATAATACAAATACACACCAAAGCTGTGTTATTTTCAAAAATACAAATACAACTCTTAGCTGTATCTCGGAAATAATACAAATACACCCCCAAGCTGTGTTATTTTCAAAAATACAAATACAACTCTTAGCTGTATCTCGGAAAATAATACAAATACACCCCCAAGCTGTGTTATTTTCCAAAATACAAATAAAACTCTGAGCTGTATCTCGGATAATAATAGAAAGACACCGCCAATCTGTGGAATTTTCAAAAATAGAAATACAAACCTTAGCTGTATCTCGGAAAATAATACAAAAACACCCCGAAGCTGTGTTATTTTCAAAAATACAAATACAACCCTTAGCTGTATCTCGGAAAATAATACAAATACACTTCCAAGATGTGTTATTTTCAAAAATACAATTACAACCCATAGCTGTATCTCGGAAAATAATACAAATACACCCCGAAGCTGTGTTATTTTCAAAAATACAAATACAACCCATAGCTGTATCTCGGAAAATAATACAAATACACCCCCAAGCCCTGTTATTTTCCAAAATACAAATACAACCCATAGCTCTATCTTGGAAAATAATACAAATACACCCCCAAGGTATGTTATTTTCAAAAATACAAATACAACCCTGAGCTGTATCTCGGATAATAACAGAAATACACACCGAAGCTGTGTTATTTTCAAAATCCAAATACAACCCATAGCTGTATCTCGGAAAATAATAAAAATACACCGCCAAGCTGTGTTATTTTCAAAAATACAAATACAATCCTTAGCTGTATCTCGAAAAATAATACAAATACACCCCCAAGCTTTGTTATTTTCAAAAATACAAATATATCCCTGAGTTGTAACTTGGAAAATAATACAAATACACCCCCAAGCTGCTTTATTTTCAAAAATACAAATAAAACTTTTGGTGTATCTCGGAAAATAATACAAATACACACACAAGGTGTGTTATTTTCCAAAATACAAATAAAACTCTGAGCTGCATCTCGGATAATAATAGAAATACACCCTCAAGCTGTGTTATTTTCAAAAATACAAATACAACCCATAGCTGTATCTCGGAAAATAATACAAATACACCCCCAAGCTGTGTTATTTTCCAAAATCCAAATACAACCCTTAGCTGTATCTCGGAAAATAAAACCAATACACCCCCAAGCTGTGTTATTTTCCAAAATACAAATACAACCCTGAGCTGTATCTCAGAAAATAATACAAATACTCCGCCAATCTGTGTTATTTTCAAAAATACAAATAAAACCCATAGCTGTATCTTGGAAAATAATAAAAATACACCCCAAAGCTTTGTTATTTTCAAAAACACAAATACAACACTGAGCTGTATCTCGAATAATAATAGAAATACACCCCCAAGCTGTGTTATTTTCAAAAATACAAATACAATCCTTAGCTGTATCTCGGAAAAAAATACAAACACACCCACAATCTGTGTTTTTTTCAAAAATACAAATACAACCCTGAGCTGTAACTCGGAAAAAAATACAAAAACACCCCCAAGCTGTGTTATTTTCAAAAATACAAATACAACCCTTAGCTGTATCTCGGAAAATAATACAAATTCACCCCCAAGCTGTGTTATTTTCAAAAGTACAAATACAAGCCTTAGCTGTATCTCGGAAAATAATACAAATGCACCCCCAAGCTCTGTTATTTTCAATAATACAAATACAACCCTTAGCTGTATCTCAGAAAATAATACAAATACACCCCCAATCTGTATTATTTTCAAAAATAGAAATACACACCTTAGCCGTATCTCGGAAAATACTACAAAAACACCCCCAAGCTGTGTTATTTTCAAAAATACAAATACAACCCTTAGCTGTATCTCGCAAAATAATACAAATACACCCCCAAGATGTGTTATTTTCAAAAATACATATACAACCCTTAACTGTATCTTGGAAAATAATACGGATACACCCACAAGCTCTGTTATTTTCAAAAATACAAATAAACCCCACAGCTTTATCTCTAAAATAATACAAATACACCACCAAGCTGTGTTATTTTCAAAAATACAAATAGAGCCCTTAGCTGTATTTGGAAAATAATACAAATACACCCCCAAACTCGTTTGTTTTCCAAAATTCAAGTACAAACTTTAGCTGTATTTCGGAAAATAATAAAAATACACCCCCAAGCTGTGTTATTTTCCAAAATACATATACAACCCTGAGCTGTATCTCGAAAATAATACAAAAACACCCCCAAGTTGTGTTATTTTCAAAAATACAAATACAACCATGAGCTGTATCTCGGAAAATAATACAAATACACGCCCAAGCTGTGTTATTTTCAAAAATACAAATACAACCCATAGCAGAATCTCGGAAAATAATACAAATACACGCCCAAGCTGTGTTATTTTCAAAAACACAAATACAACCCATAGCTCTATCTCGGAAAAAAATAGAAATACACCCCCAAGATGTGTTATTTTCAAAAATACAAATACAACCCTTAGCTGTATCTCAGAAAGAAATACCAATACACCCCAAAGCTATGTTATTTTCAATAATACAAATACAACCCTTAGGTGTGTCTCGGAAAATAATACAAATACACCCCCAAGCTGTGTTATTTTCAAAAATACAAATAAAACCCAGAGCAGTATCTCGGAAAATAATACAAATACACCCCAAAGCTGTGTTATTTTCAAAAATACAAATACAACCCTTAGCTGTATCTCCGAAAATAATAGAAATACACCCACAAGCTGTGTAATTTTCAAAAATACAAATACAACTCTTAGCTGTATCTCGGAAAATAATACAAATACACCCCCAGCTGTGTTATATTCCAAAATGCAAATGAAACTCTGAGCGGTATCTTAGATAATAATAGAAATACACCCCCAAGCTGTGGTATTTTCAAAAATACAAATACAACCCATAGCTATATCTCGGAAAATAATACAAATACACCCCCAAGCTGTGTTATTTTCAAAAATAAAAATACAACTCTTAGATGTATATTGGAAAATAATACAAATACACCCCCAAGCGGTGTTATTATCAAAAATACAAATACAACCCTGAGCTCTATCTAGGAAAACAATACAAATACACCCCAAACCTGTGTTATTTTCAAAAATACAAATACAACCCATAGCAGTATCTCGGAAAACAATACAAATACAACCCAAAGCTCTGTTATTTTCAAAAATACAAATACAACCCTTAGCTGTATCTCGGAAAATAATACAAATACACCCCCACGCTGTGTTATTTTCAACAATACAAATACAACTCTTAGCTGTATCTCGGAAAATAATACAAATACACCCCCAAGCTGTGTTATTTTCCAAAATACAAATAAAACTCTGAGCTGTATCTAGAATAATATTAGAAATACACCCACAAGCTATGGTATTTTCAAAAATACAAATACAACCCATAGCTGTATTTCGGAAAATAATACAAATACACCCAAAAGCTGTGTTATTTTCAAAAATACAAATACAACCCTTAGCTGTATATCGGAAAATAATACACATACACCCCCAAGCTGTGTTATTTTCCAAAATACAAATACAACCCTGAGCTGTATCTCGGAAAATAATACAAATACACCCCCAAGCCCTCTTATTTTCAAAAATACAAATAAAACCCACAGCTGTATCTTGGACAATAATACAAATACACCCCCAAGGTGTGTTATTTTCAAAAATACTAATACAACCCTGAACTGTATCTCGGATAATAATAGAAATACACACCCAAGCTGTGTTATTTTCAAAATCCAAATACTACCCATAGCAGTATCTCGGAAAATAATACAAATACACCCCCAATCTGTGTTATTTTCAAAAATAGAAATACACACCTTAACTGTATCTCGGAAAATAATACAAAAACACCCCCAAGCTGTGTTATTTTCAAAAATACAAATACAACCCTTAGCTGTATCTCGTAAAATAATACAAATACACCCCCAAAATGTGTTATTTTCAAAAATACAAATACAACCCTTGACTGTATATTGGAAAATAATACGGATACACCCACAAGCTCTGTTATTTTGAAAAATACAAATAAAACCCACAGCTGTATCTCTGAAAATAATACAAATACACCACAAAGCTGTGTTATTTTCAAAAATACAAATACAGCCTTAGCTGTATCTTGGAAAATAATACAAATACACCCCCAAACTCATTTATTTTCAAAAATTCAAATACAACCCTTAGCTGTATCTCGGAAAATAATAAAAATACACACCCACGCTGTGTTATTTTCCAAAATACAAATACAACCCTGAGCGGTATCTAGGAAAATAATACAAATACACCCCCAAGCTGTGTTATTTTCAAAAATACAAATACAAACCATAGCAGAATCTCAGAAAATAATACAAATACACGCCCAAGCTGTGTTATTTTCAAAAATACAAATACAAACCATAGCTGTATCTCGGAAAATAATAGAAATACATCCCCAAGCGGTGTTATTTTCAAAAATACAAATACAACCCTTAGCTTTATCTCGGAAAATAATACAAATACACCCCAAAGCTCTGTTATTTTCAAAAATACAAATACAACCCTTAGCTGAATCTCGGAAAATAATACAAATACACCCCCAAGATGTGTTATTTTCAAAAATACAAATACAACCCTTAACTGTATCTTGGAAAATAATACGGATACACCCACAAGCTCTGTTAATTTCAAAAATACAATAAAAACCCACAGCAGTATCTCGGAAAATAATACAAATACACCACCAAGCTGTGTTATTTTCAAAAATACAAATACAGCCCTTAGCTGTATCTCGGAAAATAATAAAAATACACACACAAGCTGTTTTATTTTCCAAACTACAAATACAACCCTGAGCTGTATCTCGAAAATAATACAAATAAACCCCCAAGGTGTGTTATTTTCAAAAATACTAATACAACCATGAGCTGCATCTCGGAAAATAATACAAATACACCCCCAAGCTGTGTTATTTTCCAAAATACAAATACAACCCACAGCTGTATCTCGGAAAATAATACAAATACACCACCAATCTGTGTTATTTTCAAAAATACAAATACAGCCCTTAGCTGTTTCTTGGAAAATAATACAAATACACCCCCAAGCTGTGTTATTTTCAAAAATAAAAACACAACCCTTAGCTCTATCTCGGAAAATAAAAATAATACACCCCCAAGCTGTGTTATTTTCCAAAATACAAATACAACCCTTAGCTGTATCTCGGAAAATAATACAAATACCCCCCCAAGGTGTGTTATTTTCAAAAATACAAATACAACCCATAGCAGTATCTCGGAAAATAATACAAATACACCCAAAACTGTGTTATTTTCAAAAATACAAATACAACCGTTAGCTGTATCTCAAAAAATAATACAAATACACCCCAAATCTGTGTTATTTTCAAAAATACAAATACAGCCCTTAGCTGTATCTTGGAAAATAATACAAATACACCCCCAAACTCGTTTATTTTCAAAAATTCAAATACAACCCTTAGCAGTATCTCGGAAAATAATAAAAATACACCCCCAAGCTCTGTTATTTTCCAAAATCCAAATACAACCCTTAGCTGTATCTCGGAAAATAATACCAATACACCCCCAAGCTGTGTTATTTTCCAAAATACAAATACAACCCTGAGCTGTATCTCAGAAAATAATACAAATACTCCGCCAATCTGTGTTATTTTCAAAAATACAAATAAAACCCATAGCTGTATCTTGGAAAATAATAAAAATACACCCCAAAGCTTTGTTATTTTCAAAAACACAAATACAACACTGAGCTGTATCTCGAATAATAATAGAAATACACCCCCAAGCTGTGTTATTTTCAAAAATACAAATACAATCCTTAGCTGTATCTCGGAAAAAAATACAAACACACCCACAATCTGTGTTTTTTTCAAAAATACAAATACAACCCTGAGCTGTAACTCGGAAAAAAATACAAAAACACCCCCAAGCTGTGTTATTTTCAAAAATACAAATACAACCCTTAGCTGTATCTCGGAAAATAATACAAATTCACCCCCAAGCTGTGTTATTTTCAAAAGTACAAATACAAGCCTTAGCTGTATCTCGGAAAATAATACAAATGCACCCCCAAGCTCTGTTATTTTCAATAATACAAATACAACCCTTAGCTGTATCTCAGAAAATAATACAAATACACCCCCAATCTGTATTATTTTCAAAAATAGAAATACACACCTTAGCCGTATCTCGGAAAATACTACAAAAACACCCCCAAGCTGTGTTATTTTCAAAAATACAAATACAACCCTTAGCTGTATCTCGCAAAATAATACAAATACACCCCCAAGATGTGTTATTTTCAAAAATACATATACAACCCTTAACTGTATCTTGGAAAATAATACGGATACACCCACAAGCTCTGTTATTTTCAAAAATACAAATAAACCCCACAGCTTTATCTCTAAAATAATACAAATACACCACCAAGCTGTGTTATTTTCAAAAATACAAATAGAGCCCTTAGCTGTATTTGGAAAATAATACAAATACACCCCCAAACTCGTTTGTTTTCCAAAATTCAAGTACAAACTTTAGCTGTATTTCGGAAAATAATAAAAATACACCCCCAAGCTGTGTTATTTTCCAAAATACATATACAACCCTGAGCTGTATCTCGAAAATAATACAAAAACACCCCCAAGTTGTGTTATTTTCAAAAATACAAATACAACCATGAGCTGTATCTCGGAAAATAATACAAATACACGCCCAAGCTGTGTTATTTTCAAAAATACAAATACAACCCATAGCAGAATCTCGGAAAATAATACAAATACACGCCCAAGCTGTGTTATTTTCAAAAACACAAATACAACCCATAGCTCTATCTCGGAAAAAAATAGAAATACACCCCCAAGATATGTTATTTTCAAAAATACAAATACAACCCTTAGCTGTATCTCAGAAAGAAATACCAATACACCCCAAAGCTATGTTATTTTCAATAATACAAATACAACCCTTAGGTGTGTCTCGGAAAATAATACAAATACACCCCCAAGCTGTGTTATTTTCAAAAATACAAATAAAACCCAGAGCAGTATCTCGGAAAATAATACAAATACACCCCAAAGCTGTGTTATTTTCAAAAATACAAATACAACCCTTAGCTGTATCTCCGAAAATAATAGAAATACACCCACAAGCTGTGTAATTTTCAAAAATACAAATACAACTCTTAGCTGTATCTCGGAAAATAATACAAATACACCCCCAGCTGTGTTATATTCCAAAATGCAAATGAAACTCTGAGCGGTATCTTAGATAATAATAGAAATACACCCCCAAGCTGTGGTATTTTCAAAAATACAAATACAACCCATAGCTATATCTCGGAAAATAATACAAATACACCCCCAAGCTGTGTTATTTTCAAAAATAAAAATACAACTCTTAGATGTATATTGGAAAATAATACAAATACACCCCCAAGCGGTGTTATTATCAAAAATACAAATACAACCCTGAGCTCTATCTAGGAAAACAATACAAATACACCCCAAACCTGTGTTATTTTCAAAAATACAAATACAACCCATAGCAGTATCTCGGAAAACAATACAAATACAACCCAAAGCTCTGTTATTTTCAAAAATACAAATACAACCCTTAGCTGTATCTCGGAAAATAATACAAATACACCCCCACGCTGTGTTATTTTCAACAATACAAATACAACTCTTAGCTGTATCTCGGAAAATAATACAAATACACCCCCAAGCTGTGTTATTTTCCAAAATACAAATAAAACTCTGAGCTGTATCTAGAATAATATTAGAAATACACCCACAAGCTATGGTATTTTCAAAAATACAAATACAACCCATAGCTGTATTTCGGAAAATAATACAAATACACCCAAAAGCTGTGTTATTTTCAAAAATACAAATACAACCCTTAGCTGTATATCGGAAAATAATACACATACACCCCCAAGCTGTGTTATTTTCCAAAATACAAATACAACCCTGAGCTGTATCTCGGAAAATAATACAAATACACCCCCAAGCCCTCTTATTTTCAAAAATACAAATAAAACCCACAGCTGTATCTTGGACAATAATACAAATACACCCCCAAGGTGTGTTATTTTCAAAAATACTAATACAACCCTGAACTGTATCTCGGATAATAATAGAAATACACACCCAAGCTGTGTTATTTTCAAAATCCAAATACTACCCATAGCAGTATCTCGGAAAATAATACAAATACACCCCCAATCTGTGTTATTTTCAAAAATAGAAATACACACCTTAACTGTATCTCGGAAAATAATACAAAAACACCCCCAAGCTGTGTTATTTTCAAAAATACAAATACAACCCTTAGCTGTATCTCGTAAAATAATACAAATACACCCCCAAAATGTGTTATTTTCAAAAATACAAATACAACCCTTGACTGTATATTGGAAAATAATACGGATACACCCACAAGCTCTGTTATTTTGAAAAATACAAATAAAACCCACAGCTGTATCTCTGAAAATAATACAAATACACCACAAAGCTGTGTTATTTTCAAAAATACAAATACAGCCTTAGCTGTATCTTGGAAAATAATACAAATACACCCCCAAACTCATTTATTTTCAAAAATTCAAATACAACCCTTAGCTGTATCTCGGAAAATAATAAAAATACACACCCACGCTGTGTTATTTTCCAAAATACAAATACAACCCTGAGCGGTATCTAGGAAAATAATACAAATACACCCCCAAGCTGTGTTATTTTCAAAAATACAAATACAAACCATAGCAGAATCTCAGAAAATAATACAAATACACGCCCAAGCTGTGTTATTTTCAAAAATACAAATACAAACCATAGCTGTATCTCGGAAAATAATAGAAATACATCCCCAAGCGGTGTTATTTTCAAAAATACAAATACAACCCTTAGCTTTATCTCGGAAAATAATACAAATACACCCCAAAGCTCTGTTATTTTCAAAAATACAAATACAACCCTTAGCTGAATCTCGGAAAATAATACAAATACACCCCCAAGATGTGTTATTTTCAAAAATACAAATACAACCCTTAACTGTATCTTGGAAAATAATACGGATACACCCACAAGCTCTGTTAATTTCAAAAATACAATAAAAACCCACAGCAGTATCTCGGAAAATAATACAAATACACCACCAAGCTGTGTTATTTTCAAAAATACAAATACAGCCCTTAGCTGTATCTCGGAAAATAATAAAAATACACACACAAGCTGTTTTATTTTCCAAACTACAAATACAACCCTGAGCTGTATCTCGAAAATAATACAAATAAACCCCCAAGGTGTGTTATTTTCAAAAATACTAATACAACCATGAGCTGCATCTCGGAAAATAATACAAATACACCCCCAAGCTGTGTTATTTTCCAAAATACAAATACAACCCACAGCTGTATCTCGGAAAATAATACAAATACACCACCAATCTGTGTTATTTTCAAAAATACAAATACAGCCCTTAGCTGTTTCTTGGAAAATAATACAAATACACCCCCAAGCTGTGTTATTTTCAAAAATAAAAACACAACCCTTAGCTCTATCTCGGAAAATAAAAATAATACACCCCCAAGCTGTGTTATTTTCCAAAATACAAATACAACCCTTAGCTGTATCTCGGAAAATAATACAAATACCCCCCCAAGGTGTGTTATTTTCAAAAATACAAATACAACCCATAGCAGTATCTCGGAAAATAATACAAATACACCCAAAACTGTGTTATTTTCAAAAATACAAATACAACCGTTAGCTGTATCTCAAAAAATAATACAAATACACCCCAAATCTGTGTTATTTTCAAAAATACAAATACAGCCCTTAGCTGTATCTTGGAAAATAATACAAATACACCCCCAAACTCGTTTATTTTCAAAAATTCAAATACAACCCTTAGCAGTATCTCGGAAAATAATAAAAATACACCCCCAAGCTCTGTTATTTTCAATAATACAAATACAACCCTTAGCTGTATCTCGGAAAATAATACAAATACACCCCCAAGCTGTGTTATTTTCCAAAATCCAAATACAACCCTTAGCTGTATCTCGGAAAATAATACCAATACACCCCCAAGCTGTGTTATTTTCCAAAATACAAATACAACCCTGAGCTGTATCTCAGAAAATAATACAAATACTCCGCCAATCTGTGTTATTTTCAAAAATACAAATAAAACCCATAGCTGTATCTTGGAAAATAATAAAAATACACCCCAAAGCTTTGTTATTTTCAAAAACACAAATACAACACTGAGCTGTATCTCGAATAATAATAGAAATACACCCCCAAGCTGTGTTATTTTCAAAAATACAAATACAATCCTTAGCTGTATCTCGGAAAAAAATACAAACACACCCACAATCTGTGTTTTTTTCAAAAATACAAATACAACCCTGAGCTGTAACTCGGAAAAAAATACAAAAACACCCCCAAGCTGTGTTATTTTCAAAAATACAAATACAACCCTTAGCTGTATCTCGGAAAATAATACAAATTCACCCCCAAGCTGTGTTATTTTCAAAAGTACAAATACAAGCCTTAGCTGTATCTCGGAAAATAATACAAATGCACCCCCAAGCTCTGTTATTTTCAATAATACAAATACAACCCTTAGCTGTATCTCAGAAAATAATACAAATACACCCCCAATCTGTATTATTTTCAAAAATAGAAATACACACCTTAGCCGTATCTCGGAAAATACTACAAAAACACCCCCAAGCTGTGTTATTTTCAAAAATACAAATACAACCCTTAGCTGTATCTCGCAAAATAATACAAATACACCCCCAAGATGTGTTATTTTCAAAAATACATATACAACCCTTAACTGTATCTTGGAAAATAATACGGATACACCCACAAGCTCTGTTATTTTCAAAAATACAAATAAACCCCACAGCTTTATCTCTAAAATAATACAAATACACCACCAAGCTGTGTTATTTTCAAAAATACAAATAGAGCCCTTAGCTGTATTTGGAAAATAATACAAATACACCCCCAAACTCGTTTGTTTTCCAAAATTCAAGTACAAACTTTAGCTGTATTTCGGAAAATAATAAAAATACACCCCCAAGCTGTGTTATTTTCCAAAATACATATACAACCCTGAGCTGTATCTCGAAAATAATACAAAAACACCCCCAAGTTGTGTTATTTTCAAAAATACAAATACAACCATGAGCTGTATCTCGGAAAATAATACAAATACACGCCCAAGCTGTGTTATTTTCAAAAATACAAATACAACCCATAGCAGAATCTCGGAAAATAATACAAATACACGCCCAAGCTGTGTTATTTTCAAAAACACAAATACAACCCATAGCTCTATCTCGGAAAAAAATAGAAATACACCCCCAAGATATGTTATTTTCAAAAATACAAATACAACCCTTAGCTGTATCTCAGAAAGAAATACCAATACACCCCAAAGCTATGTTATTTTCAATAATACAAATACAACCCTTAGGTGTGTCTCGGAAAATAATACAAATACACCCCCAAGCTGTGTTATTTTCAAAAATACAAATAAAACCCAGAGCAGTATCTCGGAAAATAATACAAATACACCCCAAAGCTGTGTTATTTTCAAAAATACAAATACAACCCTTAGCTGTATCTCCGAAAATAATAGAAATACACCCACAAGCTGTGTAATTTTCAAAAATACAAATACAACTCTTAGCTGTATCTCGGAAAATAATACAAATACACCCCCAGCTGTGTTATATTCCAAAATGCAAATGAAACTCTGAGCGGTATCTTAGATAATAATAGAAATACACCCCCAAGCTGTGGTATTTTCAAAAATACAAATACAACCCATAGCTATATCTCGGAAAATAATACAAATACACCCCCAAGCTGTGTTATTTTCAAAAATAAAAATACAACTCTTAGATGTATATTGGAAAATAATACAAATACACCCCCAAGCGGTGTTATTATCAAAAATACAAATACAACCCTGAGCTCTATCTAGGAAAACAATACAAATACACCCCAAACCTGTGTTATTTTCAAAAATACAAATACAACCCATAGCAGTATCTCGGAAAACAATACAAATACAACCCAAAGCTCTGTTATTTTCAAAAATACAAATACAACCCTTAGCTGTATCTCGGAAAATAATACAAATACACCCCCACGCTGTGTTATTTTCAACAATACAAATACAACTCTTAGCTGTATCTCAGAAAATAATACAAATACACCCCCAAGCTGTGTTATTTTCCAAAATACAAATAAAACTCTGAGCTGTATCTAGAATAATATTAGAAATACACCCACAAGCTATGGTATTTTCAAAAATACAAATACAACCCATAGCTGTATTTCGGAAAATAATACAAATACACCCAAAAGCTGTGTTATTTTCAAAAATACAAATACAACCCTTAGCTGTATATCGGAAAATAATACACATACACCCCCAAGCTGTGTTATTTTCCAAAATACAAATACAACCCAGAGCTGTATCTCGGAAAATAATACAAATACACCCCCAAGCCCTCTTATTTTCAAAAATACAAATAAAACCCACAGCTGTATCTTGGACAATAATACAAATACACCCCCAAGGTGTGTTATTTTCAAAAATACTAATACAACCCTGAACTGTATCTCGGATAATAATAGAAATACACACCCAAGCTGTGTTATTTTCAAAATCCAAATACTACCCATAGCAGTATCTCGGAAAATAATACAAATACACCCCCAATCTGTGTTATTTTCAAAAATAGAAATACACACCTTAACTGTATCTCGGAAAATAATACAAAAACACCCCCAAGCTGTGTTATTTTCAAAAATACAAATACAACCCTTAGCTGTATCTCGTAAAATAATACAAATACACCCCCAAAATGTGTTATTTTCAAAAATACAAATACAACCCTTGACTGTATATTGGAAAATAATACGGATACACCCACAAGCTCTATTATTTTGAAAAATACAAATAAAACCCACAGCTGTATCTCTGAAAATAATACAAATACACCACAAAGCTGTGTTATTTTCAAAAATACAAATACAGCCTTAGCTGTATCTTGGAAAATAATACAAATACACCCCCAAACTCATTTATTTTCAAAAATTCAAATACAACCCTTAGCTGTATCTCGGAAAATAATAAAAATACACACCCACGCTGTGTTATTTTCCAAAATACAAATACAACCCTGAGCGGTATCTAGGAAAATAATACAAATACACCCCCAAGCTGTGTTATTTTCAAAAATACAAATACAAACCATAGCAGAATCTCAGAAAATAATACAAATACACGCCCAAGCTGTGTTATTTTCAAAAATACAAATACAAACCATAGCTGTATCTCGGAAAATAATAGAAATACATCCCCAAGCGGTGTTATTTTCAAAAATACAAATACAACCCTTAGCTTTATCTCGGAAAATAATACAAATACACCCCAAAGCTCTGTTATTTTCAAAAATACAAATACAACCCTTAGCTGAATCTCGGAAAATAATACAAATACACCCCCAAGATGTGTTATTTTCAAAAATACAAATACAACCCTTAACTGTATCTTGGAAAATAATACGGATACACCCACAAGCTCTGTTAATTTCAAAAATACAATAAAAACCCACAGCAGTATCTCGGAAAATAATACAAATACACCACCAAGCTGTGTTATTTTCAAAAATACAAATACAGCCCTTAGCTGTATCTCGGAAAATAATAAAAATACACACACAAGCTGTTTTATTTTCCAAACTACAAATACAACCCTGAGCTGTATCTCGAAAATAATACAAATAAACCCCCAAGGTGTGTTATTTTCAAAAATACTAATACAACCATGAGCTGCATCTCGGAAAATAATACAAATACACCCCCAAGCTGTGTTATTTTCCAAAATACAAATACAACCCACAGCTGTATCTCGGAAAATAATACAAATACACCACCAATCTGTGTTATTTTCAAAAATACAAATACAGCCCTTAGCTGTTTCTTGGAAAATAATACAAATACACCCCCAAGCTGTGTTATTTTCAAAAATAAAAACACAACCCTTAGCTCTATCTCGGAAAATAAAAATAATACACCCCCAAGCTGTGTTATTTTCCAAAATACAAATACAACCCTTAGCTGTATCTCGGAAAATAATACAAATACACCCCCAAGGTGTGTTATTTTCAAAAATACAAATACAACCCATAGCAGTATCTCGGAAAATAATACAAATACACCCAAAACTGTGTTATTTTCAAAAATACAAATACAACCGTTAGCTGTATCTCAAAAAATAATACAAATACACCCCAAATCTGTGTTATTTTCAAAAATACAAATACAGCCCTTAGCTGTATCTTGGAAAATAATACAAATACACCCCCAAACTAGTTTATTTTCAAAAATTCAAATACAACCCTTAGCAGTATCTCGGAAAATAATAAAAATACACCCCCAAGCTCTGTTATTTTCAATAATACAAATACAACCCTTAGCTGTATCTCGGAAATAATACAAATACAACCCCAAGCTGTGTTATTTTCCAAAATACAAATACAACCCTTAGCGGTATCTCGGAAAAAAATACAAATACACCCCCAAGCTTTCTTATTTACCAAAATACAAATACAACCCTGAGCTGTATCTCGGAAAATAATACAAATACACGCCCAAGCTGTGTTATTTTCAAATATACAAATACAACCCATAGCTGTATCTTAGAAAATAATACAAATACAAGCCCAAGCTGTGTTATTTTCAAAAATACAGATACAACCCTTAGCTGTATCTCGGATAATAATAGAAATACACCACGAAGCTGTGTTATTTTCAAAATACAAATACAACCCATAGCTGTATCTCGGAAAATAATATAAATACACGCCCAAGCTGTGTTATTTTCAAAAATGCAAATACAACCCTGAGCTGTATCTCGGAAAATAATACAAAAACACCCCCAAGCTCTGTTATATTCAAAAATACAAATACAACCCTGACATGTAACTCGGAAAATAATACAAATACACCCGCAAGCTGTGTTATTTTCAAAAATACAAATACAACCCATAGCTGTATCTTGGAAAATAATACAAATACACCCCCAAGCAGTGTTATTTTCAAAAATACAAATACAACCATGAGCTGTATCTCGGAAAATAATACAAATACACCGCCAAGTTTTGTTATTTTCAAAAATACAAATACAACCCATAGCAGAATCTTGGAAAATAATACAAATACACGCCCAAGCTGTGTTATTTTCAAAAATACTAATAAAAACCATAGCTGTATCTCGGAAAATAATATAAATACACCCCCAAGCTGTGTTATTTTCAAAAATACAAATACAACCCTTTGCTGTATCTAGGAAAATAATACGTATACACCCCCAAGCTGTGTTATTTTCAAAAATATAAATACAACCCTTAGCTGTATCTCGGAAAATAATACAAATACACCACAAAGCTGTGTTATTTTCAAAAATACAAATACAACCCAGAGCAGAATCTCGGAAAATAATACAAATACACCCCAAAGCTGTGTTATTTTCAAAAATACAAATACAACCCTTAGCTGTATCTCGGAAAATAAAACAACTACACCCCCAAGCTGTTTTATTTTCAAAAATACAAATAAAACCCATAGCTGTATCTTGGAAAATAATACAAACACAACCCCAAGCTGTGTTATTTTCAAAAATACAAATACAACCCAGAGCTCTATCTCCGATAATAATAGAAATACACCACCAAGCTGTGTTATTTTCAAAAATACAAATACAACCAATAGCTGTATCTCGGAAAATATTACAAATACACACGCAAGCTGTGTTATTTTCAAAAACACAAATACAACTCTTAGCTGTATCTCGGAAAATAATACAAATACATCCCCAAGCTGGGTTATTTTCCAAAATACAAATAAAACTCTGAGCTCTAACTCGAATAATGATAGAAATACACCCCCAAGCTGTGGTATTTTCAAAAATACAAATACAACCCATAGCTGTATCTAGGAATATAATACAAATACACCCCCAAGCTGTGTTATTTTCAAAAATACAATTACAATCCTTGGCTGTTTCTCGGACAATAATACAAATACACCCCCAAGCTGTGTTATTTTCAAAAATACAAACAAAACCAAAAGCTGTATCTCGGAAAATACTAAAAATACACCACCAAGCTGTGTTATTTTCAAAAATAAAAATAAAATTTTTAGGTGTATCTCGGAAAATAATACAAATATACCCCCAAACTGTGTTATTTTCAAAAATACATATACAACCCTGAGCTGTAACTCGGAAAATAATACAAATACCCTCCCAAGCTGTGTTATTTTCAAAAATACAAATAAAACCCTGAGCTGTATCTCGGAAAATAATACAAAAACACCCTTAAGCTGTGTTATTTTCAAATATACAAATACAACCGTTAGCTGTATCTCGGAAAATAATACAAATACACCCACAAGCTGTGTTATTTTAAAAAATACAAATACAACCCTGAGCTGTATCTCGAAAAATAATACAAATACACCCCAAAGCTCTGTTATTTTCAATAATACAAATACAACCCTGAGCTGTATCTCAGAAAATAATACAAATACACCCCAAATCTGTGTTATTTTCAAAAATACAAATACAACCCAGAGCAGTATCTCGGAAAATAATACAAATACACCCCAAAGCTGTGTTATTTTCAAAAATACAAATACAACCCAATGCTGTATCTCGCAAAATAAAACAAATACACCCACAAGCTGTGTTATTTTCAAAAATACAAATAAAACCCATAGCTGTATCTTGGAAAATAATACAAACACAACCCCAAGCGGTGTTATTTTCAAAAATACAAATACAACCCAGAGCTCTATCTCAGATAACAGTAGAAATACACCCCCAAGCTGTGTTATTTTCAAAAATACAAATACAACCAATAGCTGTATTTCGGAATATAATACAAATACACAGGCAAGCTGTGTTATTTTCAAAAACACAAATACAACTCCTAGCTGTATCTCGGAAAATAATACAAATACACCCCCAAGCTGGGTTATTTTCCAAAATACAAATAAAACTCTGAGCTGTACCTCGAATAATAATAGAAATACACCCCCAAGCTGTGGTATTTTCAAAAATAAAAATACAACCCATAGCTGTATCTCGGAAAATAATACAAATAC
The DNA here is from genome assembly GCF_048565385.1 of Saimiri boliviensis. Classification (NCBI taxonomy): domain Eukaryota; kingdom Metazoa; phylum Chordata; class Mammalia; order Primates; family Cebidae; genus Saimiri; species Saimiri boliviensis. Next base: position 122,774,590 of record NC_133459.1, on the reverse strand, counting down.
ACCCCCAAGCTGTGTTATTTTCAAAAATACAATTACAATCCTTGGCTGTATCTCGGACAAAAATACAAATACACCCCCAAGCTGTGTTATTTTCAAAAATACAAATACATCCCTGAGTTGTAACTTGGAAAATAATACAAATACACCCCCAAGCTGTGTTATTTTCAAAAATACAAATAAAACCAAAAGCTGTATCTCGGAAAATAATACAAATACACCCCCAAGCTGTGTTATTTTCAAAAATACAAATACAATTATTAGGTGTATCTCGGAAAATAATACAAATATACCCCCAAGCTGTGTTATTTTCAAAAATACATATACAACAGTGAGCTGTAACTCGGAAAATAATACAAATACACTCCCAAGCTGTGTTATTTTCAAAAATACAAATACCACCCTGAGCTGTATCTCGGAAAATAATACAAAAACACCCTTAAGCTGTGTTATTTTCAAAAATACAAGTACAACCCATAGCTGTATCTCGGAAAATAATACAAATACACCCCAAAGCTATGTTATTTTCAATAATACAAATACAAACCTTAGCTGTATCTCGGTAAATTATACAAATACACCCCGAAACTGTGTTATTTTCAAAAGTACAAATACAACCCTGAGCTGTATCTTGGAAAATAATACAAATACCCACCGAAGCTGTCTTATTTTCAAAAATACAAATACAACTCATAGCAGTATATCGGAAAATAATACAAATACACCCCAAATCTCTGTTATTTTCAAAAATACAAATACAACCCTGAGCTGTATCTCGGATAATAATACAAATACACCCCCAAGCTGTGTTATTTTCAAAAATACAAATACAACGCTTAGCTGTATCTCGGAAAATAATACAAATACACCCCCAAGCTGTGTTATTTTCCAAAATACTAATAAAACTCTGAGTTTTATCTCGGAAAATAATACAAATACACCCCAAAGCTCTGTTATTTTCAGTAATACAAATACAACCCTTAGCTGTATCACGGAAAATAATACAAATACACCCCCAAGCTGTGTTATTTTCAAAAATAACTATAGAACCCTGAGCTTTATCGCAGAAAATAATACAAATACACCAGCAAGCTGTGTTAATTTCAAAAATACAAATAAAACCCATAGCTGTATCTTGGAAAATAATACAAACACAACCCCAAGCTGTGTTATTTTCAAAAATACAAATACAACCAATAGATGTATCTCAGAAAATAATAAAAATACACCACGAAGCTGTGTTGTTTTCAAAAATACAAATACAATCCTTAGCTGTATCTCGGAGAATAATACAAATACACTCCAAAACTGTGTAATTTTCAAAAATTCAAATAAAACCCTGAGCTGTATCTCGGACAATAATAGAAATACACCCCCAAGCTGTGTTATTTTCAAAAATACAAATACAATACTCAGCTGTATCTCGGAAAATAATACAAATACACATCCAAGCTGTGTTATTTTCAAAAATACAAATACAATCCTTAGCTGTATCTCGGAAAATAATACAAATATACCCCAAAGCTGTGTTATTTTCAAAAATACATACAAAACCCTGAGCTGTATCTCGGAAAATAATACAAATACACCCCCAAGCTGTGTTATTTTCAAAAATAGAAATACACACCTTAGCTGCATTACGGAATATAATACAAAAACATCCCCAATCTGTGTTATTTTCAAAAATACAAATACAACCCTTAGCTGAATCTCGGAATATAATACAAATACACCCCCAAGATGTGTTATTTCCAAAAATACAAATACAACCCTTGACTGTATCTTGGAAAATAATACGGATACACCCACAAGCTCTGTTATTTTGAAAAATACAAATAAAACCCACAGCTGTATCTGTGAAAATAATACAAAAACACCCCAAAGCTCTGTTATTTTCAATAATACAAATACAACCCTTATCTGTATCTCGGAAAATAATTCAAATACACCCACATGCTGTGTTATTTTCAAAAATACAAATATAACCCTGAGCTGTATCTCGGAAAATAATACAAATACACATCCAAGCTGTGATATTTTCAAAAATACAAATACAATCCTTAGCTGTATCTCGGAAAATAATACAAATATACCCCAAAGCTGTGTTATTTTCAAAAATACATACAAAACCCTGAGCTGTATCTCGGAAAATAATACAAATACACCCCCAAGCTGTGTTATTTTCAAAAATACAAATACAACCCTGAGCTGTATCTTGGAAAATAATACAAATACACCCCCAATCTGTGTTATTTTCAAAAATAGAAATACACACCTTAGCTGCATCTCGGAAAATAATACAAAAACAACCCCAAGCTGTGTTATTTTCAAAAATACAAATACAACCCTTAGCTGAATCTAGGAATATAATACAAATACACCCCCAAGATGTGTTATTTCCAAAAATACAAATACAACCCTTGACTGTATCTTGGAAAATAATACGGATACACACACAAGCTCTGTTATTTTGAAAAATACAAATAAAACCCACAGCTGTATCTCTGAAAATAATACAAAAACACCCCAAAGCTCTGTTATTTTCAATAATACAAATACAACCCTTATGTGTATCTCGGAAAATAATACAAATACACCCCCATGCTGTGTTATTTTCAAAAATACAAATATAACCCTGAGCTGTATCTCGGAAAATAATACAAATACACCCCCAAGCTGTGTTATTTTCAAAAATACAAATACAACCCATAGTAGTATCTCGGAAATTAATACAAATACACCCCAAAGCTGTGTTATTTTCAAAAATCCAAATACAACCGTTAGCTGTATCTCGGAAAATAATAAAAATACACCCACCAGCTGTGTTATTTTCAAAAATACAAATACAACCCATAGCTGTATCTCGGAAAATAATACAAATACACCCCAATGCTCTGTTATTTTCAATAATACAAATACAACCCTTAGCTGTATCTCGGAAAATAATACAAATACACCACCAAGCTGTGTTATTTTCAAAAATACAAATACAACCCTGAGCTGTAACTCGGAAAATAATACAAATACACCGCAAAGCTGTGTTATTTTCAAAAATACAAATACAACCCAGAGCAGAATCTCGGAAAATAATACAAATACACCCCAAACTGTGTTGTTTTCAAAAATACAAATACAACCCTTAGCTGTATCTCGGAAAATAAAACAAATACACCCCCAAGCTGTGTTATTTTCAAAAATACAAATAAAACCCATAGCTGTATCTAGGAAAATAATACAAACACAACCCCAAGCTGTGTTATTTTCAAAAATACAAATACAACCCAGAGCTCTATCTCGGAAAATAATACAAATGAACCGCCAAACTGTGTTATTTTCAAAAATACAACTACAACCCATAGCAGAATCTCGGAAAATAATACAAATACACGCCCAAGCTGTGTTATTTTCCAAAATACAAATACAACCCACAGCTGTATCTCGGAAAATAATACAAATACACCACCAATCTGTGTTATTTTCAAAAATACAAATACAGCCCTTAGCTGTATCTTGGAAAATAATACAAATACACCCACAAGCTGTGTTATTTTCAAAAATAAAAACACAACCCTTAGCTGTATCTCGGAAAATAATAATAATACACCCCCAAGCTGTGTTATTTTCCAAAATACAAATACAACCCTTAGCTGTATCTCGGAAAATAATACAAATACACCCCCAAGGTGTGTTATTTTCAAAAATACAAATACAACCCATAGCAGTATCTCGGAAAATAATACAAATACACCCAAACCCTGTGTTATTTTCAAAAATAAAAATACAACCGTTAGCTGTATCTCAGAAAATAATAGAAATACACACCCAAGCTGTTTTATTTTCAAAAATACAAATACAATCCTTAGCTGTATCTTGGAAAATAATACAAATACACCCCCAATCTGTGTTATTTTCAAAAATACAAATACAGCACTTAGCTGTATCTTGGAAAATAATACAAATACACCCCCAAACTCGTTTATTTTCAAAAATTCAAATATAACCCTTAGCTGTATCTCGGAAAATAATAAAAATACACCCACAAGCTCTGTTATTTTCAATAATACAAATACAACCCTTAGCTGTATCTCGGAAATAATACAAATACAACCCCAAGCTGTGTTATTTTCCAAAATACAAATACAACCCTTAGCGGTATCTCTGAAAAAAATACAAATACACCCACAAGCTTTGTTATTTACCAAAATACAAATACAACCCTGAGCTGCATCTCGGAAAATAATACAAATACACGCCCAAGCTCTGTTATTTTCAAATATACAAATACAACCCATAGCTGTATCTTAGAAAATAATACAAATACACGCCCAAGCTGTGTTATTTTCAAAAATACAAATACAACCCTTAGCTGTATCTCGGATAATAATAGAAATACACCACCAAGCTGTGTTATTTTCAAAATCCAAATACAACCCATAGCTGTATCTCGGAAAATAATATAAATACACGCCCAAGCTGTGTTATTTACAAAAATACAAATACAACCCTTAGCTGTATCTCGGAAAATAATACAAAAACACCCACAACTGTCTTATTTTCAAAAATACAAATACAAACATGAGCTGTATCTCGAAAAATACTACAAATACACCGCCAAGCTGTGTTATTTTCAAAAATACAAATACAACCCATAGCAGAATCTCGGAAAATAATACAAATACACGCCCAAGCTGTGTTATTTTCAAAAATACAAATACAAGCCATAGCTGTATCTCGGAAAATAATATAAATACACCCCCAAGCTGTGTTATTTTCAAAAATACAAATACAACCCATAGCAGAATATCGGAAAATAATACAAATACACGCCCAAGCTGTGTTATTTTCAAAAATACAAATACAACCCATATCTGTATCTCAGAAAACAATAGAAATACACCCCCAATATGTGGTATTTTCAAAAATACAAATACAACCCTTAGCTGTATCTCGGAAAATAATAAAAATACACCCCAAAGCTCTGTTATTTTCAATAATACAAATACAACCCTTAGGTGTGTCTCGGAAAATAATACAAATACACTCCCAATTTGTGTTATTTTCAAAAATACAAATACAACTCTTAGCTGTATCTCGGAAAATAATACAAATACACCCCCATGCTGTGTTATTTTCCAAAATACAAATGAAACTCTGAGCTTTATCTTGGATAATAATAGAAATACACCCCAAGCTGTGTAATTTTAAAAAATACAAATAAAACCCATAGCTGTATCTTGGAAAATAATACAAACACAACCCCAAGCTGGGTTATTTTCAAAAATACAAATACAACCTTGAGCTGTATCTCGGATAGTAATAGAAATACACCCCGAAGCTGTGTTATTTTCAAAAATACAAATACAACCAATAGATGTATCTTGGAAAATAATACAAATACACCCCCAATCTGTGTTATTTTCAAAAATACAAATGCAATCCTTAGCTGTACCTCGGAAAATAATACAAGTACACCCCCAAACTGTGTTATTTTCAAAAATACAAATACAACCCTGAGCTGTATCTCGGATAATAATAGAAATACACCCCCAAGCTGTGGTATTTTCAAAAATACAAATACATCCCATAGTTGTATCTCGGAAAATAATACAAATACACCCCAAAGCTGTGTTATTTTCAAAAATAAAAATACAACCCTTAGCTCTATTTCGGTAAATAATACAAATACACACCAAAGCGGTGTTATAATCAAAAATACAAATACAACCCTGAGCTCTATCTCGGAAAACAATACAAATAAACCCCAAACCTGTGTTGTTTTCAAAAATACAAATACAACCCATAGCAGTATGTCAGAAAATAATACAAATACACCCCAAAGCTGTGTTATTTTCAAAAATACAAATACAACCCTTAGCTGTATCTCGGAAAATAATACAAATACACCCCCACGCTGTGTTATTTTCAAAAATACAAACACAACTCATAGCTGTATCTCGGAAAATAATACAAATACACCCCCAGGCTGTGTTATTTTCCAAAATACAAATAAAACTCTGAGCTTTATCTCGAATAATAATAGAAATACACCCCCAAGCTGTGGTCTTTTCAAAAATACAAATAAAACCCATAGCTGTATCTCGGAAAATAATACAAATACACCCCCTAGCTGTGTTATTTTCAAAAATACTAATACCACCCTTAGCTGTATATCGAAAAATAATACAAATACACCCCCAAGCTGTGTTATTATCAAAAATACAAATACAATCCTTAGCTGTATCTCGGAAAATAATACAAATACACCCCCAAACTGTGTTATTTTCAAAAATACAAATATAACCCTGAGCTGTATCTCGGATAATAATAGAAATACACCCCCATTGTGTGTTATTTTCAAAAATACAAATACAATCCTCAGCTGTATCTCGGAAAATAATACAAATACACACCCAAGCTGGGTTATTTTCAAAAATACAAATACAACCCTGAGCTGTAACTCGGAAAATAATACAAAAACACCCCCAAGCTGCGTTATTTTCAAAAATACAAATACAACCCTTAGCTGTATCTCGGAAAATAATACAAATACACCCCCAAGCTGTGTTATTTTCAAAAATACAAACACAACCCATAGCTGTATCTCGGAAAATAATACAAATACACCCCCAAGCTCTGTTATTTTCAATAATACAAATAAAACCCTTAGCTGTATCTCGGAAAATAATACAAATACACCCGCAATCTGTGTTATTTTAAAAAAAAGTAATACACACCTTAGCTGTATCTCGGAAAATAATACAAAAACTCCCCCAAGCTGTGTTATTTTCAAAAATACAAATACAACCCTTAGCTGAATCTCGGAAAATAATACGAATACACCCCCAAACTCGTTTATTTTCAAACATTCAAATACAACCCTTAGCTGTATCTCGGAAAATAATAAAAATACACCCCGAAGCTGTGTTATTTTCCAAAATACAAATACAACCCTGAGCTGTATCTCGAAAATAATACAAATACACCTCCAAGGTGTGTTATTTTCAAAAATACAAATAAACCATGAGCTGTATCTCGGACAATAATACAAATACACCCCCAAGCAGTGTTATTTTCAAAAATACAAATACAACCCATAGCAGAATCTCAGAAAATATTACAAATACACGCCCAAGCTGTGTTATTTTCAAAAATACAAATACAAACCATAGCTGTATCTCGGAAAATAATAGAAATACACCCCCAAGCTGTGTTATTTTCAAAAATACAAATACAAACCTTAGCTGTATCTCGGAAAATAATACAAATACACCCCCAAGCTGTGTTATTTTCCAAAATACAAATAAAACTCTGAGCTGTATCTCGAATAATAATAGAAATACACCCCTAAGCTGTGGTATTTTCAAAAATACAAATACAACCCTTAGCTTTATCTGGGAAAATAATAAAAATACACCCCCAAGCTGTGTTATTTTTAAAAATACAAATACAACCCTTAGCTGTATATCGGAAAATAATACAAATACACCCTCAAGCTGTGTTATTTTCCAAAATACAAATACAACCATGAGCTGTATCTAGGAAAATAATACAAATACACCCCCAAGCTGTGTTATTTTCAAAAATACAAATACAACCCATAGCAGAATCTCAGAAAATAATACAAATACACGCCCAAGCTGTGTTATTTTCAAAAATACAAATACAAACCATAGCTGTATCTCGGAAAATAATAGAAATACACCCCCAAGCTGTGTTATTTTCAAAAATACAAATACAACCCTTAGCTGTATCTCGGAAAATAATAAAAATACACCCCAAAGCTCTGTTATTTTCAATAATACAAAAACAACCCTTAGCTGTATCTCGGAAAATAATACAAATACACCCCCAAGCTGTGTTATTTTCAAAAATACAAATACAACCCTTTGCTGTATCTAGGAAAATAATACGTATACACCCCCAAGCTGTGTTATTTTCAAAAATACAAATATAACCCTTAGCTGTATCTCGGAAAATAATACAAATACACCCCCAAGCTGTGTTATTTTCAAAAATTCATATATAACCTTTAGCTGTATCTCGGAAAATAATACAAATACACCCCCAATCTGTGTTATTTTCAAAAATAGAAATACACACCTTAGCTGTATCTCGGAAAATAATACAAAAACACCACAAAGATGTGTTATTTTCAAAAATACAAATACAACCCACAGCTGTATCTCGGAAAATAATACAAATACACCCCCAAGATGTGTTATTTTCAAAAATACAAATTCAACCCTTAGCTGTATCTCGGAAAATAATACAAATACACCCCAAAGCTCTGTTATTTTCAATAATACAAATACAACCCTTAGCTGTATCTCCGAAAATAATACAAATAAACCCCCAAGCTGTGTTATTTTCAAAAATACAAATACAACCCTGAGCTGTATCTCGGAAAATAATACAAATACAACCCAACGCTGCGTTATTTTCAAAAATACAAATGCAACCCAGAGCAGTATCTCGGAAAATAATACAAATACACCCAAAAGCTGTGTTATTTTCAAAAATACAAATAAAACCCTTAGCTGTATCTCGGAAAATAATAGAAATACACCCCCAAGCTGTGTAATTTTCAAAAATACAAATACAACTCTTAGCTGTATCTCGGAAAATAATACAAATACACCCCCAAGGTGTGTTATTTTCCAAAATACAAATAAAACCCTGAGCTGTATCTCGGATAATAATAGAAATACACCCCCAAGCTGTGTTATTTTCAAAAATAAAAATACAACCCTTAGCTGTATTTCGGAAAATAATACAAATACACCCCCAAGCGGTGTTATTATCAAAAATAAAAATACAACCCTGAGCTCTATCTCGGAAAACGATACAAATACACCCCAAACCTTTGTTATTTCCAAAAATACAAATACAACCCATAGCAGTATCTCAGAAAATAATACAAATACACCCCCAAGCTGTGTTATTTTCAAAAATACAAATACAACCCTGAGCTGTATCTCGGAAAATAATACAAATACACCCCCAAGCTGTGTTATTTTCAAAAATACAAATACAACCCATAGCAGTATCTCGGAAAATAATACAAATACACCACAAAGCTGTGTTATTTTCAAAAATACAAATACAACCCTTAGCTGTATCTCGGAAAATAATACAAATACACCCCCAAGCTGTGTTATTTTCAAAAATAGAAATACACACCTTAGCTGTATCTCGGAAAATAATACAAAAACACCCCCAAGCTGTGTTATTTTCAAAAATAGAAATACAACCCTTAGCTGTATCTCGAAAAATAATACAAATACACCCCCAAGATGTGTTATTTTCAAAAATACAAATACAACCCTTAACTCTATCTTGGAAAATAATACGGATACACCCACAAGCTCTGTTATTTTCAAAAATACAAATAAAACCCACAGCTGTATCTCGGAAAATAATACAAATACACCACCAAGCTGTTTTATTTTCAAAAATACAAATACAGTAGTTATCTGTATCTTGCAAAATAATACAAATACACCCCCAAACTCGTTTATTTTCAAAAATTCAAATACAACCCTTAGCTGTATCTCGGAAAATAATACAAATTCACTCACAAGATCTGTTATTTTGAAAAATACAAATAAAACCCTTAGCTGTATCTCGGAAAATAATACAAATACACCCCAAAGCTGTGTTATTTTCAAAAATACAAATACAACCCATAGCAGAATCTCGGAAAATAATACAAATACACGCCCAAGCTGTGTTATTTTCAAAAATACAAATACAACCCTTAGCTGTATCTCGGAAAATAATACAAATACACCTCAAAGCTCTGTTATTTTCAATAATACAAATACAACCCTGAGCTGTATCTCGGAAAATAATACAAATTCACCCACAAGCTGTGTTATTTTCAAAAATACAAATACAAACCTGAACTGTATTTCGAAAATAATACAAATACACCCCCTAGCTGTGTTATTTTCAAAAACACAAATACAACCCATAGCAGTATCTCGGAAAATAATACAAATACACCCCAAAGCTGTGTTATTTTCAAAAATACAAATACAACCCTGAGCTGTATCTCGGAAAGTAATACAAATACAGCCCAAGCTGTGTTATTTTCAAAAATACAAATACAATCCTTAGCTGTATCTCGAAAATAATTCAAATACACCCCCAATCTGTGTTATTTGCAAAAATACAAATACAACCCTTAGCTGTAACTCGGAAAATAATACAAAAACACCCCCAAGCTGTGTTATTTTCAAAAATACAAATACAACCCTTAGCTGTATCTCGGAAAATAATACAAATACACCCCCAAGCTCTGTTATTTTCAAAAATTCAAATACAACCCTTACCTGTATCTCGGAAAATAATACAAATACACATCAAAGCTCTGTTATTTTCAATAATACAAATACAACCCTTAGCTGTATCTCGGAAAATAATACAAATACACCCCCAGGCTGTGTTATTTTCAAAAATACAAATACAACCCTGAGCTGTATCTCGGAAATTAATAGAAATACACCACCAACCTGTGTAATTTTCAAAAATACAAATGCAACTCTTAGCTGTATCTCGGAAAATAATAAAAATACACCCCCAAGCTGTGTTATTTTCCAAAATACAAATAAAACTCTGAGCTGTATCTCGAATAATAATAGAAATACACCAACAAGCTGTGTTATTTTCAAAAATATAAATACAGCCCTTAGCTGTATCTTGGAAAATAATACAAATACACCCCCAAGCTCTGTTATTTTCAATAATACAAATAAAACCCTTAGCTGTATCTCGGAAAATAATACAAATACACCCCCAATCTGTGTTATTTTCAAAAATAGAAATACACACCTTAGCTGTATCTCAGAAAATAATACAAAAACAACCCCAAGCTGTGTTATTTTCAAAAATACAAATACAACCCTTAGCTGAATCTCGGATAATAATACAAATACACCCCAAGATGTGTTATTTTCAAAAATACAAATACAACCCTTGACTGTATCTTGGAAAATAATACGGATACACCCACAAGCTCTGTTATTTTGAAAATTACTAATAAAACCCACAGCTGTATCTCTGAAAATAATACAAATACACCACGAAGCTGTGTTATTTTCAAAAATACAAATACAGCCCTTAGCTGTATCTTGGAAAATAATACAAATACACCCCCAAACACGTTTATTTTCAAAAATTCAAATACAACCCTTAGCTGTATCTCGGAAAATAATAAAAATACTCCCCCAAGCTGTGTTATTTTCCAAAATACAAATACAACCCTGAGCTGTATCTCGAAAATAATACAAATACACCCCCAAGGTGTGTTATTTTCAAAAATACAAATACAACCATAAGCTGTATCTCGGAAAATAATACAAATACCCCCCCAAGCTGTGTTATTTTCAAACATACAAATACAACCCATAGCAGAATCTCAGAAAATATTACAAATACACGCCCAAGCTGTGTTATTTTCAAAAATACAAATACAACCCATAGCTGTATCTCGGAAAATAATAGAAATACACCCCCAAGCTGTGTTATTTTCAAAAATACAAATACAACCCTTAGCTGTATCTCGGAAAATAATACAAATACACCCCAAAGCTCTGTTATTTTCAATAATACAAATACAAACCTTAGCTGTATCTCAGAATATAATACAAATACACCCCCATGCTGTGTTATTTTCAAAAATACAAATAAAACCCTGAGCTGTATCTCGGAAAATAATACAAATACACCCCCTAGCTGTGTTATTTTCAAAAATACAAATACAACCCATAGCAGTATCTCGGAAAATAATACAAATACACCCCAAAGCTCTGTTATTTTCAAAAATACAAATACAGCCGTTAGCTGTATCTCGGAAAGTAATACAAATACAGCCCAAGCTATGTTATTTTCAAAAATGCAGATACAATCCTTAGCTGTATCTCGGAAAATAATACAAATACACCCCCAATCTGTGTTATTTTCAAAAATACAAATACAACCCTGAGCTGTAACTCTGAAAATAATACAAAAACACCCCAAAGCTGTGTTATTTTCAAAAATGCAAATACAACCCTTAGCTGTATCTTGGAAAATAATACAAATTCACCCTCAAGCTGTGTTATTTTCAAAAAAACAAATACAACCCTTAGCTGTATCTCGGAAAATAATACAAATAGAACCCCAAGCTCTGTTATTTTCAATAATACAAATAAAACCCTAAGCTGTATCTCGGAAAATAATACAAATACACCCCCAATCTGTGTTATTTTTAAAAATAGAAATACACACCTTAGCTGTATCTCGGAAAATAATACAAAAACACCCCCAAGCTGGGTTATTTTCAAAAATACAAATACAACCCTTAGCTGTATCTCGTAAAATAATACAAATACAACCCCAAGATGTTTTATTTTCAAAAATACAAATACAACCCTTGACTGTATCTTGGAAAATAATACGGATACACCCACAAGCTCTGTTATTTTGAAAAATACAAATAAAACCCACAGCTGTATCTCTGAAAATAATACAAATACACCACAAAGCTGTGTTATTTTCAAAAATACAAATACAGCCCTTAGCTGTATCTTGGAAAATAATACAAATACACCCCCAAACTCGTTTATTTTCAAAAATTCAAATACAACCCTTAGCTGTATCTAGGAAAATAATAAAAATACACACCCAAGCGTTGTTATTTTCAAAAATACAAATACAAACCTGAGCTGTATCTCGGAAAATAATAGAAATACACCCCCAACCTGTGTTATTTTCAAAAATAAAATCAACCCTTAGCTGTATCTCGGAAAATAAATCAAAAACACCTCCAAGCTGTGTTATTTTCAAAAATTCAAATACAACCCTTAGCTCTATCTCGGAAAATAATACAAATTCACCCTCAAGCTGTGTTATTTTCAAAAATACAAATTCAACCCTTAGCTGTATCTCGGAAAATAATACAAATACACCCCCAAACTCTGTTATTTTCAATAATACAAATACAACCCTTAGCTGTATCTCGGAAAATAATACAAATACACGCACAATCTGTGTTATTTTCAAAAATAGAAATACACACCTTAGCTGTATCTCGGAAAATAATACAAATACACCACCAAGCTGTGTTATTTTCAAAAATATAAATACAACCCTTAGCTGTATCTCGGAAAATAATACAAATACACCCCCAAGATGTGTTATTTTCAAAAATACAAATACAACCCTTAACTGTATCTTGGAAAATAATACGGATACACCCACAAGCTCTGTTATTTTCAAAAATACAAATAAAACCCACAGCTGTATCTCGTAAAATAATACAAATACACCACCAAGCTGTGTTATTTTCAAAAATAGAAATACAGCCCTTTGCTGTTTCTTGGAAAATAATACAAATACACCCCCAAACTCGTTTATTTTCAAAAATTCAAATACAACCCTTAGCAGTATCTCGGAAAATAATAAAAATACACCCACAAGCTGTGTTATTTTCAAAAATACAAATACAACCCCTAGCTGTATCTCGGAAAATAATACAAATAAACCCCCAAGCTGTTTAATTAACAAAATACAAATACAACCCTGAGCTGTATCTCGGAAAATAATACAAATACACCCCCAAGCTGTGTTATTTTCAAAAATACAAATAAAACCCATAGCTGTATCTTAGAAAATAATACAAATACACGCCCAAGTTGTGTTATTTTCAAAAATACAAATACAACCCTGAGCTGTATCTCGGATAGTAATAGAAATACACCCCGAAGCTGTGTTATTTTCAAAAATACAAATACAACCAATATATGTATCTCGGAAAATAATACAAATACACCCACAAGCTGTGTTATTTTCAAAAATACAAATACAACCCATAGCTGTATCTCGGAAAATAATACAAATACACCCCAAAGCTCTGTTATTTTCAATAATACAAATACAAACCTTAGCTGTATCTCGGAAAATAATAAAATATACCCAAAAGCTGTGTTATTTTCAAAAATACATACACAACCCTGAGCTATAACTCGGAAAATAATACAAATACACCCCCAAGCTGTGTTATTTTAAAAATACAAATACAACCCTGAGGTGTATCTCGGAAAATAATAAAAAAACAACTCCAAGCTGTGTTATTTTCAAAAATTCAAATACAACCCTTACCTGTATCTCGGAAAATAATACAAATACACATCAAAGCTCTGTTATTTTCAATAATACAAATACAACCCTTAGCTGTATCTCGGAAAATAATACAAATACACCCCCAGGCTGTGTTATTTTCAAAAATACAAATACAACCCTGAGCTGTATCTCGGAAATTAATAGAAATACACCACCAACCTGTGTAATTTTCAAAAATACAAATACAACTCTTAGCTGTATCTCGGAAAATAATAAAAATACACCCCCAAGCTGTGTTATTTTCCAAAATACAAATAAAACTCTGAGCTGTATCTCGAATAATAATAGAAATACACCAACAAGCTGTGTTATTTTAAAAATATAAATACAGCCCTTAGCTGTATCTTGGAAAATAATACAAATACACCCCCAAGCTCTGTTATTTTCAATAATACAAATAAAACCCTTAGCTGTATCTCGGAAAATAATACAAATACACCCCCAATCTGTGTTATTTTCAAAAATAGAAATACACACCTTAGCTGTATCTCAGAAAATAATACAAAAACAACCCCAAGCTGTGTTATTTTCAAAAATACAAATACAACCCTTAGCTGAATCTCGGATAATAATACAAATACACCCCCAAGATGTGTTATTTTCAAAAATACAAATACAACCCTTGACTGTATCTTGGAAAATAATACGGATACACCCACAAGCTCTGTTATTTTGAAAATTACTAATAAAACCCACAGCTGTATCTCTGAAAATAATACAAATACACCACCAAGCTGTGTTATTTTCAAAAATACAAATAAAACCCATAGCTGTATCTTGGAAAATAATACAAACACAACCCCAAGGTGGGTTATTTTCAAAAACACAAATACAACCCTGAGCTGTATCTCGGATAATAATAGAAATACACCCCCAAGCTGTGTTATTATCAAAAATACAAATACAACCAATAGATGTATCTCGGAAAATAATACAAATACACCCCAAAGCTGTGTTATTTTCAAAAATACAAATACAATCCTTAGCTGTATCTCGGAGAATAATACAAATACACCACCAAACTGTGTAATTTTCAAAAATTCAAATACAACCCTGAGCTGTATCTCGGATAATAATAGAAATACACCCACAAGCTGTGTTATTTTCAAAAATACAAATACAATACTCACCTGTATCTCGGAAAATAATACAAATACACACCCAAGCTGTGTTATTTTCAAAAATACAAATACAACCCTGAGCTGTATCTCGGAAAATAATAAAAATACACCCCAAAGCTGTGTTATTTTCAAAAATACAAATACAACCATTAGCTGTATCTCGGAAAATAATACAAATACACCCACAAGCTGTGTTATTTTCAAAAATACAAATACAACCCATAGCTGTATCTCGGAAAATAATACAAATACACCCCAAAGCTCTGTTATTTTCAATAATACAAATACAACCCTTAGCTGTATCTCGGAAAATAATACAAATACACCACCAAGCTGTGTTATTTTCAAAAATACAAATACAACCCTGAGCTGTATCTCGGAAAATAATACAAATACACCCCAAAGCTGTGTTATTTTCAAAAATACAAATACAACCCAGAGCAGTATCTCGGAAAATAATACAAATACACCCCAAAGCTGTGTTATTTTCAAAAATACAAATATAACCCTTAGCTGTATCTCGGAAAATAAAACAAATACACCCCCAAGCTGTGTTATTTTCAAAAATACAAATAAAACCCATAGCTGTATCTTGGAAAATAATACAAACAAAACCCCAAGCTGTGTTATTTTCAAAAATACAAATACAACCCAGAGCTCTATCTCGGATAATAATAGAAATACACCCCCAAGCGGTGTTATTTTCAAAAATACAAATACAACCAATAGCTGTATCTCGGAAAATAATACAAATACACACGGAAGCTGTGTTATTTCCAGAAACACAAATACAACTCTTAGCTGTATCTCGGAAAATAATACAAATACACCCCAAAGCTGGGTTATTTTCCAAAATACAAATAAAACTCTGAGCTGTATCTCGAATAATAATAGAAATACACCCCCAAGCTGTGGTATTTTCAAAAATACAAATACAACACATAGCTGTATCTCGGAAAATAATACAAATACACCCCCAAGCTGTGTTATTTTCAAAAATACAATTACAATCCTTGGCTGTATCTCGGACAATAATACAAATACACCCCCAAGCTGTGTTATTTTCAAAAATACAAATACATCCCTGAATTGTAACTTGGAAAATAATACAAATACACCACCAAGCTGTGTTATTTTCCAAAATACAAATAAAACCAAAAGCTGTATCTCAGAAAATAATACAAATACACCCCCAAGCTGTGTTATTTTCAAAAATACAAATACAATTTTTAGGTGTATCTAGGAAAATAATACAAATATACCCCCAAACTGTGTTATTTTCAAAAATACATATACAACCCTGAGCTGTAACTCGGAAAATAATACAAATACACTCCCAAGCTGTGTTATTTTCAAAAATACAAATACAACCCTGAGCTGTATCTCGGAAAATAATACAAAAACACCCTTAAGCTGTGTTATTTTCAAAAATACAAGTACAGCCCTTAGCTGTATCTCGGAAAATAATACAAATACACCCCAAAGCTCTGTTATTTTAAATAATACAAATACAAACCATAGCGGTATCTCAAAAAATAATACAAATACACCCCGAAGCTGTGTTATTTTCAAAAGTTCAAATAGAACCCTGAGCTGTATCTCGGAAAATAATACAAATACACACCCAAGCTGTCTTATTTTCAAAAATACAAATACAACTCATAGCAGTATATCGGAAAATAGTACAAATACACCCCCAAGCTCTATTATTTTCAAAAATACAAATGCAACCCTGAGCTGTATCTCGGAAAATAATACAAATACACCCCCAAGGTGTGTTATTTTAAAAAATACAAATACAACGCTTAGCTGTATC
Source organism: Saimiri boliviensis (assembly GCF_048565385.1). Taxonomy (NCBI): domain Eukaryota; kingdom Metazoa; phylum Chordata; class Mammalia; order Primates; family Cebidae; genus Saimiri; species Saimiri boliviensis. The sequence goes on along the minus strand of NC_133459.1, from coordinate 122,757,493 downwards.
TCGGAAAATAATACAAATACACCCCCAAGCTGTGTTATTTTCCAAAATACTAATAAAACTCTGAGCTGTATCTCGGAAAATAATACAAATACACCGCAAAGCTCTGTTATTTTCAGTAATACAAATACAACCCTTAGCTGTATCTCGGAAAATAATACAAATACACCCCCAGGCTGTGTTATTTTCAAAAATACCTATACAACCCTGAGCTGTATCGCGGAAAATAATACAAATACACCAGCAAGCTGTGTTATTTTCAAAAATACAAATAAAACCCATAGCTGTATCTTGGAAAATAATACAAACACAACCCCAAGGTGGGCTATTTTCAAAAACACAAATACAACCCTGAGTTGTATCTCGGAAAATAATAGAAATACACCCCGAAGCTGTGTTATTTTCAAAAATACAAATACAATACTCAGCTGTATCTCGGAAAATAATACAAATACACACCCAAGCTGTGTTATTTTCAAAAATACAAATACAATCCTTAGCTGTATCTCGGAAAATAATAAAATATACCCAAAAGCTGTGTTATTTTCAAAAATACATACACAACCCTGAGCTATAACTCGGAAAATAATACAAATACACCCCCAAGCTGTGTTATTTTAAAAATACAAATACAACCCTGAGGTGTATCTCGGAAAATAATAAAAAAACAACTCCAAGCTGTGTTATTTTCAAAAATTCAAATACAACCCTTACCTGTATCTCGGAAAATAATACAAATACACATCAAAGCTCTGTTATTTTCAATAATACAAAAACAACCCTTAGCTGTATCTCGGAAAATAATACAAATACACCCCCAGGCTGTGTTATTTTCAAAAATACAAATACAACCCTGAGCTGTATCTCGGAAATTAATAGAAATACACCACCAACCTGTGTAATTTTCAAAAATACAAATACAACTCTTAGCTGTATCTCGGAAAATAATAAAAATACACCCCCAAGCTGTGTTATTTTCCAAAATACAAATAAAACACTGAGCTGTATCTCGAATAATAATAGAAATACACCAACAAGCTGTGTTATTTTCAAAAATATAAATACAGCCCTTAGCTGTATCTTGGAAAATAATACAAATACACCCCCAAGCTCTGTTATTTTCAATAATACAAATAAAACCCTTAGCTGTATCTCGGAAAATAATACAAATACACCCCCAAGCTCTGTTATTTTCAAAAATAGAAATACACACCTTAGCTGTATCTCAGAAAATAATACAAAAACAACCCCAAGCTGTGTTATTTTCAAAAATACAAATACAACCCTTAGCTGAATCTCGGATAATAATACAAATACACCCCAAGATGTGTTATTTTCAAAAATACAAATACAACCCTTGACTGTATCTTGGAAAATAATACGGATACACCCACAAGCTCTGTTATTTTGAAAATTACTAATAAAACCCACAGCTGTATCTCTGAAAATAATACAAATACACCACCAAGCTGTGTTATTTTCAAAAATACAAATACAGCCCTTAGCTGTATCTTGGAAAATAATACAAATACACCCCCAAACACGTTTATTTTCAAAAATTCAAATACAACCCTTAGCTGTATCTCGGAAAATAATAAAAATACTCCCCCAAGCTGTGTTATTTTAAAAAATACAAATACAACCCTGAGCTGTATCTCGAAAATAATACAAATACACCCCCAAGGTGTGTTATTTTCAAAAATACAAATACAACCATAAGCTGTATCTCGGAAAATAATACAAATACACCCCCAAGCTGTGTTATTTTCAAACATACAAATACAACCCATAGCAGAATCTCAGAAAATATTACAAATACACGCCCAAGCTGTGTTATTTTCAAAAATACAAATACAACCCATAGCTGTATCTCGGAAAATAATAGAAATACACCCCCAAGCTGTGTTATTTTCAAAAATACAAATACAACCCTTAGCTGTATCTCGGAAAATAATACAAATACACCCCAAAGCTCTGTTATTTTCAATAACACAAATACAAACCTTAGCTGTATCTCGGAAAATAATACAAATACACCCCCATGCTGTCTTATTTTCAAAAATACAAATAAAACCCTGAGCTGTATCTCGGAAAATAATACAAATACACCCCCTAGCTGTGATATTTTCAAAAATACAAATACAACCCATAGCAGTATCTCGGAAAATAATAAAAATACACCCCAAAGCTCTGTTATTTTCAAAAATACAAATACAACCGTTAGCTGTATCTCGGAATGTAATACAAATACAGCCCAAGCTATGTTATTTTCAAAAATGCAAATACAATCCTTAGCTGTATCTCGGAAAATAATACAAATACACCCCCAATCTGTGTTATTTTCAAAAATACAAATACAACCCTGAGCTGTAACTCTGAAAATAATACAAAAACACCCCAAAGCTGTGTTATTTTCAAAAATGCAAATACAACCCTTAGCTGTATCTCGGAAAATAATACAAATTCACCTTCAAGCTGTGTTATTTTCAAAAAAACAAATACAACCCTTAGCTGTATCTCGGAAAATAATACAAATAGAACCCCAAGCTCTGTTATTTTCAATAATACAAATAAAACCCTAAGCTGTATCTCGGAAAATAATACAAATACACCCCCAATCTGTGTTATTTTTAAAAATAGAAATACACACCTTAGCTGTATCTCGGAAAATAATACAAAAACACCCCCAAGCTGTGTTATTTTCAAAAATACAAATACAACCCTTAGCTGTATCTCGTAAAATAATACAAATACAACCCCAAGATGTTTTATTTTCAAAAATACAAATACAACCCTTGACTGTATCTTGGAAAATAATACGGATACACCCACAAGCTCTGTTATTTTGAAAAATACAAATAAAACCCACAGCTGTATCTCTGAAAATAATACAAATACACCACAAAGCTGTGTTATTTTCAAAAATACAAATACAGCCCTTAGCTCTATCTTGGAAAATAATACAAATACACCCCCAAACTCGTTTATTTTCAAAAATTCAAATACAACCCTTAGCTGTATCTAGGAAAATAATAAAAATACACACCCAAGCGTTGTTATTTTCAAAAATACAAATACAAACCTGAGCTGTATCTCGGAAAATAATAGAAATACACCCCCAACCTGTGTTATTTTCAAAAATAAAATCAACCCTTAGCTGTATCTCGGAAAATAAATCAAAAACACCCCCAAGCTGTGTTATTTTCAAAAATTCAAATACAACCCTTAGCTCTATCTCGGAAAATAATACAAATTCACCCTCAAGCTGTGTTATTTTCAAAAATACAAATGCAACCCTTAGCTGTATCTCGGAAAATAATACAAATACACCCCCAAACTCTGTTATTTTCAATAATACAAATACAACCCTTAGCTGTATCTCGGAAAATAATACAAATACACCCACAATCTGTGTTATTTTCAAAAATAGAAATACACACCTTAGCTGTATCTCGGAAAATAATACAAATACACCACCAAGCTGTGTTATTTTCAAAAATATAAATACAACCCTTAGCTGTATCTCGGAAAATAATACAAATACACCCCCAAGATGTGTTATTTTCAAAAATACAAATACAACCCTTAACTGTATCTTGGAAAATAATACGGATACACCCACAAGCTCTGTTATTTTCAAAAATACAAATAAAACCCACAGCTGTATCTCGTAAAATAATACAAATACACCACCAAGCTGTGTTATTTTCAAAAATAGAAATACAGCCCTTTGCTGTTTCTTGGAAAATAATACAAATACACCCCCAAACTCGTTTATTTTCAAAAATTCAAATACAACCCTTAGCAGTATCTCGGAAAATAATAAAAATACACCCACAAGCTGTGTTATTTTCAAAAATACAAATACAACCCCTAGCTGTATCTCGGAAAATAATACAAATAAACCCCCAAGCTGTTTAATTAACAAAATACAAATACAACCCTGAGCTGTATCTCGGAAAATAATACAAATACACCCCCAAGCTGTGTTATTTTCAAAAATACAAATAAAACCCATAGCTGTATCTTAGAAAATAATACAAATACACGCCCAAGTTGTGTTATTTTCAAAAATACAAATACAACCCTGAGCTGTATCTCGGATAGTAATAGAAATACACCCCGAAGCTGTGTTATTTTCAAAAATACAAATACAACCAATATATGTATCTCGGAAAATAATACAAATACACCCACAAGCTGTGTTATTTTCAAAAATACAAATACAACCCATAGCTGTATATCGTAAAATAATACAAATACACCCCAAAGCTCTGTTATTTTCAATAATACAAATACAACCCTTAGCTGTATCTCGGAAAATAATACAAATACACCACCAAGCTGTGTTATTTTCAAAAATACAAATACAACCCTGAGATGTATCTCGGAAAATAATACAAATACACCCCAAAGCTGTGTTATTTTCAAAAATACAAATACAACCCAGAGCAGTATCTCGTAAAATAATACAAATACACCCCAAAGATGTGTTATTTTCAAAAATACAAATACAACCCTTAGCTGTATCTCGGAAAATAAAACAAATACACCCCCAAGCTGTGTTATTTTCAAAAATACAAATAAAACCCATAGCTGTATCTTGGAAAATAATACAAACAAAACCCCAAGCTGTGTTATTTTCAAAAATACAAATACAACCCAGAGCTCTATCTCGGATAATAATAGAAATACACCCCCAAGCTGTGTTATTTTCAAAAACACAAATACAACCAATAGCTGTATCTCGAAAAATAATACAAATACACACGCAAGCTGTGTTATTTTCAAAAACACAAATACAACTCTTAGCTGTATCTCGGAAAATAATACAAATACACCCCCAAGCTGGGTTATTTTCCAAAATACAAATAAAACTCTGAGCTGTATCTCAAATAATAATAGAAATACTCCGCCAAGCTGTGGTATTTTCAAAAATACAAATACAACCCATAGCTGTATCTCGGAAAATAATACAAATACACCCCCAAGCTGTGTTATTTTCAAAAATACAATTACAATCCTTGGTTATATCTCGGACAATAATACAAATACACCCACAAGCTGTGTTATTTTCAAAAATACAAATACATCCCTGAATTGAAACTTGGAAAATAATACAAATACACGCCCAAGCTGTGTTATTTTCAAAAATACAAATAAAACCAAAAGCTGTATCTCGGAAAATAATACAAATACACCCCCAAGCTGTGTTATTTTCAAAAATATAAATAAAATTTTTAGGTGTATCTCGGAAAATAATACAAATATACCCCCAAACTGTGTTATTTTCAAAAATACATATACAACCCTGAGCTGTATCTCGGAAAATAATACAAATACACCCCAAAGCTCTGTTATTTTCAATAATACAAATACAAACCTTAGCTGTATCTCGGAAAATAATACAAATACACACCCAAGCTGTCTTATTTTCAAAAATACAAATACAACTAATAGCAGTATATCGGAAAATAATACAAATACACCCCAAAGCTCTGTTATTTTCAATAATACAAATACAACCCTGAGGTGTATCTCGGAAAATAATACAAATACACCACCAAGCTGTGTTATTTTCAAAAATACAAATACAACGCTTAGCTGTATCTCGGAAAATAATACAAATACACCCCCAAGCTGTGTTAATTTCCAAAATACTAATAAAACTCTGAGCTGTATCTCGGAAAATAATACAAATACACCCCAAAGCTCTGTTATTTTCAGTAATACAAATAAAACCCTTAGCTGTATCTCGGAAAATAATACAAATACACCCCCAAGCTGTTTTATTTTCAAAAATACCTATACAACCATGAGCTGTATCACGGAAAATAATACAAATACACCAGCAAGCTGTGTTATTTTCAAAAATACAAATAAAACCCATAGCTGTATCTTGGAAAATAATACAAACACAACCCCAAGGTGGGTTATTTTCAAAAACACAAATACAACCCTGAGCTGTATCTCGGATAATAATAGAAATACACCCCCAAGCTGTGTTATTATCAAAAATACAAATACAACCAATAGATGTATCTCGGAAAATAATACAAATACACCCCAAAGCTGTGTTATTTTCAAAAATACAAATACAATCCTTAGCTGTATCACGGAGAATAATACAAATACACCCCCAAACTGTGTAATTTTCAAAAATTCAAATACAACCCTGAGCTGTATCTCGGATAATAATAGAAATACACCCACAAGCTGTGTTATTTTCAAAAATACAAATACAATACTCACCTGTATCTCGGAAAATAATACAAATACACACCCAAGCTGTGTTATTTTCAAAAATACAAATATAATCCTTAGCTGTATCTCGGAAAATAATACAAATATACCCCAAAGCTGTGTTATTTTCAAAAATACATACACAACCCTGAGCTGTAACTCGGAAAATAATACAAATACACCCCCAAGCTGTGTTTTTTTAAAAATACAAATACAACCCTGAGGTGTATCTCGGAAAATAATACAAAAACAACTCCAAGCTGTGTTATTTTCAAAAATTCAAATACAACCCTTACCTGTATCTCGGAAAATAATACAAATACACATCAAAGCTCTGTTATTTTCAATAATACAAATACAACCCTTAGCTGTATCCCAGAAAATAATACAAATACACCCCCAAGCTGTGTTATTTTCAAAAATACAAATACAACCCTGAGCTGTATCTTGGAAAATAATACAAATACACCCCCAAGCTGTTTTATTTTCAAAAATACAAATAAAACACTTAGCTGTATCTCGTAAAATAATAAAAATACACCACCAACCTGTGTAATTTTCAAAAATACAAATACAACTCTTAGCTGTATCTCGGAAAATAATAAAAATACACCCCCAAGCTGTGTTATTTTCCAAAATACAAATAAAACTCTGAGCTGTATCTCGAATAATAATAGAAATACACCACCAAGCTGTGTTATTTTCAAAAATACATATACATCCCTGAATTGTAACTTGGAAAATAATACAAATACACCCCCAAGCTGTGTTATTTTCAAAAATACAAATAAAACCAAAAGCTGTATCTCGGAAAATAATACAAATACACCCCCAAGCTGTGTTATTTTCAAAAATATAAATAAAATTTTTAGGTGTATCTCGGAAAATAATACAAATATAGCCCCAAACTGTGTTATTTTCAAAAATACATACACAACCCTGAGCTGTAACTCGGAAAATAATACAAATACACACCCAAGCTGTGTTTTTTTAAAAATACAAATACAACCCTGAGCTGTATCTCGGAAAATAATACAAATACACCACCAAGCTGTGTTATTTTCAAAAATAACAATACAACGCTTAGCTGTATCTCGGAAAATAATACAAATACACCCAAAAGCTGTGTTATTTTCCAAAATACTAATAAAACTCTGAGCTGTATCTCTGAAAATAATACAAATACACCCCAAAGCTCTGTTATTTTCAGTAATACAAATAAAACCCTTAGCTGTATCTCGGAAAATAATACAAATACACCCCCAAGCTGTTTTATTTTCAAAAATACCTATACAACCCTGAGCTGTATCGCGGAAAATAATACAAATACACCAGCAAGCTGTGTTATTTTCAAAAATACAAATAAAACCCATAGCTGTATCTTGGAAAATAATACAAACACAACCCCAAGGTGGGTTATTTTCAAAAACACAAATACAACCCTGAGCTGTATCTCGGATAATAATAGAAATACACCCCCAAGCTGTGTTATTATCAAAAATACAAATACAACCAATAGATGTATCTCGGAAAATAATACAAATACACCCCAAAGCTGTGTTATTTTCAAAAATACAAATACAATCCTTAGCTGTATCTCGGAGAATAATACAAATACACCCCCAAACTGTGTAATTTTCAAAAATTCAAATATAACCCTGAGCTGTATCTCGGATAATAATAGAAATACACCCACAAGCTGTGTTATTTTCAAAAATACAAATACAATACTCACCTGTATCTAGGAAAATAATACAAATACACACCCAAGCTGTGTTATTTTCAAAAATACAAATACAACCCTGAGCTGTATCTCGGAAAATAATAGAAATACACCCCCAAGCTGTGTTATTTTCAAAAATACAAATACAACCCATAGTAGTATCTCGGAAAATAATACAAATACACCCCAAAGCTGTGTTATTTTCAAAAATACAAATACAACCATTAGCTGTATCTCGGAAAATTATACAAATACACCCACAATCTGTGTTATTTTCAAAAATACAAATACAACCCAAAGCTGTATCTCGGAAAATAATACAAATACACCCCAAAGCTCTGTTATTTTCAATAATACAAATACAACCCTTAGCTGTATCTCGGAAAATAATACAAATACACCACCTAGCTGTGTTATTTTCAAAAATACAAATACAACCCTGAGCTGTATCTCGGAAAATAAAACAAATACACCCCCAAGCTGTGTCATTTTCAAAAATACAAATAAAACCCATAGCTGTATCTTGGAAAATAATACAAACAAAACCCCAAGCTGTGTTATTTTCAAAAATACAAATACAACCCAGAGCTCTATCTCGGATAATAATAGAAATACACCCCCAAGCTGTGTTATTTTCAAAAATACATATACAACCAATAGCTGTATCTCGGAAAATAATACAAATACACACGGAAGCTGTGTTATTTCCAGAAACACAAATACAACTCTTAGCTGTATCTCGGAAAATAATACAAATACACCCCAAAGCTGGGTTATTTTCCAAAATACAAATAAAACTCTGAGCTGTATCTCGAATAATAATAGAAATACACCCCCAAGCTGTGGTATTTTCAAAAATACAAATACAACCCATAGCTGTATCTCGGAAAATAATACAAATACACCCCCAAGCTGTGTTATTTTCAAAAATACAATTACAATCCTTGGCTGTATCTCGGACAATAATACAAATACACCCCCAAGCTGCGTTATTTTCAAAAATACAAATACATCCCTGAATTGTAACTTGGAAAATAATACAAATACACCACCAAGCTGTGTTATTTTCAAAAATACAAATAAAACCAAAAGCTGTATCTCAGAAAATAATACAAGTACACCCCCAAGCTGTGTTATTTTCAAAAATACAAATATAATTTTTAGGTGTATCTAGGAAAATAATACAAATATACCCCCAAACTGTGTTATTTTCAAAAATACATATACAACCCTGAGCTGTAACTCGGAAAATAATACAAATACACTCCCAAGCTGTGTTATTTTCAAAAATACAAATACAACCCTGAGCTGTATCTCGGAAAATAATACAAAAACACCCTTAAGCTGTGTTATTTTCAAAAATACAAGTACAGCCCTTAGCTGTATCTCGGAAAATAATACAAATACACCCCAAAGCTCTGTTATTTTAAATAATACAAATACAAACCATAGCGGTATCTCGAAAAATAATACAAATACACCCCCAAGCTGTGTTATTTTCAAAAGTTCAAATAGAACCCTGAGCTGTATCTCGGAAAATAATACAAATACACACCCAAGCTGTCTTATTTTCAAAAATACAAATAAAACTCATAGCAGTATATCGGAAAATAATACAAATACACCCCCAAGCTCTATTATTTTCAAAAATACAAATGCAACCCTGAGCTGTATCTCGGAAAATAATACAAATACACCCCCAAGCTGTGTTATTCTCAAAAATACAAATACAACGCTTAGCTGTATCTCGGAAAATAATACAAATACACCCCCAAGCTGTGTTATTTTCCAAAATACTAATAAAACTCTGAGCTGTATCTCGGAAAATAATACAAATACACCGCAAAGCTCTGTTGTTTTCAGTAATACAAATACAACCCTTAGCTGTATCTCGGAAAATAATACAAATACACCCCCAGGCTGTGTTATTTTCAAAAATACCTATACAACCCTGAGCTGTATTGCGGAAAATAATACAAATACACCAGCAAGCTGTGTTATTTTCAAAAATACAAATAAAACCCATAGCTGTATCTTGGAAAATAATACAAACACAACCCCAAGGTGGGCTATTTTCAAAAACACAAATACAACCCTGAGCTGTATCTCGGAAAATAATAGAAATACACCCCGAAGCTGTGTTATTTTCAAAAATACAAATACAATACTCAGCTGTATCTCGGAAAATAATACAAATACACACCCAAGCTGTGTTATTTTCAAAAATACAAATACAATCCTTAGCTGTATCTCGGAAAATAATAAAATATACCCAAAAGCTGTGTTATTTTCAAAAATACATACACAACCCTGAGCTATAACTCGGAAAATAATACAAATACACCCACAAGCTGTGTTATTTTAAAAATACAAATACAACCCTGAGGTGTATCTCGGAAAATAATAAAAAAACAACTCCAAGCTGTGTTATTTTCAAAAATTCAAATACAACCCTTACCTGTATCTCGGAAAATAATACAAATACACATCAAAGCTCTGTTATTTTCAATAATACAAATACAACCCTTAGCTGTATCTCGGAAAATAATACAAATACACCCCCAGGCTTTGTTATTTTCAAAAATACAAATACAACCCTGAGCTGTATCTCGGAAATTAATAGAAATACACCACCAACCTGTGTAATTTTCAAAAATACAAATACAACTCTTAGCTGTATCTCGGAAAATAATAAAAATACACCCCCAAGCTGTGTTATTTTCCAAAATACAAATAAAACTCTGAGCTGTATCTCGAATAATAATAGAAATACACCAACAAGCTGTGTTATTTTCAAAAATATAAATACAGCCCTTAGCTGTATCTTGGAAAATAAAACAAATACACCCCCAAGCTCTGTTATTTTCAATAATACAAATAAAACCCTTAGCTGTATCTCGGAAAATAATACAAATACACCCCCAATCTGTGTTATTTTCAAAAATAGAAATACACACCTTAGCTGTATCTCAGAAAATAATACAAAAACAACCCCAAGCTGTGTTATTTTCAAAAATACAATTACAACCCTTAGCTGAATCTCGGATAATAATACAAATACACCCCCAAGATGTGTTATTTTCAAAAATACAAATAAAACCCTTGACTGTATCTTGGAAAATAATACGGATACACCCACAAGCTCTGTTATTTTGAAAAATACTAATAAAACCCACAGCTGTATCTCTGAAAATAATACAAATACACCACCAAGCTGTGTTATTTTCAAAAATACAAATACAGCCCTTAGCTCTATCTTGGAAAATAATACAAATACACCCCCAAACACGTTTATTTTCAAAAATTCAAATACAACCCTTAGCTGTATCTCGGAAAATAATAAAAATACTCCCCCAAGCTGTGTTATTTTCCAAAATATAAATACAACCCTGAGCTGTATCTCGAAAATAATACAAATACACCCCCAAGGTGTGTTATTTTCAAAAATACAAATACAACCATAAGCTGTATCTCGGAAAATAATACAAATACACCCCCAAGCTGTGTTATTTTCAAAAATACAAATACAACCCATAGCAGAATCTCAGAAAATATTACAAATACACGCCCAAGCTGTGTTATTTTCAAAAATACAAATACAACCCATAGCTGTATCTCGGAAAATAATAGAAATACACCCCCAAGCTGTGTTATTTTCAAAAATACAAATACAACCCTGAGCTGTATCTCGGAAAATAATACAAATACACCCCCTAGCTGTGTTATTTTCGAAAATACAAATACAACCCATAGCAGTATCTCGGAAAATAATACAAATACACCCCAAAGCTCTGTTATTTTCAAAAATACAAATACAACCGTTAGCTGTATCTCAGAAAGTAATACAAATACAGCCCAAGCTATGTTATTTTCAAAAATGCAAATACAATCCTTAGCTGTATCTCGGAAAATAATACAAATACACACCCAATCTGTGTTATTTTCAAAAATACAAATACAACCCTGAGCTGTAACTCTGAAAATAATACAAAAACACCCCAAAGCTGTGTTATTTTCAAAAATGCATATACAACCCTTAGCTGTATCTCGGAAAATAATACAAATTCACCCTCAAGCTGTGTTATTTTCAAAAATACAAATATAACCCTTACCTGTATCTCGGAAAATAATACAAATAGAACCCCAAGCTCTGTTATTTTCAATAATACAAATAAAACCCTTAGCTGTATCGCGGAAAATAATACAAATACACCCCCAATCTGTGTTATTTTTAAAAATAGAAATACACACCTTAGCTGTATCTCGGAAAATAATACAAAAACACCCCAAAGCTGTGTTATTATCAAAAATACAAATACAACCCTTAGCTGTATCTCGTAAAATAATACAAATACAACCCCAAGATGTTTTATTTTCAAAAATACAAATACAAACCTTGACTGTATCTTGGAAAATAATACGGATACACCCAGAAGCTCTGTTATTTTGAAAAATACAAATAAAACCCACAGCTGTATCTCTGAAAATAATACAAATACACCACAAAGCTGTGTTATTTTCAAAAATACAAATACAGCCCTTAGCTGTATCTTGGAAAATAATACAAATACACCCCCAAACTCGTTTATTTTCAAAAATTCAAATACAACCCTTAGCTGTATCTAGGAAAATAATAAAAATACACACCCAAGCGTTGTTATTTTCAAAAATACAAATACAAACCTGAGCTGTATCTCGGAAAATAATAGAAATACACCCCCAACCTGTGTTATTTTCAAAAATAAAATCAACCCTTAGCTGTATCTCGGAAAATAATACAAATTAACCCTCAAGCTGTGTTATTTTCAAAAATACAAATTCAACCCTTAGCTGTATCTCGGAAAATAATACAAATACACCCCCAAACTCTGTTATTTTCAATAACACAAATACAACCCTTAGCTGTATCTCGGAAAATAATACAAATACACCCACAATCTGTGTTATTTTCAAAAATAGAAATACACACCTTAGCTGTATCTCGGAAAATAATACAAATACACCACCAAGCTGTGTTATTTTCAAAAATATAAATACAACCCTTAGCTGTATATCGGAAAATAATACAAATACACCCCCAAGATGTGTTATTTTCAAAAATACAAATACAACCCTTAACTGTATCTTGGAAAATAATACGGATACACCCACAAGCTCTGTTATTTTCAAAAATACAAATATAACCCACAGCTGTATCTCGTAAAATAATACAAATACACCACCAAGCTGTGTTATTTTCAAAAATAGAAATACATCCCTTTGCTGTTTCTTGGAAAATAATACAAATACACCCCCAAACTCGTTTATTTTCAAAAATTCAAATACAACCCTTAGCAGTATCTCGGAAAATAATAAAAATACACCCCCAAGCTGTGTGATTTTCAAAAATACAAATACAACCCCTAACTGTATCTCGGAAAATAATACAAATAAACGCCCAAGCTGTGTTATTTACCAAAATACAAATACAACCCTGAGCTGTATCTCGGAAAATAATACAAATACACCCCCAAGCTGTGTTATTTTCAAAAATACAAATAAAACCCATAGCTGTATCTTGGAAAATAATACAAACACAACCCCAAGGTGGGTTATTTTCAAAAACACAAATACAACCCTGAGCTGTATCTCGGATAATAATAGAAATACACCACGAAGCTGTGTTATTTTCAAAATACAAATACAACCCATAGCTGTATCTCGGAAAATAATATAAATACACGCCCAAGCTGTGTTATTTTCAAAAATACAAATACAACCGTGACTGTATGTCGGAAAATAATACAAAAACACCCCGAAGCTGTGTTCTATTCAAAAATACAAATACAACCCTGAGATTTAACTCGGAAAATAATACAAATACACCCCCAAGCTGTGTTATTTTCAAAAACACAAATACAACCCTGAGCTGTATCTCGGAAAATAATACAAAAACACACCCAAGTTGTGTTATTTTCAAATATACAAATACAAACCTTAGCTGTATCTCGGAAAATAATAGAAATACACCCCCAACCTGTGTTATTTTCAAAAATAAAATCAACCCTTAGCTGTATCTTGGAAAATAATACAAATACACCCCCAAGATGTGTTATTTTCAAAAATACAAATACAACCCTTAACTGTATCTTGAAAAATAATACGGATACACCCACAAGCTCTGTTATTTTCAAAAATACAAATAAAACCCACAGCTGTATCTCGGAAAATAATACAAATACACCACCAAGCTGTTTTATTTTCCAAAATACAAATACAGCCCTTAGCTTATCTTGCAAAATAATACAAATACACCCCCAAACTCGATTATTTTCAAAAATTCAAATACAACCCTTAGCTGTATCTCGGAAAATAATAAAAATACACCCCCAAGCTGTGTTATTTTCCCAAATACAAATACAACCCTGAGCTGTATCTCGAAAATAATACAAATAAACCCCCAAGGTGTGTTATTTTCAAAAACACAAATAGAACCATGAGCTGTATCTCGGAAAATAATACAAATACACCCCCAAGCTGTGTTATTTTCAAAAATACAAAGAAAACCCATAGCAGAATCTCGGAAAATAATACAAATACACGCCCAAGCTGTGTTATTTTCAAAAATATAAATACAACCCTTAGCTGTATCTCGGAAAATAATAAAAATACACCCCAAGCTGTGTTATTTTCCAAAATACAAATACAACCCTGAGCTGTATCTCGGAAAATAATACAAATACACCCCCAAGCTCTGTTAATTTCAAAAATACAAATACAACCCATAGCAGAATCTCTGAAAATAATACAAATACACGCCAAAGCTGTGCTATTTTCAAAAATACAAATACAACCCTTAGCTGTATCTCGGAAAATAATACATATACACCCCCAAGCTGTGTTATTTTCAAAAATACAAATAAAACACATAGCAGAATCTCGGAAAATAATAAAAATACACGCCCAAGCTGTGTTATTTTCAAAAATACAAATACAACCCATAGCTGTGTCTCGGAAAATAATACAAATACACCCACAATCTGTGTTATTTTCAAAAATAGAAATACTCCTTAGCTGTATCTCGGAAAATAATACAAATACACCTCCAAGCTGTGTTATTTTCAAAAATATAAATACAACCCTTAGCTGTATCTCGGAAAATAATACAAATACAACCCCAAGATATGTTATTTTCAAAAATACAAATACAACCCTTAACTGTATCTTGGAAAATAATACGGATACACCCAAAGGTCTGTTATTTTCAAAAATACAAATAAAACCCACAGCTCTATCTCGGAAAATAATAAAAATACACCACCAAGCTGTGTTATTTTCAAAAATACAAATACAGCCCTTAGCTGTATCTTGGAAAATAATACAAATACACCCCAAAACTCGTTTATTTTAAAAAATGCAAATACAACCCTTAACTGTATCTTGGAAAATAATACAGATACACCCACAAGCACTGTTATTTTCAAAAATACAAATACAACCCATAGCAGAATCTCAGAAAATATTACAAATACACGCTCAAGCTGTGTTATTTTCAAAAATACAAATACAACCCATAGCTGTATCTTGGAAAATAATAGAAATACACCCCCAAGCTGCGTTATTTTCAAAAATCCAAATACAACCCCTAGCTGTATCTCGGAAAATAATACAAATAAACCTCCAAGCTGTGTTATTTACCAAAATACCAATATAACCCTGAGCTGTATCTCGGAAAATAATACAAATACACCCCCAAGCTGTGTTATTTTTAAAAATACAAATAAAACCCATAGCAGTATCTTAGAAAATAATACAAATACACGCCCAAGCTGTGTTATTTTCAAAAATACAAATACAACCATGAGCTGTATCTCGGATAATAATAGAAATACACCACGAAGCTGTGTTATTTTCAAAATACAAATGCAACCCATAGCTGTATCTCGGAAAATAATATAAATACACGCCCAAGCTGTGTTATTTGCAAAAATACAAATACAACCCTGACTGTATGTCGGAAAATAATACAAAAACACCCCCAAGCTGTGTTATATTCAAAAATACAAATACAACCCTGAGATGTAACTCGGAAAATAATACAAATACACCCCCAAACTCGTTTATTTTCAAAAATTCAATTACAACCCTTAGCTGTATCGCGGAAAATAATATATATACACCCCCAAGCTGTGTTATTTTCAAAAATACAAATACAACCCATAGCAGAATCTCGGAAAATAATAAAAATACAGGCTCAAGCTGTGTTATTTTCAAAAATACAAATACAACCCATAGCTGTATCTCGGAAAATAATACAAGTACACCCCAAAGTTGCGTAATTTTCAAATACAACCCTTAGCTATACCTCCGAAAATAATACAAATAAACCCACAACCTGTGTAATTTTAAAAAATAGAAATACACACCTTAGCTGTATCTCGGAAAATAATACAAAAACACCCCCAAGATGTGTTATTTTCAAAAATACACATACAACCCACAGCTGTATCTCGGAAAATAATACAAATACACCCCCAAGATGTGTTATTTTCAAAAATACAAATACAACCCTTAGCTGTATCTCGGAAAATAATACAAATTCACTCACAAGCTCTGTTATTTTGAAAAATACAAATAAAACCCACAGCTGTATCTCAGAAAATAATACAAATACACACCCAAGCTCTGTTATTTTCAAAAATAAAAATACAGCCCTTAGCTGTATCACGGAAAATAATACAAATACACCACCAATCTGTGTTATTTTCAAAAATAGAAATACAAACCTTAGCTGTATCTCGGAAAATAATACAAAAACACCCCCAAGCTGTGGTATTTTCAAAAATACAAATACAACCCTTAGCTGTATCTCGGAAAATAATACAAATACACCACTAAGATGTGTTATTTTCAAAAATACAAATACAACCCTTAACTGTATCTTGGAAAATAATACGGATACACCCACAAGCTCTGTTAATTTCAAAAATACAAAAAAAAACCCACAGCAGTATCTCGGAAAATAATACATATACACCACCAAGCTGTGTTATTTTCAAAAATACAAATACAACACATAGCTGTGCCTCTGAAAATAATACAATACACCCGCAAGCTGTGTTATTTTCAAAAATACAAATATAACTGATAGCTGTATGTTGGAAAATAATACAAGTACACCCACAAGATAAGTTATTTTCAAAAATGCAAATACAACCCTTAGCTGGAACGTCGAAAATAATACAAATACACCCCCAAGCTGTGTTATTTTCAAAAATACAAATACAACCCTTATCTCTATCTCGGAAAATAATACAAGTGCACCCCCAAGCTGTGTTATTTTCAAAAATACAAATACAACCCTTAGCTGTATCTCGGAAAATAATACAAATACACCCCCAAGCTCTGTTATTTTCAATAATACAAATACAACCCTTAGCTGTATCTCAGAAAATAATACAAATACACCCCCAATCTGTGTTATTTTCAAAAATAGAAATACAAACCCTAGCTCTATCTCGGAAAATAATACAAAAACCCCCCAAAGCTGTGTTATTTTCAAAAATACAAACACAACCCTTAGCTGTATCTCGGAAAATAATACAAATACACCTCCAAGATGTGTTATTTTCAAAAATAGAAATACAATCCTTACCTGTATCTTGGAAAATAATACAGATACACCCCCAAGCTCTGTTATTTTCCAAAATACAAATACAACCCACAGCTGTATCTCGGAAAATAATACAAATACACCCCCAAGTTCTGTTATTTTCCAAAATACAAATAAATCCCTTAGCTGTAGCTCGGAAAATAATAAACATACACCCCCAAGCTGTGCTATTTTCCAAAATACAAATACAACCCTGAGCTGTATCTCGGAAAATAATAAATATACACCCAAAAGCTGTGTTATTTTCAAAAATACCAATACAACCCATAGCTCTATCTTGGAAAATAATACAAATACACCCACAAGCTGTGTTATTTTCAAACATACAAATACAACCCTGAGCTGTATCTCGGAAAATAATACAAATACACCCGCAAGCTGTGTTATTTTCAAAAATACAAATACAACCCATAGCAGAATCTCGGAAAATAATAAAATTCACCCACAAGCTGTGGTATTTTCAAAAATACAAATACAACCCTTAGCTGTATCTCGGAAAATAATACAAATACACCCCTAAGCTGTGTTATTTTCAAAAATACAAATACAAGCCTTAGCTGTATTTTAGAAAATAATACAAATACACCATCAAGCTGTGTTATTTTCCAAAATACCAATACAACCCTGAGCTGTATCTCGGATAATAATAGAAATACACCCCAAAGCTGTGTTATTTTCAAAAATACAAATACAACCAATAGATGTATCTCGGAAAATAATACAAATACACCCACAATCTGTGCTATTTTCAAAAATACAAATACAATCCTTAGCTGTATCTCGGAAAATAATACAAATACACCCCCAAACTGTTTTATTTTCAAAAACACAAATACAACCCTGAGCTGTATCTCGGATAATAATAGAAATACACCCCCAAGCTGTGTTATTTTCAAAAACACAAATACAACCCTGAGCTGTATCTCGGAAAATAATACAAAAACACACCCAAGTTGTGTTATTTTCAAATATACAAATACAAACCTTAGCTGTATCTCGGAAAATAATAGAAATACACCCCCAACCTGTGTTATTTTCAAAAATAAAATCAACCCTTAGCTGTATCTTGGAAAATAATACAAATACACCCCCAAGATGTGTTATTTTCAAAAATACAAATACAACCCTTAACTGTATCTTGAAAAACAATACGGATACACCCACAAGCTCTGTTATTTTCAAAAATACAAATAAAACCCACAGCTGTATCTCGGAAAATAATACAAATACACCACCAAGCTGTTTTATTTTCCAAAATACAAATACAGCCCTTAGCTTATCTTGCAAAATAATACAAATACACCCCCAAACTCGATTATTTTCAAAAATTCAAATACAACCCTTAGCTGTATCTCGGAAAATAATAAAAATACACCCCCAAGCTGTGTTATTTTCCCAAATACAAATACAACCCTGAGCTGTATCTCGAAAATAATACAAATAAACCCCCAAGGTGTGTTATTTTCAAAAACACAAATAGAACCATGAGCTGTATCTCGGAAAATAATACAAATACACCCCCAAGCTGTGTTATTTTCAAAAATACAAAGAAAACCCATAGCAGAATCTCGGAAAATAATACAAATACACGCCCAAGCTGTGTTATTTTCAAAAATATAAATACAACCCTTAGCTGTATCTCGGAAAATAATAAAAATACACCCCAAGCTGTGTTATTTTCCAAAATACAAATACAACCCTGAGCTGTATCTCGGAAAATAATACAAATACACCCCCAAGCTCTGTTAATTTCAAAAATACAAATACAACCCATAGCAGAATCTCTGAAAATAATACAAATACACGCCAAAGCTGTGCTATTTTCAAAAATACAAATACAACCCTTAGCTGTATCTCGGAAAATAATACATATACACCCCCAAGCTGTGTTATTTTCAAAAATACAAATACAACCCATAGCAGAATCTCGGAAAATAATAAAAATACACGCCCAAGCTGTGTTATTTTCAAAAATACAAATACAACCCATAGCTGTGTCTCGGAAAATAATACAAATACACCCACAATCTGTGTTATTTTCAAAAATAGAAATACTCCTTAGCTGTATCTCGGAAAATAATACAAATACACCTCCAAGCTGTGTTATTTTCAAAAATATAAATACAACCCTTAGCTGTATCTCGGAAAATAATACAAATACAACCCCAAGATATGTTATTTTCAAAAATACAAATACAACCCTTAACTGTATCTTGGAAAATAATACGGATACACCCAAAGGTCTGTTATTTTCAAAAATACAAATAAAACCCACAGCTCTATCTCGGAAAATAATAAAAATACACCACCAAGCTGTGTTATTTTCAAAAATACAAATACAGCCCTTAGCTGTATCTTGGAAAATAATACAAATACACCCCAAAACTCGTTTATTTTAAAAAATGCAAATACAACCCTTAACTGTATCTTGGAAAATAACACAGATACACCCACAAGCACTGTTATTTTCAAAAATACAAATACAACCCATAGCAGAATCTCAGAAAATATTACAAATACACGCCCAAGCTGTGTTATTTTCAAAAATACAAATACAACCCATAGCTGTATCTTGGAAAATAATAGAAATACACCCCCAAGCTGCGTTATTTTCAAAAATCCAAATACAACCCCTAGCTGTATCTCGGAAAATAATACAAATAAACCTCCAAGCTGTGTTATTTACCAAAATACCAATATAACCCTGAGCTGTATCTCGGAAAATAATACAAATACACCCCCAAGCTGTGTTATTTTTAAAAATACAAATAAAACCCATAGCAGTATCTTAGAAAATAATACAAATACACGCCCAAGCTGTGTTATTTTCAAAAATACAAATACAACCATGAGCTGTATCTCGGATAATAATAGAAATACACCACGAAGCTGTGTTATTTTCAAAATACAAATGCAACCCATAGCTGTATCTCGGAAAATAATATAAATACACGCCCAAGCTGTGTTATTTGCAAAAATACAAATACAACCCTGACTGTATGTCGGAAAATAATACAAAAACACCCCCAAGCTGTGTTATATTCAAAAATACAAATACAACCCTGAGATGTAACTCGGAAAATAATACAAATACACCCCCAAACTCGTTTATTTTCAAAAATTCAATTACAACCCTTAGCTGTATCTCGGAAAATAATATATATACACCCCCAAGCTGTGTTATTTTCAAAAATACAAATACAACCCATAGCAGAATCTCGGAAAATAATAAAAATACAGGCTCAAGCTGTGTTATTTTCAAAAATACAAATACAACCCATAGCTGTATCTCGGAAAATAATACAAGTACACCCCAAAGTTGCGTAATTTTCAAATACAACCCTTAGCTATACCTCCGAAAATAATACAAATAAACCCACAACCTGTGTAATTTTCAAAAATAGAAATACACACCTTAGCTGTATCTCGGAAAATAATACAAAAACACCCCCAAGATGTGTTATTTTCAAAAATACACATACAACCCACAGCTGTATCTCGGAAAATAATACAAATACACCCCCAAGATGTGTTATTTTCAAAAATACAAATACAACCCTTAGCTGTATCTCGGAAAATAATACAAATTCACTCACAAGCTCTGTTATTTTGAAAAATACAAATAAAACCCACAGCTGTATCTCAGAAAATAATACAAATACACACCCAAGCTCTGTTATTTTCAAAAATAAAAATACAGCCCTTAGCTGTATCACGGAAAATAATACAAATACACCACCAATCTGTGTTATTTTCAAAAATAGAAATACAAACCTTAGCTGTATCTCGGAAAATAATACAAAAACACCCCCAAGCTGTGTTATTTTCAAAAATACAAATACAACCCTTAGCTGTATCTCGGAAAATAATACAAATACACCACTAAGATGTGTTATTTTCAAAAATACAAATACAACCCTTAACTGTATCTTGGAAAATAATACGGATACACCCACAAGCTCTGTTAATTTCAAAAATACAAAAAAAAACCCACAGCAGTATCTCAGAAAATAATACATATACACCACCAAGCTGTGTTATTTTCAAAAATACAAATACAACACATAGCTGTGCCTCTGAAAATAATACAATACACCCGCAAGCTGTGTTATTTTCAAAAATACATATATAACTGATAGCTGTATGTTGGAAAATAATACAAGTACACCCACAAGATAAGTTATTTTCAAAAATGCAAATACAACCCTTAGCTGGAACGTCGAAAATAATACAAATACACCCCCAAGCTGTGTTATTTTCAAAAATACAAATACAACCCTTATCTCTATCTCGGAAAATAATACAAGTGCACCCCCAAGCTGTGTTATTTTCAAAAATACAAATACAACCCTTAGCTGTATCTCGGAAAATAATACAAATACACCCCCAAGCTCTGTTATTTTCAATAATACAAATACAACCCTTAGCTGTATCTCAGAAAATAATACAAATACACCCCCAATCTGTGTTATTTTCAAAAATAGAAATACAAACCCTAGCTCTATCTCGGAAAATACTACAAAAACCCCCCAAAGCTGTGTTATTTTCAAAAATACAAACACAACCCTTAGCTGTATCTCGGAAAATAATACAAATACACCTCCAAGATGTGTTATTTTCAAAAATAGAAATACAATCCTTACCTGTATCTTGGAAAATAATACAGATACACCCCCAAGCTCTGTTATTTTCCAAAATACAAATACAACCCACAGCTGTATCTCGGAAAATAATACAAATTCACCCCCAAGTTCTGTTATTTTCCAAAATACAAATAAATCCCTTAGCTGTATCTCGGAAAATAATAAACATACACCCCCAAGCTGTGCTATTTTCCAAAATACAAATACAACCCTGAGCTGTATCTCGGAAAATAATAAATATACACCCAAAAGCTGTGTTATTTTCAAAAATACCAATACAACCCATAGCTCTATCTTGGAAAATAATACAAATACACCCACAAGCTGTGTTATTTTCAAACATACAAATACAACCCTGAGCTGTATCTCGGAAAATAATACAAATACACCCGCAAGCTGTGTTATTTTCAAAAATACAAATACAACCCATAGCAGAATCTCGGAAAATAATAAAATTCACCCACAAGCTGTGGTATTTTCAAAAATACAAATACAACCCTTAGCTGTATCTCGGAAAATAATACAAATACACCCCTAAGCTGTGTTATTTTCAAAAATACAAATACAAGCCTTAGCTGTATTTTAGAAAATAATACAAATACACCATCAAGCTGTGTTATTTTCCAAAATACTAATACAACCCTGAGCTGTATCTCGGATAATAATAGAAATACACCCCAAAGCTGTGTTATTTTCAAAAATACAAATACAACCAATAGATGTATCTCGGAAAATAATACAAATACACCCACAATCTGTGCTATTTCCAAAAATACAAATACAATCCTTAGCTGTATCTCGGAAAATAATACAAATACACCCCCAAACTGTTTTATTTTCAAAAACACAAATACAACCCTGAGCTGTATCTCGGATAATAATAGAAATACACTCCCAAGCTGTGTTATTTTCAAAAATACAAATACAATCCTCAGCTGTATCTCGGAAAATAATACAAATACACACCCAAGCTGTGTTATTTTCAAAAATACAAATAGAATCCTTAGCTGTATCTCGGAAAATAATACAAATATACCGCAAAGCTGTGTAATTTTCAAAAATACATATACAACCCTGAGCTGTAACTCGGAAAATAATACAAATACACCCCCTAGCTGTGTTATTTTCAAAATACAAATACAACCCATAGCTGTATCTTGGAAAATAATACAAAAACAACACCAAGCTGTGTTATTTCCAAAAATACAAATACAACCCTTAGCTGTATCTCGGAAAATAATACAAATACACCCCGAAGCTCTGTTATTTTCAAAAATACAAATACAATCCTTAGCTGTATTTCAGAAAATAATACAAATACACCCTCAAGCTGTGTTATTTTCAAAAATACAAATACAAACCATAGCAGTATCTCGGAAAATAATACAAATACACCCCAAAGCTGTGTTATTTTCAAAAATAAAAATACAACCCTTAGCTGTTTCTCGGAAACTAATACAAATACATCCCCAAGATGTTTTATTTTCAAAAACACAAATACATCTCATAGCTGTATCTCGGAAAATAATACAAATACACCCCCAAGCTGTCTTATTTTCCAAAATACAAATAAAACTCTGAGCTGTATCTCGGATAATAATAGAAATACACCCCCAAGCTGTGGTATTTTAAAAAATACAAATATATCCCATAGCTGTATCTCGGAAAATAATACAAATACACCCACAAGCTGTATTATTTTCAAAAATACAAATAAAACCCTTAGCTGTATATCGGAAAATAATACAAATACACCACCAAGCTGTGTTATTTTCCAAAATACAAATACAACCCTGAGCTGTATCTCGGAAAATAATACAAATAGAACCCCACGCCGTGTTATTTTCAAAAATACAAATAAAACCCATAGCTGTATCTTGGAAAATAATACAAATACACCCCAAAGGTTGTTATTTTCAAAAATACAAATACAACCCGGAGATGTATCTCGGATAATAATAGAAATACACCCCCAAGCTGTGTTATTTTCAAAATACAAATACAACCCATAGCTCTATCTCGGAAAATAATACAAATACACCCCAAGCTGTGTTATTTTCAAAAATACAAATACAATCATTAGCTGTATCTCGGAAAATAATACAAATACACCCCCAAGCTGTGTTATTTTCAAAAATACAAATTTAACCCTGAGCTGTATCTCAGAAAATAATACAAAAACACACCGAAGCTGTGTTATTTTCAAAAATACAAATACAACATTTAGCTCTATCTCGGAAAATTATACAAATACACCCCCAAGCTCTATTATTTTCAATAATACAAATACAAACCTTAGCTGTACTTCCGAAAATAATACAAATACACCCCCAACCTGTGTTATTTTCAAAAATAAAATACAACCCTTAGCTGTATCTCGGAAAATAATACAAATACACACCCATGCTGTGTTATTTTCAAAAATACAAATACAACACTTAGCTGTGTCTCAGAAAATAATACAAATACACCCCCAGGCTCTGTTATTTTCAAAAATACAAATACAACCGTTAGTTGTATCATGGCAAATAATAGAAGTACAAACCCAAGCTGTGTTATTATCAAAAATGCAAATACAACCCATAGCTGTATCTTCGAAAATAATACAAATACACCCCCAAGCTGTGTTATTTTCAAATATACAAATACAACACTGAGCTGTATCTCGGAAAACAATACAAATACACCCCCAAGCTGTGTTATTTTCGAAAATACAAATACAACTCTTAGCTGTATCTCAGAAAATCTTACAAATACACCCCCAAGCTGTGATATTTTCTAAAATACAAATACAACCCTGAGTTGTAACTCGAAAAATAATACAAATACAACCCCAAGCTGTGTTATGTTCAAAAATACAAATAAAACCCTGAGCTGTATCTCAGAAAATAATACAAAAAAAACCCCAAGCTGTGTTATTTTCAAAAATACAAATACAACCCTTAGCTGTAGCTCGGAAAATTATACAAATACACCCCCAAGCTCTATTATTTTCAATAACACAAATACAACCCTTAGCTGCACCTCTGAAAATAATACAAATACACACCAACCTGTGTTATTTTCAGAAATAAAATATAACCCTTAGCTGTATCTCGGAAAATAATTCAAATACACCCCCAAGCTGTGTTATTTTCAAAAATACAAATACAACCCTTAACTGTATCTTGGAAAATAATACGGATACACCCACAAGCTCTGTTATTTTCAAAAATACAAATAAATCCCACAGCTGTATCTCGTAAAATAATACAAATACACCACCAAGCTGAGTTATTTTCAAAAATAGAAATACATCCCTTTGCTGTTTCTTGGAAAATAATACAAATACACCCCCAAACTCGTTTATTTTCAAAAATTCAAATACAACCCTTAGCAGTATCTCGGAAAATAATAAAAATACACCCACAAGCTGTGTTATTTTCAAAAATACAAATACAACCCCTAGCTGTATCTCGGAAAATAATACAAATTAACCCCCAAGCTGTTTAATTAACAAAATACAAATACAACCCTGAGCTGTATCTCGGAAAATAATACAAATACACCCCCAAGCTGTGTTATTTTCAAAAATACAAATAAAACCCATAGCTGTATCTTAGAAAATAATACAAATACACGCCCAAGTTGTGTTATTTTCAAAAATACAAATACAACCCTGAGCTGTATCTCGGATAGTAATAGAAATACACCCCGAAGCTGTGTTATTTTCAAAAATACAAATACAACCAATATATGTATCTCGGAAAATAATACAAATACACCCACAAGCTGTGTTATTTTCAAAAATACAAATACAACCCATAGCTGTATCTCGGAAAATAATACAAATACACCCCAAAGCTCTGTTATTTTCAATAATACAAATAAAACCTTAGCTGTATCTCGGAAAATAATAAAATATACCCAAAAGCTGTGTTATTTTCAAAAATACATACACAACCCTGAGCTATAACTCGGAAAATAATACAAATACACCCCCAAGCTGTGTTATTTTAAAAATACAAATACAACCCTGAGGTGTATCTCGGAAATTAATAAAAAAACAACTCCAAGCTGTGTTATTTTCAAAAATTCAAATACAACCCTTACCTGTATCTCGGAAAATAATACAAATACACATCAAAGCTCTGTTATTTTCAATAATACAAATACAACCCTTAGCTGTATCTCGGAAAATAATACAAATACACCCCCAGGCTGTGTTATTTTCAAAAATACAAATACAACCCTGAGCTGTATCTCGGAAATTAATAGAAATACACCACCAACCTGTGTAATTTTCAAAAATACAAATACAACTCTTAGCTGTATCTCGGAAAATAATAAAAATACACCCCCAAGCTGTGTTATTTTCCAAAATACAAATAAAACTCTGAGCTGTATCTCGAATAATAATAGAAATACACCAACAAGCTGTGTTATTTTAAAAATATAAATACAGCCCTTAGCTGTATCTTGGAAAATAATACAAATACACCCCCAAGCTCTGTTATTTTCAATAATACAAATAAAACCCTTAACTGTATCTCGGAAAATAATACAAATACACCCCCAATCTGTGTTATTTTCAAAAATAGAAATAAACACCTTAGCTGTATCTCAGAAAATAATACAAAAACAACCCCAAGCTGTGTTATTTTCAAAAATACAAATACAACCCTTAGCTGAATCTCGGATAATAATACAAATACACCCCCAAGATGTGTTATTTTCAAAAATACAAATACAACCCTTGACTGTATCTTGGAAAATAATACGGATACACCCACAAGCTCTGTTATTTTGAAAATTACTAATAAAACCCACAGCTGTATCTCTGAAAATAATACAAATACACCACCAAGCTGTGTTATTTTCAAAAATACAAATAAAACCCATAGCTGTATCTTGGAAAATAATACAAACACAACCCCAAGGTGGGTTATTTTCAAAAACACAAATACAACCCTGAGCTGTATCTCGGATAATAATAGAAATACACCCCCAAGCTGTGTTATTATCAAAAATACAAATACAACCAATAGATGTATCTCGGAAAATAATACAAATACACCCCAAAGCTGTGTTATTTTCAAAAATACAAATACAATCCTTAGCTGTATCTCGGAGAATAATACAAATACACCACCAAACTGTGTAATTTTCAAAAACTCAAATACAACCCTGAGCTGTATCTCGGATAATAATAGAAATACACCCACAAGCTGTGTTATTTTCAAAAATACAAATACAATACTCACCTGTATCTCGGAAAATAATACAAATACACACCCAAGCTGTGTTATTTTCAAAAATACAAATACAACCCTGAGCTGTATCTCGGAAAATAATACAAATACACCCCAAAGCTGTGTTATTTTCAAAAATACAAATACAACCATTAGCTGTATCTCGGAAAATAATACAAATACACCCACAAGCTGTGTTATTTTCAAAAATACAAATACAACCCATAGCTGTATCTCGGAAAATAATACAAATACACCCCAAAGCTCTGTTATTTTCAATAATACAAATACAACCCTTAGCTGTATCTCGGAAAATAATACAAATACACCACCAAGCTGTGTTATTTTCAAAAATACAAATACAACCCTGAGCTGTATCTCGGAAAATAATACAAATACACCGCAAAGCTGTGTTATTTTCAAAAATACAAATACAACCCAGAGCAGTATCTCGGAAAATAATACAAATACACCCCAAAGCTGTGTTATTTTCAAAAATACAAATATAACCCTTAGCTGTATCTCGGAAAATAAAACAAATACACCCCCAAGCTGTGTTATTTTCAAAAATACAAATAAAACCCATAGCTGTATCTTGGAAAATAATACAAACAAAACCCCAAGCTGTGTTATTTTCAAAAATACAAATACAACCCAGAGCTCTATCTCGGATAATAATAGAAATACACCCCCAAGCTGTGTTATTTTCAAAAATACAAATACAACCAATAGCTGTATCTCGGAAAATAATACAAATACACACGGAAGCTGTGTTATTTCCAGAAACACAAATACAACTCTTAGCTGTATCTCGGAAAATAATACAAATACACCCCAAAGCTGGTTTATTTTCCAAAATACAAATAAAACTCTGAGCTGTATCTCGAATAATAATAGAAATACACCCCCAAGCTGTGGTATTTTCAAAAATACAAATACAACACATAGCTGTATCTCGGAAAATAATACAAATACACCCCCAAGCTGTGTTATTTTCAAAAATACAATTACAATCCTTGGCTGTATCTCGGACAATAATACAAATACACCCCCAAGCTGTGTTATTTTCAAAAATACAAATAAATCCCTGAATTGTAACTTGGAAAATAATACAAATACACCACCAAGCTGTGTTATTTTCCAAAATACAAATAAAACCAAAAGCTGTATCTCAGAAAATAATACAAATACACCCCCAAGCTGTGTTATTTTCAAAAATACAAATACAATTTTTAGGTGTATCTAGGAAAATAATACAAATATACCCCCAAACTGTGTTATTTTCAAAAATACATATACAACCCTGAGCTGTAACTCGGAAAATAATACAAATACACTCCCAAGCTGTGTTATTTTCAAAAATACAAATACAACCCTGAGCTGTATCTCGGAAAATAATACAAATACACACCCAAGCTGTCTTATTTTCAAAAATACAAATACAACTCATAGCAGTATATCGGAAAATAATACAAATACACCCCCAAGCTCTGTTATTTTCAAAAATACAAATACAACCCTGAGGTGTATCTCGGAAAATAATACAAATACACCACCAAGCTGTGTTATTTTCAAAAATACAAATACAACGCTTAGCTGTATCTCGGAAAATAATACAAATACACCCCCAAGCTGTGTTATTTTCCAAAATACTAATAAAACTCTGAGCTGTATCTCGGAAAATAATAAAAATACACCCCAAAGCTCTGTTATTTTCAGTAATACAAATAAAACCCTTAGCTGTATCTCGGAAAATAATACAAATACACCCCCAAGCTGTTTTATTTTCAAAAATACCTATACAACCCTGAGCTGTATCACGGAAAATAATACAAATACACCAGCAAGCTGTGTTATTTTCAAAAATACAAATAAAACCCATAGCTGTATCTTGGAAAATAATACAAACACAACCCCAAGGTGGGTTATTTTCAAAAACACAAATACAACCCTGAGCTGTATCTCGGATAATAATAGAAATACACCCACAAGCTGTGTTATTTTCAAAAATACAAATACAATACTCACCTGTATCTCGGAAAATAATACAAATATACCCCAAAGCTGTGTTATTTTCACAAATACATACACAACCCTGAGCTGTAACTCGGAAAATAATACAAATACACCCCCAAGCTGTGTTTTTTTAAAAATACAAATACAACCCTGAGGTGTATCTCGGAAAATAATACAAAAACAACTCCAAGCTGTGTTATTTTCAAAAATTCAAATACAACCCTTACCTGTATCTCGGAAAATAATACAAATACACATCAAAGCTCTGTTATTTTCAATAATACAAATACAACCCTTAGCTGTATCCCGGAAAATAATACAAATACACCCCCAAGCTGTGTTATTTTCAAAAATACAAATACAACCCTGAGCTGTATCTTGGAAAATAATACAAATACACCCCCAAGCTGTTTTATTTTCAAAAATACAAATAAAACACTTAGCTGTATCTCGTAAAATAATAAAAATACACCACCAACCTGTGTAATTTTCAAAAATACAAATACAACTCTTAGCTGTATCTCGGAAAATAATAAAAATACACCCCCAAGCTGTGTTATTTTCCAAAATACAAATAAAACTCTGAGCTGTATCTCGAATAATAATAGAAATACACCACCAAGCTGTGTTATTTTCAAAAATACAAATACATCCCTGAATTGTAACTTGGAAAATAATACAAATACACCCCCAAGCTGTGTTATTTTCAAAAATATAAATAAAATTTTTAGGTGTATCTCGGAAAATAATACTAATATAGCCCCAAACTGTGTTATTTTCAAAAATACATACACAACCCTGAGCTGTAACTCGGAAAATAATACAAATACACCCCCAAGCTGTGTTTTTTTAAAAATACAAATACAACCCTGAGCTGTATCTCGGAAAATAATACAAATACACCACCAAGCTGTGTTATTTTCAAAAATAACAATACAACGCTTAGCTGTATCTCGGAAAATAATACAAATACACCCAAAAGCTGTGTTATTTTCCAAAATACTAATAAAACTCTGAGCTGTATCTCTGAAAATAATACAAATACACCCCAAAGCTCTGTTATTTTCAGTAATACAAATAAAACCCTTAGCTGTATCTCGGAAAATAATACAAATACACCCCCAAGCTGTTTTATTTTCAAAAATACCTATACAACCCTGAGCTGTATCGGGGAAAATAATACAAATACACCAGCAAGCTGTGTTATTTTCAAAAATACAAATAAAACCCATAGCTGTATCTTGGAAAATAATACAAACACAACCCCAAGGTGGGTTATTTTCAAAAACACAAATACAACCCTGAGCTGTATCTCGGATAATAATAGAAATACACCCCCAAGCTGTGTTATTATCAAAAATACAAATACAACCAATAGATGTATCTCGGAAAATAATACAAATACACCCCAAAGCTGTGTTATTTTCAAAAATACAAATACAATCCTTAGCTGTATCTCGGAGAATAATACAAATACACCCCCAAACTGTGTAATTTTCAAAAATTCAAATATAACCCTGAGCTGTATCTCGGATAATAATAGAAATACACCCACAAGCTGTGTTATTTTCAAAAATACAAATACAATACTCACCTGTATCTAGGAAAATAATACAAATACACACCCAAGCTGTGTTATTTTCAAAAATACAAATACAACCCTGAGCTGTATCTCGGAAAATAATAGAAATACACCCCCAAGCTGTGTTATTTTCAAAAATACAAATAAAACCCATAGTAGTATCTCGGAAAATAATACAAATACACCCCAAAGCTGTGTTATTTTCAAAAATACAAATACAACCATTAGCTGTATCTCGGAAAATAATACAAATACACCCACAATATGTGTTATTTTCAAAAATACAAATACAACCCATAGCTGTATCTCGGAAAATAATACAAATACACCCCAAAGCTCTGTTATTTTCAATAATACAAATACAACCCTTAGCTGTATCTCGGAAAATAATACAAATACACCACCTAGCTGTGTTATTTTCAAAAATACAAATACAACCCTGAGCTGTATCTCGGAAAATAATACAAATACACCGCAAAGCTGTGTTATTTTCAAAAATACAAATACAACCCAGAGCAGTATCTCGGAAAATAATACAAATACACCCCAAAGCTGTGTTATTTTCAAAAATACAAATATAACCCTTAGCTGTATCTCGGAAAATAAAACAAATACACCCCCAAGCTGTGTCATTTTCAAAAATACAAATAAAACCCATAGCTGTATCTTGGAAAATAATACAAACAAAACCCCAAGCTGTGTTATTTTCAAAAATACAAATACAACCCAGAGCTCTATCTCGGATAATAATAGAAATACACCCCCAAGCTGTGTTATTTTCAAAAATACAAATACAACCAATAGCTGTATCTCGGAAAATAATACAAATACACACGGAAGCTGTGTTATTTCCAGAAACACAAATACAACTCTTAGCTGTATCTCGGAAAATAATACAAATACACCCCAAAGCTGGGTTATTTTCCAAAATACAAATAAAACTCTGAGCTGTATCTCGAATAATAATAGAAATACACCCCCAAGCTGTGGTATTTTCAAAAATACAAATACAACCCATAGCTGTATCTCGGAAAATAATACAAATACACCCCCAAGCTGTGTTATTTTCAAAAATACAATTACAATCCTTGGCTGTATCTCGGACAATAATACAAATACACCCCCAAGCTGTGTTATTTTCAAAAATACAAATACATCCCTGAATTGTAACTTGGAAAATAATACAAATACACCACCAAGCTGTGTTATTTTCAAAAATACAAATAAAACCAAAAGCTGTATCTCAGAAAATAATACAAGTACACCCCCAAGCTGTGTTATTTTCAAAAATACAAATACAATTTTTAGGTGTATCTAGGAAAATAATACAAATATACCCCCAAACTGTGTTATTTTCAAAAATACATATACAACCCTGAGCTGTAACTCGGAAAATAATACAAATACACTCCCAAGCTGTGTTATTTTCAAAAATACAAATACAACCCTGAGCTGTATCTCGGAAAATAATACAAAAACACCCTTAAGCTGTGTTATTTTCAAAAATACAAGTACAGCCCTTAGCTGTATCTCGGAAAATAATACAAATACACCCCAAAGCTCTGTTATTTTAAATAATACAAATACACACCATAGCGGTATCTCGAAAAATAATACAAATACACCCCGAAGCTGTGTTATTTTCAAAAGTTCAAATAGAACCCTGAGCTGTATCTCGGAAAATAATACAAATACACACCCAAGCTGTCTTATTTTCAAAAATACAAATAAAACTCATAGCAGTATATCGGAAAATAATACAAATACACCCCCAAGCTCTATTATTTTCAAAAATACAAATGCAACCCTGAGCTGTATCTCGGAAAATAATACAAATACACCCCCAAGCTGTGTTATTCTCAAAAATACAAATACAACGCTTAGCTGTATCTCGGAAAATAATACAAATACACCCCCAAGCTGTGTTATTTTCCAAAATACTAATAAAACTCTGAGCTGTATCTCGGAAAATAATACAAATACACCGCAAAGCTCTGTTATTTTCAGTAATACAAATACAACCCTTAGCTGTATCTCGGAAAATAATACAAATACACCCCCAGGCTGTGTTATTTTCAAAAATACCTATACAACCCTGAGCTGTATTGCGGAAAATAATACAAATACACCAGCAAGCTGTGTTATTTTCAAAAATACAAATAAAACCCATAGCTGTATCTTGGAAAATAATACAAACACAACCCCAAGGTGGGCTATTTTCAAAAACACAAATACAACCCTGAGCTGTATCTCGGAAAATAATAGAAATACACCCCGAAGCTGTGTTATTTTCAAAAATACAAATACAATACTCAGCTGTATCTCGGAAAATAATACATATACACACCCAAGCTGTGTTATTTTCAAAAATACAAATACCATCCTTAGCTGTATCTCGGAAAATAATAAAATATACCCAAAAGCTGTGTTATTTTCAAAAATACATACACAACCCTGAGCTATAACTCGGAAAATAATACAAATACACCCCCAAGCTGTGTTATTTTAAAAATACAAATACAACCCTGAGGTGTATCTCGGAAAATAATAAAAAAACAACTCCAAGCTGTGTTATTTTCAAAAATTCAAATACAACCCTTACCTGTATCTCGGAAAATAATACAAATACACATCAAAGCTCTGTTATTTTCAATAATACAAATACAACCCTTAGCTGTATCTCGGAAAATAATACAAATACACCCCCAGGCTGTGTTATTTTCAAAAATACAAATACAACCCTGAGCTGTATCTCGGAAATTAATAGAAATACACCACCAACCTGTGTAATTTTCAAAAATACAAATACAACTCTTAGCTGTATCTCGGAAAATAATAAAAATACACCCCCAAGCTGTGTTATTTTCCAAAATACAAATAAAACTCTGAGCTGTATCTCGAATAATAATAGAAATACACCAACAAGCTGTGTTATTTTCAAAAATATAAATACAGCCCTTAGCTGTATCTTGGAAAATAAAACAAATACACCCCCAAGCTCTGTTATTTTCAATAATACAAATAAAACCCTTAGCTGTATCTCGGAAAATAATACAAATACACCCCCAATCTGTGTTATTTTCAAAAATAGAAATACACACCTTAGCTGTATCTCAGAAAATAATACAAAAACAACCCCAAGCTGTGTTATTTTCAAAAATACAAATACAACCCTTAGCTGAATCTCGGATAATAATACAAATACACCCCCAAGATGTGTTATTTTCAAAAATACAAATACAACCCTTGACTGTATCTTGGAAAATAATACGGATACACCCACAAGCTCTGTTATTTTGAAAAATACTAATAAAACCCACAGCTGTATCTCTGAAAATAATACAAATACACCACCAAGCTGTGTTATTTTCAAAAATACAAATACAGCCCTTAGCTCTATCTTGGAAAATAATACAAATACACCCCCAAACACGTTTATTTTCAAAAATTCAAATACAACCCTTAGCTGTATCTCGGAAAATAATAAAAATACTCCCCCAAGCTGTGTTATTTTCCAAAATATAAATACAACCCTGAGCTGTATCTCGAAAATAATACAAATACACCCCCAAGGTGTGTTATTTTCAAAAATACAAATACAACCATAAGCTGTATCTCGGAAAATAATACAAATACACCCCCAAGCTGTGTTATTTTCAAAAATACAAATACAACCCATAGCAGAATCTCAGAAAATATTACAAATACACGCCCAAGCTGTGTTATTTTCAAAAATACAAATACAACCCATAGCTGTATCTCGGAAAATAACAGAAATACACCCCCGAGCTGTGTTATTTTCAAAAATACAAATACAACCCTGAGCTGTATCTCGGAAAATAATACAAATACACCCCCTAGCTGTGTTATTTTCGAAAATACAAATACAACCCATAGCAGTATCTCGGAAAATAATACAAATACACCCCAAAGCTCTGTTATTTTCAAAAATACAAATACAACCATTAGCTGTATCTCAGAAAGTAATACAAATACAGCCCAAGCTATGTTATTTTCAAAAATGCAAATACAATCCTTAGCTGTATCTCGGAAAATAATACAAATACACACCCAATCTGTGTTATTTTCAAAAATACAAATACAACCCTGAGCTGTAACTCTGAAAATAATACAAAAACACCCCAAAGCTGTGTTATTTTCAAAAATGCATATACAACCCTTAGCTGTATCTCGGAAAATAATACAAATTCACCCTCAAGCTGTGTTATTTTCAAAAATACAAATATAACCCTTACCTGTATCTCGGAAAATAATACAAATAGAACCCCAAGCTCTGTTATTTTCAATAATACAAATAAAACCCTTAGCTGTATCTCGGAAAATAATACAAATACACCCCCAATCTGTGTTATTTTTAAAAATAGAAATACACACCTTAGCTGTATCTCGGAAAATAATACAAAAACACCCCAAAGCTGTGTTATTTTCAAAAATACAAATACAACCCTTAGCTGTATCTCGTAAAATAATACAAATACAACCCCAAGATGTTTTATTTTCAAAAATACAAATACAAACCTTGACTGTATCTTGGAAAATAATACGGATACACCCAGAAGCTCTGTTATTTTGAAAAATACAAATAAAACCCACAGCTGTATCTCTGAAAATAATACAAATACACCACAAAGCTGTGTTATTTTCAAAAATACAAATACAGCCCTTAGCTTTATCTTGGAAAATAATACAAATACACCCCCAAACTCGTTTATTTTCAAAAATTCAAATACAACCCTTAGCTGTATCTAGGAAAATAATAAAAATACACACCCAAGCGTTGTTATTTTCAAAAATACAAATACAAACCTGAGCTGTATCTCGGAAAATAATAGAAATACACCCCCAACCTGTGTTATTTTCAAAAATAAAATCAACCCTTAGCTGTATCTCGGAAAATAATACAAATTAACCCTCAAGCTGTGTTATTTTCAAAAATACAAATTCAACCCTTAGCTGTATCTCAGAAAATAATACAAATACACCCCCAAACTCTGTTATTTTCAATAATACAAATACAACCCTTAGCTGTATCTCGGAAAATAATACAAATACACCCACAATCTGTGTTATTTTCAAAAATAGAAATACACACCTTAGCTGTATCTCGGAAAATAATACAAATACACCACCAAGCTGTGTTATTTTCAAAAATATAAATACAACCCTTAGCTGTATCTCGGAAAATAATACAAATACACCCCCAAGATGTGTTATTTTCAAAAATACAAATACAACCCTTAACTGTATCTTGGAAAATAA
The DNA here is from genome assembly GCF_048565385.1 of Saimiri boliviensis. Classification (NCBI taxonomy): domain Eukaryota; kingdom Metazoa; phylum Chordata; class Mammalia; order Primates; family Cebidae; genus Saimiri; species Saimiri boliviensis. Next base: position 122,721,126 of record NC_133459.1, on the reverse strand, counting down.
TACGGATACACCCACAAGCTCTGTTATTTTCAAAAATACAAATAAAACCCACAGCTGTATCTCGTAAAATAATACAAATACACCACCAAGCTGAGTTATTTTCAAAAATAGAAATACATCCCTTTGCTGTTTCTTGGAAAATAATACAAATACACCCCCAAACTCGTTTATTTTCAAAAATTCAAATACAACCCTTAGCAGTATCTCGGAAAATAATAAAAATACACCCCCAAGCTGTGTGATTTTCAAAAATACAAATACAACCCCTAGCTTTATCTCGGAAAATAATACAAATAAACGCCCAAGCTGTGTTATTTACCAAAATACAAATACAACCCTGAGCTGTATCTCGGAAAATAATACAAATACACCCCCAAGCTGTGTTATTTTCAAAAATACAAATAAAACCCATAGCTGTATCTTAGAAAATAATACAAATACACGCCCAAGTTGTGTTATTTTCAAAAATACAAATACAACCCTGAGCTGTATCTCGGATAATAATAGAAATACACCACGAAGCTGTGTTATTTTCAAAATACAAATATAACCCATAGCTGTATCTCGGAAAATAATATAAATACACGCCCAAGCTGTGTTATTTTCAAAAATACAAATACAACCGTGACTGTATGTCGGAAAATAATACAAAAACACCCCGAAGCTGTGTTCTATTCAAAAATACAAATACAACCCTGAGATTTAACTCGGAAAATAATACAAATACACCCCCAAGCTGTGTTATTTTCAAAAACACAAATACAACCCTGAGCTGTATCTCGGAAAATAATACAAAAACACACCCAAGTTGTGTTATTTTCAAATATACAAATACAAACCTTAGCTGTATCTCGGAAAATAATAGAAATACACCCCCAACCTGTGTTATTTTCAAAAATAAAATCAACCCTTAGCTGTATCTTGGAAAATAATACAAATACACCCCCAAGATGTGTTATTTTCAAAAATACAAATACAACCCTTAACTGTATCTTGAAAAATAATACGGATACACCCACAAGCTCTGTTATTTTCAAAAATACAAATAAAACCCACAGCTGTATCTCGGAAAATAATACAAATACACCACCAAGCTGTTTTATTTTCCAAAATACAAATACAGCCCTTAGCTTATCTTGCAAAATAATACAAATACACCCCCAAACTCGATTATTTTCAAAAATTCAAATACAACCCTTAGCTGTATCTCGGAAAATAATAAAAATACACCCCCAAGCTGTGTTATTTTCCCAAATACAAATACAACCCTGAGCTGTATCTCGAAAATAATACAAATAAACCCCCAAGGTGTGTTATTTTCAAAAACACAAATAGAACCATTAGCTGTATCTCGGAAAATAATACAAATACACCCCCAAGCTGTGTTATTTTCAAAAATACAAAGAAAACCCATAGCAGAATCTCGGAAAATAATACAAATACACGCCCAAGCTGTGTTATTTTCAAAAATATAAATACAACCCTTAGCTGTATCTCGGAAAATAATAAAAATACACCCCAAGCTGTGTTATTTTCCAAAATACAAATACAACCCTGAGCTGTATCTCAGAAAATAATACAAATACACCCCCAAGCTCTGTTAATTTCAAAAATACAAATACAACCCATAGCAGAATCTCTGAAAATAATACAAATACACGCCAAAGCTGTGCTATTTTCAAAAATACAAATACAACCCTTAGCTGTATCTCGGAAAATAATACATATACACCCCCAAGCTGTGTTATTTTCAAAAATAAAAATACAACCCATAGCAGAATCTCGGAAAATAATAAAAATACACGCCCAAGCTGTGTTATTTTCAAAAATACAAATACAACCCATAGCTGTGTCTCGGAAAATAATACAAATACACCCACAATCTGTGTTATTTTCAAAAATAGAAATACTCCTTAGCTGTATCTCGGAAAATAATACAAATACACCTCCAAGCTGTGTTATTTTCAAAAATATAAATACAACCCTTAGCTGTATCTCGGAAAATAATACAAATACAACCCCAAGATATGTTATTTTCAAAAATACAAATACAACCCTTAACTGTATCTTGGAAAATAATACGGATACACCCAAAGGTCTGTTATTTTCAAAAATACAAATAAAACCCACAGCTCTATCTCGGAAAATAATAAAAATACACCACCAAGCTGTGTTATTTTCAAAAATACAAATACAGCCCTTAGCTGTATCTTGGAAAATAATACAAATACACCCCAAAACTCGTTTATTTTAAAAAATGCAAATACAACCCTTAACTGTATCTTGGAAAATAATACAGATACACCCACAAGCACTGTTATTTTCAAAAATACAAATACAACCCATAGCAGAATCTCAGAAAATATTACAAATACACGCCCAAGCTGTGTTATTTTCAAAAATACAAATACAACCCATAGCTGTATCTTGGAAAATAATAGAAATACACCCCCAAGCTGCGTTATTTTCAAAAATCCAAATACAACCCCTAGCTGTATCTCGGAAAATAATACAAATAAACCTCGAAGCTGTGTTATTTACCAAAATACCAATATAACCCTGAGCTGTATCTCGGAAAATAATACAAATACACCCCCAAGCTGTGTTATTTTTAAAAATACAAATAAAACCCATAGCAGTATCTTAGAAAATAATACAAATACACGCCCAAGCTGTGTTATTTTCAAAAATACAAATACAACCATGAGCTGTATCTCGGATAATAATAGAAATACACCACGAAGCTGTGTTATTTTCAAAATACAAATGCAACCCATAGCTGTATCTCGGAAAATAATATAAATACACGCCCAAGCTGTGTTATTTGCAAAAATACAAATACAACCCTGACTGTATGTCGGAAAATAATGCAAAAACACCCCCAAGCTGTGTTATATTCAAAAATACAAATACAACCCTGAGATGTAACTCGGAAAATAATACAAATACACCCCCAAACTCGTTTATTTTCAAAAATTCAATTACAACCCTTAGCTGTATCTCGGAAAATAATATATATACACCCCCAAGCTGTGTTATTTTCAAAAATACAAATACAACCCATAGCAGAATCTCGGAAAATAATAAAAATACAGGCTCAAGCTGTGTTATTTTCAAAAATACAAATACAACCCATAGCTGTATCTCGGAAAATAATACAAGTACACCCCAAAGTTGCGTAATTTTCAAATACAACCCTTAGCTATACCTCCGAAAATAATACAAATAAACCCACAACCTGTGTAATTTTAAAAAATAGAAATACACACCTTAGCTGTATCTCGGAAAATAATACAAAAACACCCCCAAGATGTGTTATTTTCAAAAATACACATACAACCCACAGCTGTATCTCGGAAAATAATACAAATACACCCCCAAGATGTGTTATTTTCAAAAATACAAATACAACCCTTAGCTGTATCTCGGAAAATAATACAAATTCACTCACAAGCTCTGTTATTTTGAAAAATACAAATAAAACCCACAGCTGTATCTCAGAAAATAATACAAATACACACCCAAGCTCTGTTATTTTCAAAAATAAAAATACAGCCCATAGCTGTATCACGGAAAATAATACAAATACACCACCAATCTGTGTTATTTTCAAAAATAGAAATACAAACCTTAGCTGTATCTCGGAAAATAATACAAAAACACCCCCAAGCTGTGTTATTTTCAAAAATACAAATACAACCCTTAGCTGTATCTCGGAAAATAATACAAATACACCACTAAGATGTGTTATTTTCAAAAATACAAATACAACCCTTAACTGTATCTTGGAAAATAATACGGATACACCCACAAGCTCTGTTAATTTCAAAAATACAAAAAAAAACCCACAGCAGTATCTCGGAAAATAATACATATACACCACCAAGCTGTGTTATTTTCAAAAATACAAATACAACACATAGCTGTGCCTCTGAAAATAATACAATACACCCGCAAGCTGTGTTATTTTCAAAAATACAAATATAACTGATAGCTGTATGTCGGAAAATAATACAAGTACACCCACAAGATAAGTTATTTTCAAAAATGCAAATACAACCCTTAGCTGGAACGTCGAAAATAATACAAATACACCTCCAAGCTGTGTTATTTTCAAAAATACAAATACAACCCTTATCTCTATCTCGGAAAATAATACAAGTGCACCCCCAAGCTGTGTTATTTTCAAAAATACAAATACAACCCTTAGCTGTATCTCGGAAAATAATACAAATACACCCCCAAGCTCTGTTATTTTCAATAATACAAATACAACCCTTAGCTGTATCTCAGAAAATAATACAAATACACCCCCAATCTGTGTTATTTTCAAAAATAGAAATACAAACCCTAGCTCTATCTCGGAAAATAATACAAAAACCCCCCATAGCTGTGTTATTTTCAAAAATACAAACACAACCCTTAGCTGTATCTCGGAAAATAATACAAATACACCTCCAAGATGTGTTATTTTCAAAAATAGAAATACAATCCTTACCTGTATCTTGGAAAATAATACAGATACACCCCCAAGCTCTGTTATTTTCCAAAATACAAATACAACCCACAGCTGTATCTCGGAAAATAATACAAATACACCCCCAAGTTCTGTTATTTTCCAAAATACAAATAAATCCCTTAGCTGTATCTCGGAAAATAATAAACATACACCCCCAAGCTGTGCTATTTTCCAAAATACAAATACAACCCTGAGCTGTATCTCGGAAAATAATAAATATACACCCAAAAGCTGTGTTATTTTCAAAAATACCAATACAACCCATAGCTCTATCTTGGAAAATAATACAAATACACCCACAAGCTGTGTTATTTTCAAACATACAAATACAACCCTGAGCTGTATCTCGGAAAATAATACAAATACACCCGCAAGCTGTGTTATTTTCAAAAATACAAATACAACCCATAGCAGAATCTCGGAAAATAATAAAATTCACCCACAAGCTGTGGTATTTTCAAAAATACAAATACAACCCTTAGCTGTATCTCGGAAAATAATACAAATACACCCCTAAGCTGTGTTATTTTCAAAAATACAAATACAAGCCTTAGCTGTATTTTAGAAAATAATACAAATACACCCACAATCTGTGCTATTTTCAAAAATACAAATACAATCCTTAGCTGTATCTCGGAAAATAATACAAATACACCCCCAAACTGTTTTATTTTCAAAAACACAAATACAACCCTGAGCTGTATCTCGGATAATAATAGAAATACACTCCCAAGCTGTGTTATTTTCAAAAATACAAATACAATCCTCAGCTGTATCTCGGAAAATAATACAAATACACACCCAAGCTGTGTTATTTTCAAAAATACAAATAGAATCCTTAGCTGTATCTCGGAAAATAATACAAATATACCGCAAAGCTGTGTAATTTTCAAAAATACATATACAACCCTGAGCTGTAACTCGGAAAATAATACAAATACACCCCCTAGCTGTGTTATTTTCAAAAATACAAATACAACCCATAGCTGTATCTTGGAAAATAATACAAAAACAACACCAAGCTGTGTTATTTCCAAAAATACAAATACAACCCTTAGCTGTATCTCGGAAAATAATACAAATACACCCCGAAGCTCTGTTATTTTCAAAAATACAAATACAATCCTTAGCTGTATTTCAGAAAATAATACAAATACACCCTCAAGCTGTGTTATTTTCAAAAATACAAATACAAACCATAGCAGAATCTCGGAAAATAATACAAATACACCCCAAAGCTGTGTTATTTTCAAAAATAAAAATACAACCCTTAGCTGTTTCTCGGAAACTAATACAAATACATCCCCAAGATGTTTTATTTTCAAAAACACAAATACATCTCATAGCTGTATCTCGGAAAATAATACAAATACACCCCCAAGCTGTCTTATTTTCCAAAATACAAATAAAACTCTGAGCTGTATCTCGGATAATAATAGAAATACACCCCCAAGCTGTGGTATTTTCAAAAATACAAATATATCCCATAGCTGTATCTCGGAAAATAATACAAATACACCCACAAGCTGTATTATTTTCAAAAATACAAATAAAACCCATAGCTGTATCTTGGAAAATAATACAAATACACCACCAAGGTTGTTATTTTCAAAAATACAAATACAACCCGGAGCTTTATCTCGGACAATAATAGAAATACACCCCCAAGCTGTGTTATTTTCAAAATCCAAATACAACCCATAGCTGTATCTCGGACAATAATACAAATACACCCACAAGCTGTGTTATTTTCAAAAATAAAAATACAATCCTTAGCTGTATCTCGGAAAATAATACGAAAACACCCCCAAGCTGTGTTATTTTCAAAAATACAAATACAACCCTTAGCTGTATCTCGGAAAATAATACAAATACACCCCCAAGATGTGTTATTTTCAAAAATACAATTACAACCCTTAGCTGTATCGCGGAAAATAATACAAATACACCCCCAAGCTGTGTTATTTTCAAAAATACAAATACAACCCTTAGCTTTATTTCAGAAAATAATACAAATGCACCCTCTAGCTGTGTTATTTTCTGAAATACCAAAACAACCCTGAGCTGTATCGCGGAAAGTAATACAAATACACACCCAATCTGTGTTATTTTCAAAAATACAAATACAATCCTCAGCTCTATCTCGGAAAATAATACAAATACACCCCCAAGCTGTGTTATTTTCAAAAATACAAATACAATCCTCAGCTGTATCTCGGAAAATAATACAAATACACCCCCAAGCTGTGTTATTTTCAAAAATACAAATACAATCCTGAGCTGTATCTCGGAAAACAATACAAATACACCCCAAATCTGTGTTATTTTCAAAAATACAAATAAAATCCAGAGCTGCAACTCGGAAAATAATGCAAATACATCCCCAAGCTGTGTTATTTTCAAAAATACAAATACAACCCTGAGCTGTATCTCAGAAAATAATACAAAATACCCCCAAGCTGTGTTATTTTTAAAAATACAAATACAACCCTTAGCTGTATCTCTGAAAATAATACAAATTCACCCCCAAGCTGTGTTATTTTCAAAAATACAAATACAACCCTTAGCTGTATCTCGGAAAATAATACAAATACACCCCAAAGCTGTGTTATTTTCAATAATACAAATACAACCCTTAGCTTTATCTCGGAAAATAATACAAATACACCCCCAATATGTGTTATTTTCAAAAATAGAAATACAAACCTTAGCTGTATCTCGGAAAATAATACAAAAACACCCCCAAGCTGTTTTATTTTCAAAAATACAAATACAACCCTTAGCTGTATCTCGGAAAATAATACAAATACACCCCAAAGCTCTGTTATTTTCAATAATACAAATACAACCCTTAGCTGTATCTCGGAAAATAATACAAATAAACCCCCAAGCTGTGTTATTTTCAAAAATACAAACACAACACTGAGCTGTATCTCGGAAAATAATACAAATACACCTTCAAGCTGTGTTATTTTCAAAAATACAAATACAACCCATAGCAGTATCTCGGAAAATAATACAAATACACAGCAAAGCTGTGTTATTTTCAAAAATACAAATACAACCCTGAGCTGTATCTTGGAAAAGAATACAAATACACCCCCAAGCTGTGTTATTTTCAAAAATACAAATAAAACGCATAGCTGCATCTTGGAAAATAATACAAATACACGCCCAAGCTGTGTTATTTTCAAAAATACAAATACAACCCTGAGCTGTATCTCGGATAATAATAGAAATTCAACCCCAAGCTGTGTTATTTTCAAAATACAAATACAACCCTTAGCTGTATCTCGGAAAATAATACAAAAACACCCCCAAGTTCTGCTATTTTCAAAAATACAAAAACAACCCTTAGCTGTATCTCGGAGAATAATACGAATACACCCCCAGGCTGTGTAATACAAAAATTCAAATATAACCCTTAGCTGTATCTCGGAAAATAAAACAAATACACCCACAAGCTGTGTTATTTTCAAAAATACAAATATAACCGATAGCTGTATCTTGGAAAACAATACAAGTACACCCACAAGATATGTTATTTTCAAAAATGCAAGTACAAACCTTGGCTGTAACTTGGAAAATAATACAAATACACCCCCGAGCTGTGTTATTTTCCAAAATACAAATACAACCTGTAGCTCTATCTCGGAAAATAATACAAATGCACCTCCGAGCTGTGTTATTTTCAAAAATACAAATACAACCCTTAGCTGTATATCGGAAAATAATACAAATACACCCCCAAGCTCTGTTATTTTCAATAATACAAATAAAACCCTTAGGTGTATCTCGGAAAATAATACAAATACACCCCCTATCTGTGTTATTTTCAAATATAGAAATACAAACCTTAGCTGTATCTCGGAAAATAATACAAAAACACCCCAAAGCTGTGTTATTTTCAAAAATACAAATACAACCCTTGGCTTGATCCTGGCAAATACACAAATACAACCTCAAGATGTGTTATTTTCAAAAATACAAATACAACCATTAGCTGTGTCTCTGAAAATAATACAAATACACCCCAAATCTGCGTTATTTTCAAAAATACAAATAAAACCCTGAGCTGTAACTCAGAAAATAATACAAATACAACACCAAGCTGTGTTATTTTCAAAAATACAAATACAACCCTGAGATGTATATCGGAAAATAATACATATACACCCCCAAGCTGTGTTATTTTCAAAAATACAAATACAACCCATAGCAGAATCTCGGAAAATAATACAAATACACGCCCAATCTGTGTTATTTTCAAAAATACAAATACAACCCATAGCTGTATCTCGGAAAATAATACAAGTACACCCCCAAGTTGCGTAATTTTCAAATACAACCCTTAGCTGTACCTCCGAAAATAATACAAGTAAACCCACAACCTGTGTTATTTTCAAAAATAAAATACAACCCATAGCAGTATCTGGGAAAATAATACAAATACACCCCAAAGTTGTGTTATTTTCAAAAATACAAATACAACCGTTAGCTGTATCTCGGAAAATAATACAAATACACCCCCAAGCTGTGTTATTTTCAAAAATACAAATACAATCCTTTGCTGTATCTCAGAAAATAATATAAATACACGCCCAAGCTGTGTTATTTTCAAAAGTACAAATACAACCCTTAGCTGTATCTCGGATAATAATAGAAATACACCACGAACCTGTGTTATTTTCAAAATACAAATACAACCAATAGCTGTATCTCAGAAAATAATATAAATACACGCCCAAGCTGTGTTATTTTCAAAAATACAAATACAACCCTTAGCTGTATCTCGGAAAATAATACAAATTCACCCTCAAGCTGTGTTATTTTCAAAAATACAAATACAACCCTTAGCTGTATCTCGGAAAATAATACAAATACACCCCCAAGCTCTGTTATTTTCAAAAATAAAATACAACCCATAGCAGAATCTTGGAAAATAATACAAATACACCCCCAAGCTGTGTTATTTTCAAAAATAAAAATACAAACCATAGCTGTATCTCGGAAAATAATATAAATACACCCCCAAGCTGTGTTATTTTCAAAAATACAAATACAACCCTTTTCTGTATCTAGGAAAATAATACGTATACACCCCCAAGCTGTGTTATTTTCAAAAATACAAATACAACCCTTAGCTGTATCTCTGTTATTCTGAAAAACATGTCTAGCATTCAAAGCACGGACAGTTTTAGCTGTGTATTTTCAAAAAGTTGTCTCTACCTGCCATAGCTCATGAAGTCAAAACGAGTGAGCTGTGTCCCCTTGATTTGAGCATTCTTTTAGTAAGAAAGGATTAAGTTCAATTTGAATTTTGGAAAACTTCTTCTCATCTTGTCAATCAGCTGTCAGGTTCGTGTGTTAATTTCTAGGAGAGGTAATAGAGTCAATCCAAAACCAAAGGTGTATTCAAGTCCAGATTGACAAGTCAAACCAAGAAAGCAGGCACTGAGCTGTCAGAGGGATCTTTTCCCAGTGGGCGTTAAGGCCCACATAAATCCCTGTGAAGGAATCAAGATTCAGAGACAGAAAGGGACTCCCCTAAGGCTTGTCACATGAAAGTGCCTGGCAGACTGACTGGAAGAGGGCTGGAAATCAAATCCAAATCTTCGGACGTGTAATTTCACAGGGTGCACCGCCTCCCCGAGGCCCAATGTGACACTTCAATGGCTTAACGAGGGCTTGACGGGATGGATGTCAACATGAAAGGACATTCCATTCCATCGGACCTGTCTTTGGCCCATTGTCTCTAAGGAGAATGTGCCTGGTTCAAATTCTCACTTTGCTTCTCACGTGAGAGATGTGACCTCAGTGGTCAGTGGGAAATGAGCTGGTTTCAGTCACCAACCTCTCAATCTTCACCAAGAAAATTTCCTTCAACCATACATGGATTCTGTTTTCAGGAGTGCTGGGCTTCATCCAGAGTTGTGAGTAACATGCTAAAAGAGGAAAAAAGATTTGCTGCTCAGGAATGGAGACAGAAATACAGACACACACACACAGACACACACACACACACACACACACACACGACACAAAAATCACCCAAACACAGGCCGCACACACAACTGCTCGTGTTCATCAAAATACTTAGTGGGATGATTTGGGCTTTGAACCCGTCCATGCTTCAAAGGAAGACACACCTTTTGCTATTTCACCCGTCTATTCTCGTAGGGAATGTGAATAATTCTTTCAGACATGGCTCATGATGACAGGGACCACTCTCATTTCACCCTCAGAGGCAGACAAGAGGACTGCAAAGGACTCAGGTGTCGTCCCTGCTGACTGAAGAGGACTCCCATTTCCCCTCGAACCCAAAGACACAGCAAAAGTAGCTTTCTCTTTGAAGAGCACACAACTTTTTCAAAATACACAGCTAAAACCGTCCCAGCTTTAAGTGCTTTAGCACTTAAAGCGGGGACCGTTTTAGCTGTGTGTTCTGAAAAACATGTCTAGCATTCAAAGCACGGACAGTTTTAGCTGTGTATTTTCAAAAAGTTGTCTCTACCTGCCATAGCTCATGAAGTCAAAACGATTGAGCTGTGTCCCCTTGATTTGAGCATTCTTTCAGGAAGAAAGGATTAAGTTCAATTTGAATTTTGGAAAACTGCTTCTCATCTTGTCAATCAGCTGTCAGTTTTGTGTGTTAATTTCTAGGAGAGGTAATAGAGTCAATCCAAAACCAAAGGTGTATTCAAGTCCAGATTGACAAGTCAAACCAAGAAAGCAGGCACTGAGCTGGCAGAGGGATCTTTTCCCAGTGGGCGTTAGGGCCCACATAAATCCCTGTGACCGAATCGGGAATCAGAGACAGAAAGGGACTCGCCTAAGGCTTGTCACATGAAAGTGCCTGGCAGACTGACTGGCAGAGGGGTGGAAATCAAATCCAAATCTTCGGACGTGTAATTTCACAGGGTGCACCGCCTCCCCCAGGCCCAATGTGACACTTCAATGGCTTAACGAGGGCTTGACGGGATGGATGTCAACATGAAAAGACATTCCATTCCATCGGACCTGTCTTTGGCCCATTGTCTCTAAAGAGAATGTGCCTGGTTCAAATTCTCACTTTGCTTCTCACGTGAGAGATGTGACCTCAGTGGTCAGTGGGAAATGAGCTGGTTTCAGTCACCAACCTCTCACTCATCACCAAGAAAATTTCCTTCAACCATACATGGATTGTGTTTTCAGGAGTGCTGGGCTTCATCAACAGTTGTGAGTAACATGCTAAAAGAGGAAAAAAGATTTGCTGCTCAGGAATGGAGACAGAAATACAGACACACACACACAGACACACACACACACACACACACACGACACAAAAATCACCCAAACACAGGCCGCACACACAACTGCTCGTGTTCATCAAAATACTTAGTGGTATGATTTGGGCTTTGAACCCGTCCATGCTTCAAAGGAAGACACACCTTTTGCTATTTCACCCGTCTATTCTCGTAGGGAATGTGAATAATTCTTTCAGACATGGCTCATGATGACAGGGACCACTCTCATTTCACCCTCAGAGGCAGACAAGAGGACTGCAAAGGACTCAGGTGTCGTCCCTGCTGACTGAAGAGGACTCCCATTTCCCCTCGAACCCAAAGACACAGCAAAAGTAGCTTTCTCTTTGAAGAGCACACAACTTTTTCAAAATACACAGCTAAAACGGTCCCCGCTTTAAGTGCTTTAGCACTTAAAGCGGGGACCGTTTTAGCTGTGTATTCTGAAAAACATGTCTAGCATTCAAAGCACGGACAGTTTTAGCTGTGTATTTTCAAAAAGTTGTCTCTACCTGCCATAGCTCATGAAGTCAAAACGAGTGAGCTGTGTCCCCTTGATTTGAGCATTCTTTTAGGAAGAAAGGATTAAGTTCAATTTGAATTTTGGAAAACTGCTTCTCATCTTGTCAATCAGCTGTCAGTTTTGTGTGTTAAATTCTAGGAGAGGTAATAGAGTCAATCCAAAACCAAAGGTGTATTCAAGTCCAGATTGACAAGTCAAACCAAGAAAGCAGGCACTGAGCTGGCAGAGGGATATTTTCCCAGTGGGCGTTAAGGCCCACATAAATCCCTGTGACCGAATCTGGAATCAGAGACAGAAAGGGACTCGCCTAAGGCTTGTCACATGAAAGTGCCTGGCAGACTGACTGGCAGAGGGCTGGAAATCAAATCCAAATCTTCGGACGTGTAATTTCACAGGGTGCACCGCCTCCCCCAGGCCCAATGTGACACTTCAATGGCTTAACGAGGGCTTGACGGGATGGATGTCAACATGAAAAGACATTCCATTCCATCGGACCTGTCTTTGGCCCATTGTCTCTAAGGAGAATGTGCCTGGTTCAAATCCTCACTTTGCTTCTCACCTGAGAGATGTGACCTCAGTGGTCAATGGGAAATGAGCTGGTTTCAGTCACCAACCTCTCACTCATCACCAAGAAAATTTCCTTCAACCATACATGGATTGTGTTTTCAGGAGTGCTGGGCTTCATCAACAGTTGTGAGTAACATGCTAAAAGAGGAAAAATGATTTGCTGTTCAGGAATGGAGACATAAATACAGACACACACACACAGACACACACACACACACACACACACACACACACGACACAAAAATCACCCAAACACAGGCCGCACACACAACTGCTCGTGTTCAGCAAAATACTTAGTGGTATGATTTGGGCTTTGAACCCGTCCATGCTTCAAAGGAAGACACACCTTTTGCTATTTCACCCGTCTATTCTCGTAGGGAATGTGAATAATTCTTTCAGACATGGCTCATGATGACAGGGACCACTCTCATTTCACCCTCAGAGGCAGACAAGAGGACTGCAAAGGACTCAGGTGTCGTCCCTGCTGACTGAAGAGGACTCCCATTTCCCCTCGAACCCAAAGACACAGCAAAAGTAGCTTTCTCTTTGAAGAGCACACAACTTTTTCAAAATACACAGCTAAAACGGTCCCCTCTTTAAGTGCTAAAGCACTTAAAGCGGGGACCGTTTTAACTGTGTATTCTGAAAAACATGTCTAGCATTCAAAGCACGGACAGTTTTAGCTGTGTATTTTCAAAAAGTTGTCTCTACCTGCCATAGCTCATGAAGTCAAAACGAGTGAGCTGTGTCCCCTTGATTTGAGCATTCTTTTAGTAAGAAAGGATTAAGTTCAATTTGAATTTTGGAAAACTGCTTCTCATCTTGTCAATCAGCTGTCAGTTTTGTGTGTTAATTTCTAGGAGAGGTAATAGAGTCAATCCAAAACCAAAGGTGTATTCAAGTCCAGATTGACAAGTCAAACCAAGAAAGCAGGCACTGAGCTGTCAGAGGGATCTTTTCCCAGTGGGCGTTAAGGCCCACATAAATCCCTGTGAAGGAATCAAGATTCAGAGACAGAAAGGGACTCCCCTAAGGCTTGTCACATGAAAGTGCCTGGCAGACTGACTGGCAGAGGGCTGGAAATCAAATCCAAATCTTCGGACGTGTAATTTCACAGGGTGCACCGCCTCCCCCAGGCCCAATGTGACACTTCAATGGCTTAACGAGGGCTTGACGGGATGGATGTCAACATGAAAAGACATTCCATTCCATCGGACCTGTCTTTGGCCCATTGTCTCTAAGGAGAATGTGCCTGGTTCAAATCCTCACTTTGCTTCTCACCTGAGAGATGTGACCTCAGTGGTCAATGGGAAATGAGCTGGTTTCAGTCACCAACCTCTCACTCATCACCAAGAAAATTTCCTTCAACCATACATGGATTGTGTTTTCAGGAGTGCTGGGCTTCATCCACAGTTGTGAGTAACATGCTAAAAGAGGAAAAATGATTTGCTGCTCAGGAATGGAGACATAAATACAGACACACACACACAGACACACACACACACACACACACACACGACACAAAAATCACCCAAACACAGGCCGCACACACAACTGCTCGTGTTCATCAAAATACTTAGTGGTATGATTTGGGCTTTGAACCCGTCCATGCTTCAAAGGAAGACACACCTTTTGCTATTTCACCCGTCTATTCTCGTAGGGAATGTGAATAATTCTTTCAGACATGGCTCATGATGACAGGGACCACTCTCATTTCACCCTCAGAGGCAGACAAGAGGACTGCAAAGGACTCAGGTGTCGTCCCTGCTGACTGAAGAGGACTCCCATTTCCCCTCGAACCCAAAGACACAGCAAAAGTAGCTTTCTCTTTGAAGAGCACACACCTTTTTCAAAATACACAGCTAAAACGGTCCCCTCTTTAAGTGCTAAAGCACTTAAAGCGGGGACCGTTTTAGCTGTGTATTCTGAAAAACATGTCTAGCATTCAAAGCATGGACAGTTTTAGCTGTGTATTTTCAAAAAGTTGTCTCTACCTGCCATAGCTCATGAAGTCAAAACGAGTCAGCTGTGTCCCCTTGATTTGAGCATTCTTTTAGGAAGAAAGGATTAAGTTCAATTTGAATTTTGGAAAACTGCTTCTCATCTTGTCAATCAGCTGTCAGTTTTGTGTGTTAATTTCTAGGAAAGGTAATAGAGTCAATCCAAAACCAAAGGTGTATTCAAGTCCAGATTGACAAGTCAAACCAAGAAAGCAGGCACTGAGCTGTCAGAGGGATCTTTTCCCAGTGGGCGTTAAGGCCCACATAAATCCCTGTGAAGGAATCAAGATTCAGAGACAGAAAGGGACTCCCCTAAGGCTTGTCACATGAAAGTGCCTGGCAGACTGACTGGCAGAGGGCTGGAAATCAAATCCAAATCTTCGGACGTGTAATTTCACAGGGTGCACCGCCTCCCCCAGGCCCAATATGACACTTCAATGGCTTAACGAGGGCTTGACGGGATGGATGTCAACATGAAAAGACATTCCATTCCATCGGACCTGTCTTTGGCCCATTGTCTCTAAGGAGAATGTGCCTGGTTCAAATCCTCACTTTGCTTCTCACGTGAGCGATGTGACCTCAGTGGTCAGTGGGAAATGAGCTGGTTTCAGTCACCAACCTCTCACTCATCACCAAGAAAATTTCCTTCAACCATACATGGATTGTGTTTTCAGGAGTGCTGGGCTTCATCCAGAGTTGTGAGTAACATGCTAAAAGAGGAAAAAGATTTGCTGCTCAGGAATGGAGACAGAAATACAGACACACACACACAGACACACACACACACACACACACACACGACACAAAAATCACGCAAACACAGGCCGCACACACAACTGCTCGTGTTCATCAAAATACTTAGTGGTATGATTTGGGCTTTGAACCCGTCCATGCTTCAAAGGAAGACACACCTTTTGCTATTTCACCCGTCTATTCTCGTAGGGAATGTGAATAATTCTTTCAGACATGGCTCATGATGACAGGGACCACTCTCATTTCACCCTCAGAGGCAGACAAGAGGACTGCAAAGGACTCAGGTGTCGTCCCTGCTGACTGAAGAGGACTCCCATTTCCCCTCGAACCCAAAGACACAGCAAAAGTAGCTTTCTCTTTGAAGAGCACACAACTTTTTCAAAATACACAGCTAAAACGGTCCCCGCTTTAAGTGCTTTAGCACTTAAAGCGGGGACCGTTTTAGCTGTGTATTCTGAAAAACATGTCTAGCATTCAAAGCACGGACAGTTTTAGCTGTGTATTTTCAAAAAGTTGTCTCTACCTGCCATAGCTCATGAAGTCAAAACGAGTGAGCTGTGTCCCCTTGATTTGAGCATTCTTTTAGTAAGAAAGGATTAAGTTCAATTTGAATTTTGGAAAACTGCTTCTCATCTTGTCAATCAGCTGTCAGTTTTGTGTGTTAAATTCTAGGAGAGGTAATAGAGTCAATCCAAAACCAAAGGTGTATTCAAGTCCAGATTGACAAGTCAAACCAAGAAAGCAGGCACTGAGCTGGCAGAGGGATATTTTCCCAGTGGGCGTTAAGGCCCACATAAATCCCTGTGACCGAATCGGGAATCAGAGACAGAAAGGGACTCGCCTAAGGCTTGTCACATGAAAGTGCCTGGCAGACTGACTGGCAGAGGGCTGGAAATCAAATCCAAATCTTCGGACGTGTAATTTCACAGGGTGCACCGCCTCCCCCAGGCCCAATGTGACACTTCAATGTCTTAACGAGGGCTTGACGGGATGGATGTCAACATGAAAAGGCATTCCATTCCATCGGACCTGTCTTTGGCCCATTGTCTCTAAGGAGAATGTGCCTGGTTCAAATCCTCACTTTGCTTCTCACGTGAGAGATGTGACCTCAGTGGTCAGTGGGAAATGAGCTGGTTTCAGTCACCAACCTCTCACTCATCACCAAGAAAATTTCCTTCAACCATACATGGATTGTGTTTTCAGGAGTGATGGGCTTCATCCAGAGTTGTGAGCAACATGCTAAAAGAGGAAAAAAGATTTGCTGCTCAGGAATGGAGACAGAAATACAGACACACACACACAGACACACACACACACACACACACACACACACGACACAAAAATCACCCAAACACAGGCCGCACACACAACTGCTCGTGTTCATCAAAATACTTAGTGGTATGATTTGGGCTTTGAACCCGTCCATGCTTCAAAGGAAGACACACCTTTTGCTATTTCACCCGTCTATTCTCGTAGGGAATGTGAATAATTCTTTCAGACATGGCTCATGATGACAGGGACCACTCTCATTTCACCCTCAGAGGCAGACAAGAGGACTGCAAAGGACTCAGGTGTCGTCCCTGCTGACTGAAGAGGACTCCCATTTCCCCTCGAACCCAAAGACACAGCAAAAGTAGCTTTCTCTTTGAAGAGCACACAACTTTTTCAAAATACACAGCTAAAACGGTCCCCGCTTTAAGTGCTTTAGCACTTAAAGCGGGGACCGTTTTAGCTGTGTATTCTGAAAAACATGTCTAGCATTCAAAGCACGGACAGTTTTAGCTGTGTATTTTCAAAAAGTTGTCTCTACCTGCCATAGCTCATGAAGTCAAAACGAGTGAGCTGTGTCCCCTTGATTTGAGCATTCTTTTAGTAAGAAAGGATTAAGTTCAATTTGAATTTTGGAAAACTGCTTCTCATCTTGTCAATCAGCTGTCAGTTTTGTGTGTTAAATTCTAGGAGAGGTAATAGAGTCAATCCAAAACCAAAGGTGTATTCAAGTCCAGATTGACAAGTCAAACCAAGAAAGCAGGCACTGAGCTGGCAGAGGGATCTTTTCCCAGTGGGCGTTAAGGCCCACATAAATCCCTGTGACCGAATCGGGAATCAGAGACAGAAAGGGACTCGCCTAAGGCTTGTCACATGAAAGTGCCTGGCAGACTGACTGGCAGAGGGCTGGAAATCAAATCCAAATCTTCGGACGTGTAATTTCACAGGGTGCACCGCCTCCCCCAGGCCCAATGTGACACTTCAATGGCTTAACGAGGGCTTGACGGGATGGATGTCAACATGAAAAGACATTCCATTCCATCGGACCTGTCTTTGGCCCATTGTCTCTAAGGAGAATGTGCCTGGTTCAAATTCTCACTTTGCTTCTCACCTGAGAGATGTGACCTCAGTGGTCAGTGGGAAATGAGCTGGTTTCAGTCACCAACCTCTCACTCATCACCAAGAAAATTTCCTTCAACCATACATGGATTGTGTTTTCAGGAGTGCTGGGCTTCATCCACAGTTGTGAGTAACATGCTAAAAGAGGAAAAAAGATTTGCTGCTCAGGAATGGAGACAGAAATACAGACACACACAAACAGACACACACAAACACACACACACACACACACACACGACACAAAAATCACCCAAACACAGGCCGCACACACAACTGCTCGTGTTCATCAAAATACTTAGTGGTATGATTTGGGCTTTGAACCCGTCCATGCTTCAAAGGAAGACACACCTTTTGCTATTTCACCCGTCTATTCTCGTAGGGAATGTGAATAATTCTTTCAGACATGGCTCATGATGACAGGGACCACTCTCATTTCACCCTCAGAAGCAGACAAGAGGACTGCAAAGGACTCAGGTGTCGTCCCTGCTGACTGAAGAGGACTCCCATTTCCCCTCGAACCCAAAGACACAGCAAAAGTAGCTTTCTCTTTGAAGAGCACACAACTTTTTCAAAATACACAGCTAAAACGGTCCCCGCTTTAAGTGCTAAAGTACTTAAAGCGCGGACCGTTTTAGCTGTGTATTCTGAAAAACATGTCTAGCATTCAAAGCACGGACAGATTTAGCTGTGTATTTTCAAAAAGGTGTCTCTACCTGCCATAGCTCATGAAGTCAAAACGAGTGAGCTGTGTCCCCTTGATTTGAGCATTCTTTTAGGAAGAAAGGATTAAGTTCAATTTGAATTTTGGAAAACTGCTTCTCATCTTGTCAATCAGCTGTCAGTTTTGTGTGTTAATTTCTAGGAGAGGTAATAGAGTCAATCCAAAACTAAAGGTGTATTCAAGTCCAGATTGACAAGTCAAACCAAGAAATCAGGCACTGAGCTGGCAGAGGGATATTTTCCCAGTGGGCATTAAGGCCCACATAAATCCCTGTGAAGGAATCGGGAATCAGAGACAGAAAGGGACTCGCCTAAGGCTTGTCACATGAAAGTGCCTGGCAGACTGACTGGCAGAGGGCTGGAAATCAAATCCAAATCTTCGGACGTGTAATTTCACAGGGTGCACCGCCTCCCCCAGGCCCAATGTGACACTTCAATGGCTTAACGAGGGCTTGACGGGATGGATGTCAGCATGAAAAGACATTCGATTCCATCGGACCTGTCTTTGGCCCATTGTCTCTAAGGAGAAAGTGTCTGGTTCAAATTCTCACTTTGCTTCTCACCTGAGAGATGTGAACTCAGTGGTCAATGGGAAATGAGCTGGTTTCAGTCACCAACCTCTCACTCATTACCAAGAAAATTTCCTTCAACCATACATGGATTGTGTTTTCAGGAGTGCTGGGCTTCATCCACAGTTGTGAGTAACATGCTAAAAGAGGAAAAAACATTTGCTGCTCAGGAATGGAGACAGAAATACAGACACACACACACAGAGACACACACACACACACACACACACACGACACAAAAATCACCCAAACACCGGCCGCACACACAACTGCTCATGTTCAGCAAAATACTTAGTGGTATGAGGTGGGCTTTGAACCCGTCCATGCTCCAAAGGAAGACACACCTTTTGCTATTTCACCCATCTATTCTCGTAGGGAATGTGAATAATTCTTTCAGACATGGCTCATGATGACAGGGACCACTCTCATTTCACCCTCAGAGGCAGACAAGAGGACTGCAAAGGACTCAGGTGTCGTCCCTGCTGACTGAAGAGGACTCCCATTTCCCCTCGAACCCAAAGACACAGCAAAAGTAGCTTTCTCTTTGAAGAGCACACAACTTTTTCAAAATACACAGCTAAAACGGTCCCCGCTTTAAATTCTTTAGCACTTAAAGCGGGGACCGTTTTAGCTGTGTATTCTGAAAAACATGTCTAGCATTCAAAGCACGGACAGTTTTAGCTGTGTTTTTTCAAAAAGGTGTCTCTACCTGCCATAGCTCATGAAGTCAAAACGAGTGAGGTGTGTCCCCTTGATTTGAGCATTCTTTTAGTAAGAAAGGATTAAGTTCAATTTGAATTTTGGAAAACTGCTTCTCATCTTGTCAATCAGCTGTCAGTTTTGTGTGTTAATTTCTAGGAGAGGTAATAGACTCAATCCAAAAGCAAAGGTGTATTCAAGTCCAGATTGACAAGTCAAACCAAGAAAGCAGGCACTGAGCTGGCTGAGGGATCTTTTCCCATGGGGCGATAAGGCCCACATAAATCCCTGTGAAGGAATCGGGAATCAGAGACAGAAAGGGACTCGCCTAAGGCTTGTCACATGAAAGTGCCTGGCAGACTGACTGGCAGAGGGCTGGAAATCAAATCCAAATCTTCGGACGTGTAATTTCACAGGGTGCACCGACTCCCCCAGGCACAATGTGACACTTCAATGGCTTAACGAGGGCTTGACGGGATGGATGTCAACATGAAAAGACATTCGATTCCATCGGACCTGTCTTTGGCCCATTGTCTCTAAGGAGAATGTGCCTGGTTCAAATTCTCACTTTGCTTCTCACCTGAGAGATGTGACCTCAGTGGTCAATGGGAAATGAGCTGGTTTCAGTCACCAAACTCTCACTCATCACCAAGAAAATTTCCTTCAACCATACATGGATTGTGTTTTCAGGAGTGCTGGGCTTCATCCAGAGTTGTGAGTAACATGCTAAAAGAGGAAAAAAGATTTGCTGCTCAGGAATGGAGACAGAAATACAGACACACACACACAGACACACAGACACACACACACACACACACACACACACACACGACACAAAAATCACCCAAACACAGGCCGCACACACAACTGCTCGTGTTCAGCAAAATACTTAGTGGTATGAGGTGGGCTGTGAACCCGTCCATGCTCCAAAGGAAGACACACCTTTTGCTATTTCACCCGTCTATTCTCGTAGGGAATGTGAATAATTCTTTCAGACATGGCTCATGATGACAGGGACCACTCTCATTTCACCCTCAGAGGCAGACTAGAGGACTGCAAAGGACTCAGGTATCGTCCCTGCTGAATGAAGAGGACTCCCATTTCCCCTCGAACCCAAAGACACAGCAAAAGTAGCTTTCTCTTTGAAGAGCACACAACTTTTTCAAAATACACAGCTAAAACGGTCCCCGCTTAAAGCACTTAAAGCGGGGACCGTTTTAGCTGTGTATTCTGAAAAACATGTCTAGCATTCAAAGCACGGACAGTTTTAGCTGTGTATTTTCAAAAAGTTGTCTCTACCTGCCATAGCTCATGAAGTCAAAACGAGTGAGCTGTGTCCCCTTGATTTGAGCATTCTTTTAGTAAGAAAGGATTAAGTTCAATTTGAATTTTGGAAAACTGCTTCTCATCTTGTCAATCAGCTGTCAGTTTTGTGTGTTAATTACTAGGAGAGGTAATAGAGTCAATCCAAAACCAAAGGTGTATTCAAGTCCAGATTGACAAGTCAAACCAAGAAAGCATACACTGAGCTGGCAGAGGGATCTTTTCCCAGTGGGCGTTAAGGCCCACATAAATCCCTGTGAGGGAATCGGGAATCAGAGACAGAAAGGGACTCGCCTAAGGCTTGTCACATGAAAGTGCCTGGCAGACTGACTGGCAGAGGGCTGGAAATCAAATCCAAATCTTCGGACGTGTAATTTCACAGGGTGCACTGCCTCCCCCAGGCCCAATGTGACACTTCAATTGCTTAACGAGGGCTTGACGGGATGGATGTCAACATGAAAAGACATTCGATTCCATCGGATCTGTCTTTGGCCCATTGTCTCTAAGGAGAATGTGTCTGGTTCAAATTCTCACTTTGCTTCTCACCTGAGAGATGTGACCTCAGTGGTCAATGGGAAATGAGGTGGTTTCAGTCACCAACCTCTCACTCATCACCAAGAAAATTTCCTGCAACCATACATGGATTGTGTTTTCAGGAGTGCTGGGCTTCATCCACAGTTGTGAGTAACGTGCTAAAAGAGGAAAAAAGATTTGCTGCTCAGGAATGGAGACAGAAATACCGACACACACACACAGACACACACACACACACACACACATACACACACACACATGACACAAAAATCACCCAAACACAGGCCGCACACACAACTGCTCGTGTTAAGCAAAATACTTAGTTGTATGAGGTGGGCTTTGAACCCGTCCATGCTCCAAAGGAAGACACACCTTTTGCTATTTCACCCGTTTATTCTCGTAGGGAATGTGAATAATTCTTTCAGACATGGCTCATGATGACAGGGACCACTCTCATTTCACCCTCAGAGGCACACAAGAGGACTGTAAAGGACTCAGGTGTCGTCCCTGCTGACTGAAGAGGACTCCCATTTCCCCTCGAACCCAAAGACACAGCAAAAGTAGCTTTCTCTTTGAAGAGCACACAACTTTTTCAAAATACACAGCTAAAACGGTCCCCGCTTAAAGCACTTAAAGCGGGGACCGTTTTAGCTGTGTATTCTGAAAAACATGTCTAGCATTCAAAGCACGGACAGTTTTATCTGTGTATTTTCAAAAAGTTGTCTCTACCTGCCATAGCTCATGAAGTCAAAACGAGTGAGCTGTTTCCCCTTGATTTGAGCATTCTTTTAGGAAGAAAGGATTAAGTTCAATTTGAATTTTGGAAAACTGCTTCTCATCTTGTCAATCAGCTGTCAGTTTTGTGTGTTAATTTCTAGGAGAGGTAATAGAGTCAATCCAAAACCAAAGGTGTATTCAAGTCCAGATTGACAAGTCAAACCAAGAAAGCAGGCTCTGAGCTGGCAGAGGGATCTTTTCCCAGTGGGCGTTAAGGCCCACATAAATCGCTGTGACGGAATCGGGAATCAGAGACAGAAAGGGACTCGCCTAAGGCTTGTCACATGAAAGTGCCTGGCAGACTGACTGGCAGAGGGCTGGAAATCAAATCCAAATCTTCGGACGTGTAATTTCACAGGGTGCACCGCCTCCCCCAGGCCCAATGTGACACTTCAATGGCTTAACGAGGGCTTGACGGGATGGATGTCAACATGAAAAGACATTCGATTCCATCGGACCTGTCTTTGGCCCATTGTCTCTAAGGAGAATGTGCCTGGTTCAAATTCTCACTTTGCTTCTCACCTGAGAGATGTGAACTCAGTGGTCAATGGGAAATGAGGTCTTTTCAGTCACCAACCTCTCACTCATCACCAAGAAAATTTCCTTCAACCATACATGGATTGTGTTTTCAGGAGTGCTGGGCTTCATCCAGAGTTGTGAGTAACATGCTAAAAGAGGAAAAAAGATTTGCTGCTCAGGAATGGAGACAGAAATACAGACACACAAACACACACACACACACACACACACACACACACACACGACACAAAAATCACCCAAACACAGGCCGCACACACAACTGCTCGTGTTCAGCAAAATACTTAGTGGTATGAGGTGGGCTTTGAACCCGTCCATGCTCCAAAGGAAGACACACATTTTGCTATTTCACCCGTCTATTCTCGTAGGAAATGTGAATAATTCTTTCAGACATGGCTCATGATGACAGGGACCACTCTCATTTCACCCTCAGTGGCAGACAAGAGGACTGCAAAGGACTCAGGTGTCGTCCCTGCTGACTGAAGAGGACTCCCATTTCCCCTCGAACCCAAAGACACAGCAAAAGTAGCTTTCTCTTTGAAGAGCACACAACTTTTTCAAAATACACAGCTAAAACGGTCCCCGCTTTAAGTGCTTTAACACTTAAAGCGGGGACCGTTTTAGCTGTGTATTCTGAAAAACATGTCTAGCATTCAAAGCACGGACAGTTTTAGCTGTGTATTTTCAAAAAGTTGTCTCTACCTGCCATAGCTCATGAAGTCAAAACGAGTGAGCAGTGTCCCCTTGATTTGAGCATTCTTTTAGTAAGAAAGGATTAAGTTCAATTTGAATTTTGGAAAACTGCTTCTCATCTTGTCAATCAGCTGTCAGTTTTGTGTGTTAATTTCTAGGAGAGGTAATAGAGTCAATCCAAAACTAAAGGTGTATTCAAGTCCAGATTGACAAGTCAAACCAAGAAAGCAGGCACTGAGCTGGCAGAGGGATCTTTTCCCAGTGGGCGTTAAGGCCCACATAAATCCCTGTGAAGGAATCGGGAATCAGAGACAGAAAGGGACTCGCCTAAGGCTTGTCACATGAAAGTGCCTGGCAGACTGACTGGCAGAGGGCTGGAAATCAAATCCAAATCTTCGGACGTGTAATTTCACAGGGTGCACCGAATCCCCCAGGCCCAATGTGACACTTCAATGGATTAACGAGGGCTTGACGGGATGGATGTCAACATGAAAAGACATTCGATTCCATCGGACCTGTCTTTGGCCCATTGTCTCTAAGGAGAAAGTGTCTGGTTCAAATTCTCACTTTGCTTCTCACCTGAGAGATGTGAACTCAGTGGTCAATGGGAATTGAGCTGGTTTCAGTCACCAACCTCTCACTCATCACCAAGAAAATTTCCTTCAACCATACATGGATTGTGTTTTCAGGAGTGCTGGGCTTCATCCACAGTTGTGAGTAACATGCTAAAAGAGGAAAAAGATTTGCTGCTCAGGAATGGAGACAGAAATACAGACACACACACACAGACACACACACACACACACACACACACACGACACAAAAATCACCCAAACACAGGCCGCACACACAACTGCTCGTGTTAAGCAAAATACTTAGTTGTATGAGGTGGGCTTTGAACCCGTCCATGCTCCAAAGGAAGACACACCTTTTGCTATTTCACCCGTTTATTCTCGTAGGGAATGTGAATAATTCTTTCAGACATGGCTCATGATGACAGTGACCACTCTCATTTCACCCTCAGAGGCACACAAGAGGACTGCAAAGGACTCAGGTTTCGTCCCTGCTGACTGAAGAGGACTCCCATTTCCCCTCGAACCCAAAGACACAGCAAAATTAGCTTTCTCTTTGAAGAGCACAAAAATTTTTCAAAATACACAGCTAAAGCGGTCCCCGCTTTAAGTGCTTTAACACTTAAAGCGGGGACCGTTTCAGCTGTGTATTCTGAAAAACATGTCTAGCATTCAAAGCACGGACAGTTTTAGCTGTGTATTTTCAAAAAGTTGTCTCTACCTGCCATAGCTCATGAAGTCAAAACGAGTGAGCTGTGTCCCCTTGATTTGAGCATTCTTTTAGGAAGAAAGGATTAAGTTCAATTTGAATTTTGGAAAACTGCTTCTCATCTTGTCAATCAGCTGTCAGTTTTGTGTGTTAATTTCTAGGAGAGGTAATAGAGTCAATCCAAAACCAAAGGTGTATTCAAGTCCAGATTGACAAGTCAAACCAAGAAAGCAGGCTCTGAGCTGGCAGAGGGATCTTTTCCCAGTGGGCGTTAAGGCCCACATAAATCGCTGTGACGGAATCGGGAATCAGAGACAGAAAGGGACTCGCCTAAGGCTTGTCACATGAAAGTGCCTGGCAGACTGACTGGCAGAGGGCTGGAAATCAAATCCAAATCTTCGGACGTGTAATTTCACAGGGTGCACCGCCTCCCCCAGGCCCAATGTGACACTTCAATGGCTTAACGAGGGCTTGACGGGATGGATGTCAACATGAAAAGACATTCGATTCCATCGGACCTGTCTTTGGCCCATTGTCTCTAAGGAGAATGTGCCTGGTTCAAATTCTCACTTTGCTTCTCACCTGAGAGATGTGAACTCAGTGGTCAATGGGAAATGAGGTGGTTTCAGTCACCAACCTCTCACTCATCACCAAGAAAATTTCCTTCAACCATACATGGATTGTGTTTTCAGGAGTGCTGGGCTTCATCCAGAGTTGTGAGTAACATGCTAAAAGAGGAAAAAAGATTTGCTGCTCAGGAATGGAGACAGAAATACAGACACACAAACAAACACACACACACACACACACACACACACACACACACACGACACAAAAATCACCCAAACACAGGCCGCACACACAACTGCTCGTGTTCAGCAAAATACTTAGTGGTATGAGGTGGGCTTTGAACCCGTCCATGCTCCAAAGGAAGACACACATTTTGCTATTTCACCCGTCTATTCTCGTAGGAAATGTGAATAATTCTTTCAGACATGGCTCATGATGACAGGGACCACTCTCATTTCACCCTCAGTGGCAGACAAGAGGAATGCAAAGGACTCAGGTGTCGTCCCTGCTGACTGAAGAGGACTCCCATTTCCCCTCGAACCCAAAGACACAGCAAAAGTAGCTTTCTCTTTGAAGAGCACACAACTTTTTCAAAATACACAGCTAAAACGGTCCCCGCTTTAAGTGCTTTAACACTTAAAGCGGGGACCGTTTTAGCTGTGTATTCTGAAAAACATGTCTAGCATTCAAAGCACGGACAGTTTTAGCTGTGTATTTTCAAAAAGTTGTCTCTACCTGCCATAGCTCATGAAGTCAAAACGAGTGAGCTGTGTCCCCTTGATTTGAGCATTCTTTTAGTAAGAAAGGATTAAGTTCAATTTGAATTTTGGAAAACTGCTTCTCATCTTGTCAATCAGCTGTCAGTTTTGTGTGTTAATTTCTAGGAGAGGTAAAAGAGTCAATCCAAAACTAAAGGTGTATTCAAGTCCAGATTGACAAGTCAAACCAAGAAAGCAGGCACTGAGCTGGCAGAGGGATCTTTTCCCAGTGGGCGTTAAGGCCCACATAAATCCCTGTGAAGGAATCGGGAATCAGAGACAGAAAGGGACTCGCCTAAGGCTTGTCACATGAAAGTGCCTGGCAGACTGACTGGCAGAGGGCTGGAAATCAAATCCAAATCTTCGGACGTGTAATTTCACAGGGTGCACCGAATCCCCCAGGCCCAATGTGACACTTCAATGGATTAACGAGGGCTTGACGGGATGGATGTCAACATGAAAAGACATTCGATTCCATCGGACCTGTCTTTGGCCCATTGTCTCTAAGGAGAAAGTGTCTGGTTCAAATTCTCACTTTGCTTCTCACCTGAGAGATGTGAACTCAGCGGTCAATGGGAATTGAGCTGGTTTCAGTCACCAACCTCTCACTCATCACCAAGAAAATTTCCTTCAACCATACATGGATTGTGTTTTCAGGAGTGCTGGGCTTCATCCACAGTTGTGAGTAACATGCTAAAAGAGGAAAAAGATTTGCTGCTCAGGAATGGAGACAGAAATACAGACACACACACACAGACACACACACACACACACACACACACACACGACACAAAAATCACCCAAACACAGGCCGCACACACAACTGCTCGTGTTAAGCAAAATACTTAGTTGTATGAGGTGGGCTTTGAACCCGTCCATGCTCCAAAGGAAGACACACCTTTTGCTATTTCACCCGTTTATTCTCGTAGGGAATGTGAATAATTCTTTCAGACATGGCTCATGATGACAGGGACCACTCTCATTTCACCCTCAGAGGCACACAAGAGGACTGCAAATGACTCAGGTGTCGTCCCTGCTGACTGAAGAGGACTCCCATTTCCCCTCGAACCCAAAGACACAGCAAAAGTAGCTTTCTCTTTGAAGAGCACACAACTTTTTCAAAATACACAGCTAAAACGGTCCCCGCTTAAAGCACTTAAAGCGGGGACCGTTTTAGCTGTGTATTCTGAAAAACATGTCTAGCATTCAAAGCACGGACAGTTTTATCTGTGTATTTTCAAAAAGTTGTCTCTACCTGCCATAGCTCATGAAGTCAAAACGAGTGAGCTGTGTCCCCTTGATTTGAGCATTCTTTTAGGAAGAAAGGATTAAGTTCAATTTGAATTTTGGAAAACTGCTTCTCATCTTGTCAATCAGCTGTCAGTTTTGTGTGTTAATTTCTAGGAGAGGTAATAGAGTCAATCCAAAACCAAAGGTGTATTCAAGTCCAGATTGACAAGTCAAACCAAGAAAGCAGGCACTGAGCTGGCAGAGGGATCTTTTCCCAGTGGGCGTTAAGGCCCACATAAATCCCTGTGAAGGAATCGGGAATCAGAGACAGAAAGGGACTCGCCTAAGGCTTGTCACATGAAAGTGCCTGGCAGACTGACTGGCAGAGGGCTGGAAATCAAATCCAAATCTTCGGACGTGTAATTTCACAGGGTGCACCGCCTCCCCCAGGCCCAATGTGACACTTCAATGGCTTAACGAGGGCTTGACGGGATGGACGTCAACACGAAAAGACATTCCATTCCATCGGACCTGTCTTTGGCCCATTGTCTCTAAGGAGAAAGTGTCTGGTTCACATTCTCACTTTGCTTCTCACCTGAGAGATGTGAACTCAGTGGTCAATGGGAAATGAGCTGGTTTCAGTCACCAACCTCTCACTCATCACCAAGAAAATTTCCTTCAACCATACATGGATTGTGTTTTCAGGTGTGCTGGGCTTCATCCACAGTTGTGAGTAACATGCTAAAAGAGGAAAAAAGATTTGCTGCTCAGGAATGGAGACAGAAATACAGACACACACACACAGACACACACACACACACACACACACACACACACGACACAAAAATCACCGAAACACAGGCCGCACACACAACTGCTCGTGTTCAGCAAAATACTTAGTGGTATGAGGTGGGCTTTGAACCCGTCCATGCTCCAAAGGAAGACACACCTTTTGCTATTTCACCCGTCTATTCTCGTAGGGAATGTTTATAATTCTTTCAGACATGGCTCATGATGACAGGGACCACTCTCATTTCACCCTCAGAGGCAGACAAGAGGACTGCAAAGGACTCAGGTGTCGTCCCTGCTGACTGAAGAGGACTCCCATTTCCCCTCGAACCCAAAGACACAGCAAAAGTAGCTTTCTCTTTGAAGAGCACACAACTTTTTCAAAATACACAGCTAAAACGGTCCCCGCTTTAAATGCTTTAGCACTTAAAGCGGGGACCGTTTTAGCTGTGTATTCTGAAAAACATGTCTAGCATTCAAAGCACGGAGAGTTTTAGCTGTGTATTTTCAAAAAGGTGTCTCTACCTGCCATAGCTCATGAAGTCAAAACGAGTGAGTTGTGTCCCCTTGATTTGAGCATTCTTTTAGTAAGAAAGGATTAAGTTCAATTTGAATTTTGGAAAACTGCTTCTCATCTTGTCAATCAGCTGTCAGTTTTGTGTGTTAATTTCTAGGAGAGGTAATAGAGTCAATCCAAAAGCAAAGGTGTATTCAAGTCCAGATTGACAAGTCAAACCAAGAAAGCAGGCACTGAGCTGGCAGAGGGATCTTTTCCCAGTGGGCGTTAAGGCCCACATAAATCCCTGTGAAGGAATCGGGAATCAGAGACAGAAAGGGACTCGCCTAAGGCTTGTCACATGAAAGTGCCTGGCAGACTGACTGGCAGAGGGCTGGAAATCAAATCCAAATCTTCGGACGTGTAATTTCACAGGGTGCACCGCCTCCCCCAGGCCCAATGTGACACTTCAATGGCTTAACGAGGGCTTGACGGGATGGATGTCAACATGAAAAGACATTCCATTCCATCGGACCTGTCTTTGGCCCATTGTCTCTAAGGAGAATGTGCCTGGTTCAAATTCTAACTTTGCTTCTCACCTGAGAGATGTGACCTCAGTGGTGACTGGGAAATGAGCTGGTTTCAGTCACCAACCTCTCACTCATCTCCAAGAAAATTTCCTTCAACCATACATGGATTGTGTTTTCAGGAGTGCTGGGCTTCATCCACAGTTGTGAGTAACATGCTAAAAGAGGAAAAAAGATTTGCTGCTCAGGAATGGAGACAGAAATACAGACACACACACACAGACACACACACACACACACAAACAGACACACACGACACAAAAATCACCCAAACACAGGCCGCACACAAAACTGCTCGTGTTCAGCAAAATACTTAGTGGTATGAGGTGGGCTTTGAACCCGTCCATGCTCCAAAGGAAGACACACCTTTTGCTATTTCACCCGTCTATTCTCGTAGGGAATGTGAATAATTCTTTCAGACATGGCTCATGATGACAGGGACCACTCTCATTTCACCCTCAGAGGCAGACAAGAGGACTGCAAAGGACTCAGGTGTCGTCCCTGCTGACTGAAGAGGACTCCCATTTCCCCTCGAACCCAAAGACACAGCAAAAGTAGCTTTCTCTTTGAAGAGCACACAACTTTTTCAAAATACACAGCGTATTTTTAAAAATACACAGGGGACCGTTTTAGCTGTGTATTCTGAAAAACATGTCTAGCATTCAAAGCACGGACAGTTTTAGCTGTGTATTTTCAAAAAGTTGTCTCTACCTGCCATAGCTCATGAAGTCAAAACGAGTGAGCTGTGTCCCCTTGATTTGAGCATTCTTTTAGTAAGAAAGGATTAAGTTCAATTTGAATTTTGGAAAACTGCTTCTCATCTTGTCAATCAGCTGTCAGTTTGGTGTGTTAATTTCTAGGAGAGGTAATAGATTCAATCCAAACCAAAGGTGTATTCAAGTCCAGATTGACAAGTCAAACCAAGAAAGCAGGCACTGAGCTGGCAGAGGGATCTTTTCCCAGTGGGCGTTAAGGCCCACATAAATCCCTGTGACCGAATCGGGAATCAGAGACAGAAAGGGACTCGCCTAAGGCTTGTCACATGAAAGTGCCTGGCAGACTGACTGGCAGAGGGCTGGAAATCAAATCCAAATCTTCGGACGTGTAATTTCACAGGGTGCACCGCCTCCCCCAGGCCCAATGTGACACTTCAATGGCTTAACGAGGGCTTGACGGGATGGATGTCAACACGAAAAGACATTCCATTCCATCGGACCTGTCTTTGGCCCATTGTCTCTAAGGAGAATGTGCCTGGTTCAAATCCTCACTTTGCTTCTCACCTGAGAGATGTGACCTCAGTGGTCAATGGGAAATGAGCTGGTTTCAGTCACCAACCTCTCACTCATCACCAAGAAAATTTCCTTCAACCAGACATGGATTGTGTTTTCAGGAGTGCTGGGCTTCATCCACAGTTGTGAGTAACATGCTAAAAGAGGAAAAAAGATTTGCTGCTCAGGAATGGAGACAGAAATACAGACACACACACACAGACACACACACACACACACACACACACACACACACGACACAAAAATCACCCAAACACAGGCCGCACACACAACTGCTCGTGTTCAGCAAAATACTTAGTGGTATGAGGTGGGCTTTGAACCCGTCCATGCTCCAAAGGAAGACACACCTTTTGCTATTTCACCCGTCTATTCTCGTAGGCAATGTGAATAATTCTTTCAGACATGGCTCATGATGACAGGGACCACTCTCATTTCACCCTCAGAGGCAGACAAGAGGACTGCAACGGCTCAGGTGTCGTCCCTGCTGACTGAAGAGGACTCCCATTTACCCTCGAACCCAAAGACACAGCAAAAGTAGCTTTCTCCTTGAAGAGCACACAACTTTTTCAAAATAAACAGCTAAAACGGTCCCCGCTTTAAGTGCCTTAGCACTTAAAGCGGGGACCCTTTTAGCTGTGTATTCTGAAAAACATGTCTAGCATTCAAAGTACGGACAGTTTTAGCTTTGTATTTTCAAAAAGTTGTCTCTACCTGCCATATCTCATGAAGTCAAAACGAGTGAGGTGTGTCCCCCTGATTTGAGCATTCTTTTAGTAACAAAGGATTAAGTTCAATTTGAATTTTGGAAAACTGCTTCTCATCTTGTCAATCAGCTGTCAGTTTTGTGTGTTAATTTCTAGGAGAGGTAATAGAGTCAATCCAAATCCAAAGGTGTACTCAAGTCCAGATTGACAAGTCAAACCAAGAAAGCAGGCACTGAGCTGGCAGAGGGATCTTTTCCCAGTGGGCGTTAAGGCCCACATAAATCCCTGTGAAGGAATCGGGAATCAGAGACAGAAAGGGACTCGCCTAAGGCTTGTCACATGAAAGTGCCTGGCAGACTGACTGGCAGAGGGCTGGAAATCAAATCCAAATCTTCGGACGTGTAATTTCACAGGGTGCACCGCCTCCCCCAGGCCCAATGTGACACTTCAATGGCTTAACGAGGGCTTGACGGGATGGATGTCAACATGAAAAGACATTCGATTCCATCGGACCTGTCTTTGGACCATTGTCTCTAAGGAGAATGTGCCTGGTTCAAATTCTCACTTTGCTTCTCACTTGAGAGATGTGACCTCAGTGGTCAATGGGAAATGAGCTGGTTTCAGTCACCAACCTCTCACTCATCACCAAGAAAATTTCCTTCAACCATACATGGATTGTGTTTTCAGGAGTGCTGGGCTTCATCCACAGTTGT
The DNA here is from genome assembly GCF_048565385.1 of Saimiri boliviensis. Classification (NCBI taxonomy): domain Eukaryota; kingdom Metazoa; phylum Chordata; class Mammalia; order Primates; family Cebidae; genus Saimiri; species Saimiri boliviensis. The sequence goes on along the minus strand of NC_133459.1, from coordinate 122,688,824 downwards.
GAGTAACATGCTAAAAGAGGAAAAAAGATTTGCTGCTCAGGAATGGAGACAGAAATACAGACACACACACACACACACACACACACACAGACACACACACACACACGACACAAAATTCACCCAAACACAGGCCGCACACACAACTGCTCGTGTTCAGCAAAATACTTAGTGGTATGAGGTGGGCTTAGAACCCGTCCATGCTCCAAAGGAAGACACAACTTTTGCTATTTCACCCGTCTATTCTCGTAGGGAATGTGAATAATTCTTTCAGACATGGCTCATGATGACAGGGACCACTCTCATTTCACACTCAGAGGCAGACAAGAGGACTGCAAAGGACTCAGGTGTCGTCCCTGCTGACTGAAGAGGACTCCCATTTCCCCTCGAAACCAAAGACCCAGCAAAAGTAGCTTTCTCTTTGAAGAGCACACAACTTTTTCAAAATACACAGCTAAAACGGTCCCCGCTTAAAGCACTTAATGCGGGGACCGTTTTAGCTGTGTATTCTGAAAAACATGTCTAGCATTCAAAGCACGGAGAGTTTTAGCTGTGTATTTTCAAAAAGTTGTCTCTACCTGCCATAGCTCATGAAGTCAAAACGAGTGAGCTGTGTCCCCTTGATTTGAGCATTCTTTTAGTAAGAAAGGATTAAGTTCAATTTGAATTTTGGAAAACTGCTTCTCATCTTGTCAATCAGCTGTCAGTTTTGTGTGTTAATTTCTAGGAGAGGTAATAGAGTCAATACAAAACCAAAGGTGTATTCAAGTCCAGATTGACAAGTCAAACCAAGAAAGCAGGCACTGAGCTGGCAGAGGGATCTTTTCCCAGTGGGCGTTAAGGCCCACATAAATCCCTGTGAAGGAATCGGGAATCAGAGACAGAAAGGGACTCGCCTAAGTCTTGTCACATGAAAGTGCCTGGCAGACTGACTGGCAGAGGGCTGGAAATCAAATCCAAATCTTCGGACGTGTAATTTCACAGGGTGCACCGCCTCCCCCAGGCCCAATGTGACACTTCAATGGCTTAACGAGGGCTTGACGGGATGGATGTCAACACGAAAAGACATTCCATTCCATCGGACCTGTCTTTGGCCCATTGTCTCTAAGGAGAATGTGCCTGGTTCAAATCCTCACTTTGCTTCTCACCTGAGAGATGTGACCTCAGTGGTCAATGGGAAATGAGCTGGTTTCAGTCACCAACCTCTCACTCATCACCAAGAAAATTTCCTTCAACCAGACATGGATTGTGTTTTCAGGAGTGCTGGGCTTCATCCACAGTTGTGAGTAACATGCTAAAAGAGGAAAAAAGATTTGCTGCTCAGGAATGGAGACAGAAATACAGACACACACACACAGACACACACACACACACACACACACACACACACACACACACGACACAAAAATCACCCAAACACAGGCCGCACACACAACTGCTCGTGTTCAGCAAAATACTTAGTGGTATGAGGTGGGCTTTGAACCCGTCCATGCTCAAAAGGAAGACACACCTTTTGCTATTTCACCCGTCTATTCTCGTAGGCAATGTGAATAATTCTTTCAGACATGGCTCATGATGACAGGGACCACTCTCATTTCACCCTCAGAGGCAGACAAGAGGACTGCAATGGCTCAGGTGTCGTCCCTGCTGACTGAAGAGGACTCCCATTTCCCCTCGAACCCAAAGACACAGCAAAAGTAGCTTTCTCCTTGAAGAGCACACAACTTTTTCAAAATAAACAGCTAAAACGGTCCCCGCTTTAAGTGCCTTAGCACTTAAAGCGGGGACCCTTTTAGCTGTGTATTCTGAAAAACATGTCTAGCATTCAAAGTACGGACAGTTTTAGCTTTGTATTTTCAAAAAGTTGTCTCCACCTGCCATATCTCATGAAGTCAAAACGAGTGAGCTGTGTCCCCTTGATTTGAGCATTCTTTTAGTAACAAAGGATTAAGTTCAATTTGAATTTTGGAAAACTGCTTCTCATCTTGTCAATCAGCTGTCAGTTTTGTGTGTTAATTTCTAGGAGAGGTAATAGAGTCAATCCAAATCCAAAGGTGTACTCAAGTCCAGATTGACAAGTCAAACCAAGAAAGCAGGCACTGAGCTGGCAGAGGGATCTTTTCCCAGTGGGCGTTAAGGCCCACATAAATCCCTGTGAAGGAATCGGGAATCAGAGACAGAAAGGGACTCGCCTAAGGCTTGTCACATGAAAGTGCCTGGCAGACTGACTGGCAGAGGGCTGGAAATCAAATCCAAATCTTCGGACGTGTAATTTCACAGGGTGCAACGCCTCCCCCAGGCCCAATGTGACACTTCAATGGCTTAACGAGGGCTTGACGGGATGGATGTCAACATGAAAAGACATTCCATTCCATCGGACCTGTCTTTGGCCCATTGTCTCTAAGGAGAATGTGCCTGGTTCAAATCCTCACTTTGCTTCTCACCTGAGAGATGTGACCTCAGTGGTCAATGGGAAATGAGCTGGTTTCAGTCACCAACCTCTCACTCATCACCAAGAAAATTTCCTTCAACCAGACATGGATTGTGTTTTCAGGAGTGCTGGGCTTCATCCACAGTTGTGAGTAACATGCTAAAAGAGGAAAAAAGATTTGCTGCTCAGGAATGGAGACAGAAATACAGACACACACACACACACACACACACACACAGACACACACACACACACGACACAAAATTCACCCAAACACAGGCCGCACACACAACTGCTCGTGTTCAGCAAAATACTTAGTGGTATGAGGTGGGCTTAGAACCCGTCCATGCTCCAAAGGAAGAAACACCTTTTGCTATTTCACCCGTCTATTCTCGTAGGGAATGTGAATAATTCTTTCAGACATGGCTCATGATGACAGGGACCACTCTCATTTCACACTCAGAGGCAGACAAGAGGACTGCAAAGGACTCAGGTGTCGTCCCTGCTGACTGAAGAGGACTCCCATTTCCCCTCGAACCCAAAGACACAGCAAAAGTAGCTTTCTCTTTGAAGAGCACACAACTTTTTCAAAATACACAGCGTATTTTTCAAAATATACAGGGGACCGTTTTAGCTGTGTATTCTGAAAAACATGTCTAGCATTCAAAGCACGGACAGTTTTAGCTGTGTATTTTCAAAAAGTTGTCTCTACCTGCCATAGCTCATGAAGTCAAAACGAGTGAGCTGTGTCCCCTTGATTTGAGCATTCTTTTAGTAAGAAAGGATTAAGTTCAATTTGAATTTTGGAAAACTGCTTCTCATCTTGTCAATCAGCTGTCAGTTTTGTGTGTTAATTTCTAGGAGAGGTAATAGAGTCAATCCAAAACCAAAGGTGTATTCAAGTCCAGATTGACAAGTCAAACCAAGAAAGCAGGCACTGAGCTCGCAGAGGGATCTTTTCCCAGTGGGCGTTAAGGCCCACATAAATCCCTGTGACGGAATCGGGAATCAGAGACAGAAAGGGACTCGCCTAAGGCTTGTCACATGAAAGTGCCTGGCAGACTGACTGGCAGAGGGCTGGAAATCAAATCCAAATCTTCGGACGTGTAATTTCACAGGGTGCACCGCCTCCCCCAGGCCCAATGTGACAATTCAATGGCTTAACGAGGGCTTGACGGGATGGATGTCAACACGAAAAGACATTCCATTCCATCGGACCTGTCTTTGGCCCATTGTCTCTAAGGAGAATGTGCCTGGTTCAAATTCTCACTTTGCTTCTCACCTGAGAGATGTGACCTCAGTGGTCAATGGGAAATGAGCTGGTTTCAGTCACCAACCTCTCACTCATCACCAAGAAAATTTCCTTCATCCATACATGGATTGTGTTTTCAGGAGTGCTGGGCTTCATCCACAGTTGTGAGTAACATGCTAAAAGAGGAAAAAAGATTTGCTGCTCAGGAATGGAGACAGAAATACAGACACACACACACAGACACACACACACACACACACACACACACGACACAAAAATCACCCAAACACGGGCCGCACACACAACTGCTCGTGTTCCGCAAAATACTTAGTGGTATGAGGTGGGCTTTGAACCCGTCCATGCTCCAAAGGAAGACACAACTTTTGCTATTTCACCCGTCTATTCTCGTAGGGAATGTGAATAATTCTTTCAGACATGGCTCATGATGACAGGGACCACTCTCATTTCACCCTCAGAGGCAGACAAGAGGACTGCAAAGGACTCAGGTGTCGTCCCTGCTGACTGAAGAGGACTCCCATTTCCCCTCGAACCCAAAGACACAGCAAAAGTAGCTTTCTCTTTGAAGAGCACACAACTTTTTCAAAATACAGAGCTAAAATGGTCCCTGCTTTAAATGCTTTAGCTCTTAAAGCGGGGACCGTTTTAGCTGTGTATTCTGAAAAACATGTCTAGCATTCAAAGCACGGACAGTTTTAGCTGTGTATTTTCAAAAAGGTGTCTCTACCTGCCATAGCTCATGAAGTCAAAACGAGTGAGTTGTGTCCCCTTGATTTGAGCATTCTTTTAGTAAGAAAGGATTAAGTTCAATTTGAATTTTGGAAAACTGCTTCTCATCTTGTCAATCAGCTGTCAGTTTTGCGTGTTAATTTCTAGGAGAGGTAATAGAGTCAATCCAAAACCAAAGGTGTATTCAAGTCCAGATTGACAAGTCAAACCAAGAAAGCAGGCACTGAGCTCGCAGAGGGATCTTTTCCCAGTGGGCGTTAAGGCCCACATAAATCCCTGTGACCGAATCGGGAATCAGAGACAGAAAGGGACTCGCCTAAGGCTTGTCACATGAAAGTGCCTGGCAGACTGACTGGCAGAGGGCTGGAAATCAAATCCAAATCTTCGGACGTGTAATTTCACAGGGTGCACCGCCTCCCCCAGGCCCAATGTGACACTTCAATGGCTTAACGAGGGCTTGACGGGATGGATGTCAACACGAAAAGACATTCCATTCCATCGGACCTGTCTTTGGCCCATTGTCTCTAAGGAGAATGTGCCTGGTTCAAATCCTCACTTTGCTTCTCACCTGAGAGATGTGACCTCAGTGGTCAATGGGAAATGAGCTGGTTTCAGTCACCAACCTCTCACTCATCACCAAGAAAATTTCCTTCAACCATACATGGATTGTGTTTTCAGGAGTGCTGGGCTTCATCCACAGTTGTGAGTAACATGCTAAAAGAGGAAAAAAGATTTGCTGCTCAGGAATGGAGACAGAAATACAGACACACACACACAGACACACACACACACACACACACACACACACACATGACACAAAAATCACCCAAACACAGGCCGCACACACAACTGCTCGTGTTAAGCAAAATACTTAGTTGTATGAGGTGGGCTTTGAACCCGTCCATGCTCCAAAAGAAGACACACCTTTTGCTATTTCACCCGTTTATTCTCATAGGGAATGTGAATAATTCTTTCAGACATGGCTCATGATGACAGGGACCACTGTCATTTCACCCTCAGAGGCAGACAAGAGGACTGCAAAGGACTCAGGTGTCGTCCCTGCTGACTGAAGAGGACTCCCATTTCCCCTCGAACCCAAAGACACAGCAAAAGTAGCTTTCTCTTTGAAGAGCACACAACTTTTTCAAAATACACAGCTAAAACGGTCCCCGCTTTAAGTGCTAAAGCACTTAAAGCGGGGACCGTTTTAGCTGTGTATTCTGAAAAACATGTCTAGCATTCAAAGCACGGACAGATTTAGCTGTGTATTTTCAAAAAGGTGTCTCTACCTGCCATAGCTCATGAAGTCAAAACGAGTGAGCTGTGTCCCCTTGATTTGAGCATTCTTTTAGTAAGAAAGGATTAAGTTCAATTTGAATTTTGGAAAACTGCTTCTCATCTTGTCAATCAGCTGTCAGTTTTGTGTGTTAATTTCTAGGAGAGGTAATAGAGTCAATCCAAAACTAAAGGTGTATTCAAGTCCAGATTGACAAGTCAAACCAAGAAAGCAGGCACTGAGCTGGCAGAGGGATATTTTCCCAGTGGGCATTAAGGCCCACATAAATCCCTGTGAAGGAATCGGGAATCAGAGACAGAAAGGGACTCGCCTAAGGCTTGTCACATGAAAGTGCCTGGCAGACTGACTGGCAGAGGGCTGGAAATCAAATCCAAATCTTCGGACGTGTAATTTCACAGGGTGCACCGCCTCCCCCAGGCCCAATGTGACACTTCAATGGCTTAACGAGGGCTTGACGGGATGGATGTCAGCATGAAAAGACATTCGATTCCATCGGACCTGTCTTTGGCCCATTGTCTCTAAGGAGAAAGTGTCTGGTTCAAATTCTCACTTTGCTTCTCACCTGAGAGATGTGAACTCAGTGGTCAATGGGAAATGAGCTGGTTTCAGTCACCAACCTCTCACTCATTACCAAGAAAATTTCCTTCAACCATACATGGATTGTGTTTTCAGGAGTGCTGGGCTTCATCCACAGTTGTGAGTAACATGCTAAAAGAGGAAAAAACATTTGCTGCTCAGGAATGGAGACAGAAATACAGACACACACACACAGAGACACACACACACACACACACACACACGACACAAAAATCACCCAAACACCGGCCGCACACACAACTGCTCGTGTTCAGCAAAATACTTAGTGGTATGAGGTGGGCTTTGAACCCGTCCATGCTCCAAAGGAAGACACACCTTTTGCTATTTCACCCATCTATTCTCGTAGGGAATGTGAATAATTCTTTCAGACATGGCTCATGATGACAGGGACCACTCTCATTTCACCCTCAGAGGCAGACAAGAGGACTGCAAAGGACTCAGGTGTCGTCCCTGCTGACTGAAGAGGACTCCCATTTCCCCTCGAACCCAAAGACACAGCAAAAGTAGCTTTCTCTTTGAAGAGCACACAACTTTTTCAAAATACACAGCTAAAACGGTCCCCGCTTTAAATTCTTTAGCACTTAAAGCGGGGACCGTTTTAGCTGTGTATTCTGAAAAACATGTCTAGCATTCAAAGCACGGACAGTTTTAGCTGTGTATTTTCAAAAAGGTGTCTCTACCTGCCATAGCTCATGAAGTCAAAACGAGTGAGGTGTGTCCCCTTGATTTGAGCATTCTTTTAGTAAGAAAGGATTAAGTTCAATTTGAATTTTGGAAAACTGCTTCTCATCTTGTCAATCAGCTGTCAGTTTTGTGTGTTAATTTCTAGGAGAGGTAATAGACTCAATCCAAAAGCAAAGGTGTATTCAAGTCCAGATTGACAAGTCAAACCAAGAAAGCAGGCACTGAGCTGGCTGAGGGATCTTTTCCCATGGGGCGATAAGGCCCACATAAATCCCTGTGAAGGAATCGGGAATCAGAGACAGAAAGGGACTCGCCTAAGGCTTGTCACATGAAAGTGCCTGGCAGACTGACTGGCAGAGGGCTGGAAATCAAATCCAAATCTTCGGACGTGTAATTTCACAGGGTGCACCGACTCCCCCAGGCACAATGTGACACTTCAATGGCTTAACGAGGGCTTGACGGGATGGATGTCAACATGAAAAGACATTCGATTCCATCGGACCTGTCTTTGGCCCATTGTCTCTAAGGAGAATGTGCCTGGTTCAAATTCTCACTTTGCTTCTCACCTGAGAGATGTGACCTCAGTGGTCAATGGGAAATGAGCTGGTTTCAGTCACCAAACTCTCACTCATCACCAAGAAAATTTCCTTCAACCATACATGGATTGTGTTTTCAGGAGTGCTGGGCTTCATCCACAGTTGTGAGTAACATGCTAAAAGAGGAAAAAAGATTTGCTGCTCAGGAATGGAGACAGAAATACAGACACACAAACACAGACACACAGACACACACAAACACACACACACACACACACGACACAAAAATCACCCAAACACAGGCCGCACACACAACTGCTCGTGTTAAGCAAAATACTTAGTTGTATGAGGTGGGCTTTGAACCCGTCCATGCTCCAAAGGAAGACACACCTTTTGCTATTTCACCCGTTTATTCTCGTAGGGAATGTGAATAATTCTTTCAGACATGGCTCATGATGACAGGGACCACTCTCATTTCACCCTCAGAGGCACACAAGAGGACTGTAAAGGACTCAGGTGTCGTCCCTGCTGACTGAAGAGGACTCCCATTTCCCCTCGAACCCAAAGACACAGCAAAAGTAGCTTTCTCTTTGAAGAGCACACAACTTTTTCAAAATACACAGCTAAAACGGTCCCCGCTTAAAGCACTTAAAGCGGGGACCGTTTTAGCTGTGTATTCTGAAAAACATGTCTAGCATTCAAAGCACGGACAGTTTTATCTGTGTATTTTCAAAAAGTTGTCTCTACCTGCCATAGCTCATGAAGTCAAAACGAGTGAGCTGTTTCCCCTTGATTTGAGCATTCTTTTAGGAAGAAAGGATTAAGTTCAATTTGAATTTTGGAAAACTGCTTCTCATCTTGTCAATCAGCTGTCAGTTTTGTGTGTTAATTTCTAGGAGAGGTAATAGAGTCAATCCAAAACCAAAGGTGTATTCAAGTCCAGATTGACAAGTCAAACCAAGAAAGCAGGCTCTGAGCTGGCAGAGGGATCTTTTCCCAGTGGGCGTTAAGGCCCACATAAATCGCTGTGACGGAATCGGGAATCAGAGACAGAAAGGGACTCGCCTAAGGCTTGTCACATGAAAGTGCCTGGCAGACTGACTGGCAGAGGGCTGGAAATCAAATCCAAATCTTCGGACGTGTAATTTCACAGGGTGCACCGCCTCCCCCAGGCCCAATGTGACACTTCAATGGCTTAACGAGGGCTTGACGGGATGGATGTCAACATGAAAAGACATTCGATTCCATCGGACCTGTCTTTGGCCCATTGTCTCTAAGGAGAATGTGCCTGGTTCAAATTCTCACTTTGCTTCTCACCTGAGAGATGTGAACTCAGTGGTCAATGGGAAATGAGGTGGTTTCAGTCACCAACCTCTCACTCATCACCAAGAAAATTTCCTTCAACCATACATGGATTGTGTTTTCAGGAGTGCTGGGCTTCATCCAGAGTTGTGAGTAACATGCTAAAAGAGGAAAAAAGATTTGCTGCTCAGGAATGGAGACAGAAATACAGACACACAAACACACACACACACACACACACACACACACACACACGACACAAAAATCACCCAAACACAGGCGGCACACACAACTGCTCGTGTTCAGCAAAATACTTAGTGGTATGAGGTGGGCTTTGAACCCGTCCATGCTCCAAAGGAAGACACACATTTTGCTATTTCACCCGTCTATTCTCGTAGGAAATGTGAATAATTCTTTCAGACATGGCTCATGATGACAGGGACCACTCTCATTTCACCCTCAGTGGCAGACAAGAGGACTGCAAAGGACTCAGGTGTCGTCCCTGCTGACTGAAGAGGACTCCCATTTCCCCTCGAACCCAAAGACACAGCAAAAGTAGCTTTCTCTTTGAAGAGCACACAACTTTTTCAAAATACACAGCTAAAACGGTCCCCGCTTTAAGTGCTTTAACACTTAAAGCGGGGACCGTTTTAGCTGTGTATTCTGAAAAACATGTCTAGCATTCAAAGCACGGACAGTTTTAGCTGTGTATTTTCAAAAAGTTGTCTCTACCTGCCATAGCTCATGAAGTCAAAACGAGTGAGCAGTGTCCCCTTGATTTGAGCATTCTTTTAGTAAGAAAGGATTAAGTTCAATTTGAATTTTGGAAAACTGCTTCTCATCTTGTCAATCAGCTGTCAGTTTTGTGTGTTAATTTCTAGGAGAGGTAATAGAGTCAATCCAAACTAAAGGTGTATTCAAGTCCAGATTGACAAGTCAAACCAAGAAAGCAGGCACTGAGCTGGCAGAGGGATCTTTTCCCAGTGGGCGTTAAGGCCCACATAAATCCCTGTGAAGGAATCGGGAATCAGAGACAGAAAGGGACTCGCCTAAGGCTTGTCACATGAAAGTGCCTGGCAGACTGACTGGCAGAGGGCTGGAAATCAAATCCAAATCTTCGGACGTGTAATTTCACAGGGTGCACCGAATCCCCCAGGCCCAATGTGACACTTCAATGGATTAACGAGGGCTTGACGGGATGGATGTCAACATGAAAAGACATTCGATTCCATCGGACCTGTCTTTGGCCCATTGTCTCTAAGGAGAAAGTGTCTGGTTCAAATTCTCACTTTGCTTCTCACCTGAGAGATGTGAACTCAGTGGTCAATGGGAATTGAGCTGGTTTCAGTCACCAACCTCTCACTCATCACCAAGAAAATTTCCTTCAACCATACATGGATTGTGTTTTCAGGAGTGCTGGGCTTCATCCACAGTTGTGAGTAACATGCTAAAAGAGGAAAAAGATTTGCTGCTCAGGAATGGAGACAGAAATACAGACACACACACACAGACACACACACACACACACACACACACACGACACAAAAATCACCCAAACACAGGCCGCACACACAACTGCTCGTGTTAAGCAAAATACTTAGTTGTATGAGGTGGGCTTTGAACCCGTCCATGCTCCAAAGGAAGACACACCTTTTGCTATTTCACCCGTTTATTCTCGTAGGGAATGTGAATAATTCTTTCAGACATGGCTCATGATGACAGTGACCACTCTCATTTCACCCTCAGAGGCACACAAGAGGACTGCAAAGGACTCAGGTTTCGTCCCTGCTGACTGAAGAGGACTCCCATTTCCCCTCGAACCCAAAGACACAGCAAAATAGCTTTCTCTTTGAAGAGCACAAAAATTTTTCAAAATACACAGCTAAAGCGGTCCCCGCTTTAAGTGCTTTAACACTTAAAGCGGGGACCGTTTCAGCTGTGTATTCTGAAAAACATGTCTAGCATTCAAAGCACGGACAGTTTTAGCTGTGTATTTTCAAAAAGTTGTCTCTACCTGCCATAGCTCATGAAGTCAAAACGAGTGAGCTGTGTCCCCTTGATTTGAGCATTCTTTTAGGAAGAAAGGATTAAGTTCAATTTGAATTTTGGAAAACTGCTTCTCATCTTGTCAATCAGCTGTCAGTTTTGTGTGTTAATTTCTAGGAGAGGTAATAGAGTCAATCCAAAACCAAAGGTGTATTCAAGTCCAGATTGACAAGTCAAACCAAGAAAGCAGGCTCTGAGCTGGCAGAGGGATCTTTTCCCAGTGGGCGTTAAGGCCCACATAAATCGCTGTGACGGAATCGGGAATCAGAGACAGAAAGGGACTCGCCTAAGGCTTGTCACATGAAAGTGCCTGGCAGACTGACTGGCAGAGGGCTGGAAATCAAATCCAAATCTTCGGACGTGTAATTTCACAGGGTGCACCGCCTCCCCCAGGCCCAATGTGACACTTCAATGGCTTAACGAGGGCTTGACGGGATGGATGTCAACATGAAAAGACATTCGATTCCATCGGACCTGTCTTTGGCCCATTGTCTCTAAGGAGAATGTGCCTGGTTCAAATTCTCACTTTGCTTCTCACCTGAGAGATGTGAACTCAGTGGTCAATGGGAAATGAGCTGGTTTCAGTCACCAACCTCTCACTCATCACCAAGAAAATTTCCTTCAACCATACATGGATTGTGTTTTCAGGAGTGCTGGGCTTCATCCACAGTTGTGAGTAACATGCTAAAAGAGGAAAAAAGATTTGCTGCTCAGGAATGGAGACAGAAATACAGACACACACACACAGACACACACACACACACACACACACACACACACGACACAAAAATCACCGAAACACAGGCCGCACACACAACTGCTCGTGTTCAGCAAAATACTTAGTGGTATGAGGTGGGCTTTGAACCCGTCCATGCTCCAAAGGAAGACACACCTTTTGCTATTTCACCCGTCTATTCTCGTAGGGAATGTTTATAATTCTTTCAGACATGGCTCATGATGACAGGGACCACTCTCATTTCACCCTCAGAGGCAGACAAGAGGACTGCAAAGGACTCAGGTGTCGTCCCTGCTGACTGAAAAGGACTCCCATTTCCCCTCGAACCCAAAGACACAGCAAAAGTAGCTTTCTCTTTGAAGAGCACACAACTTTTTCAAAATACACAGCTAAAACGGTCCCCGCTTTAAATGCTTTAGCACTTAAAGCGGGGACCGTTTTAGCTGTGTATTCTGAAAAACATGTCTAGCATTCAAAGCACGGAGAGTTTTAGCTGTGTATTTTCAAAAAGGTGTCTCTACCTGCCATAGCTCATGAAGTCAAAACGAGTGAGTTGTGTCCCCTTGATTTGAGCATTCTTTTAGTAAGAAAGGATTAAGTTCAATTTGAATTTTGGAAAACTGCTTCTCATCTTGTCAATCAGCTGTCAGTTTTGTGTGTTAATTTCTAGGAGAGGTAATAGAGTCAATCCAAAAGCAAAGGTGTATTCAAGTCCAGATTGACAAGTCAAACCAAGAAAGCAGGCACTGAGCTGGCAGAGGGATCTTTTCCCAGTGGGCGTTAAGGCCCACATAAATCCCTGTGAAGGAATCGGGAATCAGAGACAGAAAGGGACTCGCCTAAGGCTTGTCACATGAAAGTGCCCGGCAGACTGACTGGCAGAGGGCTGGAAATCAAATCCAAATCTTCGGACGTGTAATTTCACAGGGTGCACCGCCTCCCCCAGGCCCAATGTGACACTTCAATGGCTTAACGAGGGCTTGACGGGATGGATGTCAACATGAAAATACATTCCATTCCATCGGACCTGTCTTTGGCCCATTGTCTCTAAGGAGAATGTGCCTGGTTCAAATTCTAACTTTGCTTCTCACCTGAGAGATGTGACCTCAGTGGTGACTGGGAAATGAGCTGGTTTCAGTCACCAACCTCTCACTCATCTCCAAGAAAATTTCCTTCAACCATACATGGATTGTGTTTTCAGGAGTGCTGGGCTTCATCCACAGTTGTGAGTAACATGCTAAAAGAGGAAAAAAGATTTGCTGCTCAGGAATGGAGACAGAAATACAGACACACACACACAGACACACACACACACACACAAACACACACACACGACACAAAAATCACCCAAACACAGGCCGCACACAAAACTGCTCGTGTTCAGCAAAATACTTAGTGGTATGAGGTGGGCTTTGAACCCGTCCATGCTCCAAAGGAAGACACACCTTTTGCTATTTCACCCGTCTATTCTCGTAGGGAATGTGAATAATTCTTTCAGACATGGCTCATGATGACAGGGACCACTCTCATTTCACCCTCAGAGGCAGACAAGAGGACTGCAAAGGACTCAGGTGTCGTCCCTGCTGACTGAAGAGGACTCCCATTTCCCCTCGAACCCAAAGACACAGCAAAAGTAGCTTTCTCTTTGAAGAGCACACAACTTTTTCAAAATACACAGCGTATTTTTAAAAATACACAGGGGACCGTTTTAGCTGTGTATTCTGAAAAACATGTCTAGCATTCAAAGCACGGACAGTTTTAGCTGTGTATTTTCAAAAAGTTGTCTCTACCTGCCATAGCTCATGAAGTCAAAACGAGTGAGCTGTGTCCCCTTGATTTGAGCATTCTTTTAGTAAGAAAGGATTAAGTTCAATTTGAATTTTGGAAAACTGCTTCTCATCTTGTCAATCAGCTGTCAGTTTGGTGTGTTAATTTCTAGGAGAGGTAATAGATTCAATCCAAACCAAAGGTGTATTCAAGTCCAGATTGACAAGTCAAACCAAGAAAGCAGGCACTGAGCTGGCAGAGGGATCTTTTCCCAGTGGGCGTTAAGGCCCACATAAATCCCTGTGACCGAATCGGGAATCAGAGACAGAAAGGGACTCGCCTAAGGCTTGTCACATGAAAGTGCCTGGCAGACTGACTGGCAGAGGGCTGGAAATCAAATCCAAATCTTCGGACGTGTAATTTCACAGGGTGCACCGCCTCCCCCAGGCCCAATGTGACACTTCAATGGCTTAACGAGGGCTTGACGGGATGGATGTCAACACGAAAAGACATTCCATTCCATCGGACCTGTCTTTGGCCCATTGTCTCTAAGGAGAATGTGCCTGGTTCAAATCCTCACTTTGCTTCTCACCTGAGAGATGTGACCTCAGTGGTCAATGGGAAATGAGCTGGTTTCAGTCACCAACCTCTCACTCATCACCAAGAAAATTTCCTTCAACCAGACATGGATTGTGTTTTCAGGAGTGCTGGGCTTCATCCACAGTTGTGAGTAACATGCTAAAAGAGGAAAAAAGATTTGCTGCTCAGGAATGGAGACAGAAATACAGACACACACACACAGACACACACACACACACACACACACACACACACACACACGACACAAAAATCACCCAAACACAGGCCGCACACACAACTGCTCGTGTTCAGCAAAATACTTAGTGGTATGAGGTGGGCTTTGAACCCGTCCATGCTCCAAAGGAAGACACACCTTTTGCTATTTCACCCGTCTATTCTCGTAGGCAATGTGAATAATTCTTTCAGACATGGCTCATGATGACAGGGACCACTCTCATTTCACCCTCAGAGGCAGACAAGAGGACTGCAACGGCTCAGGTGTCGTCCCTGCTGACTGAAGAGGACTCCCATTTACCCTCGAACCCAAAGACACAGCAAAAGTAGCTTTCTCCTTGAAGAGCACACAACTTTTTCAAAATAAACAGCTAAAACGGTCCCCGCTTTAAGTGCCTTAGCACTTAAAGCGGGGACTCTTTTAGCTGTGTATTCTGAAAAACATGTCTAGCATTCAAAGTACGGACAGTTTTAGCTTTGTATTTTCAAAAAGTTGTCTCTACCTGCCATATCTCATGAAGTCAAAACGAGTGAGGTGTGTCCCCCTGATTTGAGCATTCTTTTAGTAACAAAGGATTAAGTTCAATTTGAATTTTGGAAAACTGCTTCTCATCTTGTCAATCAGCTGTCAGTTTTGTGTGTTAATTTCTAGGAGAGGTAATAGAGTCAATCCAAATCCAAAGGTGTACTCAAGTCCAGATTGACAAGTCAAACCAAGAAAGCAGGCACTGAGCTGGCAGAGGGATCTTTTCCCAGTGGGCGTTAAGGCCCACATAAATCCCTGTGAAGGAATCGGGAATCAGAGACAGAAAGGGACTCGCCTAAGGCTTGTCACATGAAAGTGCCTGGCAGACTGACTGGCAGAGGGCTGGAAATCAAATCCAAATCTTCGGACGTGTAATTTCACAGGGTGCACCGCCTCCCCCAGGCCCAATGTGACACTTCAATGGCTTAACGAGGGCTTGACGGGATGGATGTCAACATGAAAAGACATTCGATTCCATCGGACCTGTCTTTGGACCATTGTCTCTAAGGAGAATGTGCCTGGTTCAAATTCTCACTTTGCTTCTCACTTGAGAGATGTGACCTCAGTGGTCAATGGGAAATGAGCTGGTTTCAGTCACCAACCTCTCACTCATCACCAAGAAAATTTCCTTCAACCATACATGGATTGTGTTTTCAGGAGTGCTGGGCTTCATCCACAGTTGTGAGTAACATGCTAAAAGAGGAAAAAAGATTTGCTGCTCAGGAATGGAGACAGAAATACAGACACACACACACACACACACACACACACAGACACACACACACACACGACACAAAATTCACCCAAACACAGGCCGCACACACAACTGCTCGTGTTCAGCAAAATACTTAGTGGTATGAGGTGGGCTTAGAACCCGTCCATGCTCCAAAGGAAGACACAACTTTTGCTATTTCACCCGTCTATTCTCGTAGGGAATGTGAATAATTCTTTCAGACATGGCTCATGATGACAGGGACCACTCTCATTTCACACTCAGAGGCAGACAAGAGGACTGCAAAGGACTCAGGTGTCGTCCCTGCTTACTGAAGAGGACTCCCATTTCCCCTCGAAACCAAAGACCCAGCAAAAGTAGCTTTCTCTTTGAAGAGCACACAACTTTTTCAAAATACACAGCTAAAACGGTCCCCGCTTAAAGCACTTAATGCGGGGACCGTTTTAGCTGCGTATTCTGAAAAACATGTCTAGCATTCAAAGCACGGAGAGTTTTAGCTGTGTATTTTCAAAAAGTTGTCTCTACCTGCCATAGCTCATGAAGTCAAAACGAGTGAGCTGTGTCCCCTTGATTTGAGCATTCTTTTAGTAAGAAAGGATTAAGTTCAATTTGAATTTTGGAAAACTGCTTCTCATCTTGTCAATCAGCTGTCAGTTTTGTGTGTTAATTTCTAGGAGAGGTAATAGAGTCAATACAAAACCAAAGGTGTATTCAAGTCCAGATTGACAAGTCAAACCAAGAAAGCAGGCACTGAGCTGGCAGAGGGATCTTTTCCCAGTGGGCGTTAAGGCCCACATAAATCCCTGTGAAGGAATCGGGAATCAGAGACAGAAAGGGACTCGCCTAAGTCTTGTCACATGAAAGTGCCTGGCAGACTGACTGGCAGAGGGCTGGAAATCAAATCCAAATCTTCGGACGTGTAATTTCACAGGGTGCACCGCCTCCCCCAGGCCCAATGTGACACTTCAATGGCTTAACGAGGGCTTGACGGGATGGATGTCAACACGAAAAGACATTCCATTCCATCGGACCTGTCTTTGGCCCATTGTCTCTAAGGAGAATGTGCCTGGTTCAAATCCTCACTTTGCTTCTCACCTGAGAGATGTGACCTCAGTGGTCAATGGGAAATGAGCTGGTTTCAGTCACCAACCTCTCACTCATCACCAAGAAAATTTCCTTCAACCAGACATGGATTGTGTTTTCAGGAGTGCTGGGCTTCATCCACAGTTGTGAGTAACATGCTAAAAGAGGAAAAAAGATTTGCTGCTCAGGAATGGAGACAGAAATACAGACACACACACACAGACACACACACACACACACACACACACACACACACACACACACGACACAAAAATCACCCAAACACAGGCCGCACACACAACTGCTCGTGTTCAGCAAAATACTTAGTGGTATGAGGTGGGCTTTGAACCCGTCCATGCTCAAAAGGAAGACACACCTTTTGCTATTTCACCCGTCTATTCTCGTAGGCAATGTGAATAATTCTTTCAGACATGGCTCATGATGACAGGGACCACTCTCATTTCACCCTCAGAGGCAGACAAGAGGACTGCAATGGCTCAGGTGTCGTCCCTGCTGACTGAAGAGGACTCCCATTTCCCCTCGAACCCAAAGACACAGCAAAAGTAGCTTTCTCCTTGAAGAGCACACAACTTTTTCAAAATAAACAGCTAAAACGGTCCCCGCTTTAAGTGCCTTAGCACTTAAAGCGGGGACCCTTTTAGCTGTGTATTCTGAAAAACATGTCTAGCATTCAAAGTACGGACAGTTTTAGCTTTGTATTTTCAAAAAGTTGTCTCCACCTGCCATATCTCATGAAGTCAAAACGAGTGAGCTGTGTCCCCTTGATTTGAGCATTCTTTTAGTAACAAAGGATTAAGTTCAATTTGAATTTTGGAAAACTGCTTCTCATCTTGTCAATCAGCTGTCAGTTTTGTGTGTTAATTTCTAGGAGAGGTAATAGAGTCAATCCAAATCCAAAGGTGTACTCAAGTCCAGATTGACAAGTCAAACCAAGAAAGCAGGCACTGAGCTGGCAGAGGGATCTTTTCCCAGTGGGCGTTAAGGCCCACATAAATCCCTGTGAAGGAATCGGGAATCAGAGACAGAAAGGGACTCGCCTAAGGCTTGTCACATGAAAGTGCCCGGCAGACTGACTGGCAGAGGGCTGGAAATCAAATCCAAATCTTCGGACGTGTAATTTCACAGGGTGCACCGCCTCCCCCAGGCCCAATGTGACACTTCAATGGCTTAACGAGGGCTTGACGGGATGGATGTCAACATGAAAAGACATTCCATTCCATCGGACCTGTCTTTGGCCCATTGTCTCTAAGGAGAATGTGCCTGGTTCAAATTCTCACTTTGCTTCTCACCTGAGAGATGTGACCTCAGTGGTCAATGGGAAATGAGCTGGTTTCAGTCACCAACCTCTCACTCATCACCAAGAAAATTTCCTTCAACCATACATGGATTGTGTTTTCAGGAGTGCTGGGCTTCATCCACAGTTGTGAGTAACATGCTAAAAGAGGAAAAAAGATTTGCTGCTCAGGAATGGAGACAGAAATACAGACACACACACACACACACACACACACACAGACACACACACACACACGACACAAAATTCACCCAAACACAGGCCGCACACACAACTGCTCGTGTTCAGCAAAATACTTAGTGGTATGAGGTGGGCTTAGAACCCGTCCATGCTCCAAAGGAAGACACACCTTTTGCTATTTCACCCGTCTATTCTCGTAGGGAATGTGAATAATTCTTTCAGACATGGCTCATGATGACAGGGACCACTCTCATTTCACACTCAGAGGCAGACAAGAGGACTGCAAAGGACTCAGGTGTCGTCCCTGCTGACTGAAGAGGACTCCCATTTCCCCTCGAACCCAAAGACACAGCAAAAGTAGCTTTCTCTTTGAAGAGCACACAACTTTTTCAAAATACACAGCGTATTTTTCAAAATATACAGGGGACCGTTTTAGCTGTGTATTCTGAAAAACATGTCTAGCATTCAAAGCACGGACAGTTTTAGCTGTGTATTTTCAAAAAGTTGTCTCTACCTGCCATAGCTCATGAAGTCAAAACGAGTGAGCTGTGTCCCCTTGATTTGAGCATTCTTTTAGTAAGAAAGGATTAAGTTCAATTTGAATTTTGGAAAACTGCTTCTCATCTTGTCAATCAGCTGTCAGTTTTGTGTGTTAATTTCTAGGAGAGGTAATAGAGTCAATCCAAAACCAAAGGTGTATTCAAGTCCAGATTGACAAGTCAAACCAAGAAAGCAGGCACTGAGCTCGCAGAGGGATCTTTTCCCAGTGGGCGTTAAGGCCCACATAAATCCCTGTGACGGAATCGGGAATCAGAGACAGAAAGGGACTCGCCTAAGGCTTGTCACATGAAAGTGCCTGGCAGACTGACTGGCAGAGGGCTGGAAATCAAATCCAAATCTTCGGACGTGTAATTTCACAGGGTGCACCGCCTCCCCCAGGCCCAATGTGACAATTCAATGGCTTAACGAGGGCTTGACGGGATGGATGTCAACACGAAAAGACATTCCATTCCATCGGACCTGTCTTTGGCCCATTGTCTCTAAGGAGAATGTGCCTGGTTCAAATTCTCACTTTGCTTCTCACCTGAGAGATGTGACCTCAGTGGTCAATGGGAAATGAGCTGGTTTCAGTCACCAACCTCTCACTCATCACCAAGAAAATTTCCTTCATCCATACATGGATTGTGTTTTCAGGAGTGCTGGGCTTCATCCACAGTTGTGAGTAACATGCTAAAAGAGGAAAAAAGATTTGCTGCTCAGGAATGGAGACAGAAATACAGACACACACACACAGACACACACACACACACACACACACACACACGACACAAAAATCACCCAAACACGGGCCGCACACACAACTGCTCGTGTTCCGCAAAATACTTAGTGGTATGAGGTGGGCTTTGAACCCGTCCATGCTCCAAAGGAAGACACACCTTTTGCTATTTCACCCGTCTATTCTCGTAGGGAATGTGAATAATTCTTTCAGACATGGCTCATGATGACAGGGACCACTCTCATTTCACCCTCAGAGGCAGACAAGAGGACTGCAAAGGACTCAGGTGTCGTCCCTGCTGACTGAAGAGGACTCCCATTTCCCCTCGAACCCAAAGACACAGCAAAAGTAGCTTTCTCTTTGAAGAGCACACAACTTTTTCAAAATACAGAGCTAAAATGGTCCCTGCTTTAAATGCTTTAGCACTTAAAGCGGGGACCGTTTTAGCTGTGTATTCTGAAAAACATCTCTAGCATTCAAAGCACGGACAGTTTTAGCTGTGTATTTTCAAAAAGGTGTCTCTACCTGCCATAGCTCATGAAGTCAAAACGAGTGAGTTGTGTCCCCTTGATTTGAGCATTCTTTTAGTAAGAAAGGATTAAGTTCAATTTGAATTTTGGAAAACTGCTTCTCATCTTGTCAATCAGCTGTCAGTTTTGCGTGTTAATTTCTAGGAGAGGTAATAGAGTCAATCCAAAACCAAAGGTGTATTCAAGTCCAGATTGACAAGTCAAACCAAGAAAGCAGGCACTGAGCTCGCAGAGGGATCTTTTCCCAGTGGGCGTTAAGGCCCACATAAATCCCTGTGACCGAATCGGGAATCAGAGACAGAAAGGGACTCGCCTAAGGCTTGTCACATGAAAGTGCCTGGCAGACTGACTGGCAGAGGGCTGGAAATCAAATCCAAATCTTCGGACGTGTAATTTCACAGGGTGCAACGCCTCCCCCAGGCCCAATGTGACACTTCAATGGCTTAACGAGGGCTTGACGGGATGGATGTCAACACGAAAAGACATTCCATTCCATCGGACCTGTCTTTGGCCCATTGTCTCTAAGGAGAATGTGCCTGGTTCAAATCCTCACTTTGCTTCTCACCTGAGAGATGTGACCTCAGTGGTCAATGGGAAATGAGCTGGTTTCAGTCACCAACCTCTCACTCATCACCAAGAAAATTTCCTTCAACCATACATGGATTGTGTTTTCAGGAGTGCTGGGCTTCATCCACAGTTGTGAGTAACATGCTAAAAGAGGAAAAAAGATTTGCTGCTCAGGAATGGAGACAGAAATACAGACACACACACACAGACACACACACACACACACACACACACACACACATGACACAAAAATCACCCAAACACAGGCCGCACACACAACTGCTCGTGTTAAGCAAAATACTTAGTTGTATGAGGTGGGCTTTGAACCCGTCCATGCTCCAAAAGAAGACACACCTTTTGCTATTTCACCCGTTTATTCTCATAGGGAATGTGAATAATTCTTTCAGACATGGCTCATGATGACAGGGACCACTGTCATTTCACCCTCAGAGGCACAAAATAGGACTGCAAAGGACTCAGGTGTCGTCCCTGCTGACTGAAGAGGACTCCCATTTCCCCTCGAACCCAAAGACACAGCAAAAGTAGCTTTCTCTTTGAAGAGCACACAACTTTTTCAAAATACACAGCTAAAACGATCCCCACTTAAAGCACTTAAAGCGGGGACCGTTTTAGCTGTGTATTCTGAAAAACATGTCTAGCATTCAAAGCACGGACAGTTTTAGCTGTGTATTTTCAAAAAGTTGTCTCTACCTGCCATACCTCATGAAGTCAAAACGAGTGAGCTGTGTCCCCTTGATTTGAGCATTCTTTTAGTAAGGAAGGATTAAGTTCAATTTGAATTTTGGAAAACTGCTTCTCATCTTGTCAATCAGCTGTCAGTTTTGTGTGTTAATTTCTAGGAGAGGTAATAGAGTCAATCCAAAACCAAAGGTGTATTCAAGTCCAGATTGACAAGTCAAACCAAGAAAGCAGGCACTGAGCTGGCAGAGGGATCTTTTCCCAGTGGGCGTTAAGGCCCACATAAATCCCTGTGAAGGAATCGGGAATCAGAGACAGAAAGGGACTCGCCTAAGGCTTGTCACATAAAAGTGCCTGGCAGACTGACTGGCAGAGGGCTGGAAATCAAATCCAAATCTTCGGACGTGTAATTTCACAGGGTGCACCGCCTCCCCCAGGCCCAATGTGACACTTCAATGGCTTAACGAGGGCTTGACGGGATGGATGTCAACATGAAAAGACATTCGATTCCATCGGACCTGTCTTTGGCCCATTGTCTCTAAGGAGAAAGTGTCTGGTTCAAATTCTCACTTTGCTTCTCACCTGAGAGATGTGAACTCAGTGGTCAATGGGAAATGAGCTGGTTTCAGTCACCAACCTCTCACTCATCACCAAGAAAATTTCCTTCAACCATACATGGATTGTGTTTTCAGGAGTGCTGGGCTTCATCCACAGTTGTGAGTAACATGCTAAAAGAGGAAAAAAGATTTGCTGCTCAGGAATGGAGACAGAAATACAGACACACACACACAGACACACACAAACACACACACACACACACACACATGACACAAAAATCACCCAAACACAGGCCGCACACACAACTGCTCGTGTTAAGCAAAATACTTAGTTGTATGAGGTGGGCTTTGAACCCGTCCATGCTCCAAAAGAAGACACACCTTTTCTATTTCACCCGTTTATTCTCATAGGGAATGTGAATAATTCTTTCAGACATGGCTCATGATGACAGGGACCACTGTCATTTCACACTCAGAGGCACAAAATAGGACTGCAAAGGATTCAGGTGTCGTCCCTGCTGACTGAAGAGGACTCCCATTTCCCCTCGAACCCAAAGACACAGCAAAAGTAGCTTTCTCTTTGAAGAGCACACAACTTTTTCAAAATACACAGCTAAAACGGTCCCCGCTTAAAGCACTTAAAGCGGGGACCGTTTTAGCTGTGTATTCTGAAAAACATGTCTAGCATTCAAAGCACGGACAGTTTTAGCTGTGTATTTTCAAAAAGTTGTCTCTACCTGCCATACCTCATGAAGTCAAAACGAGTGAGCTGTGTCCCCTTGATTTGAGCATTCTTTTAGTAAGGAAGGACTAAGTTCAATTTGAATTTTGGAAAACTGCTTCTCATCTTGTCAATCAGCTGTCAGTTTTGTGTGTTAATTTCTAGGAGAGGTAATAGAGTCAATCCAAAACCAAAGGTGTATTCAAGTCCAGATTGACAAGTCAAACCAAGAAAGCAGGCACTGAGCTGGCAGAGGGATCTTTTGCCAGTGGGCGTTAAGGCCCACATAAATCCCTGTGAAGGAATCGGGAATCAGAGACAGAAAGGGACTCGCCTAAGGCTTGTCACATAAAAGTGCCTGGCAGACTGACTGGCAGAGGGCTGGAAATCAAATCCAAATCTTCGGACGTGTAATTTCACAGGGTGCACCGCCTCCCCCAGGCCCAATGTGACACTTCAATGGCTTAACGAGGGCTTGACGGGATGGATGTCAACATGAAAAGACATTCGATTCCATCGGACCTGTCTTTGGCCCATTGTCCCTAAGGAGAAAGTGTCTGGTTCAAATTCTCACTTTGCTTCTCACCTGAGAGATGTGAACTCAGTGGTCAATGGGAAATGAGCTGGTTTCAGTCACCAACCTCTCACTCATCACCAAGAAAATTTCCTTCAACCATACATGGATTGTGTTTTCAGGAGTGCTGGGCTTCATCCACAGTTGTGAGTAACATGCTAAAAGAGGAAAAAAGATTTGCTGCTCAGGAATGGAGACAGAAATACAGACACACACACACAGACACACACACACACACACACACACACACACGACACAAAAATCACCCAAACACGGGCCGCACACACAACTGCTCGTGTTCCGCAAAATACTTAGTGGTATGAGGTGGGCTTTGAACCCGTCCATGCTCCAAAGGAAGACACACCTTTTGCTATTTCACCCGTCTATTCTCGTAGGGAATGTGAATAATTCTTTCAGACATGGCTCATGATGACAGGGACCACTCTCATTTCACCCTCAGAGGCACACAAGAGGACTGCAAAGGACTCAGGTGTCGTCCCTGCTGACTGAAGAGGACTCCCATTTCCCCTCGAACCCAAAGACACAGCAAAAGTAGCTTTCTCTTTGAAGAGCACACAACTTTTTCAAAATACAGAGCTAAAATGGTCCCTGCTTTAAATGCTTTAGCACTTAAAGCGGGGACCGTTTTAGCTGTGTATTCTGAAAAACATGTCTAGCATTCAAAGCACGGACAGTTTTAGCTGTGTATTTTCAAAAAGGTGTCTCTACCTGCCATAGCTCATGAAGTCAAAACGAGTGAGTTGTGTCCCCTTGATTTGAGCATTCTTTTAGTAAGAAAGGATTAAGTTCAATTTGAATTTTGGAAAACTGCTTCTCATCTTGTCAATCAGCTGTCAGTTTTGCGTGTTAATTTCTAGGAGAGGTAATAGAGTCAATCCAAAACCAAAGGTGTATTCAAGTCCAGATTGACAAGTCAAACCAAGAAAGCAGGCACTGAGCTGGCAGAGGGATCTTTTCCCAGTGGGCGTTAAGGCCCACATAAATCCCTGTGAAGGAATCGGGAATCAGAGACAGAAAGGGACTCGCCTAAGTCTTGTCACATGAAAGTGCCTGGCAGACTGACTGGCAGAGGGCTGGAAATCAAATCCAAATCTTCGCACGTGAAATTTCACAGGGTGCACCGCCTCCCCCAGGCCCAATGTGACACTTCAATGGCTTAACGAGGGCTTGACGGGATGGATGTCAACATGAAAAGACATAAGATTCCATCGGACCTGTCTTTGGCCCATTGTCTCTAAGGAGAATGTGCCTGGTTCAAATTCTCACTTTGCTTCTCACCTGAGAGATGTGACCTCAGTGGTCAATGGGAAATGAGCTGGTTTCAGTCACCAACCTCTCACTCATCACCAAGAAAATTTCCTTCAACCATACATGGATTGTGTTTTCAGGAGTGCTGGGCTTCATCCACAGTTGTGAGTAACATGCTAAAAGAGGAAAAAAGATTTGCTGCTCAGGAATGGAGACAGAAATACAGACACACACACACAGACACAGACACACACACACACACACACACACACGCACACACACATTACACAAAAATCACCCAAACAAAGGCCGCACACACAACTGCTCGTGTTCAGCAAAATACTTAGTGGTATGAGGTGGGCTTTGAACCCGTCCGTGCTCCAAAGGAAGACACACCTTTTGCTATTTCACCCGTTTATTCTCGTAGGTAAAGTGAATAATTCTTTCAGACATGGCTCATGATTACAGGGTCCACTCTCATTTCACCCTCAGAGGCACACAAGAGGACTGCAAAGGACTCAGGTGTCGTCCCTGCTGACTGAAGAGGACTCCCATTTCCCCTCGAACCCAAAGACACAGCAAAAGTAGCTTTCTCTTTGAAGAGCACACAACTTTTTCAAAATAACAGCTAAAACGGTCCCCGCTTAAAGCACTTAAAGCGGGGACCGTTTTAGCTGTGTATTCTGAAAAACATGTCTAGCATTCAAAGCACGGACAGTTTTAGCTGTGTATTTTCAAAAAGTTGTCTCTACCTGCCATAGCTCATGAAGTCAAAACGAGTGAGCTGTGTCCCCTTGATTTGAGCATTCTTTTAGTAAGAAAGGATTAAGTTCAATTTGAATTTTGGAAAACTGCTTCTCATCTTGTCAATCAGCTGTCAGTTTTGTGTGTTAATTTCTAGGAGAGGTAATAGAGTCAATCCAAAACCAAAGGTGTATTCAAGTCCAGATTGACAAGTCAAACCAAGAAAGCAGGCACTGAGCTGGCAGAGGGATCTTTTCCCAGTGGGCGTTAAGGCCCACATAAATCCCTGTGAAGGAATCGGGAATCAGAGACAGAAAGGGACTCGCCTAAGGCTTGTCACATAAAAGTGCCTGGCAGACTGACTGGCAGAGGGCTGGAAATCAAATCCAAATCTTCGGACGTGTAATTTCACAGGGTGCACCGCCTCCCCCAGGCCCAATGTGACACTTCAATGGCTTAACGAGGGTTTGACGGGATGGATGTCAACATGAAAAGACATTCGATTCCATCGGACCTGTCTTTGGCCCATTGTCTCTAAGGAGAAAGTGTCTGATTCAAATTCTCACTTTGCTTCTCACCTGAGAGATGTGAACTCAGTGGTCAATGGGAAATGAGCTGGTTTCAGTCACCAACCTCTCACTCATCACCAAGAAAATTTCCTTCAACCATACATGGATTGTGTTTTCAGGAGTGCTGGGCTTCATCCACAGTTGTGAGTAACATGCTAAAAGAGGAAAAAAGATTTGCTGCTCAGGAATGGAGACAGAAATACAGACAAACACACACAGACACACACACACACACACACACACACACGACACAAAAATCACCCAAACACAGGCCGCACACACAACTGCTCGTGTTCAGCAAAATACTTAGTGGTATGAGGTGGGCTTTGAACCCGTCCATGCTCCAAAGGAAGACACACCTTTTGCTATTTCACCCGTCTATTCTCGTAGGGAATGTGAATAATTCTTTCAGACATGGCTCATGATGACAGGGACCACTCTCATTTCACCCTCAGAGGCAGACTAGAGGACTGCAAAGGACTCAGGTGTCGTCCCTGCTGACTGAAGAGGACTCCCATTTCCCCTCGAACCCAAAGACACAGCAAAAGTAGCTTTCTCTTTGAAGAGCACACAACTTTTTCAAAATACAGAGCTAAAACGGTCCCCGCTTTAAATGCTTTAGCACTTAAAGTGGGGACCGTTTTAGCTGTGTATTCTGAAAAACATGTCTAGCATTCAAAGCACGGACACTTTTAGCTGTGTATTTTCAAAAAGTTGTCTCTACCTGCCATAGCTCATGATGTCAATACGAGTGAGCTGTGTCCCCCTGATTTGAGCATTCTTTTAGTAAGAAAGGATTAAGTTCAGTTTGAATTTTGGAAAACTGCTTCTCATCTTGTCAATCAGCTCTCAGTTTTGTGTGTTAATTTCTAGGAGAGGTAATAGAGTCAATCCAAAACCAAAGGTGTATTCAAGTCCAGATTGACAAGTCAAACCAAGAAAGCAGGCACTGAGCTGGCAGAGGGATCTTTTCCCAGTGGGCGTTAAGGCCCACATAAATCCCTGTGAAGGAATCGGGAATCAGAGACAGAAAGGGACTCGCCTAAGTCTTGTCACATGAAAGTGCCTGGCAGACTGACTGGCAGAGGGCTGGAAATCAAATCCAAATCTTCGCACGTGAAATTTCACAGGGTGCACCGCCTCCCCCAGGCCCAATGTGACACTTCAATGGCTTAACGAGGGCTTGACGGGATGGATGTCAACATGAAAAGACATAAGATTCCATCGGACCTGTCTTTGGCCCATTGTCTCTAAGGAGAATGTGCCTGGTTCAAATTCTCACTTTGCTTCTCACCTGAGAGATGTGACCTCAGTGGTCAATGGGAAATGAGCTGGTTTCAGTCACCAACCTCTCACTCATCACCAAGAAAATTTCCTTCAACCATACATGGATTGTGTTTTCAGGAGTGCTGGGCTTCATCCACAGTTGTGAGTAACATGCTAAAAGAGGAAAAAAGATTTGCTGCTCAGGAATGGAGACAGAAATACAGACACACACACACAGACACAGACACACACACACACACACACACACACGCACACACACATTACACAAAAATCACCCAAACAAAGGCCGCACACACAACTGCTCGTGTTCAGCAAAATACTTAGTGGTATGAGGTGGGCTTTGAACCCGTCCGTGCTCCAAAGGAAGACACACCTTTTGCTATTTCACCCGTTTATTCTCGTAGGTAAAGTGAATAATTCTTTCAGACATGGCTCATGATTACAGGGTCCACTCTCATTTCACCCTCAGAGGCACACAAGAGGACTGCAAAGGACTCAGGTGTCGTCCCTGCTGACTGAAGAGGACTCCCATTTCCCCTCGAACCCAAAGACACAGCAAAAGTAGCTTTCTCTTTGAAGAGCACACAACTTTTTCAAAATAACAGCTAAAACGGTCCCCGCTTAAAGCACTTAAAGCGGGGACCGTTTTAGCTGTGTATTCTGAAAAACATGTCTAGCATTCAAAGCACGGACAGTTTTAGCTGTGTATTTTCAAAAAGTTGTCTCTACCTGCCATAGCTCATGAAGTCAAAACGAGTGAGCTGTGTCCCCTTGATTTGAGCATTCTTTTAGGAAGAAAGGATTAAGTTCAATTTGAATTTTGGAAAACTGCTTCTCATCTTGTCAATCAGCTGTCAGTTTTGTGTGTTAATTTCTAGGAGAGGTAATAGAGTCAATCCAAAACCAAAGGTGTATTCAAGTCCAGATTGACAAGTCAAACCAAGAAAGCAGGCACTGAGCTGGCAGAGGGATCTTTTCCCAGTGGGCGTTAAGGCCCACATAAATCCCTGTGAAGGAATCGGGAATCAGAGACAGAAAGGGACTCGCCTAAGGCTTGTCACATAAAAGTGCCTGGCAGACTGACTGGCAGAGGGCTGGAAATCAAATCCAAATCTTCGGACGTGTAATTTCACAGGGTGCACCGCCTCCCCCAGGCCCAATGTGACACTTCAATGGCTTAACGAGGGTTTGACGGGATGGATGTCAACATGAAAAGACATTCGATTCCATCGGACCTGTCTTTGGCCCATTGTCTCTAAGGAGAAAGTGTCTGATTCAAATTCTCACTTTGCTTCTCACCTGAGAGATGTGAACTCAGTGGTCAATGGGAAATGAGCTGGTTTCAGTCACCAACCTCTCACTCATCACCAAGAAAATTTCCTTCAACCATACATGGATTGTGTTTTCAGGAGTGCTGGGCTTCATCCACAGTTGTGAGTAACATGCTAAAAGAGGAAAAAAGATTTGCTGCTCAGGAATGGAGACAGAAATACAGACAAACACACACAGACACACACACACACACACACACACACACGACACAAAAATCACCCAAACACAGGCCGCACACACAACTGCTCGTGTTCAGCAAAATACTTAGTGGTATGAGGTGGGCTTTGAACCCGTCCATGCTCCAAAGGAAGACACACCTTTTGCTATTTCACCCGTCTATTCTCGTAGGGAATGTGAATAATTCTTTCAGACATGGCTCATGATGACAGGGACCACTCTCATTTCACCCTCAGAGGCAGACTAGAGGACTGCAAAGGACTCAGGTGTCGTCCCTGCTGACTGAAGAGGACTCCCATTTCCCCTCGAACCCAAAGACACAGCAAAAGTAGCTTTCTCTTTGAAGAGCACACAACTTTTTCAAAATACAGAGCTAAAACGGTCCCCGCTTTAAATGCTTTAGCACTTAAAGTGGGGACCGTTTTAGCTGTGTATTCTGAAAAACATGTCTAGCATTCAAAGCACGGACACTTTTAGCTGTGTATTTTCAAAAAGTTGTCTCTACCTGCCATAGCTCATGATGTCAATACGAGTGAGCTGTGTCCCCCTGATTTGAGCATTCTTTTAGTAAGAAAGGATTAAGTTCAGTTTGAATTTTGGAAAACTGCTTCTCATCTTGTCAATCAGCTGTCAGTTTTGTGTGTTAATTTCTAGGAGAGGTAATAGAGTCAATCCAAAACCAAAGGTGTATTCAAGTCCAGATTGACAAGTCAAACCAAGAAAGCAGGCACTGAGCTCGCAGAGGGATCTTTTCCCAGTGGGCGTTAAGGCCCACATAAATCCCTGTGACCGAATCGGGAATCAGAGACAGAAAGGGACTCGCCTAAGGCTTGTCACATGAAAGTGCCTGGCAGACTGACTGGCAGAGGGCTGGAAATCAAATCCAAATCTTCGCACGTGTAATTTCACAGGGTGCACCGCCTCCCCCAGGCCCAATGTGACACTTCAATGGCTTAACGAGGGCTTGACGGGATGGATGTCAACACGAAAAGACATTCCATTCCATCGGACCTGTCTTTGGCCCATTGTCTCTAAGGAGAATGTGCCTGGTTCAAATCCTCACTTTGCTTCTCACCTGAGAGATGTGACCTCAGTGGTCAATGGGAAATGAGCTGGTTTCAGTCACCAACCTCTCACTCATCACCAAGAAAATTTCCTTCAACCATACATGGATTGTGTTTTCAGGAGTGCTGGGCTTCATCCACAGTTGTGAGTAACATGCTAAAAGAGGAAAAAAGATTTGCTGCTCAGGAATGGAGACAGAAATACAGACACACACACACAGAAACACACACACACACACACACACACACACACATGACACAAAAATCACCCAAACTCAGGCCGCACACACAACTGCTCGTGTTAAGCAAAATACTTAGTTGTATGAGGTGGGCTTTGAACCCGTCCATGCTCCAAAAGAAGACACACCTTTTGCTATTTCACCCGTTTATTCTCATAGGGAATGTGAATAATTCTTTCAGACATGGCTCATGATGACAGGGACCACTGTCATTTCACCCTCAGAGGCACAAAATAGGACTGCAAAGGATTCAGGTGTCGTCCCTGCTGACTGAAGAGGACTCCCATTTCCCCTCGAACCCAAAGACACAGCAAAAGTAGCTTTCTCTTTGAAGAGCACACAACTTTTTCAAAATACACAGCTAAAACGGTCCCCGCTTAAAGCACTTAAAGCGGGGACCGTTTTAGCTGTGTATTCTGAAAAACATGTCTAGCATTCAAAGCACGGACAGTTTTAGCTGTGTATTTTCAAAAAGGTGTCTCTACCTGCCATACCTCATGAAGTCAAAACGAGTGAGCTGTGTCCCCTTGATTTGAGCATTCTTTTAGTAAGGAAGGATTAAGTTCAATTTGAATTTTGGAAAACTGCTTCTCATCTTGTCAATCAGCTGTCAGTTTTGTGTGTTAATTTCTAGGAGAGGTAATAGAGTCAATCCAAAACCAAAGGTGTATTCAAGTCCAGATTGACAAGTCAAACCAAGAAAGCAGGCACTGAGCTGGCAGAGGGATCTTTTCCCAGTGGGCGTTAAGGCCCACATAAATCCCTGTGAAGGAATCGGGAATCAGAGACAGAAAGGGACTCGCCTAAGGCTTGTCACATAAAAGTGCCTGGCAGACTGACTGGCAGAGGGCTGGAAATCAAATCCAAATCTTCGGACGTGTAATTTCACAGGGTGCACCGCCTCCCCCAGGCCCAATGTGACACTTCAATGGCTTAACGAGGGCTTGACGGGATGGATGTCAACATGAAAAGACATTCGATTCCATCGGACCTGTCTTTGGCCCATTGTCTCTAAGGAGAAAGTGTCTGGTTCAAATTCTCACTTTGCTTCTCACCTGAGAGATGTGAACTCAGTGGTCAATGGGAAATGAGCTGGTTTCAGTCACCAACCTCTCACTCATCACCAAGAAAATTTCCTTCAACCATACATGGATTGTGTTTTCAGGAGTGCTGGGCTTTATCCACAGTTGTGAGTAACATGCTAAAAGAGGAAAAAAGATTTGCTGCTCAGGAATGGAGACAGAAATACAGACAAACACACACAGACACACACACACACACACACACACACACACGACACAAAAATCACCCAAACACAGGCCGCACACACAACTGCTCGTGTTCAGCAAAATACTTAGTGGTATGATTTGGGCTTTGAACCCGTCCATGCTTCAAAGGAAGACACACCTTTTGCTATTTCACCCGTCTATTCTCGTAGGGAATGTGAATAATTCTTTCAGACATGGCTCATGATGACAGGGACCACTCTCATTTCACCCTCAGAGGCAGACAAGAGGACTGCAAATGACTCAGGTGTCGTCCCTGCTGACTGAAGAGTACTCCCATTTCCCCTCGAACCCAAAGACACAGCAAAAGTAGCTTTGTCTTTGAAGAGCACACAACTTTTTCAAAATACAGAGCTAAAACGGTCCCTGCTTTAAATGCTTTAGCACTTAAAGCGGGGACCGTTTTAGCTGTGTATTCTGAAAAACATGTCTAGCATTCAAAGCACGGACAGTTTTAGCTGTGTATTTTCAAAAAGGTGTCTCTACCTGCCATAGCTCATGAAGTCAAAACGAGTGAGTTGTGTCCCCTTGATTTGAGCATTCTTTTAGTAAGAAAGGATTAAGTTCAGTTTGAATTTTGGAAAACTGCTTCTCATCTTGTCAATCAGCTGTCAGTTTTGTGTGTTAATTTCTAGGAGAGGTAATAGAGTCAATCCAAAACCAAAGGTGTATTCAAGTCCAGATTGACAAGTCAAACCAAGAAAGCAGGCACTGAGCTGGCAGAGGGATCTTTTCCCAGTGGGCGTTAAGGCCCACATAAATCCCTGTGAAGGAATCGGGAATCAGAGACAGAAAGGGACTCGCCTAAGGCTTGTCACATGAAAGTGCCTGGCAGACTGACTGGCAGAGGGCTGGAAATCAAATCCAAATCTTCGCACGTGTAATTTCACAGGGTGCACCGCCTCCCCCAGGCCCAATGTGACACTTCAATGGCTTAACGAGGGCTTGACGGGATGGATGTCAACATGAAAAGACATTCGATTCCATCGGACCTGTCTTTGGCCCATTGTCTCTAAGGAGAATGTGCCTGGTTCAAATTCTCACTTTGCTTCTCACCTGAGAGATATGACCTCAGTGGTCAATGGGAAATGAGCTGGTTTCAGTCACCAACCTCTCACTCATCACCAAGAAAATTTCCTTCAACCATACATGGATTGTGTTTTCAGGAGTGCTGGGCTTCATCCACAGTTGTGAGTAACATGCTAAAAGAGGAAAAAAGATTTGCTGCTCAGGAATGGAGACAGAAATACAGACACACACACACAGACACAGACAAACACACACACACACACACACACACACACATTACACAAAAATCACCCAAACAAAGGCCGCACACACAACTGCTCGTGTTCAGCAAAATACTTAGTGGTATGAGGTGGGCTTTGAACCCGTCCATGCTCCAAATGAAGACACACCTTTTGCTATTTCACCCGTTTATTCTCGTAGGTAAAGTGAATAATTCTTTCAGACATGGCTCATGATGACAGGGTCCACTCTCATTTCACCCTCAGAGGCACACAAGAGGACTGCAAAGGACTCAGGTGTCGTCCCTGCTGACTGAAGAGGACTCCCATTTCCCCTCGAACCCAAAGACACAGCAAAAGTAGCTTTCTCTTTGAAGAGCACACAACTTTTTCAAAATACACAGCTATAACGGTCCCCGCTTAAAGCACTTAAAGCGGGGACCGTTTTGGCTGTGTATTCTGAAAAACATGTCTAGCATTCAAAGCACGGACAGTTTTAGCTGTGTATTTTCAAAAAGTTGTCTCTACCTGCCATAGCTCATGAAGTCAAAACGAGTGAGTTGTGTCCCCTTGATTTGAGCATTCTTTTAGTAAGAAAGGATTAAGTTCAATTTGAATTTTGGAAAACTGCTTCTCATCTTGTCAATCAGCTGTCAGTTTTGTGTGTTAATTTCTAGGAGAGGTAATAGAGTCAATCCAAAACCAAAGGTGTATTCAAGTCCAGATTGACAAGTCAAACCAAGAAAGCAGGCACTGAGCTGGCAGAGGGATCTTTTCCCAGTGGGCGTTAAGGCCAACATAAATCCCTGTGAAGGAATCGGGAATCAGAGACAGAAAGGGACTCGCCTAAGGCTTGTCACATGAAAGTGCCTGGCAGACTGACTGGCAGAGGCCTGGAAATCAAATCCAAATCTTCGCACGTGTAATTTCACAGGGTGCACCGCCTCCCCCAGGCCCAATGTGACACTTCAATGGCTTAACGAGGGCTTGACGGGATGGATGTCAACATGAAAAGACATAAGATTCCATCGGACCTGTCTTTGGCCCATTGTCTCTAAGGAGAATGTGCCTGGTTCAAATTCTCACTTTGCTTCTCACCTGAGAGATATGACCTCAGTGGTCAATGGGAAATGAGCTGGTTTCAGTCACCAACCTCTCACTCATCACCAAGAAAATTTCCTTCAACCATACATGGATTGTGTTTTCAGGAGTGCTGGGCTTCATCCACAGTTGTGAGTAACATGCTAAAAGAGGAAAAAAGATTTGCTGCTCAGGAATGGAGACAGAAATACAGACACACACACACAGACACACACACAGACACACACACACACACACACACACGACACAAATTCACCCAAACACAGGCCGCACACACAACTGCTCGTGTTCAGCAAAATACTTAGTGGTATGAGGTGGGCTTTGAACCCGTCCATGCTCCAAAGGAAGACACACCTTTTGCTATTTCACCCGTCTATGCTTGTAGGGAATGTGAATAATTCTTTCAGACATGGCCCATGATGACAGGGACAACTCTCATTTCACACTCAGAGGCAGAAAAGAGGACTGCAAAGGACTCAGGTGTCATCCCTGCTGACTGAAGAGGACTCCCATTTCCCCTCGAACCCAAAGACACAGCAAAAGTAGCTTTCTCTTTGAAGAGCACACAACTTTTTCAAAATACACAGCTAAAACCCCAAAGCTGTGTTATTTTCAAAAATACAAATAAAGCCCTTAGCTATATCTCAGAAAATAATACAAATACACCCCCAAGCTCGTTTGTTTTCAAAAATACAAATACAACCCTTAGCTGTATCCCGGAAAATAATACAAATACACCCCCAAGTTGTGTTATTTTGCAAATTACAAATACAACACTGAGCTCTATCTCGGAAAATAATACAAATACACCGCAAAGCTGTGTTATTTTCAAAAATACAAATACAACCCATAGCTGTATCTTGGAAAATAATACAAATACATTCCAAAGCTGTGTTATTTTCTAAAATACAAATACAACCCTGAGCTGTATCTCGAAAAATAATACGAATACACCATCGAGCTGTGTAATTTTCAAAAATACATATACAACCCTGAGGTGTAACTCGGAAAATAATACAAATACACCCCCAAGCTGTGTTATTTTCAAAAATACAAATAAAACCCTGAGCTCTATCTCGGGAAATAATACAAAAACACCCACAAGCTGTGTTATTTTCAAAAATACAAATACAACCCTTACCTGTATCTCGGAAAATAATAAAAATACACACACAAGCTCTGTTATTTTCAAAAACACAAATACAACCCACAGCTGTATCTCGGAATATAATACAAATACACCCCAAAGCTGTGTTATTTTCAAAAATACAAATAAAGCTCTCAGCTGTATCTCAGAAAATAATACAAATACACCCTTAAGCACGTTTATTTTCAAAAATACAAATACAACCCTTAGCTGTATCTCGGAAAATAATACAAATATACCCCCAAGCTCTGTTATTTTCAAATATACAAATAAAACCCACAGCTGTATCTCGGAAAATAATACAAATACACCACCAAGCTGTGTTATTTTTAAAAATACAAACACAGCCCTTAGCTGTATCTCGGAAAATAATACAAATACATCCCCAAGCTCTTTTATTTTCGAAAATACAAATACAACCCTTAGCTGTATATCCGAAAATAATACAAATACACCCCCAAGCTGTGTTATTTTCCAAAATACAAATAGAACCCTTAGCTGTATCTCGGAAAATAATACATATACACCGACAAGCTGGGTTATTTTTAAAAATACAAATACAACCCATAGCTGTATCTTGGAAAATGATATAAATACACCCCCAAGCTGTGTTATTTTCCAAAATACAAATACAACCCTGAGCTCTATGTCGGAAAAAAATACAAATACTCCCCCAAGCTGTGTTATTTTCAAAAATACAAATACAACCTATAGCTGTATCTTGGAAAATAATACAAATACACACCAGAGCTGTGTTATTTTCAAAAATACAAATACAACACTTAACCGTATCTCAAAAAATAATACAAATACACCCCCAACCTGTGTTATTTTCCAAAATACAAATACAAGCCTGAGCTGTATCTCGGAAGATAATAAAAATACACCCACAATCTCTGTTATTTTCAAAAATACAAATATAACCCACAGCTGTATCTCGGAAAATAATACAATTACACCCAAAAGCTGTGTAATTTTCAAAAATACAAATACAGCTCTTAGCTGTATCTCGGAAAATAATACAAATGCACCCGCAAGCAATGTTATTTTGCAAAATACAAATGCAACCCTGAGCTGTATCTCGGAAAATAATATAAATACACCTCCAAGCTGTGTTATTTTCAAAAATACAATACAACCCATAGCTGTATCTCGGAAAATAATACAAATACACCTTCAAGCTGTGTTGATTTCAAAAATAGAAATACAAACCTTAGCTGTATCTCAGAAAATAATACAAATACACCCCCAAGATGTGTTATTTTCAAAAATACAAATACAACCCTTAGCTGTATCTCGGAAATTAATACAAATATACCCCCAAGCTCTGTTATTTTCAAATATACAAATAAAACCCACAGCTGTATCTCGGAAAATAATACAAATACACCACCAAGCTGTGTTATTTTTAAAAATACAAACACAGCCCTTAGCTGTATCTCGGAAAATAATACAAATACATCCCCAAGCTCTTTTATTTTCAAAAATACAAATACAACTCTTAGCTGTATATCCGAAAATAATACAAATACACCCCCAAGTTGTGTTATTTTCCAAAATACAAATAGAACCCTTAGCTGTATCTCGGAAAATAATACATATACACCGACAAGCTGTGTTATTTTTAAAAATACAAATACAACCCATAGCTGTATCTTGGAAAATGATATAAATACACCCCCAAGCTGTGTTATTTTCCAAAATACAAATACAACCCTGAGCTGTATGTCGGAAAAAAATACAAATACTCCCCCAAGCTGTGTTATTTTCAAAAATACAAATACAACCTATAGCTGTATCTTGGAAAATAATACAAATACACACCGGAGCTGTGTTATTTTCAAAAATACAAATACAACCCTTAACCGTATCTCAAAAAATAATACAAATACACCCCCAACCTGTGTTATTTTCCAAAATACAAATACAAGCCTGAGCTGTATCTCGGAAGATAATAAAAATACACCCACAATCTCTGTTATTTTCTAAAATACAAATATAACCCACAGCTGTATCTCGGAAAATAATACAATTTCACCCCAAAGCTGTGTAATTTTCAAAAATACAAATACAGCTCTTAGCTGTATCTCGGAAAATAATACAAATACACCCGCAAGCTATGTTATTTTGCAAAATACAAATGCAACCCTGAGCTGTATCTCGGAAAATAATATAAATACACCTCCAAGCTGTGTTATTTTCAAAAATACAATACAACCCATAGCTGTATCTCGGAAAATAATACAAATACACCTTCAAGCTGTGTTGATTTCAAAAATAGAAATACAAACCTTAGCTGTATCTCAGAAAATAATACAAATACACCCCCAAGATGTGTTATTTTCAAAAATACAAATACAACCCTTAGCTGTATCTCGGAAAATAATACAAATACACCCCCAAGCTCTGTTAATTTCTAAAATACAAATATAAGCCACAGCTGTATCTCGGAAAATAATACAAATACACCCCCAAGCTGTGTTATTTTCAACAATACAAATACAGCCCTTAATTGAATCTCAGAATATAATGCAAATACACCCCCAAGATCGTTTATTTTCAACAATAAAAATACAACCCTTAGCTGTATCTCGGAAAATAATACAAATACACCACCAAGCTGTGTTATTTTCAAAAATACAAATACAACTCTTAGCTGTATCTCGGAAAATAATACAAATACACCCCCAAGCTGTGTTATTTTCCAAAATACAAATAAAACCCAGAGCTGTATCTCGGATAATAATGGAAATACACCCACAAGCTGTGTTATTTTCAAAAATACAAACACAACCCATAGCTGTATATCGGAAAATAATACAAATACACCGCAAAGCTGTGTTATTTTCAAAAATACAAATACAATCCTTAGCTGGATCTCAGAAAATAATACAACTACACCACCAAGCTGTGTTATTTTCAAAAATACAAATACAAACCTGAGCTGTATCTCGGAAAATAATACAAAATCACCCACAAGCTGTGTTATTTTCAAAAATACAAATACAACCATTAGCTGTATCTCGGAAAATAATACAAATACACCCCCAAGCTCTGTTATTTTCAATAATACAAATACAACCCTTAGCTGTATCTCAGAAAATAATACAAATACACCCCCAATCTGTGTTATTTTCAAAAATAGAAATACAAACCTTAGCTGTATCTCGGAAAATAATACAAAAACACCCCCAAGCTGTGTTATTTTCAAAAATACAAATACAACCCTTAGCTGTATCTCGGAAAATAATACAAATACACCCCCAAGCTGTGTTATTTTCAAAAATACAAATACAACCCTGAGGTGTATCTCGGAAAATAATTCAAATACACCCCCAAGCTATGTTATTTTCAAAAATACAAATACAAACCTTAGCTGTATCTTAGAAAATAATATAAATACACCCACAATCTGTGTTATTTTCAAAAATACAAATACAACCCTTAGTTGTATCTCAGAAAATAATACAAATACACCCCCAAGATGTGTTATTTACAAAAAACATATACAATCCTTAGCTGTATCTCGGAAAATAATACAA
The DNA here is from genome assembly GCF_048565385.1 of Saimiri boliviensis. NCBI lineage: Eukaryota > Metazoa > Chordata > Mammalia > Primates > Cebidae > Saimiri > Saimiri boliviensis. The sequence goes on along the minus strand of NC_133459.1, from coordinate 122,650,854 downwards.
ATACACCCCCAAGCTGTATTATTTTCAACAATACAAATAAAGCCCTTAGCTGTATCTCAGAAAATAATACAAATACACCCCAAAGATCGTTTATTGTCAACAATAAAAATACAACTCTTAGCTATATCTCAGAAAATAATACAAATACACTCCCAAGCTGTGTTATTTTCCAAAATACAAATAAAACCCTGAGCTGTATCTCGGATAATAATAGAAATACACCCCCAAGCTGTGCTATTTTCCAAAATACAAATAAAACCCTGAGCTGTATCTAGGATAATAATAGAAATACACCCACATGCTGTGTTATTTTCAAAAATACAAATACAACCCATAGCTGTATCTCGGAAAATAATACAAATACACCCACAAGCTTTGTTATTTTCAAAAATGCAAATACAATCCTAAGCTGTATCTTGGAAAATAATACAAACACACCACCAAGCTGTGTTATTTTCAAAAATACAAATAAAACCCTGAGCTGTAACTCGGAAAATAATACAAATACACCCCCTAGCGGTGTTATTTTCAACAACACAAATACAACCCTGAGCTGTATCTTGGAAAATAATACAAAAACACCCCCAAGCTGTGTTATTTTCAAAAATACAAATACAACCCTTAGCTGTATCTCGGAAAATAATACAAATACACCCCCAATCTGTGTTATTTTCAAAAATAGAAATACACACCTTAGCTGTATCTCAGAAAATAATACAAAAACACCCCCAGGATGTGTTATTTTCAAAAATACAAATACAACCCTGAGCTGTATCACGGAATATAATACAAATACACCCCAAAGCTGTGTTATTTTCAAAAATACAAATACAACCCTTAGCTTTATGTCAGAAAATAATAAAAATACACCCTCAAAATGTGTTATTTTCAAAAATACATATACAACCCCTAGCTGTATATCGGAAAATAATTCAAATACACCCCCAAGCTATGTCATTTTCAAAAATACAAATGTAACCCTGAGCTGTAACTCGGAAAATAATAAAAATAAAACTCCAAGCTGTGTTATTTTCAAAAATACAAATACCACCCTGAGCTGTATCTCGGAAAATAATAAAAAAAACACCCCGAAGCTGTGTTATTTTCAAAAAAATACAAATACAACACTTAGCTGCATCTCGGAAAATAATACAAATACACCCCCAAGCTGTGTTATTTTCCAAAATACAAATACAACCCTGAGCTGTATCTCGGAAAATAATACAAAAACACCCCCAAGCTGTGTTATTTTCCAAAATACAAATACAACCATAGCTGTATATTGGAAAATAATACAAATACACCCCCAGGCTGTGTTATTTTCAAAAATACAAATACAACCCTGAACTGCATCTCGAATAATAAAAGAAATACACACCCAAGCTTTGTTATTTTCAAAAATACAAATACAACCCATAGCCGTATCTCGGAAAATAACAGAAATACTCCCCCAAGCTGTTTTATTTTCAAAAATACATATAAAATCTTTAGCTGTATCTCGGAAAATAATACAAATACACACCCAATCTGTGTTATTTTCAAAAATACAAATAAAACCCTGAACTGTAACTCGAAAAATAATACAAATACACCCCCAAGCTTTGTTATTTTCAAAAATACAAATACAACCCTGAGCTGTATCTCGGAAAATAATACAAAAACACCCCCAATCTGTGTTATTTTCAAAAATAAAAATACAACCCTTACCTGTATCTCGGAAATTAATAAAAATACACCCCCAAGCTCTGTTATTTTCAAAATACAAATACAACCAACAGCTGTATCTCGGAAAATAATACAAATACACCCCAAAGCTGTGTTATTTTCAAAAATACAAATACAGCTCTTAGCTGTATCTCAGAAAATAATACAAATACACCCACAAGCACGTTTATTTTCAAAAATACATATACAACCCTTAGCTGTATCTCGGAAAATAATACAAATACACCCCCAAGCTGTGTTATTTTGCAAAACACAAATACAACCCTGAGCTGTATCTCGGAAAATAATACAAATACACCCCCAAGCTGTGTTATTTTCAAAAATAGAAATAAAACCCAAAGCTGTATCTCGGAAAATAATAAAAATACACCCCCAATCTGCGTTGTTTTCAAAAATACAAACACCACCCTTAGCTGTATCTCGGAAAATAATACAAATACACACCCAAGTTCTGTTATTTTCAATAATACAAATACAACCCTTAGCTGTATCTCGGAAAATGATACAAATACACCCCCAAGCTGTGTTATTTTTAAAAATAGAAATAAAACCCTTAGCTGTATCTCGGAAAAAAATACAAATACACCCTCAAGCTGTGTTATTTTCAAAAATACAAATACAACCCTTTGCTGTATCTCAGAAAATAATACAAATACACCCCCAAGATGTGTTATTTTCAAAAATACAAATACAACCCTTAGCTGTACCTTGGAAAATAATACAAATACTCCCCGAAGCTCTGTTAATTTCAAAAACACAAATACAACCCACAGCTCCATCTCGGAAAATAATACAAATACACCCCCAAGCTGTGTTATTTTCAAAAATACAAATACAACCCTGAGCTGTAACTCGGAAAATAATACAAAAACACCCCCTAGCGGTGTTATTTTCAAAAATACAAATACAACCCTGAGCTGTATCTCGGAAAACAATACACAAACACCCCGAAGCTGTGTTATTTTCAAAAATACAAATACAACAATTAGCTGTATCTCGGAAAATAATACAAATACACCCCAAATTTCTGTTATTTTCAATAATACAAATACAAACCTTAGCTGTATCTCCGAAAATAATACAAATACACCATCTAGCTGTGTTATTTTCAAAAACACAAATACAACCCTTAGCTGTATCTCGGAAAACGATACAAATACACCCCAAAGCTGTGTTATTTTAAAAAATAGAAATAAAACCCATAGCTCTATCTCGGAAAATAATACAAATACACCCCCAAGCTGTGTTATTTTCAAAGATACAAATACAACCCTTAGCTGTATCTCGGAAAATAATACAAATACACCCCTAAGCTCTGTTATTTTCAATAATACAAATACAACCCTTAGCTGTATCTCGGAAAATAATACAAATACACCCCCAAGCTGTGTTATTTTCAAAAATAGAAATAAAACCCAAAGCTGTATCTCGGAAAATAATAAAAATACACCCCCAATCTGCGTTGTTTTCAAAAATACAAATAAAACCCACAGCTGTATCTTGGAAAATAATACAAATACACACCAAAGCTGTGTTATTTTCAAAAATACAAATAAAGCCCTTAGCTATATCTCAGAAAATAATACAAATACACCCCCAAGCTCGTTTGTTTCCAAAAATACAAATACAACCCTTAGCTGTATCTCGGAAAATAATACAAATACACCCCCAAGCTGTGTTATTTTCAAAAATACATATACAACCCATAACTGTATCTCGGAAAATAATACAAATACACCCACAAGCTGTGTTATTTTCAAAAATACAAATACAACCCTTACCTGTATCTCGGAAAATAATACAAATACACCCACAAGCTGTGTTATTTTCAAAAATACAAATACAACCGTGAGCTCTAACTCAGAAAATAATACAAAGACACCCCCAAGCAGTGTTATTTTCAAAAATACATGTAAATCCCTGAGCTGTATCTTGGAAACTAATACAAAAACACCCGCAAGCTGTATCATTTTCAAAAATACAAATACAACCCTTAGCTGTATCTCGGAAAATAATACAAATACACCCCCAAGCTCTGTAATTTTCAATAAAACAAATACAACCCTTAGCTGTATCTCGGAAAATGATACAAATACACCCACAAGCTGTGTTATTTTCAAAAATAAAAATAAAACACTTAGCTGTATCTCAGCAAATAATACAAATACAACCCCAAGCTGTGCTATTTTCAAAAACACAAATACAACCCTTAGCTGTATCTCGGAAAATAATATAAATACACCCCCAAGCGGTGTTATTTTCAAAAATACAAATACAACCCTTAGCTGTATCTCAGAAAATAATACAAATACACCCACAAGCTGTGTTATTTTCAAAAATACAAATACAAGTCTGAGCTGTAACTCGGAAAATAATACAAATACACCCCGAAGCTGTGTTATTTTCAAAAATACAAATACAACCCTGAGCTGTATATCGGAAAATAAAATAAAAACACCCCCAAGCTGTGTTATTTTCAAAAATACAAATACAACCCTTAGCTGTATCTCAGAAAATAATACACATACACCACCAAGCTCTATTATTTTCAATAATACAAATAAAACCCTTAGCTGTACCTCCGAAAATAATACAAATAAACCCCCAACCAGTTTTATTTTCAAAAATAAAATACAACCCTTAGCTGTATCTCGGAAAATAATGCAAATACACCCCCAAGCTGTGTTATTTCCAAAAATACAAATACAACCCTTAGCTGTGTCTCGGAAAATAATACAAGTACACCCACAAGCTGTGTTATTTTCAAAAATACAAATACAACCGTTAGCTGTATCTCGGAAAATTATACAAATACACCGCCAAGTTGCGTAATTTTCAAAAATACAATACAACCCTTAGCTGTATCTCGGAAAATAATACAAATACATCCCCAAGAGCTGTTATTTTCAAAAATACAAATATAACCCTTAGATTTGTCTCGGAAAATAAAACAAATGCACCCCCAAGCTGCGTTATTTTCAAAAATGCAAATACAACCCATAGCTGTATCTCAGAAAATAATACAAATACACCCCAAAGCTGTGTTATTTTTCAAAGTACAAATAAAACCCTGAGCTGTATCACGGAAAATAATACAAATACACCCCCAAGCTGTGTTATTTTCAAAAATACAAAGGCAAACCTTAGCTGTATCTCAGAAAATAATATAAATACACCACCAAGCTGTGTTATTTTCAAAAATACAAATACAACCCATAGCTGTATCTCAGAAAATAATAAAAATACACCCCCAAGATGCGTTATTTTCAAAAATACAAATACAACCCTTAGCTTTATATCAGAAAATAATAAAAATACACCCCCAATCTGCGTTATTTTCAAAAATACAAATACAACCCACAGCTGTATCTTGGAAAATAATACAAATACACCACAAAGCTGTGTTATTTTCAAAAATACAAATAAAACCCTTAGCTATATCTCAGAAAATAATACAAATACACCCACAGGCTCGTTTATTTTCAAAAATACAAATACAACCCTTAGCTGTATCCCGGAAAATAATACAAATACACCCCCAAGCTGTGTTTTTTTTCAAAATACAAATACAACCCTGAGCTCTATCTCAGAAAATAATACAAATACACCACCAAGCTGTGTTATTTTCAAAAATACAAATACAACACATAGTTGTATCTTGGAAAATAATACAAATACATTCCGAAGCTGTGTATTTTCTAAAATAAAAATACAACCCTTAGCTGTATCTCGAAAAATAATACAAATAAACCACCGAGCTGTGTTATTTTCAAAAATACAAATACAACCCTTAGCTGTATCTCGGAAAGTAATACAAATAAACCCCCAAGCTGTGTTATTTTCAAAAATACAAATATAACCCTGAGCTGTATCTCGGAATATAATACAAATACACACCCAAGCTGCGTTCTTTTCAAAAATACAAATACAACCCTTAGCTGTATCTCGGAAAATAATACAAATACGCCCCCAAGCTGTGTTATTTTCCAAAATACAAATACAAACCTTATCTGTATCTGGGAAAATAATACAAATACACCCCCAAGCTGTGTTATTTTCAAAAATACAAATACAACCATTAGCTGTATCTCGGAAAATAATACAAATACACCCCAAAGCTGCGTTATTTTCAAAAATACAAATACAACCCTTAGCTGTATCTCGGAAAATAATACAAATACACACCCAAGTTCTGTTATTTTCAATAATACAAATACAACCCTTAGCTATATCTCGGAAAACAATACAAATACACCCCAAAGATGTGTTATTTTAAAAAATAGAAATAAAACCCATAGCTCTATCTCGGAAAATAATACAAATACACCCACAAGCTGTGTTATTTTCAAAAATACAAATACAACCCTTAGCTGTATCTCGGAAAATAATACAAATACACCCCTAAGCTCTGTTATTTTCAATAATACAAGTACAACCCTTTGCTGTATCTCGGAAAATAATACAAATACACCCCCAAGCTGTGTTATTTTCAAAAATAGAAATAAAACCCAAAGCTGTATCTCGGAAAATAATACAAATACACCCCCAAGCTGTATTATTTTCAACAATACAAATACAGCCCTTAGCTTTATCTCAGAAAATAATACAAATACACCCCAAAGATCGTTTATTTTCAACAATAAAACTACAACTCTTAGCTATATCTCGGAAAATAATACAAATACACCCCCAAGCTGTGTTATTTTCAAAAATACAAATACAACTCAGCTGTATCTCGGAAAATAATACAAATACACCCCCAAGCTCTGTTATTTTCAATAATACAAATACAACCCTTAGCTGTATCTCGGAAAATGATACAAATACACCTCCAAGCTGTGTTATTTTCAAAAATAGAAATAAAACCCAAAGCTGTATCTCGGAAAATAATACAAAAACACACCCAAGCTGTGTTATTTAAAAAAATAAAAATACAACCCTTACCTTTATCTCGGAAAATAATAAAAATACACCCCCAAGCTCTGTTATTTTCAAAAATACAAATACAACCCATGGCTGTATCTCGGAAAATAATACAAATACACCCCAAAGCTGTGTTATTTTCAAAAATACAAATAGAGCTCTTAGCTGTATCCTCAGAAAATAATACAAATACACACCCAAGCACGTTTATTTTCAAAAATACAAATACAAACCTTAGCTGTATCTCAGAAAATAATATAAATACACCCCAAAGCTGTGTTAATTTCAAAAATACAAATACAAACCTCAGCTGTATCTCAGAAAATAATAAAAATACACCCCCAAGTTGTGTTATTTTCAAAAATACAAATACAACACTTAGCTGTATCTCGGAAAATAATAAAAATACATGCCCAATCTGCGTTATTTTCAAAAATACAAATAAAACCCACAGCTGTATCTTGGAAAATAATACAAATACACCCCAAAGCTGTGTTATTTTCAAAAATACAAATAAAGCACTTAGCTATATCTCAGAAAATAATACAAAAACACCCTCAAGCTGTGTTATTTTGCAAAATACATATACAACCCTGAGCTCTATCTCGGAAAATAATACAAATACACCGCGAAGCTGTGTTATTTTCAAAAATACAAATACAACCCAAAGCTGTATCTTGGAAAATAATACAAATACATTCCAAAACTTTGTTATTTTCTAAAATACAAATCCAACCCTGAGCTGTATCTCGAAAAATAATACAAATACACCACCGAGCTGTGTTATTTTCAAAAATACAAATACAACCCTGAGCTGTATCTCGGAATATAATACAAATAAACCCCCAAGCTGCGTTATTTTCAAAAATACACATACAACCCTTAGCTGTATCTCGGAAAATAATACAAATACACCCCCAAGCTGTGTTATTTTAAAAAATACAAATACAACCCTTAGCTGTATCTCGGAAAATAATACAAATACACCCCCAAGTTGTGTTATTTTCAAAAATACAAATACAACACTTAGCTGTATATCGAAAAATAATGCAAATACACACGCAAGGTGTGTTATTTTCAAAAATACAAATACAACCATTAGCTGTATCTCGGAAAATAATACAAATACACCCCAAAGCTGCGTTATTTTCAAAAATACAAACACCACCCTTAGCTGTATCTCGGAAAATAATACAAATACACACCCAATTTCTGTTATTTTCAATAATACAAATACAACCCTTAGCTGTATCTCGGAAAATGATACAAATACACCCCCAAGCTGTGTTATTTTTAAAAATAGAAATAAAACCCTTAGCTGTATCTCGGAAAAAAATACAAATACACACTCAAGCTGTGTTATTTTCAAAAATACAAATACAACCCTTTGCTGTATCTCAGAAAATAATACAAATACACCCCCAAGATGTGTTATTTTCAAAAATACAAATACAACCCTTAGCTGTATCTCGGAAAATAATACAAATACACCCCTAAGCTCTGTTATTTTCAATAATACAAGTACAACCCTTTGCTGTATCTCGGAAAGTAATACAAATAAACCCCCAAGCTGTGTTATTTTCTAAAATACAAATATAACCCTGAGCTGTATCTCGGAATATAATACAAATACACACCCAAGCTGCGTTCTTTTCAAAAATACAAATACAACCCTTAGCTGTATCTCGGAAAATAATACAAATACGCCCCCAAGCTGTGTTATTTTCCAAAATACAAATACAAACCTTATCTGTATCTGGGAAAATAATACAAATACACCCCCAAGCTGTGTTATTTTCAAAAATACAAATACAACCATTAGCTGTATCTCGGAAAATAATACAAATACACCCCAAAGCTGCGTTATTTTCAAAAATACAAATACAACCCTTAGCTGTATCTCGGAAAATAATACAAATACACACCCAAGTTCTGTTATTTTCAATAATACAAATACAACCCTTAGCTATATCTCGGAAAACAATACAAATACACCCCAAAGATGTGTTATTTTAAAAAATAGAAATAAAACCCATAGCTCTATCTCGGAAAATAATACAAATACACCCACAAGCTGTGTTATTTTCAAAAATACAAATACAACCCTTAGCTGTATCTCGGAAAATAATACAAATACACCCCTAAGCTCTGTTATTTTCAATAATACAAGTACAACCCTTTGCTGTATCTCGGAAAATAATACAAATACACCCCCAAGCTGTGTTATTTTCAAAAATAGAAATAAAACCCAAAGCTCTATCTCGGAAAATAATACAAATACACCCCCAAGCTGTATTATTTTCAACAATACAAATACAGCCCTTAGCTTTATCTCAGAAAATAATACAAATACACCCCAAAGATCGTTTATTTTCAACAATAAAACTACAACTCTTAGCTATATCTCGGAAAATAATACAAATACACCCCCAAGCTGTGTTATTTTAAAAATACAAATACAACTCAGCTGTATCTCGGAAAATAATACAAATACACCCCCAAGCTGTGCTATTTTCCAAAATACAAATAAAACCCTGAGCTGTATCTAGGATAATAATAGAAATACACCCACATGCTGTTTTATTTTCAAAAATACAAATACAACCCATAGCTGTATCTCGGAAAATAACACAAATACACCCCCAAGCTATGTTATTTTCAAAAATGCAAATACAATCCTTAGCTGTATCTTGGAAAATAATACAAACACACCAACAAGCTGTGTTATTTTAAAAATACAAATAAAACCCTGAGCTGTAACTCGGAAAATAATACAAATACACCCCCTAGCGGTGTTATTTTCAACAATACAAATACAACCCTGAGCTCTATCTCGGAAAATAATACAAAAACCCCCACAAGCTGTGTTATTTTCCAAAATACAAATACAGGCCTTAGCTGTATCTCGGAAAATAATACAAATACACCCCCAAGCTCTGTTATTTTCAATAATAAAAATACAACCCTGAGCTGTATCGCGGAAAATAATACAAATACACCCCCAAGATGTGTTATTTTCAAAAATACAAATAAAACCCTTAGCTGTATGTCAGAAAATAATAAAAATACACCCTCAAAATGTGTTATTTTCAAAAATACAAATACAACCCTTAGCTGTATCTCGGAAAATAATTCAAATACACCCCCAAGCTGTGTCATTTTCAAAAATACAAATGCAACCCTGAGCTGTAACTCGGAAAATAATAAAAATAAAACTACAAGCTGTGTTATTTTCAAAAATACAAATACCACGCAGAGCACTATCTCGGAAAATAATAAAAAAAGTACCCCGAAGCTGTGTTTTTTTCAAAAATACAAATACAACCCTTAGCTGTATCTCGGAAAATAATAAAAATACACACCCAATCTGCGTTATTTTCAAAAATACAAATACAACCCACAGCTGTATCTTGGAAAATAATACAAATAAACACGAAAGCTGTGTTATTTTCAAAAATACAAATAAAGCCCTTAGCTATATCTTAGAAAATAATACAAATACACCCACAAGCTCGTTTATTTTCAAAAATACAAATACAACCCTTAACTGTATCCCGGAAAATAATAGAAATACACCCACAAGCTGTGTTATTTTGCAAAATACAAATAGAACCTTGAGCTCTATCTCGGAAAATAATACAAATACACCACCAAGCTGTGTTATTTACAAAAATAAAAATAAACCCCATAGCTGTATCTCGGAAAATAATACAAATACACCCCAACGCTGTGTTATTTTCTAAAATACATATACAACCCTGAGCTGTAACTCGGAAAATAATACAAATACACCCCGAAGCTGTGTTATTTTCAAAAATACAAATACAACCATTAGCTGTATCTCAGAAAATAATACAAATACACCCCAAAGCTCTGTTATTTTCAGTAATACAAATACAAACCTTAGCGGTATCTCGGAAAATAATACAAATACACCACCAAGCTGTGTTATTTTCAAAAATACAAATACAACCCTTAGCTGTATCTCGGAAAATAATACAAATACACCCACAATCTGTGTTATTTTCAAAAATCAAATACAACCTATAGCTTTATCTCAGAAAATAATACAAGTACACCCACAAGACATGTTATTTTCAAAAATGCAAATACAACCCTTAGCTGTATCTTTGAAAATAATACAAATACACCCCCAAGCTGTGTTATTTTCAAAAATACAAATAAAACCCTGAGTTGTATCTTGGAAAATAATTATAAAATAACCCCAACTGTTTTATTTTCAAAAATACAAATACAACCCTTAGCTGTATCTCAGAAAATAATACAAATACACCCCAAATTTCTGTTATTTTCAATAATACAAATACAAACCTTAGCTGTATCTCGGAAAATAATACAAATACACCCAAAAGCTGTGTTATTTTCAAAAATACAAATACAACCCTGAGGTGTATCTCGGAAAATAATTCAAATACACAGCCAAGCTCTGTTATTTTCAAAAATACAAATACAACCCATAGCAGTATCTCGGAAAATAATACAAATACACCCCCAAGCTGTGTTATTTTCAAAAAAATACAAATACAACCCTTAGCTGCATCTCGGAAAATAATACAAATACACCCCCAAGCTGTGTTATTTTCGAAAATACAAATACAACCCTGAGCTGTATCTCGGAAAATAATACAAAAACACCCCCAAGCTGTGTTATTTTCCAAAATACAAATACAACCCATAGCTGTATCTTGGAAAATAATACAAATACACCCCCAGGTTGTGTTATTTTCAAAAATATAAATACAACCCTGAACTGTATCTTGAATAATAAAAGAAATACACACCCAAGCTTTGTTATTGTCAAAAATACAAATACCACCCTGAGCTGTAACTCCGAAAATAATACAAAAACACCACCAATCTGTGTTATTTTCAAAAATAAAAATACAACCCTTACCTGTATCTCGGAAAATAATAAAAATACAACCCCAAGCTCTGTTATTTCCAAAATTCAAATACAACCCAAAGCTGTATCTCGGAAAATAATTCAAATACACCCCCAAGCTGTGTCATTTTCAAAAATACAAATGCAACCCTGAGCTGTAACTCGGAAAATAATAAAAATAAAACTACAAGCTGTGTTATTTTCAAAAATACAAATACCACGCAGAGAACTATCTCGGAAAATAATAAAAAAAGTACCCCGAAGCTGTGTTTTTTTCAAAAATACAAATACAACCCTTAGCTGTATCTCGGAAAATAATAAAAATACACACCCAATCTGCGTTATTTTCAAAAATACAAATACAACCCACAGCTGTATCTTGGAAAATAATACAAATACACACGAAAGCTGTGTTATTTTCAAAAATACAAATAAAGCCCTTAGCTATATCTTAGAAAATAATACAAATACACCCACAAGCTCATTTATTTTCAAAAATACAAATACAACCCTTAACTGTATCCCGGAAAATAATAGAAATACACCCACAAGCTGTGTTATTTTCAAAAATCAAATACAACTTATAGCTTTATCTCAGAAAATAATACAAGTACACCCACAAGACATGTTATTTTCAAAAATGCAAATACAACCCTTAGCTGTATCTTTGAAAATAATACAAATACACCCCCAAGCTGTGTTATTTTCAAAAATACAAATAAAACCCTGAGTTGTATCTTGGAAAATAATTATAAAATAACCCCAACTGTTTTATTTTCAAAAATACAAATACAACCCTTAGCTGTATCTCGGAAAATAATACAAATACACCCCAAATTTCTGTTATTTTCAATAATACAAATACAAACCTTAGCTGTATCTCGGAAAATAATACAAATACACCCAAAAGCTGTGTTATTTTCAAAAATACAAATACAACCCTGAGGTGTATCTCGGAAAATAATTCAAATACACAGCCAAGCTCTGTTATTTTCAAAAATACAAATACAACCCATAGCAGTATCTCGGAAAATAATACAAATACACCCCCAATCTGTGTTATTTTCAAAAATACAAATACAATCCTTAACTGTATCTCGAAAAATAATACAAATACACCCCCAAGCTGTGTTATTTTCAAAAAAATACAAATACAACCCTTAGCTGCATCTCGGAAAATAATACAAATACACCCCCAAGCTGTGTTATTTTCGAAAATACAAATACAACCCTGAGCTGTATCTCGGAAAATAATACAAAAACACCCCCAAGCTGTGTTATTTTCCAAAATACAAATACAACCCATAGCTGTATCTTGGAAAATAATACAAATACACCCCCAGGCTGTGTTATTTTCAAAAATATAAATACAACCCTGAACTGTATCTCGAATAATAAAAGAAATACACACCCAAGCTTTGTTATTGTCAAAAATACAAATACCACCCTGAGCTGTAACTCCGAAAATAATACAAAAACACCACCAATCTGTGTTATTTTCAAAAATAAAAATACAACCCTTACCTGTATCTCGGAAAATAATAAAAATACACCCCCAAGCTCTGTTATTTCCAAAATACAAATACAACCCAAAGCTGTATCTCGGAAAATAATACAAATACACCCCCAATCTTTGTTATTTTCAATAATCAAATACAATCGATAGCTTTATCTCGGAAAATACTACAAGTACATCCACAAAATATGTTATTTTGAAAAATGCAAATACAAACCTTAGCTGTATCTTTGAAAATAACACAAATACACCCCCATGCGCGGTTATTTTCAAAAATACAAATACAACCCTTAGCTGTATCTCGGAAAATAATACAAATACTCCCCAAAGCACTGTTAATTTCAAGAACACAAATACAACCCACAGCTCTATCTCGGAAAATAATACAAATACCCCCCCAAGCTGTGTTATTTTCAAAAATACAAATAAAACCCATAGCTGTATCTCGGAAAATAATACAAATACACCCCAAGCTGTGTTATTTTCAAAAACACAAATACAACCCTTAGCTGTATCTAGGAAAATAATACAAATCAACTCCCAAGCTGTGTTATTTTCAAAAATACAAATACAACCCTGAGCTGTAACTCGGAAAATATTACAAATACAGCCCCAAGCTGTGTTATTTTCAAAAATACATATACATCCCTGAGCTGTATCTCGGAAAATAATAAATAAACAACCCCAAGCTCTGTTATTTTCAAAAATACATATACAACCCTTAGCTGAATCTCGGAAAATAATACAAATACACCCCCAAGCTCTGTTATTTTCAATAATACAAATAAAACCCTTAGCTGTATCTCGGAAAATGATACAAATACACCTCCAAGCTGTGTTATTTTCAAAAATAGAAATAAAACCCAAAGCTGTATCTCGGAAAATAATACAAAAACACACCCAAGCTGTGTTATTTAAAAAAATAAAAATACAACCCTTACCTTTATCTCGGAAAATAATAAAAAATACACCCCCAAGCTCTGTTATTTTCAAAAATACAAATACAACCCATGGCTGTATCTCGGAAAATAATACAAATACACCCCAAAGCTGTGTTATTTTCAAAAATACAAATAGAGCTCTTAGCTGTATCCTCAGAAAATAATACAAATACACACCCAAGCACGTTTATTTTCAAAAATACAAATACAAACCTTAGCTGTATCTCAGAAAATAATAGAAATACACCCCAAAGCTGTGTTAATTTCAAAAATACAAATACAACCCTCAGCTGTATCTCAGAAAATAATAAAAATACACCCCCAAGTTGTGTTATTTTCAAAAATACAAATACAACACTTAGCTGTATCTCGGAAAATAATAAAAATACATGCCCAATCTGCGTTATTTTCAAAAATACAAATAAAACCCACGGCTGTATCTTGGAAAATAATACAAATACACCCCAAAGCTGTGTTATTTTCAAAAATACAAATAAAGCACTTAGCTATATCTCAGAAAATAATACAAAAACACCCTCAAGCTGTGTTATTTTGCAAAATACATATACAACCCTGAGCTCTATCTCGGAAAATAATACAAATACACCGCGAAGCTGTGTTATTTTCAAAAATACAAATACAACCCAAAGCTGTATCTTGGAAAATAATACAAATACATTCCAAAACTGTGTTATTTTCTAAAATACAAATCCAACCCTGAGCTGTATATCGAAAAATAATACAAATACACCACCGAGCTGTGTTATTTTCAAAAATACAAATACAACCCTGAGCTGTATCTCGGAATATAATACAAATACACCCCCAAGCTGCGTTATTTTCAAAAATACACATACAACCCTTAGCTGTATCTCGGAAAATAATACAAATACACCCCCAAGCTGTGTTATTTTAAAAAATACAAATACAACCCTTAGCTGTATCTCGGAAAATAATACAAATACACCCCCAAGTTGTGTTATTTTCAAAAATACAAATACAACACTTAGCTGTATATCGAAAAATAATGCAAATACACCCGCAAGGTGTGTTATTTTCAAAAATACAAATACAACCATTAGCTGTATCTCGGAAAATAATACAAATACACCCCAAATTTCTGTTATTTTCAATAATACAAATACAAACATTAGCTGTATCTCCGAAAATAATACAAATACACCACCAAGCTGTGTTATTTTCAAAAACACAAATACAACCCTTAGCTGTATCTCGGAAAACGATACAAATACACCCCAAAGCTGTGTTATTTTAAAAAATAGAAATAAAACCCATAGCTCTATCTCGGAAAATAATACAAATACACCCCCAAGCTGTGTTATTTTCAAAAATACAAATACAACCATTAGCTGTATCTCGGAAAATAATACAAATACACCCCAAAGCTGCGTTATTTTCAAAAATACAAACACCACCCTTAGCTGTATCTCGGAAAATAATACAAATACACACCCAAGTTCTGTTATTTTCAATAATACAAATACAACCCTTAGCTGTATCTCGGAAAATGATACAAATACACCCCCAAGCTGTGTTATTTTTAAAAATAGAAATAAAACCCTTAGCTGTATCTCGGAAAAAAATACAAATACACCCTCAAGCTGTGTTATTTTCAAAAATACAAATACAACCCTTTGCTGTATCTCAGAAAATAATACAAATACACCCCCAAGATGTGTTATTTTCAAAAATACAAATACAACCCTTAGCTGTATCTCGGAAAATAATACAAATACTCCCCCAAGCTCTGTTAATTTCAAATACACAAATACAACCCACAGCTCCATCTCGGAAAATAATACAAATACACCCCCAAGCTGTGTTATTTTCAAAAATACAAATACAACCCTGAGCTGTAACTCGGAAAATAATACAAAAACACCCCCTAGCGGTGTTATTTTCAAAAATACAAATACAACCCTGAGCTGTATCTCGGAAAACAATACACAAACACCCCGAAGCTGTGTTATTTTCAAAAATACAAATACAACCCTTAGCTGTATCTCGGAAAATAATACAAATACACCCCAAATTTCTGTTATTTTCAATAATACAAATACAAACCTTAGCTGTATCTCCGAAAATAATACAAATACACCACCAAGCTGTGTTATTTTCAAAAACCCAAATACAACCCTTAGCTGTATCTCGGAAAACGATACAAATACACCCCAAAGCTGTGTTATTTTAAAAAATAGAAATAAAACCCATAGCTCTATCTCGGAAAATAATACAAATACACCCCCAAGCTGTGTTATTTTCAAAAATACAAATACAACCCTTAGCTGTATCTCGGAAAATAATACAAATACACCCCTAAGCTCTGTTATTTTCAATAATACAAATACAACCCTTAGCTGTATCTCGCAAAATAATACAAATACACCCCCAAGCTGTGTTATTTTCAAAAATAGAAATAAAACCCAAACCTGTATCTCGGAAAATAATAAAAATACACCCCCAATCTGCGTTGTTTTCAAAAATACAAATAAAACCCACAGCTGTATCTTGGAAAATAATACAAATACACACCAAAGCTGTGTTATTTTCAAAAATACAAATAAAGCCCTTAGCTATATCTCAGAAAATAATACAAATACACCCCCAAGCTCGTTTGTTTCCAAAAATACAAATACAACCCTTAGCTGTATCTCGGAAAATAATACAAATACACCCCCAAGCTGTGCTATTTTCAAAAATACAAATACAACCCTTAGCTGTATCTCGGAAAATAATATAAATACACCCCCAAGCGGTGTTATTTTCAAAAATACAAATACAACCCTTAGCTGTATCTCAGAAAATAATACAAATACACCCACAAGCTGTGTTATTTTCAAAAATACAAATACAAGTCTGAGCTGTAACTCGGAAAATAATACAAATACACCCCGAAGCTGTGTTATTTTCAAAAATACAAATACAACCCTGAGCTGTATCTCCGAAAATAATACACATACACCCCCAATCTCTATTATTTTCAATAATACAAATACAACCCTTAGCTGTACCTCCGAAAATAATACAAATCAACCCCCAACCAGTTTTATTTTCAAAAACAAATTACAACCCTTAGCTGTATCTCGGAAAATAATGCAAATACACCCCCAAGCTGTGTTATTTCCAAAAATACAAATACAACCCTTAGCTGTGTCTCGGAAAATAATACAAGTACACCCACAAGCTGTGTTATTTTCAAAAATACAAATACAACCGTTAGCTGTATCTCGGAAAATTATACAAATACACCGCCAAGTTGCGTAATTTTCAAAAATACAATACAACCCTTAGCTGTATCTCGGAAAATAATACATATACACCCCCAAGCTGTGTTATTTTCAAAAATAAAAATATAACCCTTAGATTTGTCTCGGAATATAAAACAAATACACCCCCAAGCTGTTTTATTTTCAAAAATACAAATATAACCGATAGCTGTATCTTTGAAAATAATACAAGTACACCCACAAGATATGTTATTTTCAAAAATGCAAATACAACTCTTAGCTGGAACTCCGAAAATAATACAAATTCTCCCCCAAGCTGTGTTATTTTCAAAAATACAAACAAAATCCTTAGCTGTATCTCGGAAAATGACACAAATACACCCTAAAGCTGTGTTATTTTCCAAAATACCAATACAACCCTGAGCTGTATCGCGGAATATAATACAAATACACCACCAAGCGGTGTTATTTTCAAAAATACAAATAAAACCCATAGCTGTATCTTGAAAAATTATAAAAACACAACCCCAAGCTGTGTTATTTTCAAAAATACAAATACAACCCTGAGCTGTGTCTCGGATAATAATAGAAATACACCCCAAAGCTGTGTTATTTTTAAAAATACAAATACAACCAATAGATGTATCTCGGAAAATAATACAAATACACCCCCAAGCTGTGTTACTTTCAAAAATACAAATACAATCCTCAGCTGTATCTCGAAAAATAATACAAATACACACCCAAGCTGTGTTATTTTCAAAAATACAAATACAATCCTTAGCCTTATTTCCGAAAATAATACAAATATACCCCAAAGCTGTGTTATTTTCAAAAATACATATACATCCCTGAGCTGTATCTCGGAAAATAATACAAATACAACCCAAAACTGTTTTATTTTCAAAAATACATATACAACCCAGAGCAGTATCTCGGAAAATAATACAAATACACCCCAAAGCTGTGTTATTTTCAAAAATACAAATACAACCCTTAGCTGTGTCTCGGAAAATAATACAAATACACCCCCAAGCTGTGTTATTTTCAAAAATACAAATACAACTCTTAGCTGTATCTCGGAAAATAATACAAATACACCCCCAAGCAGTGTTATTTTCCAAAATACAAACAAAACTCTGAGCTGTATCTCGGATAATAATAGAAATACACCCCCAAGCTGTGGAATTTTCAAAAATACAAATACAACCCATAGGTGAATCTCGGAAAATAATACAAATACACCCCCAAACTGTGTTATTTTCAAAAATACAAATACAACCCTTAGCTGTATCTCGGAAAATAAAACAAATACACCCCCAAACTGTGTTATTTTCAAAAATACAAATACAACCCTGAGATGTATCTCGGATAATAATAGAAATAAACCCCCAAGGCGTGTTATTTTCAAAAATACAAATACAATCCTCAGCTGTATCTCGGAAAATAATACAAATACACACCCAAGCTGTGTTATTTTCAAAAATACAAATACAACCCTGAGCTGTATCTCGGAAAATAATACAAAAACACCCACAAGCTGTGTTATTTTCAAAAATAAATTACAACCCTTAGCTGTATCTCGGAAAATAATACAAATACACCCCCAAGCTGTGTTATTTTCAAAAATTCAAATAAAACCCTTAGCTGTGTCTCGGAAAATAATACAAATACACACCCAAGCTGTGTTATTTTCAAAAATACAAATACAACCGTTAGCTGTATCTCGGAAAATAATACAAATACACCCCCAAGCTGTGTTACTTTCAAAAATACAAATACAACCATTAGCTGTGTCTCGGAAAATAATACAAATACACCCCCAAGCTGTGTTATTTTCAAAAATACAAATACAACCCATAACTTTATCTCGGAAAATAATACAAATGCACCCACAATCGGTGTTATTTTCAAAAATAGAAATACAATCCTTACCTGTATCTCGGAAAATAATACAAATACACCCACAAGCTGTGTTATTTTCAAAAATACAAATACAACCGTGAGCTCTAACTCGGAAAATAATACAAAGACACACTCAAGCAGTGTTATATTCAAAAATACATGTAAATCCCTGAGCTGTATCTCGGAAACTACTACAAAAACACCCCCAATCTGTATTATTTTCAAAAATACAAATACAACCCTTAGCTGTATCTCGGAAAATAATACAAATACACCCCCAAGCTCTGTAATTTTCAATAAAACAAATACAACCCTTAGCTGTATCTCCGAAAATGATACAAATACACCCACAAGCAGTGTTATTTTCAAAAATAGAAATAAAACCCTTAGCTGTATCTCGGCAAATAATACAAATACAACCCCAAGCTGTGTTATTTTCAAAAATACAAATACAACCCTTAGCTGTATCTCAGAAAATAATACAAATACACCCACAAGCTGTGTTATTTTCAAAAATACAAATACAAGCCTGAGCTGTAACTCGGAAAATAATACAAATACACCCCGAAGCTGTGTTATTTTCAAAAATACAAATACAACCCTGAACTGTATCTCAGAAAATAAAACAAAAACACCCCCAAGCTGTGTTATTTTCAAAAATACAAATACAACCCTTAGCTGTATCTCGGAAAATAATACACATACACCCCCAAGCTCTATTATTTTCAATAATACAAATACAACACTTTGCTGTACCTCCGAAAATAATACAAATAAACCCCCAACCAGGTTTATTTTCAAAAATAAAATACAACCCTTAGCTGTATCTCGGAAAATAATGCAAATACACCCCCAAGCTGTGTTATTTTCAAAAATACAAATACAAACCTTAGCTGTGTCTCGGAAAATAATACAAGTACACCCACAAGCTGTGTTATTTTCAAAAATACAAATACAACCGTTAGCTGTATCTCGGAAAATAATACAAATACACCGCCAAGTAGCGTAATTTTCAAAAATACAATACAACCCTTAGCGGTATCTCGGAAAATAATACAAATACATCCCCAAGAGCTGTTATTTTCAAAAATACAAATACAACCCTTAGGTGTATCTCGGAAAATAATACATATACACCCCCAAGCTGTGTTATTTTTAAAAATAAAAATATAACCCTTAGATTTGTCTCGGAATATAAAACAAATACACCCCCAATCTGTGTTATTTTCAAAAATACAAATATAACCGATAGCTGTATCTTTGAAAATAATACAAGTACACCCACAAGATATGTTATTTTCAAAAATGCAAATACAACTCTTAGCTGGAACTCCGAAAATAATACAAATTCACCCCCAAGCTGTGTTATTTTCAAAAATACAAACACAATCCTTAGCTGTATCTCGGAAAATGACACAAATACACCCTAAAGCTGTGTTATTTTCCAAAATACCAATACAACCCTGAGCTGTATCGCGGAATATAATACAAATACACCACCAAGCGGTGTTATTTTCAAAAATACAAATAAAACCCATAGCTGTATCTAGAAAAATTATAAAAACACAACCCCAAGCTGTGTTATTTTCAAAAATACAAATACAACCCTGAGCTGTGTCTCGGATAATAATAGAAATACACCCCCAAGCTGTGTTATTTTTAAAAATACAAATACAACCAATAGATGTATCTCGGAAAATAATACAAATACACCCCCAAGCTGTGTTTTTTTCAAAAATATAAATACAACCCTGAGCTGTATCTCGGATAATAATACAAATACACCCCCAAGCTGTGTTATTTTCAAAAATACAAATACAATCCTCAGCTGTATCTCGGAAAATAATACAAATACACACCCAAGCTGTGTTATTTTCAAAAATACAAATACAATCCTTAGCTGTATTTCGGTAAATAATACAAATATACCCCAAAGCTGTGTTATTTTCAAAAATACATATACAACCCTGAGCTGTAACTCGGAAAATAATACAAATACAACCCAAATCTGTGTTATTTTCAGAAATACAAATACAACCCAGAGCAGTATCTCGGAAAAAAATACAAATACACCCCAAAGCTGTGTTATTTTCAAAAATACAAATACAACTCTTAGCTGTATCTCGGAAATAATACAAATACACCCCCAATCTGTGTTATTTTCAAAAATACAAATACAACTATTAGCTGTATCTCGGAAAATAATACAAATACACCCCCAAGCTGTGTTATTTTCCAAAATACAAATAAAACTCTGAGTTGTATCTCGGATAATAATAGAAATACACCGCCAATCTGTGGAATTTTCAAAAATACAAATACAACTCATAGCTGAATCTCGAAAAATAATACAAATACACCCCCAAGCTGTGTTATTTTCAAAAATACAAATACAACACTTAGCTGTATATCGGAAAATAATACAAATACACCCCCAAGCTGTGTTATTTTCAAAAATACAAATACAATCCTTAGCTGTATCTCGGAAAATAATACAAATACACCCCCAAACTCTGTTATTTTCAAAAATAGAAATACAACCCTGAGCTGTATCTCGGATAATAATAGAAATACACCCCCAAGGCGTGTTATTTTAAAAAATACAAATACAATCCTCAGCTGTATCTCGGAAAATAATACAAATACACACCCAAGCTGTGTTATTTTCAAAAATACAAATACAACCCTGAGCTGTATCTCGGAAAATAATACAAATACACCCCAAACATTTGTTATTTTCAAAAATACAAATACAACCCATAGCAGTATCTCGGAAAATAATACAAATACACCCCAAAGCTGTGTTATTTTCAAAAATACAAATAAAACCCATAGCTGTATCTTGGAAAATAATACAAATACACCCCCAAGGTGTGTTATTTTCAAAAATACAAATAAAACCCTGAGCTGTATCTCGGATAATAATAGAAATACACCCACAAGCTGTGTTATTTTTAAAATATAAATACAACCCATAGCAGTATCTCGGAAAATAATACAAATACACCCCCAAGCTGTGTTATTTTCAAAAATAAAAAACAACAATGAGTTGTAACTCGGAAAAAAATACAAATACACCCCCAAGCTGTATTATTTTCAAAAATACAAATACAACGCTTAGCTGTATACCGGAAAATATTACAAATACACCCGCAAGCTGTGTTATTTTCCAAAATACAAATAAAACTCTGAGCTGTATCTCGGATAATAATAGAAATACACCACCAAGCTGTGTAATTTTCAAAAATACAAAGAAAACGCATAGCTGTATCTTGGAAAATAATGCAAATAAACCCCCAAGCTGTGTTATTTTCAAAAATACAAATACAACCCTGAGCTGTATCTCGGATAATAATAGAAATACACCCCCAAGCAGTGTTATTTTCAAACTACAAATACAACCCATTGCTGTATCTCGGAAAATAATACAAATAAACCCCCAAGCTGTGTTATTTTCAAAAATACAAATACAACCCTTAGCTGTATCTCGGAAAATAATACAAATACACCCCCAAGCTCTGTAATTTTCAATAAAACAAATACAACCCTTAGCTGTATCCCGGAAAATAATACAAATACACCCCCAAGCTGTGTTATTTTTCAAAATACAAATACAACCCTGAGCTATATCTCGGAAAATAATACAAATACACCGCGAAGCTGTGTTATTTTCAAAAATACAAATACAACCCATAGCTGTATCTTGGAAAATAATACAAATACATTCCAAAGCTGTTTTATTTTCTAAAATACAAATACAACCCTGAGCTGTATCTCGAAAAATAATGCAAATACACCACCGAGCTGTGTTATTTTCAAAAATACAAATACAACCCTGAGCTGTATCTCGGAATATAATACAAATACACGCCCAAGCTGCGTTATTTTCAAAAATACACATACAACCCTTAGCTATATCTCGGAAAATAATACAAATACACCCCCAAGCTGTGTTATTTTCAAAAATACAAATAAAACCCTTAGCTGTATCTCGGAAAATAATACAAATACACCCGCAAGCTGTGTTATTTTCCAAAATACAAATACAAACCTTATCTGTATCTGGGAAAATAATACAAATACACACCCAAGCTGTGTTATTTTCTAAAATACAAATACAACCATTAGCTGTATCACAGAAAATAATACAAATACACCCCAAATCTGCGTTATTTTCAAAAATACAAACACAACACTTAGCTGTATCACGGAAAATAATAAAAATACACACCCAGGTTCTGTTATTTTCAATAATACAAATACAACCCTTAGCTGTGTCTCAGAAAATGATACAAATACACCCCCAAGCTGTGTTATTTTTAAAAATAGAAATAAAACCCTTAGCTGTATCTTGGAAAATAATACAAATACACACCCAAGCTGTGTTATTTTCAAAAATACAAATAAAACCCTTAGCTGTATGTCGGAAAATAATACAAATACACCCCCAAGCTCTATTGTTTTCAATAATAAAAATACAACCCATAGCTGAATCTCGAAAATAATACAAATACACCCCCAAGCTGTGTTATTTTCAAAAATAAAAATAAAACCCAAAGCTGTATCTGGAAAAATAGTACAAGTACACCCCCAAGCTGTGTTATTTTCAAAAATACAAATACAAACCTTAGCTGTATCTCGGAAAATAATATAAATACACCCCCAAGCGGTGTTATTTTCAAAAATACAAATACAACCCATAGCTGTATCTCGGAAAATAATACAAATACACCCACAAGCTGTGTTATTTTCAAAAATACAAATACAAGCTTGAGCTGTAACTCGGAAAAAATACAAACACACCCCGAAGCTGTGTTATTTTCAAAAATACAAATACAACCCTGAGCTGTATCTCGGAAAATAAAACAAAAACACCCCCAAGCTGTGTTATTTTCAAAAATACAAATACAACCTTTAGCTGTATCTCTCAAAATAATACACATACACCCCCAAGCTCTATTATTTTGAATAATACAAATACAACCCTTAGCTGTACCTCCGAAAATAATACAAATAAACCCCCAACCTGTGATATTTTCAAAAATAAAATACAACCCTTAGCTGTATCTCGGAAAATAATGCAAATACACCCCCAAGCTTTGTTATTTTCAAAAATACAAATACAACGCATAGCTGTGTCTCGGAAAATAATACAAGTACACACACAAGCTGTGTTATTTTCAAAAATACATATATAACCGTTAGCTGTATCTCGGAAAATAATACA
Organism: Saimiri boliviensis; assembly: GCF_048565385.1. Classification (NCBI taxonomy): domain Eukaryota; kingdom Metazoa; phylum Chordata; class Mammalia; order Primates; family Cebidae; genus Saimiri; species Saimiri boliviensis. The sequence continues at coordinate 122,626,466 of NC_133459.1, read as the reverse complement.
AATACACCGCCAAGTTGCGTAATTTTAAAAATGCAATACAACCCTTAGCTGTATCTCGTAAAATAATACAAATACATCCCCAAGAGCTGTTATTTTCAAAAATACAAATACAACCATTAGCTATATCTCGGAAAATAATACATATACACCCCCAAGCTGTGTTATTTTCAAAAATACAAATATAACCCTTAGCTTTGTCTCGGAAAATAAAACAAATACACCCCAAAGCTGTGTTATTTTCAAAAATACAAATATAACCGATAGTTGTATCTTGGAAAATAATACAAGTACACCCACAAGATATGTTATTTTCAAAAATGCAAATACAACTCTTAGCTGGAACTCCGAAAAAAATACAAATTCACCCCCAAGCTGTGTTATTTTCAAAAATAAAAATACAACCCTTAGCCGTATCTCAGAAAATAATACAAATGCACTCCGAAGCTGTGTTATTTTCAAAAATACAAATACAACCCTTAGCTGTATCTCAGAAAATTATAAAAATACACCCTCAAGCTCTGTGTTTTTCAATAATACAAATACAACCCTTAGCTGTATCTCAAAAAGTAATACAAATACACTCAAAATCTGTGTTATTTTCAAAAATAGAAATACAAACCTTAGCTGTATCTCGGAAAATAATACAAAAACACCCCCAAGCTGTGTTATTTTCAAAAATACAAATACAACCCTTCGCTGTATCTCGGAAAATAATAAAAATACACCCCCAAACTGTGCTATTTTACAAAATCCAAATACAACCCTGAGCTGTATCTCGGAAATTAATACAAATACACCCCTAAGCTGTGTTATTTTCAAAAATTCATATAAAACCCATAGCTCTATCTTGGAAAATAATACAAATACACACCCAAGCTGTGTTATTTTCAAAAATAAAAATACAACCCTGAGCTGTATCTCGGAAAATAATACAAATACACCCCCAAGCTGTGTTATTTTCAAAAATACAAATACAATCCTTAGCTGTTTCTCGGAAAATAATACAAATACGCCCCCAAGCTGTGTTATTTTCAAAAATACAAATACAACCCTGAACTGTATCTCGGATAATAATAGAAATACACCCCCAAGCTGTGTTATTTTCAAAAATACAAATACAATCCTTAGGAGTTTCTCGGAAAATAATAAAAATATACACCCAAACTGTGATATTTTCAAAAATACATATACAACCCTGAGCTGTAACTCGGAAAATAATACAAATACACCCCCAAGCTGTGTTATTTTCAATAATACAAATACATCCCTGAGCTGTATCTCGGAAAATAATAAAAAAAAAAAAAACCCAAGCTGTGGTATTTTCAAAAATACAAGTACAACCCTTAGCTGTATCTCGGAAAATAATACAAATACCCCCCAAAGCTGTGTTATTTTCAATAATACCAATACAACCCTTAGCTGTATCTCAGAAAATAAAACAAATACACCCCCAAGCTGTGTTATTTTCAAAAATACAAATACAACCCTGAGCTGTATCTCAGAAAATAATACAAATACTCCCCCAAGCTGTGTTATTTTCAAAAATACCAATACAACCCTGAGCTCTATCGCAGAAAATAATACAAATACACCACCAAGCTGTGTTATTTTCAAAAATACAAATAAAACCCATAGCTGTATCTTGGGAAATAATACAAACACAACCCCAAGCTGTGTTATTTTCAAAAATACAAATACAACCCTGAGGTTTATCTCGGATAATAATAGAAATACACCCCCAAGCTGTGTTATTTTCAAAAATACAAATACAACCAATAGATGTGTCTCGGAAAATAATACAAATACACCCCCAAGCTGTGTTATTTTCAAAAATACAAATACAATCCTTAGCTGTATCTCGGAAAATAATACAAATACACCCACAAACTGTGTTATTTTCAAAAATACAAATACAACCCAGAGCTGTATCTCGGATAATAATAGAAATACACACCCAAGCTGTGTTATTTTTAAAAATACAAATACAATACTCAGCTGTATCTCGGAAAATAATACAAATACACACGTAAGCTGTGTTATTTTCAAAAATACAAGTACAATTCTTAGCTGTAACTCGGAAAATAATACAAATACAACCCCAAGCTGTGTTATTTTCAAAAATACAAATACAATCCTTAGCTGTATCTCGGAAAATAATATAAATACACCCCCAAGCGGTGTTATTTTCAAAAATACAAATAAAACCCTTAGCTGTATCTCGGAAAATAATACAAATACACGCACAAGCTGTGTTATTTTCAAAAATACAAATACAAGCCTGAGCTGTAACTCGGAAAATAATACAAATACACCCCGAAGCTGTGTTATTTTCAAAAATACAAATACAACCTTGAGCTGTATCTCGGAAAATAAAACAAAAACACCCCCAAGCTGTGTTATTTTCAAAAACACAAATACAACCCTTAGCTGTATCTCGGAAAATAATACACATACAACCCCAAGCTCTATTATTTTGAATAATACAAATACAACCCTTAGCTGTACCTCCAAAAATAATACAAATAAACACCCAACCTGTGATATTTTCAAAAATAAAATACAACCCTTAGCTGTATCTCGGAAAATAATGCAAATACAACCCCAAGCTGTGTTATTTTCAAAAATACAAATACAACCCATAACTGTATCTCGGAAAATAATACAAATGCACCCCCTATCTGTGTTATTTTCAAAAATACAAATACAACCCTTAGCTGTATCTCGGAAAATAATACAAATACACCAACAAGCTGTGTTATTTTCAAAAATACAAATACAACCCATAGGTGTATCTCGGAAAGTAATACAAATACACCCACAAGCTGTGTTATTTTCCAAAATACAAATACAACCCTGAGCTGTATCTCGGAAAATAATACAAATACACCCCCAAGCTTTGTTATTTTCAAAAATACAAATAAAAACCACAGCTGTATCTTGGAAAATAATACAAATACACCCCCAAGCTGTGTAATTTTAAAAATACAAATACAACCCTGAGCTGTTTCCCGGATAATAATAGAAATACACACCCAAGCTGTGTTATTTTCAAATTACAAATACAACCCATAGCTGTATCTCGGAAAATAATACAAATACACCCCCAAACTGTGTTATTTTCAAAAATACAAATACAACCCTGAGCTGTATCTCGGATAATAATAGAAATACACACACAAGCTGTGTTATTTTTAAAAATACAAATACAATCCTCAGCTGTATCTCGGAAAATAATACAAATACACACTTAAGCTATGTTATTTTCAAAAATACAAGTACAATTCTTAGCTGTATCTCGGAAAATAATACAAATACACCCCCAATGTGTGTTATTTACAAAAATACAAATACAACCCATAGCAGTATCTCGGAAAATAATACAAATACACCCAAATGCTGTGTTATTTTCAAAAATACAACCGTTAGCTGTATCTCGGAAAATAATAGAAATACACCCCCAAGCATTGTTATTTTCAAAAATACAAATACAATCCTTAGCTGTATCTCGGAAAATAATACAAATACACCCCCAATCTGTGTTATTTTCAAAAATACAAATACAGCCCTTAGCTGTATCTTGGAAAATAATACAAATACACCCCCAAACTCGTTTATTTTCAAAAATTCAAATACAACCCTTAGCTGTATCTCGGAAAATAATAAAAATACACCCCCAAGCTCTGTTATTTTCAATAATACAAATACAAACCTTAGCTGTATCTCGGAAATAATACAAATACAACCCCAAGCTGTGTTATTTTCCAGAATACAAGTACAACCCTTAGCGGTATCTCGGAAAATAATACAAATACACCCCCAAGCTTTGTTATTTACCAAAATACAAATACAACCCTGAGCCGTATCTCGGAAAATAATACAAATACACGCCCAAGCTGTGTTATTTTCAAATATACAAATACAACCCTTAGCTGTATCTTATAAAATAATACAAATACACGCCCAAGCTGTGTTATTTTCAAAAATACAAATACAACTTTTAGCTGTAACTCGGATAATAATAGAAATACACCACGAAGCTGTGTTATTTTCAAAATACAAATACAACCCATAGCTGTATCTCGGAAAATAATATAAATACACGCCCAAGCTGTGTTATTTTCAAAAATACAAATACAACCCTGAGCTGTATCTCGGAAAATAATACAAAAACAACCCCAAGCTGTGTTATATTCAAAAACACAAATACAACCCTGAGATGTAACTCGGAAAATAATACAAATACACCCCCAAGCTGTGTTATTTTCAAAAATACAAATACAACCCTGAGCTGTATCTCGGAAAATAATACAAAAACACCCCCAACTGTCTTATTTTCAAAAATACAAATACAACCCTTAGCTCTATCTCGGAAAATAATACAAATTCACCCTCAAGCTGTGTTATTTTCAAAAATACAAATACAACCCTTAGCTGTATCTCGGAAAATAATACAAATACACCCCCAAGGTCTGTTATTTTCAATAATACAAATACAACCCTTAGCTCTATCACGGAAAATAATACCAATACACCCCAAATCTGTGTTATATTCAAAAATAAAAATACAACCGTTAGCTGTATTTCGGAAAATAATACAAATACACACCAAGCTGTGTTATTTTCCAAAATACAAATTCAACCCTGAGCTGTATCTCGAAAATAATACAAATACACCCCCAAGGTGTGTTATTTTCAAAAATACAAATACAACCATGAGCTGTATCTCGGAAAATAATACAAATACACCCCCAAGCTGTGTTATTTTCAAAAATACAAATACAACCCATAGCAGAATCTCGGGAAATAATACAAATACACGCCAAAGCTGTGTTATTTTCAAAAATACAAATACAAACCATAGCTGTATCTCGGAAAATAATATAAATACACCCCCAAGCTGTGTTAATTTCAAAAATACAAATACAACTCTTTGCTGTATCTAGGAAAATAATACGTATACACCCCCAAGTTGTGTTATTTTCAAAAATACAAATACAACCCTTAACTGTATCTTGGAAAATAATACAGATACACCCACAAACTCTGTTATTTTCAAAAATACAAATAAACCCACAGCTGTGTCTCGTAAAATAATACAAATACACCACCAAGCTGTGTTATTTTCAAAAATACACATACAACCGTTAGCTGTTTCTAGGAAAATAATACAAATACACCCCCAAACTCGTTTATTTTTAAAAATTCAAATACAACCCTTAGCAGTATCAAGGAAAATAATAAAAATACACCCACAAGCTGTGTTATTTTCCAAAATGCAAATACAACCCTTAGCTGTATCTAGGAAAATAATACAAATACACCCCCAAGCTGTGTTATTTTCAAAAATAGAAATACACACCTTAGCTGTATCTCGGAAAATAATACAAAAACACCCCCAAGCTGTGTTATTTTCAAAAATACAAATACAACCCTTATGTGTATCTTGGAAAATAATACGGATACACCCACAAGCTCTGTTATTTTCAAAAATACAAATAAAACCCACAGCTGTATCTCGAAAATAATACAAATACAACACCAAGCTGTGTTATTTTCAAAAATACAAATAGAGCCCTTAGCTGTATTTGGAAAATAATACAAATACACCCCCAAACTCGTTTATTTTCCAAAATTCAAATACAACCTTTAGCTGTATTTCGGAAAATAATAAAAATACACCCCCAAGCTGTGTTATTTTCCAAAACACATATACAACCCTGAGCTGTATCTCGAAAATAATACAAAAACACCCCCAAGTTGTGTTATTTTCAAAAATACAAATACAACCATGAGCTTTATCTCGGATAATAATACAAATACACGCCCAAGCTCTGTTATTTTCAAAAATACAAATACAACCCACATCTGTATCTCGGAAAATAATACAAATACACCCCCAAGATGTGTTATTTTCAAAAATGCAAATTCAACCCTTAACTGTATCTCGGAAAATAATACAAATTCACTCACAAGCTCTGTTATTTTGAAAAATACAAATAAAACCCACAGCTGTATCTCAGAAAATAATACAAATACACCCACAAGCTCTGTTATTTTCAAAAATAAAAATACAGCCCTTAGCTTTATCTTGGAAAATAATACAAATACACCCCCAATCTGTGTTATTTTCAAAAATAGAAATACAAACCTTAGCTGTATCTCGGAAAATAATAAAAAAACACCCCCAATCTGTGTTATTTTCAAAAATACAAATACAACCCTTAGATGTATCTTGGAAAATAATACAAATACACCCCCAAGATGGGTTATTTTCAAAAATAAAAATACAACCCTTAACTGTATCTTGGAAAATAATACAGATACACCCACAAACTCTGTTATTTTCAAAAATACAAATAAACCCACAGCTGTATCTCGTAAAATAATACAAATACACCACCAAGCTGTGTTATTTTGAAAAATACACATACAGCCGTTAGCTGTTTCTAGGAAAATAATACAAATACACCCCTAAGCTGTGTTATTTTCAAAAATAGAAATACACACCTTAGGTATATATCGGAAAATAATACAAAAACACCCCCAAGCTGTGTTATTTTCAAAAATACAAATACAACCCTTAACTGTTTCTTGGAAAATAATACGGATACACCCTCAAGCTCTGTTATTTTCAAAAATACAAATAAAACCCACAACTGTATCTCGAAATAATACAAATACACCACCAAGCTGTGTTATTTTCAAAAATACAAGTAGAGCCCTTAGCTGTATTTGGAAAATAATACAAATAGACCCTCAAACTCGTTTATTTTCCAAAATTCAAATACAAACTTTAGCTGTATTTCGGAAAATAATAAAAATACACCCCCAAGCTGTGTTATTTTCCAAAATACATATACAACCCTGAGCTGTATCTCGAAAATAATACAAAAACACCCCCAAGTTGTGTTATTTTCAAAAATACAAATACAACCCTTAACTGTATCTCGGAAAATAATACAAATACACCAACAATCTGTGTTATTTTCAAAAATACAAATACAACCCATAACAGAATATCGGAATATAATACAAATACACGCCCAAGGTGTGTTATTTTCAAAAATACAAATACAACCCATAGCAGTATCTCGGAAAACAATAGAAATACACCCCCAAGATGTGTTATTTTCAAAAATACAAATACAACTCTTAGCTGTATCTTGGAAAATAATACAAATACACCCCAAAGCTCTGTTATTTTCAATAATACAAATACAACCCTTAGGTGTGTCTCGGAAAATAATACAAATACACTCCCAAATTGTGTTATTTTAAAAAATACAAATACAACTCTTAGCTGTATCTCGGAAAATAATACAAATACACCCCCAAGCTGTGTTATTTTCCAAAATACAAACGAAACTCTGAGCTGTATCTTGGATAATAATAGAAATACACCCCCAAGCTCTGGTATTTTCAAAAATACAAATACAACCCATAGTTGTATCTCAGGAATATAATACAAATACAACCCCAAGCAGTGTTATTTTCAAAAATACAAATAAAACCCATAGCTGTATCTTGGAAAATAATACAAACACAACCCCAAGCAGGGTTATTTTCAAAAATACAAATACAACCCTGAGCTGTATCTCGGATAGTAATAGAAATACACCCCGAAGCTGTGTTATTTTAAAAAATACAAATACAACCAATAGATGTATCTCTGAAAATAATACAAATACACCCCCAATCTGTGTTATTTTCAAAAATACAAATACAATCCTTAGCTGCATCTCGGAAAATAATACAAATACACCCCCAAACTGTGTTATTTACAAAAATACATATACAACCCTGAGCTGTATCTCCGATAATAATAGAAATACACCCCCAAGCTGTGTTATTTTCAAAAATACAAATACAATCCTCAGCTGTATCTCAGAAAATAATACAAATACACACCCAAGCTGTGTTATTTTCAAAAATACAATTACAATCCTTAGTTGTATCTCGGAAAATAATACAAATATACCCCAAAGCTGTGTTATTTTCAAAAATACATATACAACACTGAGCTGTAACTCGGAAAATAATACAAATACACACCGAAGCTGTGTTATTTTCAAAAATACAAATACAACCCTGAGGTGTATCTTGGAAAATAATACAAAAACAACCCCAAGCTGTGTTATTTACAAAAATTATAATACAACCCTTAGCTGTATCTCAGAAAATAATACAAATACACCCCAAAGCTCTGTTATTTTCAATAATACAAATACAACCCTTAGCTGTATCTCGGGAAATAATACAAATACACCCCAAAGCTGTGTTATTTTCAAAAATACAAATACAACCCTGAGCTCTATCTCGGAAAATAATACAAATACAATCCAACGCTGTGTTATTTTCAAAAATACAAATGCAACCCAGCGCAGTATCTCGGAAAATAATACAAATACACACAAAAGCTGTGTTATTTTCAAAATTCAAATAAAACCCTTAGCTTTATCTCAGAAAATAATAGAAATACACCCCCAAGCTATGTAATTTTCAAAAATACAAATACAACTCTTAGCTGTATCTCGGAAAATAATACAAATACACCCACAAGGTGTGTTATTTTCCAAAATACAAATAAAACTCTGAGCTGTATCTCGGATAATAATAGAAATACACCCCCAAGCTCTGGTATTTTCAAAAATACAAATACAACCCATAGTTGTATCTCAGAAAATAATACAAATACACCCACAAACTGTGTTATTTTCAAAAATAAAAATACAACCCTTAGCTGTATTTCGGAAAATAATACAAATACACCCCCAAGCGGTGTTATTATCAAAAATACAAATACAACCCTGAGCTCTATCTCGGAAAACAATACAAATACACCCCAAACCTTTGTTATTTTCAAAAATACAAATACAACCCATAGCAGTATCTCAGAAAATAATACAAATACACCCCAAAGCTCTGTTATTTTCAAAAATACAAATACAACCCTTAGCTGTATCTCGGAAAATAATACAAATTCACCCTCAAGCTGTGATATTTTCTAAAATACAAATACAACCCTTAGCTGTATCTCGGAAAATAATACAAATAGACCCCCAAACTCTGTTATTTTCAATAATACAAATACAACCCTTAGCTGTATCTCGGAAAATAATACCAATACACCCCCAATCTGTGTTATTTTCAAAAATAGAAATACACACCTTAGCTGTATCTCGGAAAATAATACAAAAACACCCCCAAGCTGTGTTATTTTCAAAAATGCAAATACAGCCCTTAGCTGTATCTCGGAAAATAATACAAATACACCCCCAAGATGTGTTATTTTAAAAAATACAAATACAACCCTTAACTGTATCTTGGAAAATAATACGGATACACACACAAGCTCTGTTAATTTCAAAAATACAATAAAAACCCACAGCAGTATCTCGGAAAATAATACAAATACACCACCAAGCTGTGTTATTTTCAAAAATACAAATACAGCCCTTAGCTGTATCTTGGAAAATAATACAAATACACCCCCAAACTCGTTTATTTTCCAAAATTCAAATACAACCCTTAGCTGTATCTCGGAAAATAATAAAAATACACCCACAAGCTGTGTTATTTTCCAAAATACAAATACAACCCTGAGCTGTATCTCGAAAATAATACAAATAAACCCCCAAGGTGTGTTATTTTCAAAAATACAAATACAACCATGAGCTGTATCTCGGAAAATAATACAAATACACCCCCAAGCTGTGTTATTTTCAAAAATACAAATACAACCCACAGCTGTATCTCGGAAAATAATACAAATACACCACCAATCTGTGTTATTTTCAAAAATACAAATACAGCCCTTAGCTGTATCTTGGAAAATAATACAAATACACCCCCAAGCTGTGTTATTTTCAAAAATAAAAACACAACCCTTAGCTGTATCTCGGAAAATAATAAGAATACACCACCAAGCTGTGTTATTTTCCAAAATACAAATACAACACTTAGCTGTATCTCGGAAAATAATACAAATAAACCCCAAACTGTGTTATTTTCAAAAATACAAATACAACCGTTAGCTGTATCTCGGAAAATAATAGAAATACACACCCAAGCTGTGTTATTTTCAAAAATACAAATACAATCCTTAGCTGCATCTCGGAAAATAATACAAATACACCCCCAATCTGTGTTATTTTCAAAAATACAAATACAGCCCTTAGCTCTATCTTGGAAAATAATACAAATACACCCCCAAACTCGTTTATTTTCAAAAATTCAAATACAACCTTTAGCTGTATCTCGGAAAATAATAAAAATACACCCCCAAGCTGTGTTATTTTCAATAATACAAATACAACCCATAGCTGTATCTCGGAAATAATACAAATACACCCCCAAGCTGTGTTATTTTCCAAAATACAAATACAACCCTTAGCGGTATCTCGGAAAATAATACAAATACACCCCCAAGCTTTGTTATTTACCAAAATACAAATACTACCCTGAGCTGTATCTCGGAAAATAATACAAATACACGCCCAAGCTGTGTTATTTTCAAACATACAAATACAACCCATAGCTGTATCGTAGAATATAATACAAATACACAGCCCAAGCTGTGTTATTTTCAAAAATACAAATACAAACCTTAGCTGTAACTCGGATAATAATAGAAATACACCACGAAGCTGTGTTATTTTCAAAATACAAATACAACCCATAGCTGTATCTCGGAAAATAATATAAATACACGCCCAAGCTGTGTTATTTTCAAAAATACAAATACAACCCTGAGCTGTACCTCGGAAAATAATACAAAAACAACCCCAAGCTGTGTTATATTCAAAAACACAAATACAACCCTGAGATGTAACTCGGAAAATAATACAAATACACCCCCAAGCTGTGTTATTTTCAAAAATACAAATACAGCCCTTAGCTGTATCTCGGAAAATAATACAAATACACCCCCAAGGTCTGTTATTTTCAATAATACAAATACAACCCTTAGCTCTATCACGGAAAATAATACAAATACACACCAAATCTGTGTTATATTCAAAAATACAAATACAACCGTTAGCTGTATTTCGGAAAATAATACAAATACACACCAAGCTGTGTTATTTTCCAAAATACAAATTCAACCCTGAGCTGTATCTCGAAAATAATACAAATACACCCCCAAGGTGTGTTATTTTCAAAAATACAAATACAACCATGAGCTGTATCTCCCAAAATAATACAAATACACCCCCAAGCTGTGTTATTTTCAAAAATACAAATACAACCCATAGCAGAATCTCGGGAAATAATACAAATACACGCCAAAGCTGTGTTATTTTCAAAAATACAAATACAAACCATAGCTGTATCTCGGAAAATAATATAAATACACCCCCAAGCTGTGTTATTTTCAAAAATACAAATACAACCCTTAGCTGTATCTCGGAAAATAATACAAATACACCCCCAAGCTGTGTTGTTTTCAAAAATTCAAATATAACCCTTAGCTGTATCTCGGAAAACAATACAAATACACCCCCAATCTGTGATATTTTCAAAAATAGAAATACACACCTTAGCTGTATCTCGAAAAATAATACAAAAACACCCCCAAGATGTGTTATTTTCAAAAATACAAATACAACCCTTAACTGCATCTTGGAAAATAATACAGATAAACCCACAAACTCTGTTATTTTCAAAAATACAAATAAACCCACAGCTGTGTCTCGTAAAATAATACAAATACACCACCAAGCTGTGTTATTTTCAAAAATACACTTACAACCATTAGCTGTTTCTAGGAAAATAATACAAATACACCCCCAAACTCGTTTATGTTTAAAAATTCAAATACAACCCTTAGCTGTATCAAGGAAAATAATAAAAATACACCCCCAAGCTGTGTTATTTTCCAAAATGCAAATACAACCCTTAGCTGTATCTAGGAAAATAATACAAATACACCCCCAAGCTGTGTTATTTTCAAAAATAGAAATACACACCTTAGCTGTATCTCGGAAAATAATACAAAAACACCCCCAAGCTGTGTTATTTTCAAAAATACAAATACAACCCTTAAGTGTATCTTGGAAAATAATACGGATACACCCAGAAGCTCTGTTATTTTTAAAAATACAAATAAAACCCACAGCTGTATCTCGAAAATAATACAAGTACAACACCAAGCTGTGTTATTTTCAAAAATACAAATAGAGCCCTTAGCTGTATTTGGAAAATAATACAAATACACCCCCAAACTCGTTTATTTTCCAAAATTCAAATACAAGCTTTAGCTGTATTTCGGAAAATAATAAAAATACACCCCCAAGCTGTGTTATTTTCCAAAATACATATACAACCCAGAGCTGTATCTCGAAAATAATACAAAAACACCCCCAAGTTGTGTTATTTTCAAAAATACAAATACAACCATGAGCTGTATCTCGGAAAATAATACAAATACACGCCCAAGCTCTGTTATTTTCAAAAATACAAATACAACCCACAGCTGTATCTCGGAAAATAATACAAATACACCCCCAAGATGTGTTATTTTCAAAAATACAAATTCAACCCTTAGCTGTATCTCGGAAAATAACACAAATTCACTCACAAGCTCTGTTATTTTGAAAAATACAAATAAAACCCACAGCTGTATCTCAGAAAATAATACAAATACACCCCCAAGCTCTTTTATTTACAAAAATAAAAATACAGCCCGTAGCTTTATCTTGGAAAATAATACAAATACACCCCCAATCTGTGTTATTTTCAAAAATACACATACAGCCGTTAGCTTTCTCTAGGAAAATAATACAAATACACCACCAAACTCGTTTATTTTCAAAAATTCAAATACAACCCTTAGCAGTATCTCGGAAAATAATAAAAATACATCCACAAGCTGTGTTATTTTCCAAAATGCAAATACAACCCTTAGCTGTATCTAGGAAAATAATACAAATACACCCCCAAGCTTTGTTATTTTCAAAAATACAAATACAACCCTTAACTGTTTCTTGGAAAATAATACGGATACACCCTCAAGCTCTGTTATTTTCAAAAATACAAATAAAACCCACAGCTGTATCTCGAAATAATACAAATACACCACCAAGAGGTGTTATTTTCAAAAATACAAGTAGAGCCCTTAGCTGTATTAGGAAAATAATACAAATAGACCATCAAACTCGTTTATTTTCCAAAATTCAAATACAAACTTTAGCTGTATTTCGGAAAATAATAAAAATACACCCCCAAGCTGTGTTATTTTCCAAAATACATATACAACCCTGAGCTGTATCTCGAAAATAATACAAAAAAACACCCAAGTTGTGTTATTTTCAAAAATACAAATACAACCATGAGCTGTATCTCGGAAAATAATACAAATACACGCCTAAGCTGTGTTATTTTCAAAAATACAAATACAACCCATAGCAGAATATCGGAAAATAATACAAATACACGCCCAAGCTGTGTTATTTTCAAAAATACAAATACAACCCATAGCAGTATCTCGGAAAACAATAGAAATACACCCCCAAGATGTGTTATTTTCAAAAATGCAAATACAACTCTTAGCTGTATCTTGGAAAATAATACAAATACACCCCAAAGCTCTGTTATTTTCAATAATACAAATACAACCCTTAGGTGTGTCTCGGAAAATAATACAAATACATTCCCAAGTTGTGTTATTTTAAAAAATACAAATACAACTCTTAGCTGTATCTCGGAAAATAATACAAATACACCCCCAAGCTGTGTTATTTTCCAAAATACAAATGAAACTCTGAGCTGTATCTTGGATAATAATAGAAATACACCCCCAAGCTCTGGTATTTTCAAAAACACAAATACAACCCATAGTTGTATCTCAGGAATATAATACAAATACACCCCCAAGCAGTGTTATTTTCAAAAATACAAATAAAACCCATAGCTGTATCTTTGAAAATAATACAAACACAACCCCAAGCAGGGTTATTTTCAAAAATACAAATACAACCCAGAGCTGTATCTCGGATAGTAATAGAAATACACCCCGAAGCTGTGTTATTTTAAAAAATACAAATACAACCAATAAATGTATCTCTGAAAATAATACAAATACACCCCCAATCTGTGTTATTTTCAAAAATACAAATACAATCCTTAGCTGCATCTCGGAAAATAACACAAATACACCCCAAAACTGTGTTATTTTCAAAAATACAAATACAACCCTGAGCTGTATCTCAGATAATAATAGAAATACACCCCCAAGCTGTGTTATTTTCAAAAATACAAATACAATCCTCAGCTGTATCTCAGAAAATAATACAAATACACACTCAAGCTGTGTTATTTTCAAAAATACAAATACAATCCTTAGCTGTATCTCGGAAAATAATACAAATATACCCCAAAGCTGTGCTATTTTCAAAAATACGTATACAACACTGAGCTGTAACTCGGAAAATAATACAAATACACCACGAAGCTGTGTTATTTTCAAAAATACAAATACAACCCTGAGGTGTATCTTGGAAAATAATACAAAAACTACCCCAAGCTGTGTTATTTACAAAAATTATAATACAACATTTAGCTGTATCTCGGAAAATAATACAAATACACCCCAAAGCTCTGTTATTTTCAATAATACAAATACAACCCTTAGCTGTATCTCGGGAAATAATACAAATACACCCCCAAGCTGTGTTATTTTCAAAAATACAAATACAACCCTGAGTTGTATCTCGGAAAATAATACAAATACAATCCAACGCTGTGTTATTTTCAAAAATACAAATGCAACCCAGCGCAGTATCTCGGAAAATAATAGAAATACACACAAAAGCTGTGTTATTTTCAAAAATACAAATAAAACCCTTAGCTGTATCTCGGAAAATAATAGAAATACACCCCCAAGCTATGTAATTTTCAAAAATACAAATACAACTCTTAGCTGTATCTCGGAAAATAATACAAATACACCCCCAAGGTGTGTTATATTCAAAAATACAAATAAAACTCTGAGCTGTATCTCGGATAATAATAGAAATACACCCCCAAGCTCTGGTATTTTCAAAAATACAAATACAACCCATAGTTGTATCTCGGAAAATAATACAAATACACCCCCAAACTGTGTTATTTTCAAAAATAAAAATACAACCCTTAGCTGTATTTCGGAAAATAATACAAATACACCCCCAAGCGGTGTTATTATCAAAAATACAAATACAACCCTGAGCTCTATCTCGGAAAACAATACAAATACACCCCAAACCTTTGTTATTTTCAAAAATACAAATACAACCCATAGCAGTATCTCAGAAAATAATACAAATACACCCCAAAGCTGTGTTATTTTCAAAAATACAAATACAACCCTTAGCTGTATCTCGGAAAATAATACAAATTCACCCTCAAGCTGTGTTATTTTCTAAAATACAAATACAACCCTTAGCTGTATCTCCGAAAATAATACAAATACACCCCCAAACTCTGTTATTTTCAATAATACAAATACAACCCTTAGCTGTATCTCGGAAAATAATACCAATACACCCCCAATCTGTGTTATTTTCAAAAATAGAAATACACACCTTAGCTGTATCTCGGAAAATAATACAAAAACACCCCCAAGCTGTGTTATTTTCAAAAATACAAATACAGCCCTTAGCTGTATCTCGGAAAATAATACAAATACACCCCCAAGATGTGTTATTTTCAAAAATACAAATACAACCCTTAACTGTATCTTGGAAAATAATACGGATACACACACAAGCTCTGTTAATTTCAAAAATACAATAAAAACCCACAGCAGTATCTCGGAAAATAATACAAATACACCACCAAGCTGTGTTATTTTCAAAAATACAAATACAGCCCTTAGCTGTATCTTGGAAAATAATACAAATACACCCCCAAACTCGTTTATTTTCAAAAATTCAAATACAACCCTTAGCTGCATCTCGGAAAATAATAAAAATACACCCCCAAGCTCTGTTATTTTCAATAATACAAATACAAACCTTAGCTGTATCTCGGAAATAATACAAATACAACCCCAAGCTGTGTTATTTTCCAGAATACAAGTACAACCCTTAGCGGTATCTCGGAAAATAATACAAATACACCCCCAAGCTTTGTTATTTACCAAAATACAAATACAACCCTGAGCCGTATCTCGGAAAATAATACAAATACACGCCCAAGCTGTGTTATTTTCAAATATACAAATACAACCCATAGCTGTATCTTATAAAATAATACAAATACACGCCCAAGCTGTGTTATTTTCAAAAATACAAATACAACTTTTAGCTGTAACTCGGATAATAATAGAAATACACCACGAAGCTGTGTTATTTTCAAAATACAAATACAACCCATAGCTGTATCTCGGAAAATAATATAAATACACGCCCAAGCTGTGTTATTTTCAAAAATACAAATACAACCCTGAGCTGTATCTCGGAAAATAATACAAAAACAACCCCAAGCTGTGTTATATTCAAAAACACAAATACAACCCTGAGATGTAACTCGGAAAATAATACAAATACACCCCCAAGCTGTGTTATTTTCAAAAATACAAATACAACCCTGAGCTGTATCTCGGAAAATAATACAAAAACACCCCCAACTGTCTTATTTTCAAAAATACAAATACAACCCTTAGCTCTATCTCGGAAAATAATACAAATTCACCCTCAAGCTGTGTTATTTTCAAAAATACAAATACAACCCTTAGCTTTATCTCGGAAAATAATACAAATACACCCCCAAGGTCTGTTATTTTCAATAATACAAATACAACCCTTAGCTCTATCACGGAAAATAATACAAATACACCCCAAATCTGTGTTATATTCAAAAATACAAATACAACCGTTAGCTGTATTTCGGAAAATAATACAAATACACACCAAGCTGTGTTATTTTCCAAAATACAAATTCAACCCTGAGCTGTATCTCGAAAATAATACAAATACACCCCCAAGGTGTGTTATTTTCAAAAATACAAATACAACCATGAGCTGTATCTCGGAAAATAATACAAATACACCCCCAAGCTGTGTTATTTTCAAAAATACAAATACAACCCATAGCAGAATCTCGGGAAATAATACAAATACACACCAAAGCTGTGTTATTTTCAAAAATACAAATACAAACCATAGCTGTATCTCGGAAAATAATATAAATACACCCCCAAGCTGTGTTAATTTCAAAAATACAAATACAACTCTTTGCTGTATCTAGGAAAATAATACGTATACACCCCCAAGTTGTGTTATTTTCAAAAATACAAATACAACCCTTAACTGTATCTTGGAAAATAATACAGATACACGAACAAACTCTGTTATTTTCAAAAATACAAATAAACCCACAGCTGTGTCTCGTAAAATAATACAAATACACCACCAAGCTGTGTTATTTTCAAAAATACACATACAACCGTTAGCTGTTTCTAGGAAAATAATACAAATACACCCCCAAACTCGTTTATTTTTAAAAATTCAAATACAACCCTTAGCAGTATCAAGGAAAATAATAAAAATACACCCACAAGCTGTGTTATTTTCCAAAATGCAAATACAACCCTTAGCTGTATCTAGGAAAATAATACAAATACACGCCCAAGCTGTGTTATTTTCAAAAATAGAAATACACACCTTAGCTGTATCTCGGAAAATAATGCAAAAACACCCCCAAGCTGTGTTATTTTCAAAAATACAAATACAACCCTTAAGTGTATCTTGGAAAATAATACGGATACACCCACAAGCTCTGTTATTTTCAAAAATACAAATAAAACCCACAGCTGTATCTCGAAAATAATACAAATACAACACCAAGCTGTGTTATTTTCAAAAATACAAATAGAGCCCTTAGCTGTATTTGGAAAATAATACAAATACACCCCCAAACTCGTTTATTTTCCAAAATTCAAATACAACCTTTAGCTGTATTTCGGAAAATAATAAAAATACACCCCCAAGCTGTGTTATTTTCCAAAACACATATACAACCCTGAGCTGTATCTCGAAAATAATACAAAAACACCCCCAAGTTGTGTCATTTTCAAAAATACAAATACAACCATGAGCTTTATCTCGGAAAATAATACAAATACACGCCCAAGCTCTTTTATTTTCAAAAATACAAATACAACCCACATCTGTATCTCGGAAAATAATACAAATACACCCCCAAGATGTGTTATTTTCAAAAATGCAAATAAAACTCTGAGCTGTATCTCGGATAATAATAGAAATACACCCCCAAGCTGTGGTATTTTCAAAAATACAAATACAACCCATAGCTGTATCTCAGAAAATAATTCAAAAACACCCCAAAGCGGTGTTATTTTCAAAAATACAAATACAACCCTTAGCTGTATATCGGAAAATAATACAAATACACCCCTACGCCGTGTTATTTTCAAAAATACAAATAAAACCCATAGCTGTATCTTGGAAAATAATACAAATACACCACCAGGATGTTATTTTCAAAAATACAAATAAAACCCTGAGCTGTATCTCGGATAATAATAGAAATACACCCCCAAGCTGTGTTATTTTCAATAATACAAATACAACACTTAGCTGTATATCAGAAAATAATACAAATACACCCCCAAGCTCTGTTATTTTCAATAATACAAATACAACCCTTAGGTGTATCTCGGAAAATAATACAAATACACCCCCAATCTGTGTTATTTTCAAAAATAGAAATACAAACCTTAGCTGTATCTCGGGAAATAATACAAAAACACCCCCAAGCCGTGTTATTTTCAAAAATACAAATAGAACCCTTGGCTGTATCCAGGAAAATACACAAATACCCCCTCAAGATGTGGTATTTTCAAAAATACAATTACAACCCTTAGCTGTATCTTTGAAAATAATACAGATACACACCCAAGCTCTGTTATTTTCAAAAATACAAATACAACCAACAGCTGTTCCTCGGAAAATAATTCAAATACACCCACAAGCTGTGTTATTTTCAAAAATACAAATACAGCCCTTAGCTGTATCTTGGAAAATAATACAAATACATCCCCACGCTCTGTTATTTTCAATAATACAAATACAACCCTTAGTTGTATCTCGGAAAATAATACAAATACACCCCCAATCTGAATTATTTTCAAAAATAGAATTACAAACCTTAGCTGTATCTCGGAAAATAACACAAAAACACCCCCAAGCTGTGTTATTTTCAAAAATACAAATACAACCCTTAGCTGAATCTCGGAAAATAATACAAATACACCCACAAGATGTGTTATTTTCAAAAACACAAATACAACCCTTGACTGTATCTTGGAAAATAATATGGATACACCCACAAGCTCTGTTATTTTCCAAAATACAAATAAAACTCTGAGCTGTATCTCGGATAATAATAGAAATACACCCCCAAGCTGTGGTATTTTCAAAAATACAAATACAACCCATAGCTGTATCTCAGAAAATAATTCAAAAACACCCCCAAGCGGTGTTATTTTCAAAAATACAAATACAACCCTTAGCTGTATATCGGAAAATAAAACAAATACACCCCCAAGCTGTATTATTTTTTAAAATACAAATACAACCCTGAGCTGTATCTCGGAAAATAATACAAATACACTCCCAAGCTTTGTTATTTTCAAAAATACAAATACAACCCTGATCTGTATCTCGGATAATAATAAAAATACACCCCCAAGCTGGGTTATTTTTAAAAATACAAATACAACCAATAGCTTTATCTTGGAAAATAATACAAATACACCACCAAGCTGTGTTATTCTGAAAAATACAAATACAATCCTTAGCTGTATTTCGGAAAATAATACAAATACACCCCCAAGCTCTGTTATTTTAAAAAATACAAATACAACCCTCAGCTGTATCTCAGATAATAATAGAAATACACCCACAAGCTGTGTTATTTTCAAAAATACAAATACAACCCTCAGCTGTATCTCGGAAAATAATGCAAATACACCCCAAAGCTGTGTTTTTTTCAAAAATAAAAAAACAACCGATAGCTGTGTCTCGGAAAATAATACAAGTACACCCACAAGATATGTTATTTTCAAAAATTCAAATACAACCCTTTGCTGTGTCTTTGAAAATAATACAAATACACCCCCAAGCTGTGTTATTTTCAAAAATACAAATACAACCCTTAGCTGTATCTCGGAAATTAATACAAATACACCCAAAAGCTGTGTCATATTCAAAAATACAAATACAACCCTTAGCTGTGTCTCGGAAAATAATACAAATACACACCCAAGCTGTGTTGTTTTCAAAAATAGAATTAAACCGTTAGCTGTATCTCGGAAAATAATACAAATACACCCCCAAGTTGTGTATATAAAAATATAACCTTTAGATTTGTCTCGGAATATAAAACAAATACACCCCCAAGCTGTGTTATTTTCAAAAATACAAATATAACCGATAGCTGTATCTTTGAAAATAATACAAGTACACCCACAAGATATGTTATTTTAAAATTGCAAATACAACCTTTGGCTGTAACTTGGAAAATAATACAAATACACCCCCGAGTTGTGTTATTTTCCAAAATACAAATACAACCCTTAGCTGTATCTCGGAAAATAATACAAATGCACATCCGAGCTGTGTTATTTTCAAAAATACAAATACAACCCTTAGCTGTATCTCGGAAAATAATACAAAAACACCCCCAAGCTCTGTTATTTTCAATAATACAAATACAACCCTTAGGTGTATCTCGGAAAATTATACAAATACACCCCCAATCTGTGTTATTTTCAAATATAGAAATACAAACCTTAGCTGTATCTGGGAAAATAATACAAAAGCACACCCAAGCTGTGTTATTTTCAAAAATACAAATACAACGCTTAGATGTATATCTGAACATAATACAAATACACCCACAAGCTGTGTTATTTTCAAAATACAAATACAACCCTTAGCTGTATCTCGGAAAATCATACAAATACACCCCCAAGCTGTGTTATTTTCAAAAATACAAATAAAACCCTTAGCTGTATCTCGAAAAATAAAACAAATACACCCCCAAGCTCTGGTATTTTCAAAAATACAAATACAACCATGAGTTGTAACTCGAAAAATAATACAAATACAAACCCAAGCTGTGTTATTTTCAAAAATACAAATACAACCCTGAGCTGTATCTCAGAAAATAATACAAAAAAAACCCCAAGCTGTGTTATTTTCAAAAATACAAATACAACCCTTAGCTGTATCTCGGAAAATTATACAAATACACCCCCAAGCTCTATTATTTTCAATAATAAAAATACAACCCTTAGCTGTATATCTGAAAATAATACAAATACACCCCAACCTGTGTTATTTTCAAAAATAAAATACAACCCTTAGCTGTATCTCGGAAAAGAATTCAAATACACCCCCAAGCTGTGTTATTTTCAAAAATACAAATACAACCCTTAGGTGTATCTCGGAAAATAATACAAATACACCCACAAGCTGTGTTATTTTCCAAAATACAAATAAAACTCTGAGCTGCATCTCGGATAGTAATAGAAATACACCCTCAAGCTGTGATATTTTCAAAAATACAAATACAACCCATAGCTGTATCTCGGAAAATAATACAAATACACCCCCAAGCTGTGTGATTTTCAAAAATACAAATATAACTGATAGCTCTATCTTGGAAAACAATACAAGTACACCCACAAGATATGTTATTTTCAAAAATGCAAATACAACCCTAAGCTGGAACGTAGAAAATAATACAAATACACCCGCAAGCTCTGTTATTTTCAAAAATACAAATACAACCCATAGCTGTATCTCGGAAAATAATACAAATACACCCCCAAGTGCTGTTATTTTCAAAAATAAAAATACAACCCTTAGCTGTATCTCGGAATTTAATACAAATACACCTCCAAGATGTGTTATTTTCAAAAATACAAATACAAACCTTAGCTGTATCTTGGAAAATAATACAGATACACCCCCAAGCTCTGTTATTTTCCAAAATACAAATACAACCCACAGCTGTATCTCGGAAAATAATACAAATACACCACCAAGCTGTGTTATTTTCAAAAATACAAATACAGCCCTTAGCTGTATCTTGGAAAATAATACAAATACACCCCCAAGCTCGTTTATTTTCAAAAATACAAATAAATCCCTTAGCTATATCTCGGAAAATAATAAAAATACACCCCCAAGCTGTGCTATTTTCCAAAATACAAATACAACCCTGAGCTGTATCTCGGAAAATAATACAAATACACCCCCAAGCTGTGTTATTTTCAAAAATACAAATACAAACCTGAGGTGTATCTCGTAAAATAATACAAAAACAACCCCAAGCTGTGTTATTTCCAAAAATACAAATACAACCCTTAGCTGTATCTTGGAAAATAATACAAATAAACCCCGAAGCTCTGTTATTTTCAGTAATACAAATAAAACCCTGAGCTGTATCTCGGAAAATAAGACAAATACACCACCAAGCTGTGTTATTTTCAAAAACACAAATAAAACCCATAGCAGTATCTCGGAAAATAATACAAATACACCCCAAAGCTGTGTTATTTTCAAAAATACAAATAAAACCCATAGCTGTATCTTGGAAAATAATACAAATACAACACCAAGGTTGTTATTTTCAAAAATACAAATACAACCCGGAGCTTTATCTCGGATAATAATAGAAATACACCCCCAAGCTGTGTTATTTTCAAAATCCAAATACAACCCATAGCTGTATCTCGGACAATAATACAAATACACGCCCAAGCTGTGTTATTTTCAAAAATACAAATACAATCCTTAGCTGTATCTCGGAAAATAATACGAAAACACCCCCAAGCTGTGTTATTTTCAAAAAAACAAATACAACCCTTAGCTGTATCTCGGAAAATAATACAAATACACCCCCAAGATGTGTTATTTTCAAAAATACAAATACAACCCTTAGCTGTATCACGGAAAATAATACAAATACACCCCCAAGCTGTGTTATTTTCAAAAATACAAATACAACCCTTGGCTGTATCCTGGAAAATAATACAAATACACCCCCAAGATGTGTTATTTTCAAAAATACAATTACAAACCATAGCTGTATCTTGGAAAATAATGCAAATACACGCCCAAGCTGTGATATTTTCAAAAATACAAATACAACCCTGAGCTGTATCTCGGATAATAATAGAAATAAACCCCCAAGCTGTGTTATTTTCAAAAATACAAATACAACCCTGAGCTGTATCTCCGAAAATAATAAAAATACACCCCCAAGCTGTGTTATTTTCCAAAATACAAATAAAAAGCTTAGCTGTATCTGGAAAAATAATACAGGTACCCCCCCCAATCTGTGTTATTTTCAAAAATACAAATAGAACCCTGAGCTGTATCTTGGAAAATAATATAAATACACCCCCTAGCTGTGTTATTTTCAAAAATACAAATAAAATCCTTAGCTCTATTTCGGAAAATAATACAAATACACCCCCAAGCTGTGTTATTTTCAAAAATACAAATACAACCCGGAGCTGTATCTCGGATAATAATAGAAATGCACCCCTAAGCTGTGTTATTTTCAAAAATACAAATACAACCCTCAGATGTATCTCGAAAAATTATACAAATACACCCCAAAGCTGTGTTATTATCAAAAATACAAAAACAACCGATAGCTGTATCTCGAAAAATAATACAAGTACACCCACAAGATATGTTATTTTCAAAAATGCAAATACAACCCTTAGCTGTGTCTTTGAAAATAATACAAATACACCCCCAAGGTGTGTTATTTTCAAAAATGCAAATATAACCCTTAGCTGTATCTCGGAAAGTAATACAAATACACCCAAAAGCTGTGTCATTTTCAAAAATACAAATACAACCCTTAGCTGTGTCTCGGAAAATAATACAAATACACCCCCAAGCTGTGTTATTTTCAAAAATAGAAATACAACCGTTAGCTGTATCTCGGAAAATAATACAAATACACCCCCAAGTTGTGTAATTTTCAAAAATACAAATACAGCCCTTAGCTTTATCTCGGAAAATAATACAAATACACCCCCAAGCCCTGTTATTTTCATAAATACAAATACAACCCTTAGCTGTATCTCGAAAAATAATACATATACACCCGCAAGCTGTGTTATTTTCAAAAATACAAATACAGCCCTTAGCTGTATCTCGGAAAATAATACAAATACACCCCCAAACTGTGTTATTTTCCAAAATACAAATAAAACTCTGAGCTGTATCTCGGATAATAATAGAAATACACCCCCAAGCTGTGGTATTTTCAAAAATACAAATACAACCCATAGCTGTATCTCGGAAAATAATACAAATACACCCCCAAGCTGTGTTATTTTCCAAAATACAAATACAACCCTGAGCTGTATCTCGGAAAATAATACAAATACACCCCCACGCCGTGTTATTTTCAAAAATACAAATAAAACCCATAGCTGTATCTTGGAAAATAATACAAATACACCCCCAAGGTTGTTATTTTCAAAAATACAAATACAACCCTGAGTTGTAACTCAGAAAATAATACAAATACACCCCCAAGCTGTGTTATTTTCAAAAATACAAATTTAACCCTGAGCTGTATCTCAGAAAATAATACAAAAACACACCGAAGCTGTGTTATTTTCAAAAATACAAATACAAAACTTAGCTCTATCTCGGAAAATTATACAAATACACCCCTAAGCTCTATTATTTTCAATAATACAAATACAACACTTAGCTGTACTTCCGAAAATAATACAAATACACCCCCAACCTGTGTTATTTTCAAAAATAAAATACAACCCTTAGCTGTATCTTGGAAAATAATACAAATACACCCCCACGCTGTGATATTTTCAAAAATACAAATAAAACCCTGAGTTTTAACTCGAAAAATAATACAAATACAACCTCAAGCTGTGTTATTTTCAAAAATACAAATACAACCCTGAGCTGTATCTCAGAAAATAATACAAAAAAAACCCCAAGCTGTGTTATTTTCAAAAATACAAATACAACCCTTAGCTGTATCTCGGAAAATTATACAAATACACCCCCAAGCTCTATTATTTTCAATAATACAAATACAACCCTTAGCTCTACCTCTGAAAATAATACAAATACACCCCAACCTGTGTTATTTTCAAAAATAAATAAAACCCTTAGCTGTATCTCGGAAAATAATTCAAATACAACCCCAAGCTGTGTTATTTTCAAAAATACAAATACAACTCTTAGGTGTATCTCGGAAAATAATACAAATACACCCACAAGCTGTGTTATTTTCCAAAATACAAATAAAACTCTGAGCTGCATCTCGGATAATAATAGAAATACACCCCCAAGCTGTGGTATTTTCAAAAATACAAATACAACCCTAAGCTGTATCTCGGAAAATAATAAAAATACACCTCCAAGATGTGTTATTTTCAAAAATACAAATACAACCAATAGCAGTATCTCGGAAAACAATACAAATACACCCCCAAGCTGTGTTATTTTCAAAAATGCAAATAAAACCCTTAGCTGTATCTCGGAAAATTATACAAATACACCCCCAAGCTGTGTTATTTTCAAAAATACAAATACAACCCTTAGCTGTATCTCGGAAAATAATACAAATACACCCCCAAGCTGTGATATTTTCAAAAATACAAATACAACCCTGAGTTTTAACTCGAAAAATAATACAAATACAACCTCAAGCTGTGTTATTTTCAAAAATACAAATACAACCCTGAGCTTTATCTCATAAAATAATACAAAAAAAAGCCCAAGCTATGTTATTTTCAAAAATACAAATACAACCCTTAGCTGTATCTCAGAAAATAGTACAAATACACCTTCGAGAGCTGTTATTTTCAAAAATAAAAATACAACCCTTAGCTGTATCTCGGAAAATAATATATATACACCCCCAAGCTGTGGTATTTTCAAAAATACAAATACAACCCTAAGCTGTATCTCGGAAAATAATACAAATACACCTCCAAGTTGTGTTATTTTCAAAAATACAAATATAACCCTTAGCTTTGTCTCGGAAAATAAAACAAATACACCCCCAAGCTGTGTTATTTTCAAAAATACAAATATAAATGATAGCTGTATCTTGGAAAATAATACAAGTACACCCACAAGATATGTTATTTTCAAAAATGCAAATACAACCCTAAGCTGGAACGTCGAAAATAATACAAATACACCCCCAAGCTCTGTTATTTTCAATAATACAAATACAACCCTTAGATGTATCTCAGAAAATAATACAAATACACCCCCAACGCATGTTATTTTCAAAAATACTAATAAAATCCTTAGCTGTATCTCGGAAAATAATACAAATATACACCCCAGCTGTGTTATTTTCAAAAATACATATACAACCCTGAGCTTTAACTAGGAAAATAATACAAATACACCCCCAAGCTGTGTTATTTTCAAAAATACAAATACAACACTTAGCTGTATCTCGGAAAATAATACAAATACACCCCAAGCTGTGTTATTTTCCAAAATACATATAAAACTCTGAGCTGTATCTCGCATAATAATAGAAATACACACCCAAGCTGTGTTATTTTCAAAAATACAAATACAACCCATAGCAGAATCTCGGAAAATAATAAAATTCACCCACAAGCTGAGTTATTTTCAAAAATACAAATACAACCCTTAGCTGTATCTCGGAAAATAATACAAATACACCCCCAAGCTGTGTTATTTTCAAAAATACAAATAAAACCAATAGATGTATCTCGGAAAATAATACAAATACACCCCCAAGCTGTATTATTTTCAAAAATACAAATACAATCCTTAGCTGAATCTCGGATAGTAATACAAATACACCCAAAAGCTGTGTCATTTTCAAAAATACAAATACAACCCTTAGCTGTGTCTCGGAAAATAATAGAAATACACCCCGAAGCTGTGTTATTTTCAAAAATACAAATACAATCCTCAGCTGTATATCGGAAAATAATACAAATACACCCCCAAACTGTGTTATTTTCCAAAATACAAATAAAACTCTGAGCTGTATCTCGGAAAATAATACAAATACACCACCAAGCTGTGTTATTTTCAAAAATACAAATACAACCCTGAGGTGTACCTCGGAAAATAATACAAAAACAATCCCAAGCTGTGTTATTTTCAAAAATATAAATAAAACCCTTAGCTGTATCTTGGAAAATAATACAAATACACCCCGAAGCTCTATTATTTTCTATAATACAAATGCAACCCTGAGCTGTATCTCGGAAAATAATACAAATACACAACCAAGCTGTGTTATTTTCAAAAATACAAATAAAACCCATAGCAGTATCTCGGAAAATAATACAAATACACCCTAAAGCTGTGTTATTTTCAAAAATACAAATACAACCCTGAGTTGTAACTCAGAAAATAATACAAATACACCCCCAAGGTTGTTATTTTCAAAAATAGAAATACAACCCGGAGCTTTATCTCGGATAATAATAGAAATACACCCCGAAGCTGTGTTATTTTCAAAATCCAAATACAACCCATAGCTTTATCTCGGACAATAATACAAATACACCCCAAGCTGTGTTATTTTCAAAAATACAAATACAATCCTTAGCTGTATCTCGGAAAATAATACGAAAACACCCCCAAGCTGTGTTATTTTCAAAAATACAAATACAACCCTTAGCTGTATCTCGGAAAATAATACAAATACACCCCCAAGCTGTGTTATTTTCAAAAATACAAATACAACCCTTTGTTGTATCTCAGAATATAATACAAATACACCCCCAAGCTGTGTTATTTTCAAAAATATAAATACAACCTATAGCTGTATCTCAGAAAATAATACAAATACAGCCCCAAGCTGTGTTATTTTCCAAAATACAAATACAAAGCTTAGCTGTATCTGGAAAAATAATACAGGTAACCCCCCAAGTTGTTATTTTCAAAAATACAAATACAACCCTGAGCTGTATCTTGGAAGATAATACAAATACACCCACAAGCTGTGTTATTTTCAAAAATACAAATACAACCCTGAGCTGTATCTTGGATAATAATAGAAATACACCACAAAGCTGTGTTATTTTTAAATATACAAATACAACCAATAGCTGTATCTCGGAAAATAATACAAATACACCCCCAAGCTGTGTTATTTTCAAAAATACAAATAAAATCCTTAGCTCTATTTTGGAAAATAATACAAATACACCCCCAAGCTGTGTTATTTTCAAAAATACAAATACAACCCGGAGCTGTATCTCAGATAATAATAGAAATGCACCCCTAAGCTGTGTTATTTTCAAAATTACAAATACAACCCTCAGATGTATCTCGAAAAATTATACAAATACACCCCAAAGCTGTGTTATTATCAAAAATACAAAAACAACCGATAGCTGTATCTCGAAAAATAATAAAAGTACACCCACAAGATATGTTATTTTCAAAAATGCAAATACAACCCTTAGCTGTGTCTTTGAAAATAATACAAATACACCCCCAAGCTGTGTTATTTTCAAAAATGCAAATATAACCCTTAGCTGTATCTCGGAAAGTAATACAAATACACCCAAAAGCTGTGTCATTTTCAAAAATACAAATACAACCCTTAGCTGTGTCTCGGAAAATAATACAAATACACCCCCAAGCTGTGTTATTTTCAAAAATAGAAATACAAACCTTAGCTGTATCTCGGAAAATAATACATAAACACGCACAAGCTGTGTTAATATCCAAAATACAAATACAACCCTTAGCTGTATCTCGGAATTTAATACAAATAAACCTCCAAGATGTGTTATTTTCAAAAATAGAAATAAAACCCTTAGCTGTATGTTGGAAAATAATACAGATACACCCCCAAGCTCTGTTATTTTTCAAAATACAAATACAACCAAGAGCTGTATCTCGGAAAATAATACAAATACACCCCGAAGCTGTGTTATTTTCAAAAATACAAATACAACCCATAGCTCTATCTTGGAAAATAATACAAATACACCCACAAGCTGTGTTATTTTCAAAAATACAAATACAACCCTGACCTGTATCTATGAAAATAATACAAATACACCCCCAAGATGTGTTATTTTCAAAAATACAAATACAACCCTTAGCTGTATCTTGCAAAATAATACAGATACACACCCAACGCATGTTATTTTCAAAAATACTAATACAATCATTAGCTGTATCTCGGAAAATAATACAAATATACACCCCAGCTGTGTTATTTTCAAAAATACATATACAACCCTGAGCTTTAACTAGGAAAATAATACAAATACACCCCCAAGCTGTGTTATTTTCAAAAATACAAATACAAGTCTGAGCTGTATCTCGGAAAATAATACAAATACACCCCGAGCTGTGTTATTTTCCAAAATACATATAAAACTCTGAGCTGTATCTCGGATAATAATAGAAATACACCCCCAAGCTGTGTTATTTTCAAAAATACAAATACAACCCATAGCAGAATCTCGGAAAATAATAAAATTCACCCACAAGCTGAGTTATTTTCAAAAATACAAATACAACCCTTAGCTGTATCTCGGAAAATAATACAAATACACCCCCAAGCTGTGTTATTTTCAAAAATACAAATAAAACCAATAGATGTATCTCGGAAAATAATACAAATACACCCCCAAGCTGTATTATTTTCAAAAATACAAATACTATCCTTAGCTGTATCTCGGAAAGTAATACAAATACACCCAAAAGCTGTGTCATTTTCAAAAATACAAATACAACCCTTAGCTGTGTCTCGGAAAATAATAGAAATACACCCCGAAGCTGTGTTATTTTCAAAAATACAAATACAATCCTCAGCTGTATCTCGGAAAATAATACAAATACACACCCAAGCTGTGTTATTTTCAAAAATACAAATACAGCCCTTAGCTGTATCTCGGAAAATAATACAAATACACCCCCAAACTGTGTTATTTTCCAAAATACAAATAAAACTCTGAGTTGTATCTCGGAAAATAATACAAATACACCACCAAGCTGTGTTATTTTCAAAAATACAAATACAACCCTGAGGTGTACCTCGGAAAATAATACAAAAACAACCCCAAGCTGTGTTATTTTCAAAAATATAAATAAAACCCTTAGCTGTATCTTGGAAAATAATACAAATACACCCCGAAGCTCTGTTATTTTCAATAATACAAATACAACCCTGAGCTGTATCTCGGAAAATAATACAAATACACAACCAAGCTGTGTTATTTTCAAAAATACAAATAAAACCCATAGCAGTATCTCGGAAAATAATACAAATACACCCTAAAGCAGTGTTATTTTCAAAAATACAAATACAACCCTGAGTTGTAACTCAGAAAATAATACAAATACACCCCCAAGGTTGTTATTTTCAAAAATAGAAATACAACCCGGAGCTTTATCTCGGATAATAATAGAAATACACCCCGAAGCTGTGTTATTTTCAAAATCCAAATACAACCCATAGCTTTATCTCGGACAATAATACAAATACACCCCAAGCTGTGTTATTTTCAAAAATACAAATACAATCCTTAGCTGTATCTCGGAAAATAACACGAAAACACCCCCAAGCTGTGTTATTTTCAAAAATACAAATACAACCCTTAGCTGTATCTCGGAAAATAATACAAATACACCCCCAAGCTGTGTTATTTTCAAAAATACAAATACAACCCTTTGTTGTATCTCAGAATATAATACAAATACACCCCCAAGCTGTGTTATTTTCAAAAATACAAATACAACCTATAGCTGTATCTCGGAAAATAATACAAATACACCCCCAAGCTGTGTTATTTTCCAAAATACAAATACAAAGCTTAGCTGTATCTGGAAAAATAATACAGGTAACCCCACAAGCTGTTATTTTCAAAAATACAAATACAACCCTGAGCTGTATCTTGGAAGATAATACAAATAAACCCACAAGCTGTGTTATTTTCAAAAATACAAATACAACCCTGAGCTGTATCTTGGATAATAATAGAAATACACCCCAAACCTGTGTTATTTTTAAAAATACAAATACAACCAATAGCTGTATCTCGGAAAATAATACAAATACACCCCCAAGCTGTGTTATTTTCAAAAATACAAATAAAATCCTTAGCTCTATTTCGGAAAATAATACAAATACACCCCCAAGCTGTGTTATTTTCAAAAATACAAATACAACCCGGAGCTGTATCTCGGATAATAATAGAAATGCACCCCTAAGCTGTGTTATTTTCAAAAATACAAATACAACCTTCAGATGTATCTCGAAGAATTATACAAAAACACCACAAAGCTGTGTTATTATCAAAAATACAAAAACAACCGATAGCTGTATCTCGAAAAATAATACAAGTACACCCACAAGATATGTTATTTTCAAAAATGCAAATACAACCCTTAGCTGTGTCTTTGAAAATAATACAAATACACCCCCAAGCTGTGTTATTTTCAAAAATGCAAATATAACCCTTAGCTGTATCTCGGAAAGTAATACAAATACACCCAAAAGCTGTGTCATTTTCAAAAATACAAATACAACCCTTAGCTGTGTCTCGGAAAATAATACAAATACACCCCCAAGCTGTGTTATTTTCAAAAATAGAAATACAACCGTTAGCTGTATCTCGGAAAATAATACAAATACACCCCCAAGTTGTGTAATTTTCAAAAATACAAATACAGCCCTTAGCTTTATCTCAGAAAATAATACAAATACACCCCCAAGCTCTGTTATTTTCATAAATACAAATACAACCCTTTGCTGTATCTCGAAAAATAATACATATACACCCGCAAGCTGTGTTATTTTCAAAAATACAAATACAGCCCTTAGCTGTATCTCGGAAAATAATACAAATACACCCCCAAACTGTGTTATTTTCCAAAATACAAATCAAACTCTGAGCTGTATCTCGGATAATAATAGAAATACACCCCCAAGCTGTGGTATTTTCAAAAATACAAATACAACCCATAGCTGTATCTCGGAAAATAATACAAATACACCCCCAAGCTGTGTTATTTTCCAAAATACAAATACAACCCTGAGCTGTATCTCGGAAAATAATACAAATACACCCCCACGCCGTGTTATTTTCAAAAATACAAATAAAACCCATAGCTGTATCTTGGAAAATAATACAAATACACCCCCAAGGTTGTTATTTTCAAAAATACAAATACAACCCTGAGTTGTAACTCAGAAAATAATACAAATACACCCCCAAGCTGTGTTATTTTCAAAAATACAAATTTAACCCTGAGCTGTATCTCAGAAAATAATACAAAAACACACCGAAGCTGTGTTATTTTCAAAAATACAAATACAAAACTTAGCTCTATCTCGGAAAATTATACAAATACACCCCCAAGCTCTATTATTTTCAATAATACAAATACAACACTTAGCTGTACTTCCGAAAATAATACAAATACACCCCCAACCTGTGTTATTTTCAAAAATAAAATACAACCCTTAGCTGTATCTTGGAAAATAATACAAATACACCCCCAAGCTGTGATATTTTCAAAAATACAAATACAACAATGAGTTTTAACTCGAAAAATAATACAAATACAACCTCAAGCTGTGTTATTTTCAAAAATACAAATACAACCCTGAGCTGTATCTCAGAAAATAATACAAAAAAAACCCCAAGCTGTGTTATTTTCAAAAATACAAATACAACCCTTAGCTGTATCTCGGAAAATTATACAAATACACCCCCAAGCTCTATTATTTTCAATAATACAAATACAACTTTTAGCTGTACCTCTGAAAATAATACAAATACACCCCAACCTGTGTTATTTTCAAAAATAAAATACAACCCTTAGCAGTATCTCGGAAAATAATTCAAATAAAACCCCAAGCTGTGTTATTTTCAAAAATACAAATACAAATCTTAGGTGTATCTCGGAAAATAATACAAATACACCCACAAGCTGTGTTATTTTCCAAAATACAAATAAAACTCTGAGCTGCATCTCGGATAATAATAGAAATACACCCCCAAGCTGTGGTATTTTCAAAAATACAAATACAACCCATAGCTGTATCTCGGAAAATAATACAAATACACCCCCAAGAGCTGTTATTTTCAAAAATAAAAATACAACCCTTAGCTGTATCTCGGAAAATAATACATATACACCCCCAAGCTGTGGTATTTTCAAAAATACAAATACAACCCTAAGCTGTATCTCGGAAAATAATACAAATACACCCCCAAGCTGTGTTATTTTCAAAAATAGAAATACACACATTAGCTGTATCTCGGAAAATAATACAAAAACACCCCCAAGCTGTGTTATTTTCAAAAATACAAATACAACCCTTAAGTGTATCTCGGAAAATAATATAAATACACCCCCAAGCTGTGTCGTTTTTAAAAATACAAATAAAACCCACAGCTGTATCTCGAAAATAATACAAATACAACACCAAGCTGTGTTATTTTCAAAAAAACAAATAGAGCCCTTAGCTGTATTTGGAAAATAATACAAATACACCCTCATACTCGTTTATTTTCCAAAATTCAAATACAACCTTTAGCTGTATTTCGGAAAATAATAAAAATACACCCCCAAGCTGTGTTATTTTCCAAAATACATATACAACCCTGAGCTGTATCTCAAAAATAATACAAAAACACCCCCAAGTTGTGTTATTTTCAAAAATACAAATACAACCCATAGCAGAATATCGGAAAATAATAC
The DNA here is from genome assembly GCF_048565385.1 of Saimiri boliviensis. Taxonomy (NCBI): domain Eukaryota; kingdom Metazoa; phylum Chordata; class Mammalia; order Primates; family Cebidae; genus Saimiri; species Saimiri boliviensis. The sequence continues at coordinate 122,592,714 of NC_133459.1, read as the reverse complement.
AAATACACGCCCAAGCTGTGTTATTTTCAAAAATACAAATACAACCCATAGCAGTATCTCGGAAAACAATAGAAATACAACCCCAAGATGTGTTATTTTCAAAAATACAAATACAACTCTTAGCTGTATCTTGGAAAATAATACAAATACACCCCAAAGCTCTGTTATTTTCAATAATACAAATACAACCCTTAGGTGTGTCTCGGAAAATAATACAAATACACTCCCAAGTTGTGTTATTTTAAAAAATACAAATACAACTCTTAGCTGTATCTCGGAAAATAATACAAATACACCCCCAAGCTGTGTTATTTTCCAAAATACAAATGAAACTCTGAGCTGTATCTTGGATAATAATAGAAATACACCCCCAAGCTCTGGTATTTTCAAAAATACAAATACAACCCATAGTTGTATCTCAGGAATATAATACAAATACAACCCCAAGCAGTGTTATTTTCAAAAATACAAATAAAACCCATAGCTGTATCTTGGAAAATAATACAAACACAACCCCAAGCAGTGTTATTTTCAAAAATACAAATACAACCCTGAGCTGTATCTCGGATAGTAATAGAAATACACCCCGAAGCTGTGTTATTTTAATAAATACAAATACAACCAATAGATGTATCTCTGAAAATAATACAAATACACCCCCAATCTGTGTTATTTTCAAAAATACAAATACAATCCTTAGCTGCATCTCGGAAAATAATACAAATACACCCCCAAACTGTGTTATTTTCAAAAATACATATACAACCCTGAGCTGTATCTCAGATAATAATAGAAATACACCCCCAAGCTGTGTTATTTTCAAAAATACAAATACAATCCTCAGCTGTATCTGAGAAAATAATACAAATACACACCCAAGCTGTGTTATTTTCAAAAATACAATTACAATCCTTAGTTGTATCTCGGAAAATAATACAAATATACCCCAAAGCTGTGTTATTTTCAAAAATACATATACAACACTGAGCTGTAACTCGGAAAATAATACAAATACACACCGAAGCTGTGTTATTTTCAAAAATACAAATACAACCCTGAGGTGTATCTTGGAAAATAATACAAAAACAACCCCAAGCTGTGTTATTTACAAAAATTATAATACAACCCTTAGCTGTATCTCAGAAAATAATACAAATACACCCCAAAGCTCTGTTATTTTCAATAATACAAATACAACCCTTAGCTGTATCTCGGGAAATAATACAAATACACCCCAAAGCTGTGTTATTTTCAAAAATACAAATACAACCCTGAGCTCTATCTCGGAAAATAATACAAATACAATCCAACGCTGTGTTATTTTCAAAAATACAAATGCAACCCAGCGCAGTATCTCAGAAAATAATACAAATACACACAAAAGCTGTGTTATTTTCAAAATTCAAATAAAACCCTTAGCTTTATCTCGGAAAATAATAGAAATACACCCCCAAGCTATGTAATTTTCAAAAATACAAATACAACTCTTAGCTGTATCTCGGAAAATAATACAAATACACCCACAAGGTGTGTTATTTTCCAAAATACAAATAAAACTCTGAGCTGTATCTCGGATAATAATAGAAATACACCCCCAAGCTCTGGTATTTTCAAAAATACAAATACAACCCATAGTTGTATCTCGGAAAATAATACAAATACACCCACAAACTGTGTTATTTTCAAAAATAAAAATACAACCCTTAGCTGTATTTCGGAAAATAATACAAATACACCCCCAAGCGGTGTTATTATCAAAAATACAAATACAACCCTGAGCTCTATCTCGGAAAACAATACAAATACACCCCAAACCTTTGTTATTTTCAAAAATACAAATACAACCCATAGCAGTATCTCAGAAAATAATACAAATACACCCCAAAGCTCTGTTATTTTCAAAAATACAAATACAACCCTTAGCTGTATCTCGGAAAATAATACAAATTCACCCTCAAGCTGTGATATTTTCTAAAATACAAATACAACCCTTAGCTGTATCTCGGAAAATAATACAAATAGACCCCCAAACTCTGTTATTTTCAATAATACAAATACAACCCTTAGCTGTATCTCGGAAAATAATACCAATACACCCCCAATCTGTGTTATTTTCAAAAATAGAAATACACACCTTAGCTGTATCTCGGAAAATAATACAAAAACACCCCCAAGCTGTGTTATTTTCAAAAATGCAAATACAGCCCTTAGCTGTATCTCGGAAAATAATACAAATACACCCCCAAGATGTGTTATTTTAAAAAATACAAATACAACCCTTAACTGTATCTTGGAAAATAATACGGATACACACACAAGCTCTGTTAATTTCAAAAATACAATAAAAACCCACAGCAGTATCTCGGAAAATAATACAAATACACCACCAAGCTGTGTTATTTTCAAAAATACAAATACAGCCCTTAGCTGTATCTTGGAAAATAATACAAATACACCCCCAAACTCGTTTATTTTCCAAAATTCAAATACAACCCTTAGCTGTATCTCGGAAAATAATAAAAATACACCCACAAGCTGTGTTATTTTCCAAAATACAAATACAACCCTGAGCTGTATCTCGAAAATAATACAAATAAACCCCCAAGGTGTGTTATTTTCAAAAATACAAATACAACCATGAGCTGTATCTCGGAAAATAATACAAATACACCCCCAAGCTGTGTTATTTTCAAAAATACAAATACAACCCACAGCTGTATCTCAGAAAATAATACAAATACACCACCAATCTGTGTTATTTTCAAAAATACAAATACAGCCCTTAGCTGTATCTTGGAAAATAATACAAATACACCCCCAAGCTGTGTTATTTTCAAAAATAAAAACACAACCCTTAGCTGTATCTCGGAAAATAATAAGAATACACCACCAAGCTGTGTTATTTTCCAAAATACAAATACAACACTTAGCTGTATCTCAGAAAATAATACAAATAAACCCCAAACTGTGTTATTTTCAAAAATACAAATACAACCGTTAGCTCTATCTCGGAAAATAATAGAAATACACACCCAAGCTGTGTTATTTTCAAAAATACAAATACAATCCTTAGCTGCATCTCGGAAAATAATACAAATACACCCCCAATCTGTGTTATTTTCAAAAATAGAAATACAGCCCTTAGCTCTATCTTGGAAAATAATACAAATACACCCCCAAACTCGTTTATTTTCAAAAATTCAAATACAACCTTTAGCTGTATCTCGGAAAATAATAAAAATACACCCCCAAGCTGTGTTATTTTCAATAATACAAATACAACCCATAGCTGTATCTCGGAAATAATACAAATACACCCCCAAGCTGTGTTATTTTCCAAAATACAAATACAACCCTTAGCGGTATCTCGGAAAATAATACAAATACACCCCCAAGCTTTGTTATTTACCAAAATACAAATACTACCCTGAGCTGTATCTCGGAAAATAATACAAATACACGCCCAAGCTGTGTTATTTTCAAACATACAAATACAACCCATAGCTGTATCGTAGAATATAATACAAATACACAGCCCAAGCTGTGTTATTTTCAAAAATACAAATACAAACCTTAGCTGTAACTCGGATAATAATAGAAATACACCACGAAGCTGTGTTATTTTCAAAATACAAATACAACCCATAGCTGTATCTCGGAAAATAATATAAATACACGCCCAAGCTGTGTTATTTTCAAAAATACAAATACAACCCTGAGCTGTATCTCGGAAAATAATACAAAAACAACCCCAAGCTGTGTTATATTCAAAAACACAAATACAACCCTGAGATGTAACTCGGAAAATAATACAAATACACCCCCAAGCTGTGTTATTTTCAAAAATACAAATACAGCCCTTAGCTGTATCTCGGAAAATAATACAAATACACCCCCAAGGTCTGTTATTTTCAATAATACAAATACAACCCTTAGCTCTATCACGGAAAATAATACAAATACACACCAAATCTGTGTTATATTCAAAAATACAAATACAACCGTTAGCTGTATTTCGGAAAATAATACAAATACACACCAAGCTGTGTTATTTTCCAAAATACAAATTCAACCCTGAGCTGTATCTCGAAAATAATACAAATACACCCCCAAGGTGTGTTATTTTCAAAAATACAAATACAACCATGAGCTGTATCTCCCAAAATAATACAAATACACCCCCAAGCTGTGTTATTTTCAAAAATACAAATACAACCCATAGCAGAATCTCGGGAAATAATACAAATACACGCCAAAGCTGTGTTATTTTCAAAAATACAAATACAAACCATAGCTGTATCTCGGAAAATAATATAAATACACCCCCAAGCTGTGTTATTTTCAAAAATACAAATACAACCCTTAGCTGTATCTCGGAAAATAATACAAATACACCCCCATGCTGTGTTGTTTTCAAAAATTCAAATATAACCCTTAGCTGTATCTCAGAAAACAATACAAATACACCCCCAATCTGTGATATTTTCAAAAATAGAAATACACACCTTAGCTGTATCTCGAAAAATAATACAAAAACACCCCCAAGATGTGTTATTTTCAAAAATACAAATACAACTCTTAACTGTATCTTGGAAAATAATACAGATAAACCCACAAATTCTGTTATTTTCAAAAATACAAATAAACCCACAGCTGTGTCTCGTAAAATAATACAAATACACCACCAAGCTGTGTTATTTTCAAAAATACACTTACAATCATTAGCTGTTTCTAGGAAAATAATACAAATACACCCCCAAACTCGTTTATTTTTAAAAATTCAAATACAACCCTTAGCAGTATCAAGGAAAATAATAAAAATACACCCCCAAGCTGTGTTATTTTCCAAAATGCAAATACAACCCTTAGCTGTATCTAGGAAAATAATACAAATACACCCCCAAGCTGTGTTATTTTCAAAAATAGAAATACACACCTTAGCTGTATCTCGGAAAATAATACAAAAACACCCCCAAGCTGTGTTATTTTCAAAAATACAAATACAACCCTTAAGTGTATCTTGGAAAATAATACGGATACACCCACAAGCTCTGTTATTTTTAAAAATACAAATAAAACCCACAGCTGTATCTCGAAAATAATACAAGTACAACACCAAGCTGTGTTATTTTCAAAAATACAAATAGAGCCCTTAGCTGTATTTGGAAAATAATACAAATACACCCCCAAACTCGTTTATTTTCCAAAACTCAAATACAACCTTTAGCTGTATTTCGGAAAATAATAAAAATACACCCCCAAGCTGTGTTATTTTCCAAAATACATATACAACCCAGAGCTGTATCTCGAAAATAATACAAAAACACCCCCAAGTTGTGTTATTTTCAAAAATACAAATACAACCATGAGCTGTATCTCGGAAAATAATACAAATACACGCCCAAGCTCTGTTATTTTCAAAAATACAAATACAACCCACAGCTGTATCTCGGAAAATAATACAAATACACCCCCAAGATGTGTTATTTTCAAAAATACAAATTCAACCCTTAGCTGTATCTCGGAAAATAACACAAATTCACTCACAAGCTCTGTTATTTTGAAAAATACAAATAAAACCCACAGCTGTATCTCAGAAAATAATACAAATACACCCCCAAGCTCTTTTATTTACAAAAATAAAAATACAGCCCTTAGCTTTATCTTGGAAAATAATACAAATACACCCCCAATCTGTGTTATTTTCAAAAATACACATACAGCCGTTAGCTTTCTCTAGGAAAATAATACAAATACACCCCCAAACTCGTTTATTTTCAAAAATTCAAATACAACCCTTAGCAGTATCTCGGAAAATAATAAAAATACATCCCCAAGCTGTGTTATTTTCCAAAATGCAAATACAACCCTTAGCTGTATCTAGGAAAATAATACAAATACACCCCCAAGCTGTGTTATTTTCAAAAATACAAATACAACCCTTAACTGTTTCTTGGAAAATAATACGGATAGACCCTCAAGCTCTGTTATTTTCAAAAATACAAATAAAACCCACAGCTGTATCTCGAAATAATACAAATACACCACCAAGCTGTGTTATTTTCAAAAATACAAGTAGAGCCCTTAGCTGTATTAGGAAAATAATACAAATAGACCATCAAACTCGTTTATTTTCCAAAATTCAAATACAAACTTTAGCTGTATTTCGGAAAATAATAAAAATACACCCCCAAGCTGTGTTATTTTCCAAAATACATATACAACCCTGAGCTGTATCTCGAAAATAATACAAAAAAACCCCCAAGTTGTGTTATTTTCAAAAATACAAATACAACCATGAGCTGTATCTCGGAAAATAATACAAATACACGCCTAAGCTGTGTTATTTTCAAAAATACAAATACAACCCATAGCAGAATATCGGAAAATAATACAAATACACGCCCAAGCTGTGTTATTTTCAAAAATACAAATACAACCCATAGCAGTATCTCGGAAAACAATAGAAATACACCCCCAAGATGTGTTATTTTCAAAAAAAAAAATACAACTCTTAGCTGTATCTTGATAAATAATACAAATACACCCCAAAGCTCTGTTATTTTCAATAATACAAATACAACCCTTAGGTGTGTCTCGGAAAATAATACAAATACACTCCCAAGTTGTGTTATTTTAAAAAATACAAATACAACTCTTAGCTGTATCTCGGAAAATAATACAAATACACCCCCAAGCTGTGTTATTTTCCAAAATACAAATGAAACTCTGAACTGTATCTTGGATAATAATAGAAATACACCCCCAAGTTCTGGTATTTTCAAAAATACAAATACAACCCATAGTTGTATCTCAGGAATATAATACAAATACACCCCCAAGCAGTGTTATTTTCAAAAATACAAATAAAACCCATAGCTGTATCTTTGAAAATAATACAAACACAACCCCAAGCAGTGTTATTTTCAAAAATACAAATACAACCCAGAGCTGTATCTCGGATAGTAATAGAAATACACCCCGAAGCTGTGTTATTTTAAAAAATACAAATACAACCAATAAATGTATCTCTGAAAATAATACAAATACACCCCCAATCTGTGTTATTTTCAAAAATACAAATACAATCCTTAGCTGCATCTCGGAAAATAATACAAATACACCCCAAAACTGTGTTATTTTCAAAAATACAAATACAACCCTGAGCTGTATCTCAGATAATAATAGAAATACACCCCCAAGCTGTGTTATTTTCAAAAATACAAATACAATCCTCAGCTGTATCTCAGAAAATAATACAAATACACACTCAAGCTGTGTTATTTTCAAAAATACAAATACAATCCTTAGCTGTATCTCGGAAAATAATACAAATATACCCCAAAGCTGTGTTATTTTCAAAAATACGTATACAACACTGAGCTGTAACTCGGAAAATAATACAAATACACCCCGAAGCTGTGTTATTTTCAAAAATACAAATACAACCCTGAGGTGTATCTTGGAAAATAATATAAAAACTACCCCAAGCTGTGTTATTTACAAAAATTATAATACATTTAGCTGTATCTCGGAAAATAATACAAATACACCCCAAAGCTCTGTTATTTTCAATAATACAAATACAACCCTTAGCTGTATCTCGGGAAATAATACAAATACACCCCCAAGCTGTGTTATTTTCAAAAATACAAATACAACCCTGAGCTGTATCTCGGAAAATAATACAAATACAATCCAACGCTGTGTTATTTTCAAAAATACAAATGCAACCCAGCGCAGTATCTCGGAAAATAATAGAAATACACACAAAAGCTGTGTTATTTTCAAAAATACAAATAAAACCCTTAGCTGTATCTCGGAAAATAATAGAAATACACCCCCAAGCTATGTAATTTTCAAAAATACAAATACAACTCTTAGCTGTATCTCGGAAAATAATACAAATACACCCCCAAGGTGTGTTATATTCAAAAATACAAATAAAACTCTGAGCTGTATCTCGGATAATAATAGAAATACACCCCCAAGCTCTGGTATTTTCAAAAATACAAATACAACCCATAGTTGTATCTCAGAAAATAATACAAATACACCCCCAAACTGTGTTATTTTCAAAAATAAAAATACAACCCTTAGCTGTATTTCGGAAAATAATACAAATACACCCCCAAGCGGTGTTATTATCAAAAATACAAATACAACCCTGAGCTCTATCTCGGAAAACAATACAAATACACCCCAAACCTTTGTTATTTTCAAAAATACAAATACAACCCATAGCAGTATCTCAGAAAATAATACAAATACACCCCAAAGCTGTGTTATTTTCAAAAATACAAATACAACCCTTAGCTGTATCTCGGAAAATAATACAAATTCACCCTCAAGCTGTGTTATTTTCTAAAATACAAATACAACCCTTAGCTGTATCTCCGAAAATAATACAAATACACCCCCAAACTCTGTTATTTTCAATAATACAAATACAACCCTTAGCTGTATCTCGGAAAATAATACCAATACACCCCCAATCTGTGTTATTTTCAAAAATAGAAATACACACCTTAGCTGTATCTCGGAAAATAATACAAAAACACCCCCAAGCTGTGTTATTTTCAAAAATACAAATACAGCCCTTAGCTGTATCTCGGAAAATAATAAAAATACACCCCCAAAATGTGTTATTTTCAAAAATACAAATACAACCCTTAACTGTATCTTGGAAAATAATACGGATACACACACAAGCTCTGTTAATTTCAAAAATACAATAAAAACCCACAGCAGTATCTCGGAAAATAATACAAATACACCACCAAGCTGTGTTATTTTCAAAAATACAAATACAGCCCTTAGCTGTATCTTGGAAAATAATACAAATACACCACCAAACTCGTTTATTTTCCAAAATTCAAATACAACCCTTAGCTGTATCTCGGAAAATAATAAAAATGCACCCACAAGCTGTGTTATTTTCTAAAATACAAATACAACCCTGAGCTGTATCTCTAAAATAATACAAATAAACCCCCAAGGTGTGTTATTTTCAAAAATACAAATACAACCATGAGCTGTATCTCGGAAAATAATAAAAATACACCCCCAAGCTGTGTTATTTTCAAAAATACAAATACAACCCACAGCTGTATCTCGGAAAATAATACAAATACACCACCAATCTGTGTTATTTTCAAAAATACAAATACAGCCCTTAGCTGTATCTTGGAAAATAATACAAATAAACCCCCAAGCTGTGTTATTTTCAAAAATAAAAACACAACCCTTAGCTGTATCTCGGAAAATAATAAGAATACACCACCAAGCTGTGTTATTTTCCAAAATACAAATACAACACTTAGCTGTATCTCGGAAAATAATACAAATAAACCCTAAACTGTGTTATTTTCAAAAATACAAATACAACCGTTAGCTGTATCTCGGAAAATAATAGAAATACACACCCAAGCTGTGTTATTTTCAAAAATACAAATACAATCCTTAGCTGCATCTCGGAAAATAATACAAATACACCCCCAATCTGTGTTATTTTCAAAAATACAAATACAGCCCTTAGCTGTATCTTGGAAAATAATACAAATACACCCCCAAACTCGTTTATTTTCAAAAATTCAAATACAACCCTTAGCTGTATCTCGGAAAATAATAAAAATACACCCCCAAGCTCTGTTATTTTCAATAATACAAATACAACCCTTAGCTGTATCTCGGAAATAATACAAATACACCCCCAAGCTGTGTTATTTTCCAAAATACAAATACAACCCTTAGCGGTATCTCGGAAAATAATACAAATACACCCCCAAGCTTTGTTATTTACCAAAATACAAATACTACCCTGAGCTGTATCTCGGAAAATAATACAAATACACGCCCAAGCTGTGTTATTTTCAAATATACAAATACAACCCATAGCTGTATTTTAGAATATAACACAAATACACAGCCCAAGCTGTGTTATTTTCAAAAATACAAATACAACCCTTAGCTGTAACTCGGATAATAATAGAAATACACCACGAAGCTGTGTTATTTTCAAAATACAAATACAACCCATAGCTGTATCTCGGAAAATAATATAAATACACGCCCAAGCTGTGTTATTTTCAAAAATACAAATACAACCCTGAGCTGTATCTCGGAAAATAATACAAAAACACCCCCAACTGTCTTATTTTCAAAAATACAAATACAACCCTTAGCTCTATCTCCGAATATAATAAAAATTCACCCTAAAGCTGTGTTATTTTCAAAAATACAAATACAACCCTTAGCTGTATCTCGGAAAATAATACAAATACACCCCCAAGGTCTGTTATTTTCAATAATACAAATACAACCCTTAGCTCTATCACGGAAAATAATACAAATACACCCCAAATCTGTGTTATTTTCAAAAATACAAATACAGCCCTTAGCTGTATCTTGGAAAATAATACAAATACACCCCCAAACTCGTTTATTTTCAAAAATTCAAATACAACCCTTAGCTGTATCTCGGAAAATAATAAAAATACACCCCCAAGCTCTGTTATTTTCAATAATACAAATACAACCCTTAGCTGTATCTCGGAAATAATACAAATACACCCCCAAGCTGTGTTATTTTCCAAAATACAAATACAACCCTTAGCGGTATCTCGGAAAATAATACAAATACACCCCCAAGCTTTGTTATTTACCAAAATACAAATACTACCCTGAGCTGTATCTCGGAAAATAATACAAATACACGCCCAAGCTGTGTTATTTTCAAACATACAAATACAACCCATAGCTGTATCGTAGAATATAATACAAATACACAGCCCAAGCTGTGTTATTTTCAAAAATACAAATACAAACCTTAGCTGTAACTCGGATAATAATAGAAATACACCACGAAGCTGTGTTATTTTCAAAATACAAATACAACCCATAGCTGTATCTCGGAAAATAATATAAATACACGCCCAAGCTGTGTTATTTTCAAAAATACAAATACAACCCTGAGCTGTATCTCGGAAAATAATACAAAAACAACCCCAAGCTGTGTTATATTCAAAAACACAAATACAACCCTGAGATGTAACTCGGAAAATAATACAAATACACCCCCAAGCTGTGTTATTTTCAAAAATACAAATACAGCCCTTAGCTGTATATCGGAAAATAATACAAATACACCCCCAAGGTCTGTTATTTTCAATAATACAAATACAACCCTTAGCTCTATCACGGAAAATAATACAAATACACCCCAAATCTGTGTTATATTCAAAAATACAAATACAACCGTTAGCTGTATTTCGGAAAATAATACAAATACACACCAAGCTGTGTTATTTTCCAAAATACAAATTCAACCCTGAGCTGTATCTCGAAAATAATACAAATACACCCCCAAGGTGTGTTATTTTCAAAAATACAAATACAACCATGAGCTGTATCTCCCAAAATAATACAAATACACCCCCAAGCTGTGTTATTTTCAAAAATACAAATACAACCCATAGCAGAATCTCGGGAAATAATACAAATACACGCCAAAGCTGTGTTATTTTCAAAAATACAAATACAAACCATAGCTGTATCTCGGAAAATAATATAAATACACCCCCAAGCTGTGTTATTTTCAAAAATACAAATACAACCCTTAGCTGTATCTCGGAAAATAATACAAATACACCCCCATGCTGTGTTGTTTTCAAAAATTCAAATATAACCCTTAGCTGTATCTCGGAAAACAATACAAATACACCCCCAATCTGTGATATTTTCAAAAATAGAAATACACACCTTAGCTGTATCTCGAAAAATAATACAAAAACACCCCCAAGATGTGTTATTTTCAAAAATACAAATACAACTCTTAACTGTATCTTGGAAAATAATACAGATAAACCCACAAATTCTGTTATTTTCAAAAATACAAATAAACCCACAGCTGTGTCTCGTAAAATAATACAAATACACCACCAAGCTGTGTTATTTTCAAAAATACACTTACAATCATTAGCTGTTTCTAGGAAAATAATACAAATACACCCCCAAACTCGTTTATTTTTAAAAATTCAAATACAACCCTTAGCAGTATCAAGGAAAATAATAAAAATACACCCCCAAGCTGTGTTATTTTCCAAAATGCAAATACAACCCTTAGCTGTATCTAGGAAAATAATACAAATACACCCCCAAGCTGTGTTATTTTCAAAAATAGAAATACACACCTTAGCTGTATCTCGGAAAATAATACAAAAACACCCCCAAGCTGTGTTATTTTCAAAAATACAAATACAACCCTTAAGTGTATCTTGGAAAATAATACGGATACACCCACAAGCTCTGTTATTTTTAAAAATACAAATAAAACCCACAGCTGTATCTCGAAAATAATACAAGTACAACACCAAGCTGTGTTATTTTCAAAAATACAAATAGAGCCCTTAGCTGTATTTGGAAAATAATACAAATACACCCCCAAACTCGTTTATTTTCCAAAACTCAAATACAACCTTTAGCTGTATTTCGGAAAATAATAAAAATACACCCCCAAGCTGTGTTATTTTCCAAAATACATATACAACCCAGAGCTGTATCTCGAAAATAATACAAAAACACCCCCAAGTTGTGTTATTTTCAAAAATACAAATACAACCATGAGCTGTATCTCGGAAAATAATACAAATACACGCCCAAGCTCTGTTATTTTCAAAAATACAAATACAACCCACAGCTGTATCTCGGAAAATAATACAAATACACCCCCAAGATGTGTTATTTTCAAAAATACAAATTCAACCCTTAGCTGTATCTCGGAAAATAACACAAATTCACTCACAAGCTCTGTTATTTTGAAAAATACAAATAAAACCCACAGCTGTATCTCAGAAAATAATACAAATACACCCCCAAGCTCTTTTATTTACAAAAATAAAAATACAGCCCTTAGCTTTATCTTGGAAAATAATACAAATACACCCCCAATCTGTGTTATTTTCAAAAATACACATACAGCCGTTAGCTTTCTCTAGGAAAATAATACAAATACACCCCCAAACTCGTTTATTTTCAAAAATTCAAATACAACCCTTAGCAGTATCTCGGAAAATAATAAAAATACATCCCCAAGCTGTGTTATTTTCCAAAATGCAAATACAACCCTTAGCTGTATCTAGGAAAATAATACAAATACACCCCCAAGCTGTGTTATTTTCAAAAATACAAATACAACCCTTAACTGTTTCTTGGAAAATAATACGGATAGACCCTCAAGCTCTGTTATTTTCAAAAATACAAATAAAACCCACAGCTGTATCTCGAAATAATACAAATACACCACCAAGCTGTGTTATTTTCAAAAATACAAGTAGAGCCCTTAGCTGTATTAGGAAAATAATACAAATAGACCATCAAACTCGTTTATTTTCCAAAATTCAAATACAAACTTTAGCTGTATTTCGGAAAATAATAAAAATACACCCCCAAGCTGTGTTATTTTCCAAAATACATATACAACCCTGAGCTGTATCTCGAAAATAATACAAAAAAACCCCCAAGTTGTGTTATTTTCAAAAATACAAATACAACCATGAGCTGTATCTCGGAAAATAATACAAATACACGCCTAAGCTGTGTTATTTTCAAAAATACAAATACAACCCATAGCAGAATATCGGAAAATAATACAAATACACGCCCAAGCTGTGTTATTTTCAAAAATACAAATACAACCCATAGCAGTATCTCGGAAAACAATAGAAATACACCCCCAAGATGTGTTATTTTCAAAAATACAAATACAACTCTTAGCTGTATCTTGATAAATAATACAAATACACCCCAAAGCTCTGTTATTTTCAATAATACAAATACAACCCTTAGGTGTGTCTCGGAAAATAATACAAATACACTCCCAAGTTGTGTTATTTTAAAAAATACAAATACAACTCTTAGCTGTATCTCGGAAAATAATACAAATACACCCCCAAGCTGTGTTATTTTCCAAAATACAAATGAAACTCTGAACTGTATCTTGGATAATAATAGAAATACACCCCCAAGTTCTGGTATTTTCAAAAATACAAATACAACCCATAGTTGTATCTCAGGAATATAATACAAATACACCCCCAAGCAGTGTTATTTTCAAAAATACAAATAAAACCCATAGCTGTATCTTTGAAAATAATACAAACACAACCCCAAGCAGTGTTATTTTCAAAAATACAAATACAACCCAGAGCTGTATCTCGGATAGTAATAGAAATACACCCCGAAGCTGTGTTATTTTAAAAAATACAAATACAACCAATAAATGTATCTCTGAAAATAATACAAATACACCCCCAATCTGTGTTATTTTCAAAAATACAAATACAATCCTTAGCTGCATCTCGGAAAATAATACAAATACACCCCAAAACTGTGTTATTTTCAAAAATACAAATACAACCCTGAGCTGTATCTCAGATAATAATAGAAATACACCCCCAAGCTGTGTTATTTTCAAAAATACAAATACAATCCTCAGCTGTATCTCAGAAAATAATACAAATACACACTCAAGCTGTGTTATTTTCAAAAATACAAATACAATCCTTAGCTGTATCTCGGAAAATAATACAAATATACCCCAAAGCTGTGTTATTTTCAAAAATACGTATACAACACTGAGCTGTAACTCGGAAAATAATACAAATACACCCCGAAGCTGTGTTATTTTCAAAAATACAAATACAACCCTGAGGTGTATCTTGGAAAATAATATAAAAACTACCCCAAGCTGTGTTATTTACAAAAATTATAATACAACATTTAGCTGTATCTCGGAAAATAATACAAATACACCCCAAAGCTCTGTTATTTTCAATAATACAAATACAACCCTTAGCTGTATCTCGGGAAATAATACAAATACACCCCCAAGCTGTGTTATTTTCAAAAATACAAATACAACCCTGAGCTGTATCTCGGAAAATAATACAAATACAATCCAACGCTGTGTTATTTTCAAAAATACAAATGCAACCCAGCGCAGTATCTCGGAAAATAATAGAAATACACACAAAAGCTGTGTTATTTTCAAAAATACAAATAAAACCCTTAGCTGTATCTCGGAAAATAATAGAAATACACCCCCAAGCTATGTAATTTTCAAAAATACAAATACAACTCTTAGCTGTATCTCGGAAAATAATACAAATACACCCCCAAGGTGTGTTATATTCAAAAATACAAATAAAACTCTGAGCTGTATCTCGGATAATAATAGAAATACACCCCCAAGCTCTGGTATTTTCAAAAATAGAAATACAACCCATAGTTGTATCTCAGAAAATAATACAAATACACCCCCAAACTGTGTTATTTTCAAAAATAAAAATACAACCCTTAGCTGTATTTCGGAAAATAATACAAATACACCCCCAAGCGGTGTTATTATCAAAAATACAAATACAACCCTGAGCTCTATCTCGGAAAACAATACAAATACACCCCAAACCTTTGTTATTTTCAAAAATACAAATACAACCCATAGCAGTATCTCAGAAAATAATACAAATACACCCCAAAGCTGTGTTATTTTCAAAAATACAAATACAACCCTTAGCTGTATCTCGGAAAATAATACAAATTCACCCTCAAGCTGTGTTATTTTCTAAAATACAAATACAACCCTTAGCTGTATCTCCGAAAATAATACAAATACACCCCCAAACTCTGTTATTTTCAATAATACAAATACAACCCTTAGCTGTATCTCGGAAAATAATACCAATACACCCCCAATCTGTGTTATTTTCAAAAATAGAAATACACACCTTAGCTCTATCTCGGAAAATAATACAAAAACACCCCCAAGCTGTGTTATTTTCAAAAATACAAATACAGCCCTTAGCTGTATCTCGGAAAATAATAAAAATACACCCCCAAAATGTGTTATTTTCAAAAATACAAATACAACCCTTAACTGTATCTTGGAAAATAATACGGATACACACACAAGCTCTGTTAATTTCAAAAATACAATAAAAACCCACAGCAGTATCTCGGAAAATAATACAAATACACCACCAAGCTGTGTTATTTTCAAAAATACAAATACAGCCCTTAGCTGTATCTTGGAAAATAATACAAATACACCACCAAACTCGTT
Source organism: Saimiri boliviensis (assembly GCF_048565385.1). NCBI lineage: Eukaryota > Metazoa > Chordata > Mammalia > Primates > Cebidae > Saimiri > Saimiri boliviensis. Next base: position 122,576,594 of record NC_133459.1, on the reverse strand, counting down.
TATTTTCCAAAATTCAAATACAACCCTTAGCTGTATCTCGGAAAATAATAAAAATGCACCCACAAGCTGTGTTATTTTCTAAAATACAAATACAACCCTGAGCTGTATCTCTAAAATAATACAAATAAACCCCCAAGGTGTGTTATTTTCAAAAATACAAATACAACCATGAGCTGTATCTCGGAAAATAATAAAAATACACCCCCAAGCTGTGTTATTTTCAAAAATACAAATACAACCCACAGCTGTATCTCGGAAAATAATACAAATACACCACCAATCTGTGTTATTTTCAAAAATACAAATACAGCCCTTAGCTGTATCTTGGAAAATAATACAAATAAACCCCCAAGCTGTGTTATTTTCAAAAATAAAAACACAACCCTTAGCTGTATCTCGGAAAATAATAAGAATACACCACCAAGCTGTGTTATTTTCCAAAATACAAATACAACACTTAGCTGTATCTCGGAAAATAATACAAATAAACCCTAAACTGTGTTATTTTCAAAAATACAAATACAACCGTTAGCTGTATCTCGGAAAATAATAGAAATACACACCCAAGCTGTGTTATTTTCAAAAATACAAATACAATCCTTAGCTGCATCTCGGAAAATAATACAAATACACCCCCAATCTGTGTTATTTTCAAAAATACAAATACAGCCCTTAGCTGTATCTTGGAAAATAATACAAATACACCCCCAAACTCGTTTATTTTCAAAAATTCAAATACAACCCTTAGCTGTATCTCGGAAAATAATAAAAATACACCCCCAAGCTCTGTTATTTTCAATAATACAAATACAACCCTTAGCTGTATCTCGGAAATAATACAAATACACCCCCAAGCTGTGTTATTTTCCAAAATACAAATACAACCCTTAGCGGTATCTCGGAAAATAATACAAATACACCCCCAAGCTTTGTTATTTACCAAAATACAAATACTACCCTGAGCTGTATCTCGGAAAATAATACAAATACACGCCCAAGCTGTGTTATTTTCAAATATACAAATACAACCCATAGCTGTATTTTAGAATATAACACAAATACACAGCCCAAGCTGTGTTATTTTCAAAAATACAAATACAACCCTTAGCTGTAACTCGGATAATAATAGAAATACACCACGAAGCTGTGTTATTTTCAAAATACAAATACAACCCATAGCTGTATCTCGGAAAATAATATAAATACACGCCCAAGCTGTGTTATTTTCAAAAATACAAATACAACCCTGAGCTGTATCTCGGAAAATAATACAAAAACACCCCCAACTGTCTTATTTTCAAAAATACAAATACAACCCTTAGCTCTATCTCCGAATATAATAAAAATTCACCCTAAAGCTGTGTTATTTTCAAAAATACAAATACAACCCTTAGCTGTATCTCGGAAAATAATACAAATACACCCCCAAGGTCTGTTATTTTCAATAATACAAATACAACCCTTAGCTCTATCACGGAAAATAATACAAATACACCCCAAATCTGTGTTATTTTCAAAAATACAAATACAGCCCTTAGCTGTATCTTGGAAAATAATACAAATACACCCCCAAACTCGTTTATTTTCAAAAATTCAAATACAACCCTTAGCTGTATCTCGGAAAATAATAAAAATACACCCCCAAGCTCTGTTATTTTCAATAATACAAATACAACCCTTAGCTGTATCTCGGAAATAATACAAATACACCCCCAAGCTGTGTTATTTTCCAAAATACAAATACAACCCTTAGCGGTATCTCGGAAAATAATACAAATACACCCCCAAGCTTTGTTATTTACCAAAATACAAATACTACCCTGAGCTGTATCTCGGAAAATAATACAAATACACGCCCAAGCTGTGTTATTTTCAAACATACAAATACAACCCATAGCTGTATCGTAGAATATAATACAAATACACAGCCCAAGCTGTGTTATTTTCAAAAATACAAATACAAACCTTAGCTGTAACTCGGATAATAATAGAAATACACCACGAAGCTGTGTTATTTTCAAAATACAAATACAACCCATAGCTGTATCTCGGAAAATAATATAAATACACGCCCAAGCTGTGTTATTTTCAAAAATACAAATACAACCCTGAGCTGTATCTCGGAAAATAATACAAAAACAACCCCAAGCTGTGTTATATTCAAAAACACAAATACAACCCTGAGATGTAACTCGGAAAATAATACAAATACACCCCCAAGCTGTGTTATTTTCAAAAATACAAATACAGCCCTTAGCTGTATATCGGAAAATAATACAAATACACCCCCAAGGTCTGTTATTTTCAATAATACAAATACAACCCTTAGCTCTATCACGGAAAATAATACAAATACACCCCAAATCTGTGTTATATTCAAAAATACAAATACAACCGTTAGCTGTATTTCGGAAAATAATACAAATACACACCAAGCTGTGTTATTTTCCAAAATACAAATTCAACCCTGAGCTGTATCTCGAAAATAATACAAATACACCCCCAAGGTGTGTTATTTTCAAAAATACAAATACAACCATGAGCTGTATCTCCCAAAATAATACAAATACACCCCCAAGCTGTGTTATTTTCAAAAATACAAATACAACCCATAGCAGAATCTCGGGAAATAATACAAATACACGCCAAAGCTGTGTTATTTTCAAAAATACAAATACAAACCATAGCTGTATCTCGGAAAATAATATAAATACACCCCCAAGCTGTGTTATTTTCAAAAATACAAATACAACCCTTAGCTGTATCTCGGAAAATAATACAAATACACCCCCATGCTGTGTTGTTTTCAAAAATTCAAATATAACCCTTAGCTGTATCTCGGAAAACAATACAAATACACCCCCAATCTGTGATATTTTCAAAAATAGAAATACACACCTTAGCTGTATCTCGAAAAATAATACAAAAACACCCCCAAGATGTGTTATTTTCAAAAATACAAATACAACTCTTAACTGTATCTTGGAAAATAATACAGATAAACCCACAAATTCTGTTATTTTCAAAAATACAAATAAACCCACAGCTGTGTCTCGTAAAATAATACAAATACACCACCAAGCTGTGTTATTTTCAAAAATACACTTACAATCATTAGCTGTTTCTAGGAAAATAATACAAATACACCCCCAAACTCGTTTATTTTTAAAAATTCAAATACAACCCTTAGCAGTATCAAGGAAAATAATAAAAATACACCCCCAAGCTGTGTTATTTTCCAAAATGCAAATACAACCCTTAGCTGTATCTAGGAAAATAATACAAATACACCCCCAAGCTGTGTTATTTTCAAAAATAGAAATACACACCTTAGCTGTATCTCGGAAAATAATACAAAAACACCCCCAAGCTGTGTTATTTTCAAAAATACAAATACAACCCTTAAGTGTATCTTGGAAAATAATACGGATACACCCACAAGCTCTGTTATTTTTAAAAATACAAATAAAACCCACAGCTGTATCTCGAAAATAATACAAGTACAACACCAAGCTGTGTTATTTTCAAAAATACAAATAGAGCCCTTAGCTGTATTTGGAAAATAATACAAATACACCCCCAAACTCGTTTATTTTCCAAAACTCAAATACAACCTTTAGCTGTATTTCGGAAAATAATAAAAATACACCCCCAAGCTGTGTTATTTTCCAAAATACATATACAACCCAGAGCTGTATCTCGAAAATAATACAAAAACACCCCCAAGTTGTGTTATTTTCAAAAATACAAATACAACCATGAGCTGTATCTCGGAAAATAATACAAATACACGCCCAAGCTCTGTTATTTTCAAAAATACAAATACAACCCACAGCTGTATCTCGGAAAATAATACAAATACACCCCCAAGATGTGTTATTTTCAAAAATACAAATTCAACCCTTAGCTGTATCTCGGAAAATAACACAAATTCACTCACAAGCTCTGTTATTTTGAAAAATACAAATAAAACCCACAGCTGTATCTCAGAAAATAATACAAATACACCCCCAAGCTCTTTTATTTACAAAAATAAAAATACAGCCCTTAGCTTTATCTTGGAAAATAATACAAATACACCCCCAATCTGTGTTATTTTCAAAAATACACATACAGCCGTTAGCTTTCTCTAGGAAAATAATACAAATACACCCCCAAACTCGTTTATTTTCAAAAATTCAAATACAACCCTTAGCAGTATCTCGGAAAATAATAAAAATACATCCCCAAGCTGTGTTATTTTCCAAAATGCAAATACAACCCTTAGCTGTATCTAGGAAAATAATACAAATACACCCCCAAGCTGTGTTATTTTCAAAAATACAAATACAACCCTTAACTGTTTCTTGGAAAATAATACGGATAGACCCTCAAGCTCTGTTATTTTCAAAAATACAAATAAAACCCACAGCTGTATCTCGAAATAATACAAATACACCACCAAGCTGTGTTATTTTCAAAAATACAAGTAGAGCCCTTAGCTGTATTAGGAAAATAATACAAATAGACCATCAAACTCGTTTATTTTCCAAAATTCAAATACAAACTTTAGCTGTATTTCGGAAAATAATAAAAATACACCCCCAAGCTGTGTTATTTTCCAAAATACATATACAACCCTGAGCTGTATCTCGAAAATAATACAAAAAAACCCCCAAGTTGTGTTATTTTCAAAAATACAAATACAACCATGAGCTGTATCTCGGAAAATAATACAAATACACGCCTAAGCTGTGTTATTTTCAAAAATACAAATACAACCCATAGCAGAATATCGGAAAATAATACAAATACACGCCCAAGCTGTGTTATTTTCAAAAATACAAATACAACCCATAGCAGTATCTCGGAAAACAATAGAAATACACCCCCAAGATGTGTTATTTTCAAAAATACAAATACAACTCTTAGCTGTATCTTGATAAATAATACAAATACACCCCAAAGCTCTGTTATTTTCAATAATACAAATACAACCCTTAGGTGTGTCTCGGAAAATAATACAAATACACTCCCAAGTTGTGTTATTTTAAAAAATACAAATACAACTCTTAGCTGTATCTCGGAAAATAATACAAATACACCCCCAAGCTGTGTTATTTTCCAAAATACAAATGAAACTCTGAACTGTATCTTGGATAATAATAGAAATACACCCCCAAGTTCTGGTATTTTCAAAAATACAAATACAACCCATAGTTGTATCTCAGGAATATAATACAAATACACCCCCAAGCAGTGTTATTTTCAAAAATACAAATAAAACCCATAGCTGTATCTTTGAAAATAATACAAACACAACCCCAAGCAGTGTTATTTTCAAAAATACAAATACAACCCAGAGCTGTATCTCGGATAGTAATAGAAATACACCCCGAAGCTGTGTTATTTTAAAAAATACAAATACAACCAATAAATGTATCTCTGAAAATAATACAAATACACCCCCAATCTGTGTTATTTTCAAAAATACAAATACAATCCTTAGCTGCATCTCGGAAAATAATACAAATACACCCCAAAACTGTGTTATTTTCAAAAATACAAATACAACCCTGAGCTGTATCTCAGATAATAATAGAAATACACCCCCAAGCTGTGTTATTTTCAAAAATACAAATACAATCCTCAGCTGTATCTCAGAAAATAATACAAATACACACTCAAGCTGTGTTATTTTCAAAAATACAAATACAATCCTTAGCTGTATCTCGGAAAATAATACAAATATACCCCAAAGCTGTGTTATTTTCAAAAATACGTATACAACACTGAGCTGTAACTCGGAAAATAATACAAATACACCCCGAAGCTGTGTTATTTTCAAAAATACAAATACAACCCTGAGGTGTATCTTGGAAAATAATATAAAAACTACCCCAAGCTGTGTTATTTACAAAAATTATAATACAACATTTAGCTGAATCTCGGAAAATAATACAAATACACCCCAAAGCTCTGTTATTTTCAATAATACAAATACAACCCTTAGCTGTATCTCGGGAAATAATACAAATACACCCCCAAGCTGTGTTATTTTCAAAAATACAAATACAACACTGAGCTGTATCTCGGAAAATAATACAAATACAATCCAACGCTGTGTTATTTTCAAAAATACAAATGCAACCCAGCGCAGTATCTCGGAAAATAATAGAAATACACACAAAAGCTGTGTTATTTTCAAAAATACAAATAAAACCCTTAGCTGTATCTCGGAAAATAATAGAAATACACCCCCAAGCTATGTAATTTTCAAAAATACAAATACAACTCTTAGCTGTATCTCGGAAAATAATACAAATACACCCCCAAGGTGTGTTATATTCAAAAATACAAATAAAACTCTGAGCTGTATCTCGGATAATAATAGAAATACACCCCCAAGCTCTGGTATTTTCAAAAATACAAATACAACCCATAGTTGTATCTCAGAAAATAATACAAATACACCCCCAAACTGTGTTATTTTCAAAAATAAAAATACAACCCTTAGCTGTATTTCGGAAAATAATACAAATACACCCCCAAGCGGTGTTATTATCAAAAATACAAATACAACCCTGAGCTCTATCTCGGAAAACAATACAAATACACCCCAAACCTTTGTTATTTTCAAAAATACAAATACAACCCATAGCAGTATCTCAGAAAATAATACAAATACACCCCAAAGCTGTGTTATTTTCAAAAATACAAATACAACCCTTAGCTGTATCTCGGAAAATAATACAAATTCACCCTCAAGCTGTGTTATTTTCTAAAATACAAATACAACCCTTAGCTGTATCTCCGAAAATAATACAAATACACCCCCAAACTCTGTTATTTTCAATAATACAAATACAACCCTTAGCTGTATCTCGGAAAATAATACCAATACACCCCCAATCTGTGTTATTTTCAAAAATAGAAATACACACCTTAGCTGTATCTCGGAAAATAATACAAAAACACCCCCAAGCTGTGTTATTTTCAAAAATACAAATACAGCCCTTAGCTGTATCTCGGAAAATAATAAAAATACACCCCCAAAATGTGTTATTTTCAAAAATACAAATACAACCCTTAACTGTATCTTGGAAAATAATACGGATACACACACAAGCTCTGTTAATTTCAAAAATACAATAAAAACCCACAGCAGTATCTCGGAAAATAATACAAATACACCACCAAGCTGTGTTATTTTCAAAAATACAAATACAGCCCTTAGCTGTATCTTGGAAAATAATACAAATACACCACCAAACTCGTTTATTTTCCAAAATTCAAATACAACCCTTAGCTGTATCTCGGAAAATAATAAAAATGCACCCACAAGCTGTGTTATTTTCTAAAATACAAATACAACCCTGAGCTGTATCTCTAAAATAATACAAATAAACCCCCAAGGTGTGTTATTTTCAAAAATACAAATACAACCATGAGCTGTATCTCGGAAAATAATAAAAATACACCCCCAAGCTGTGTTATTTTCAAAAATACAAATACAACCCACAGCTGTATCTCGGAAAATAATACAAATACACCACCAATCTGTGTTATTTTCAAAAATACAAATACAGCCCTTAGCTGTATCTTGGAAAATAATACAAATAAACCCCCAAGCTGTGTTATTTTCAAAAATAAAAACACAACCCTTAGCTGTATCTCGGAAAATAATAAGAATACACCACCAAGCTGTGTTATTTTCCAAAATACAAATACAACACTTAGCTGTATCTCGGAAAATAATACAAATAAACCCTAAACTGTGTTATTTTCAAAAATACAAATACAACCGTTAGCTGTATCTCGGAAAATAATAGAAATACACACCCAAGCTGTGTTATTTTCAAAAATACAAATACAATCCTTAGCTGCATCTCGGAAAATAATACAAATACACCCCCAATCTGTGTTATTTTCAAAAATACAAATACAGCCCTTAGCTGTATCTTGGAAAATAATACAAATACACCCCCAAACTCGTTTATTTTCAAAAATTCAAATACAACCCTTAGCTGTATCTCGGAAAATAATAAAAATACACCCCCAAGCTCTGTTATTTTCAATAATACAAATACAACCCTTAGCTGTATCTCGGAAATAATACAAATACACCCCCAAGCTGTGTTATTTTCCAAAATACAAATACAACCCTTAGCGGTATCTCGGAAAATAATACAAATACACCCCCAAGCTTTGTTATTTACCAAAATACAAATACTACCCTGAGCTGTATCTCGGAAAATAATACAAATACACGCCCAAGCTGTGTTATTTTCAAATATACAAATACAACCCATAGCTGTATTTTAGAATATAACACAAATACACAGCCCAAGCTGTGTTATTTTCAAAAATACAAATACAACCCTTAGCTGTAACTCGGATAATAATAGAAATACACCACGAAGCTGTGTTATTTTCAAAATACAAATACAACCCATAGCTGTATCTCGGAAAATAATATAAATACACGCCCAAGCTGTGTTATTTTCAAAAATACAAATACAACCCTGAGCTGTATCTCGGAAAATAATACAAAAACACCCCCAACTGTCTTATTTTCAAAAATACAAATACAACCCTTAGCTCTATCTCCGAATATAATAAAAATTCACCCTAAAGCTGTGTTATTTTCAAAAATACAAATACAACCCTTAGCTGTATCTCGGAAAATAATACAAATACACCCCCAAGGTTTGTTATTTTCAATAATACAAATACAACCCTTAGCTCTATCACGGAAAATAATACAAATACACCCCAAATCTGTGTTATATTCAAAAATACAAATACAACCGTTAGCTGTATTTCGGAAAATAATACAAATACACACCAAGCTGTGTTATTTTCCAAAATACAAATTCAACCCTGAGCTGTATCTCGAAAATAATACAAATACACCCCGAAGGTGTGTTATTTTCAAAAATACAAATACAACCCATAGCAGAATCTCGGGAAATAATACAAATACACGCCAAAGCTGTGTTATTTTCAAAAATACAAATACAAACCATAGCTGTATCTCGGAAAATAATATAAATACACCCCCAAGCTGTGTTATTTTCAAAAATACAAATACAACTCTTTGCTGTATCTAGGAAAATAATACGTATACACCCCAAGTTGTGTTATTTTCAAAAATACAAATACAACCCTTAGCTGTATATCGGAAAATAATACAAATACACCCCCAATCTGTGTTATTTTCAAAAATAGAAATACACACCTTAGCTGTATCTCGGAAAATAATACAAAAACACCCCCAAGATGTGTTATTTTCAAAAATACAAATACAACCCTTAACTGTATCTTGGAAAATAATACAGATACACCCACAAACTCTGTTATTTTCAAAAATACAAATAAACCCACAGCTGTGTCTCGTAAAATAATACAAATACACCACCAAGCTGTGTTATTTTCAAAAATACACATACAACCGTTAGCTGTTTCTAGGAAAATAATACAAATACACCCCCAAACTCGTTTATTTTTAAAAATTCAAATACAACCCTTAGCAGTATCAAGGAAAATAATAAAAATACACCCCCAAGCTGTGTTATTTTCCAAAATGCAAATACAATCCTTAGCTGTATCTAGGAAAATAATACAAATACACCCCCAAACTGTGTTATTTTCAAATATAGAAATACACACCTTAGCTGTATCTCGGAAAATAATACAAAAACACCCCCAAGCTGTGTTATTTTCAAAAATACAAATACAACCCTTAAGTGTATCTTGGAAAATAATACGGATACACCCACAAGCTCTGTTATTTTCAAAAATACAAATAAAACACACAGCTGTATCTCGAAAATAATACAAATACAACACCAAGCTGTGTTATTTTCAAAAATAAAAATAGAGCCCTTAGCTGTATTTGGAAAATAATACAAATACACCCCCAAACTCGTTTAATTTCCAAAATTCAAATACAACCTTTAGCTGTATTTCGGAAAATAATAAAAATACACCCCCAAGCTGTGTTATTTTCCAAAATACATATACAACCCTGTGCTGTATCTCGAAAATAATACAAAAACACCCCCAAGTTGTGTTACTTTCAAAAATACAAATACAACCATGAGCTGTATCTCGGAAAATAATACAAATACACGCCCAAGCTGTGTTATTTTCAAAAATACAAATACAACCCATAGCAGAATATCGGAAAATAATACAAATACACGCCCAAGCTGTGTTATTTTCAAAAATACAAATGCAACCCATAGCAGAATATCGGAAAATAATACAAATACACCCCCAAGCTGTGTTATTTTCCAAAATACAAATGAAACTCTGAGCTGTATCTTGGATAATATTAGAAATACACCCCCAAGCTGTGGTATTTTCAAAAATACAAATACAACCCATAGCTGTATCTGGGAAAATAATACAAATACACCCCCAAGCTGTGTTATTTTCAAAAATACAAATAAAACCCATAGCTGTATCTTGGTAAATAATACTAACACAACCTCAAGCTGGGTTATTTTCAAAAATACAAATACAACCCTGAGCTGTATCTCAGAAAGTAATAGAAATACACCCCGAAGCTGTGTTATTTTCAAAAATACAAATACAACCAATAGATATATCTCGGAAAATAATACAAATACACCCCCAATCTGTGTTATTTTCAAAAATACAAATGCAATCCTTAGCTGTATCTCGGAAAATAATACAAATACACACCCAAACAGTGTTATTTTCAAAAATACAAATACAACCCTGAGCTGATCTCGGATAATAATAGAAATACACCCCCACGCTGTGTTATTTTCAAAAATACAAATACAATCCTCAGCTGTATCTCAGAAAATAATACAAATACACACCCAAACTGTGTTATTTTCAAAAATACAAATACAATCCTTAGCTGTATCTCGGAAAATAATACAAATATACCCCAAAGCTGTGTTATTTTCAAAAATACATATACAACCCTGAGCTGTAACTCGGAAAATAATACAAATACACCCCGAAGCTGTGTTATTTTCAAAAATACAAATACAACCCTGAGGTGTATCTCGGAAAATAATACAAAAACAACCCCAAGCTTTGTTTTTTTCAAAAATTCTAATACAACCCTTAGCTGTATCTCGGAAAATAATAGAAATACACCCCCAAGCTGTGTTATTTTCAAAAATACAAATACAACCCTGAGCTGTATCTCGGAAAATAATACAAATACACCGCAACGCTGTGTTATTTTCAAAAATACAAATGCAACCCAGAGCAGTATCTCGGAAAATAATACAAATACACCCAAAAGCTGTGTTATTTTCAAAAATACAAATAAAACCCTTAGCTGTATCTCGGAAAATAATAGAAATACACCCCCAAGCTGTGTAATTTTCAAAAATACAAATACAACTCTTAGCTGTATCTCGGAAAATAATACAAATACACCCCCAAGGTGTCTTATTTTCCAAAATACAAATAAAACTCTGAGCTGTATCTCGGATAATAATAGAAATACACCCCCAAGCTGTGGTATTTTCAAAAATACAAATACAACCCATAGTTGTATCTCGGAAAATAATACAAATACACCCCCAAGCTGTGTTATTTTCAAAAATAAAAATACAACCCTTAGCTGTATTTCGGTAAATAATAGAAATACACCCCCAAGCGGTGTTATTATCAAAAATACAAATACAACCCTGAGCTCTATCTCGGAAAACAATACAAATACACCCCAAACCTGTGTTATTTTCGAAAATACAAATACAACCCATAGCAGTATCTCGGAAAATAATACAAATACACCAAAAAGCTGAGTTATTTTCAAAAATACAAATACAACACTTAGCTGTATATCGGAAAATAATACACATACACCCCCAAGCTGTGTTATTTTCCAAAATACATATACAACCCTGAGCTGTATCTCGGAAAATAATACAAATACACCCCCAAGCCCTGTTATTTTCAAAAATACAAATAAAAGCCATAGTTGTATCTTGGAAAATAATACAAATACACCACCAAGGTGTGTTATTTTCAAAAATACAAATACAACCCTGAGCTGTATCTCGGATAATAATAGAAATACACACCCAAGCTGTGTTATTTTCAAAATCCAAATACAACCCATAGCTGTATCTCTGAAAATAATACAAATATACCCCCAAGCTGTGTTATTTTCAAAAATACAAATACAATCCTTAGCTGTATCTCAAATATAATACAAATACACCCCCAAGCTGTGTTATTTGCAAAAATGCAAATACATCCCTGAGTTGTAACTTGGAAAATAATACAAATACACCCCCAATCTGTGTTATTTTCAAAAATACAAATACAACTCTTAGGTGTATCTCAGAAAATAATACAAATAAACCCACAAGCTGTGTTATTTTCCAAAATACAAATATAACTCTGAGCTGCATCTCGGATAATAAGAGAAATACACCCCCAAGCTGTGTTATTTTCAAAAATACAAATACAACCCGTAGCTGTATCTCGGAAAATAATACAAATACACCCTCAAGCTGTGTTATTTTCCAAAATACAAATAAAACCCTTAGCTGTATCTCGAAAAATAATACAAATACACCCCCAAGATGTGTTATTTTCAAAAATACAAATACAACCGTTAACAGTATTTTGGAAAATAATACGGTTACACCCACACGCTCTGTTATTTTCAAAAATACAAATAAAACCCACAGCTGTATCTCCGAAAATAATACAAATACACCACCAAGCTGTGTTATTTCCAAAAATACAAATACAGCCCTTAGCTGTATCTTGGAAAATAATATATATTCACCCCCAAACTCGTTTATATTCAAAAATTCAAATACAACCATTAGCTGTATCTCGGAAAATAATAAAAATACACTACCAAGCTGTGTTATTTTCCAAAATACATATACAACCCATAGCTGTATCTCGAAAATAATACAAATACACCCAAAAGATGTGTTATTTTCAAAAATACAAATACAACCATGAGCTGTATCTCGGAAAATAATACAAATACACCCCCAAGCTGTGTAATTTTCAAAATACAAGTACAACCCATAGCAGAATCCCGGAAATTAATAAAAATACACGCCGAAGCTGTGTTATTTTCAAAAATACAAATAAAACCCATAGCTGTATCTCGGAAAATAATAGAAATACACCCCCAAGCTGTGTTATTTTCATAAATACAAATACAACCCATAGCTGTACCTCGGAAAATAATACAAATACACCCCCAAGCTGTGTTATTTTCAAAAATACAAATACAACCCATAGTAGTATCTCGGGAAATAATACAAATACACCCCAAAGCTGTGTTATTTTCAAAAATACAAATACAACCGTTAGCTGTATCTCGGAAAATAATACAAATACAACCACAAGCTGTGTTATTTTCAAAAATACAAATACAACGCATAGCTGTATCTCGGAAAATAATACAAATACACCACAAAGCTCTGTTATTTTCAATAATACAAATACAACCCTTAGCTGTATCTCGGAAAATAATACAAATACACCCCCAAGCTGTGTTATTTGCAAAAATACAAATACATACCTGAGTTTTAACTTGCAAAATAATACAAATACACCCCCAATCTGTGTTATTTTCAAAAATACAAATACAACTCTTAGGTTTATCTCGGAAAATAATACAAATACACCCACAAGCTGTGTTATTTTCCAAAATACAAATAAAATTCTGAGCTGCATCTCGGATAATAACAGAAATACACCCCCAAGCTGTGTTATTTTCAAAAATACATATACAACCCATAGCTGTATCTCGGAAAAAAATACAAATACACCCCCAAGCTGTGTTATTTTCCAAAATACAAATACAACCCTGAGCTGTATCTTGGAAAATAATACAAAAACACCCCAAAGCTGTGTTATTTTCCAAAATACAAATACAACCCTTAGCTGTATCTCGAGAAATAATACAAATACACACCCATGCTGTGTTATTTTCAAAAATACAAATAAAACCCATAGCTGTATCTTAGAAAATAATACAAATACACGCCGAAGCTGTGTTATTTTCAAAAATACAAATACAACCCTGAGCTCTATCTCGGATAATAATAGAAATACACCACGAAGCTGTGTTATTTTCAAAATACAAATACAACCCATAGCTGTATCTCGGAAAATAATATAAATACACGCCCAATCTGTGTTATTTTCAAAAATACAAATACAACCCTGAGCTGTATCTCGGCAAATAATACAAAAACACCCCCAAGCTGTGTTATATTCAAAAATACAAATACAACCCTGAGATGTAACTCGGAAAATAATACAAATACACCCCCAAGCTGTGTTATTTTCAAAAATACAAATACAACCGTTAGCTGTATCTCGGAAAATAATACAAATAAACCAACAATCTGTGTTATTTTCAAAAATAGAAATACAATCCTTAGCTGTATATCGGAAAATAAAACAAATACACCCCCAATCTGTGTTATTTTCAAAAATACAAATACAACCCTGAGCTGAAACTCGGAAAATAATAAAAAAACACCCCCAAGCTGTGTTATTTTCAAAAATACAAATACAACCCTTAGCTGTACCTCGGAAAATAATACAAATTCACCCTCAAGCTGTGTTATTTTCAAAAATACAAATAAAACCCTGAGCTGTATCTCGGAAAATAATACAAATACACGCCCAAGCTGTGTTATTTTCAAATATACAAATACAACTCATAGCTGTATCTTAGAATATAATACAAATACACAGCCCAAGCTGTGTTATTTTCAAAAATACAAATACAACCCTTAGCTGTAACTCGGATAATAATAGAAATACACCACGAAGCTGTGTTATTTTCAAAATACAAATACAACCCATAGCTGTATCTCTTAAAATAATATAAATACACGCCCAAGCTGTGTTATTTTCAAAAATACAAATACAACCCTGAGCTGTATCTCGGAAAATAATACAAAAACACCCCCAAGCTGTGTTATATTCAAAAATACAAATACAACCCTGAGATGTAACTCGGAAAATAATACAAATACACCCCCAAGCTGTGTTATTTTCAAAAATACAAAAACAACCCTGAGCTGTATCTCGGAAAATAATACAAAAACACCCCCAACTGTCTTATTTTCAAAAATACAAATACAACCCTTAGCTCTATCTCGGAAAATAATACAAATTCACCCTCAAGCTGTGTTATTTTCAAAAATACAAATACAACCCTTAGCTGTATCTCGGAAAATAATACAAATACACCCCCAAGGTCTGTTATTTTCAATAATACAAATACAACCCTTAGCTCTATCACGGAAAATAATACAAATACACCCCAAATCTGTGTTATATTCAAAAATACAAATACAACCGTTAGCTGTATTTCGGAAAATAATACAAATACACACCAAGCTGTGTTATTTTCCAAAATACAAATTCAACCCTGAGCTGTATCTCGAAAATAATACAAATACACCCCCAAGGTGTGTTATTTTCAAAAATACAAATACAACCTATAGCTGTATCTCGGAAAATAATACAAATACACACCCAATCTGTGTTATTTTCAAAAATAGAAATACACACCTTAGCTGTATCTCGGAAAATAATACAAAAACACCCCCACATGTGTTATTTTCAAAAATACAAATACAACCCACAGCTTTATCTCGGAAAATAATACAAATACACCCCCAAGGTGTGTTATTTTCAAAAATACAAATACAACCCATAGCTGTATCTCGGAAAATAATACAAATTCACTCACAAGCTCTGTTATTTTGAAAAATACAAATAAAACCCACAGCGGTATCTCAGAAAATAATACAAATACACCCCCAAGCTCTGTTATTTTCAAAAATAAAAATACAGCCCTTAGCTTTATCTTGGAAAATAATACAAATACACCCCCAATCTGTGTTATTTTCAAAAATAGAAATACAAACCTTAGCTGTATCTCAGAAAATAATACAAAAACACCCCCAAGCTGTGTTATTTTCAAAAATACAAATACAACCCTTAGATGTATCTTGGAAAATAATACAAATACACCCCCAAGATGGGTTATTTTCAAAAATAAAAATACAACCATTAACTGTATCTTGGAAAATAATACAGATAACACCCACAAACTCTGTTATTTTCAAAAATACTAATAAACCCACAGCTGTGTCTCATAAAATAATACAAATACACCACCAAGCTGTGTTATTTTCAAAAATACACATACAACCGTTAGCTGTTTCTAGGAAAATAATACAAATACACCCCCAAACTCGTTTATTTTTAAAAATTCAAAAAAACCCTTAGCAGTATCAAGGAAAATAATAAAAATACACCCCCAAGCTGTGTTATTCTCCAAAATGCAAATACAACCCTTAGCTGTATATAGGAAAATAATACAAATACACCAACAAGCTGTGTTATTTTCAAAAATAGAAATACACACCTTAGCTGTATCTCGGAAAATAATACAAAAACACCCCGAAGCTGTGTTATTTTCAAAAATACAAATACAACCCTTAAGTGTATCTTGGAAAATAATATGGATACACCCACAAGCTCTGTTATTTTCAAAAATACAAATAAAACCCACAGCTGTATTTCGAAAATAATACAAATACAACACCAAGCTGTGTTATTTTCAAAAATACAAATAGAGCCCTTAGCTGTATTTGGAAAATAATACAAATACACCCCCAAACTCGTTTATTTTCCAAAATACATATACAACCCTGAGCTGCATCTCGAAAATAATACAAAAACACCCCCAAGTTGTGTTATTTTCAAAAATACAAATACAACCATGAGCTGTATCTCGGAAAATAATACAAATACACGCCCAAGCTGTGTTATTTTCAAAAATACAAATACAACCCATAGCAGAATATCGGAAAATAATACAAATACACGCCCAAGCTGTGTTATTTTCAAAAATACAAATACAACCCATAGCAGAATATCGGAAAATAATACAAATACACCCCCAAGCTGTGTTATTTTCCAAAATACAAATGAAACTCTGAGCTGTATCTTGGATAATAATAGAAATACACCCCCAAGCTGTGGTATTTTCAAAAATACAAATACAACCCATAGCTGTATCTGGGAAAATAATACAAATACACCCCCAAGCTGTGTTATTTTCAAAAATACAAATAAAACCCATAGCTGTATCTTGGTAAATAATACAAACACAACCCCAAGCTGGGTTATTTTCAAAAATACAAATACAACCCTGAGCTGTATCTCGGATAGTAATAGAAATACACCCCGAAGCTGTGTTATTCTCAAAAATACAAATAAAACAAATAGATATATCTCGGAAAATAATACAAATAAACACCCAATCTGTGTTATTTTCAAAAATACAAATAAAATCCACAGCTGTATCTTGGAAAATAATACAAATACACCCCCAAGCTGTGTTATTTTCAAAAATACTAATACAACCCTGAGCTGTATCCCGGATAATAATAGAAATACACACCCAAGCTGTGTTATTTTCAAAATACAAATACAACCCAAAGCAGTATCTCGGAAAATAATACAAATACACCCACAAGCTGGGTTATTTTCAAAAATACTAATACAATCCTTAGCTGTATCTCGGAAAATAATACAAACACACCCACACTCTGTGTTATTTTCAAAAATACAAATACAATCCTTAGCTGTATCTCGGAAAATAATACAAACACACCCACAATCTGTGTTATTTTCAAAAATACAAATACAACCCTGAGCTGTAACTCGGAAAATAATACAAAAACACCCCCAAGCTGTGTTATTTTCAAAAATACATATACAAACCTTAGCTGTATCTCGGAAAACAATACAAATTCACCCCCAAGCAGTGTTAGTTTCAAAAATACAAATACAACCCTTAGCTGTATCTCGGAAAACAATACAAATACACCCCCAAGCTCTGTTATTTTCAATAATACAAATACAACCCTTAGCTGTATCTCGGAAAATAATACAAATACACCCCCAATCTGTGTTATTTTCAAAAATTGAAATACACACGTTAGCTTTATCTCGGAAAATAATACAAAAACACACCCAAGGTGTGTTATTTTCAAAAATACAAATACAACCCTTAGCTGTATCTCGAAAAATAATACAAATACACCCCCAAGATGTGTTATTTTCAAAAATACAAATACAACCGTTAACAGTATCTTGGAAAATAATACGGATACACCCACACGCTCTGTTATTTTCAAAAATACAAATAAAACCCACAGCTGTTTCTCGGAAAATAATACAAATACACCACCAACCTGTGTTATTTTCAAAAATACAAATACAGCCCTTAGCTGTATCTTGGAAAATAATACAAATTCACCCCCAAACTCGTTTATATTCAAAAATTAAAATACAACCCTTAGCTGTATCTCGGAAAATAATTAAAATACACTACCAAGCTGTGTTATTTTCCAAAATACATATACAACCCATAGCTGTATCTCGAAAATAATACAAATACACCCAAAAGATGTGTTATTTTCAAAAATACAAATACAACCATGAGCTCTATCTCGGAAAATAATACAAATACACCCCCAAGCTGTGTAATTTTCAAAATACAAGTACAACCCATAGCAGAATCTCGGAAAGTAATAAAAATACACGCCCAAGCTGTGTTATTTTCAAAAATACAAATAAAACCCATAGCTGTATCTCGGAAAATAATAGAAATACACCCCCAAGCTGTGTTATTTTCATAAATACAAATACAACCCATAGCTGTATCTCGGAAAATAATACAAATACACCTCCAAGAGGTGTTATTTTCAAAAATACAAATACAACCCATAGTAGTATCTCGGGAAATAATACAAATACACCCCAAAGCTGTGTTATTTTCAAAAATACAAATACAACCGTTAGCTGTATCTCGGAAAATAATACAAATACACCCACAAGCTGTGTTATTTACAAAAATACAAATACAACCCATAGCTGTATCTCGGAAAATAATACAAATACACCACAAAGCTCTGTTATTTTCAATAATACAAATACAACCCTTAGCTGTATCTCGGAAAATAATACAAATACACCCCCAAGCTGTGTTATTTGCAAAAATACAAATACATCCCTGAGTTTTAACTTGGAAAATAATACAAATACACCCCCAATCTGTGTTATTTTCAAAAATGCAAATACAACTCTTAGGTGTATCTCGGAAAATAATACAAATACACCCACAAGCTGTGTTATTTTCCAAAATACAAATAAAATTCTGAGCTGCATCTCGTATAATAACAGAAATACACCCACAAGCTGTGTTATATTCAATAATACAAATACAACGTTTAGCTGTATCTCAGAAAATAATACAAATACACCCCCAATCTGTGTTACTTTCAAAAATAGAAATACAAACCCTAGCTCTATCTTGGAAAATAATACAAAAACACACCAAGATTGTGTTATTTTCAAAAATACAAACACAACCCTTAGCTGTATCTTGGAAAATAATACAAATACACCTCCAAGATGTGTTATTTTCAAAAATAGAAATACAATCCTTACCTGTATATTGGAAAATAATACAGATACACCCCCAAGCTCTGTTATTTTCCAAAATACAAATACAACCCACAGCTGTATATCGGAAAATAATACAAATACACCACCAAGCTGTGTTATTTTCAAAAATACCAATATAGCCCTTAGCTGTAACCCCCAAGCTTGTTTATTTTCAAAAATACAAATAAATCCCTTAGCTGTATCTCGGAAAATAAACATACACTCCCAAGCTGTGCTATTTTCCAAAATACAAATACAACCCTGAGCTGTATCTCGGAAAATAATAAATATACACCCACAAGCTGTGTTATTTTCAAAAATACCAATACAACCCATAGCTATATCTTGTAAAATAATACAAATACACCCACAAGCTCTGTTATTTTCAAACATACAAATACAACCCTGAGCTGTATCTCAGAAAATAATACAAATAAACACCCAAGCTGCGTTATTTTCAAAAATACAAATACAACCCATAGCAGAATCTCGGAAAATAATAAAATTCACCCACAACCTGTGTTATTTTCAAAAATACAAATACAACCCTTAGCTGTATCTCGGAAAATAATACAAATACACCCCTAAGCTGTGTTATTTTCAAAAATACAAATACAAGCCTTAGCTGTATTTCAGAAAATAATACAAATACACCCTCAAGCTGTGTTATTTTCCAAAATACCAATACAACCCTGAGCTGTATCTCGGATAATAATAGAAATACACCCCAAAGCTCTGTTATTTTCAAAAATACAAATACAACCAATAGATGTATCTCGGAAAATAATAAAAATACACCCACAATCTGTGCTATTTTCCAAAATACAAATACAATCCTTAGCTGTATCTCGAAAAATAATACAAATACACCCCCAATCTGTTTTATTTTCAAAAATACAAATACAACCCTGAGCTGTATATCGGATAATAATAAAAATACACCCCAAGCTCTGTTATTTTCAAAAACACAAATACAACCCTTAGCTGTATCTCGGAAAATAATACACATACACCCCCAAGCTCTATTATTTTCAATAATACAAATAAAACCCTTAGGTGTACCTCCGAAAATAATACAAAAAAACCCCCAACCTGTGGTATTTTCAAAAATAAAATACAACCCTTAGCTGTATCTCGGAAAATAATACAAATACACACAAGAGCTGTGTTATTTTCAAAAATAGAAATAAAAGCCTTAGCTGTATTTCAGAAAATAATACAAATACACCCTCAAGCTGTGTTATTTTCCAAAATACCAATACAACCCTGAGCTGTATCTCGGATAATAATAGAAATACACCCCAAAGCTCTGTTATTTTCAAAAATACAAATACAACCAATAGATGTATCTCGGAAAATAATACAAATACACTGCCAAGTTGTGTTATTTTCAAAAATAAAAATATAACCCTAAGCTTTGTCTCGGAATATAAAACAAATACACCCATAAGCTGTGTTATTTTCAAAAATACAAATATAACTGATAGCGGTATTTTGGAAAATAATACAAGTAAACCCACAAGATATGTTATTTTCAAAAATGGAAATACAACCCTTAGCTGGAATGTCGAAAATAATACAAATACACCCACAAGCTGTGTTATTTTCCAAAATACAAATACAACCCTTAGCTGTATCTCGGAAAATAATACAAGTGCACCCCCAAGCTGTGTTATTTTCAAAAATACAAATACAACCCTTAGCTGTATCTCAGAAAATAATACAAATACACCCACAATTTGTGTTAATTTCAAAAATACAAATACAACCCTTAGCGGTATATCGGAAAATAATACAAATACACCCCCAAGCTGTGTTATTTTCCAAAATACAAATACAACCCTGAGCTGTATCCCGGAAAATAATACAAATACACCACCACGCCGTATTATTTTCAAAAATACAAATACAACCCATAGCTGTATCTTTGAAAATAATACAAATACACCCACAAACTGTGTTATTTTCAAAAATACAAATACAATCCTTAGCTGTATCTTGGAAAATAATACAAATACACCCCCAAGCTGTGTTATTTTCAAAAATACAAATACAACCCTGAGTTGTAACTCGGAAAATAATACAAATACACCCCCAAGCTGTGTTATTTTCAAAAATACAAATACAACCGTGAGCTGTATCTCAGAAAATAATACAAAAACACGCCCAAGCTGTGTTATTTTCAAAAATACAAATACAACACTTAGCTCTATCTCGGAAAATTATACAAATACACCCCGAAGCTCTATTATTTTCAATAATACAAATACAACCCTTAGCTGTACTTCCGAAAATAATACAAATAAAACCCTAACCTGTGTTATTTTCATAAATAAAATACAACCCTTAGCTGTATCTCGGAAAATAAGACAAATACACCCCCATGCAGTGCGATTTTCAAAAATACAATTACAACCTTTAGCTGTGTCTCGGAAAATAATACAAATACACCCGAAGGCTGTGTTATTTTCAAAAATACAAATACAACCGTTAGTTGTATCTCGGAAAATAATAGAAATACACTCCCAAGCTGTGTTATTTTCAAAAATACAAATACATCCCATAGCTGTATCTTTGAAAATAATACAAATACACCCCCAAGCTGTGTTATTTTCAAAAATACAAATACAACACTGAGCTGTATCTCGGAAAATAATACAAATACACACCCAAGCTGTGTTAATTAAAAAAATACAAATACAACCCTTAGCTGTATCTCGTAAAATAATACATACGCACCCCCAAGCTGCGTTATTTTCAAAAATACAAATATAACCCTTAGCTCTATCTCGGAAAATAAAACAAATACACACCCAAGCTGTGTTATTTTCAAAAATACAAATAAAACCCATAGCTGTATCTTGGAAAATAATACAACACAACCCAAAGCTGTGTTATTTTCAAAAATACAAATACAACCCTGAGCTGTATCTCGGAAAATAATACAAATACACCACCAAGCTGTGATATTTTCAAAAATACAAATACAACCCACAGCAGTGTCTCGGATAACAATACAAATACACCCCCAAGCTGTGTTATTTTCAAAAATACAAATACAACCCTTAGCTGTATCTCGGAAAATCATACAAATACACCCCAAAGCTATGTTATTTTCAAAAATACAAATACAACCCTTAGCTGTATCTCGGAAAATAATACAAATACACCCCCAAGCTGTGATATTTTCAAAAATACAAATACAACCCTGAGTTGTAACTCGGAAAATAATACAAACACAACCCCAAGCTGTGTTATTTTCAAAAATATAAATACAACCCTGAGCTGTATTTCAGAAAATAATACAAAAAAAACCCCAATCTGTGTTATTTTCAAAAATACAAATACAACCCTTAGCTGTATCTCGGAAAATTATACAAATACACCCCAAAGCTCTATTATTTTCAATAATACAAATACAACCCTTAGCTGTACCTCCGAAAATAATACAAATACACCAACAAGCTGTGTTATTTTCCAAAATAAAAATAAAAATCTGAGCTGCATCTCGGATAATAATAGAAATACACCACCAAGCTGTGTTATTTTCAAAAATACAAATACAACCCATAGCTGTATCTCGGAAAATAATACAAATACACCCCCAAGAGCTGTTATTTTCAAAAATACAAATACAACCCTTAGCTGTATCTCGGAAAATAATACATATACACCCCGAAGCTGTGTTATTTTCAAAAATACAAATACAACCCTTAGCTGTATCTCGGAAAATAATACAAATACACCCCCAAGTTGTATTATTTTCAAAAATACAAATATAACCCTTAGCTTTGTCTCAGAAAATAAAACAAATACACCCCCAAGCCCTGTTATTTTCAAAAATACAAATACAAACCATAACTGTATCTCGGAAAATAATACAAATACACCCTCAATCTGTGTTATTTTCAAAAATACAAATAAAAGCCTTACCTGTACCTCGGAAAATAATACAAATACACCCCCAAGCTGTGTTATTTTCAAAAATACAAATACAACCCTGAGCCGTGACTCGGAAAATAATACAAAGACACCCCCAAGCTGTGTTATTTAAAAAAATACATGTAAATCCCTGATCTGTATCTCGGAAACTAATACAAAAATACCGCCAAGCTGTATTATTTTCAAAAATACAAATACAAACCTTAGCTGTATCTCGGAAAATAATACAAATACACCCCCAAGCTCTTTTATTTTCAATAATACAAATACAATTCATAGCTGTATCTCGGAAAATGATACAAATACAACCACAAGCTGTGTTATTTTCAAAAATAGAAATCAAATCCTTAACTGTATCTCGGAAAATAATACAAATACAACCCTAAGCTGTGTTATTTTCAAAAATACAATTACAATCCTTAGCTGTATCTCGGAAAATAATATAAATACACACCCAAGCGGTGTTATTTTCAAAAATAGAAATACAACCCTTAGCTGTATCTCGGAAAATAATACAAATACACCCCCAAGCTGTGTTATTTTCAAAAATACAAATACAACCCTGAGCTGTAACTCGGAAAATAATACAAATACACCCCGAAGCTGTGTTTTTTTAAAAAACACAAATACAACCCTGAGCTGTATCTCGGAAAATAATACAAGAACACCCCCAAGCTGTGTTATTTTCAAAAATACAAATACAACCTTTGGCTGTATCTCGGAAAATAATGCACATACACCCCCAAGCTCTATTATTTTCAATAATACAAATACAACCCTTAGCTGTACCTCCGAAAATAATACAAATAAACACCCATCCTGTGTTATTTTCAAAAATAAAATACAACCCTTAGCTGTATCACGGAAAATAATACAAATACACCCACGAGCTGTGTTATTTTCAAAAATACAAATACAACAGTTAGCTGTTCCTCTGAAATAATACAAATACACCCGCAAGCAGTGTTATTTTCAAAAATACAAATACAACCCTGAGCTGTATCTCGGAAAATAATACAAATACACCGCCAAGCTGTGTTATTTTCAAAAATACAAATACAACCCATAGCAGAATCTCGGAAAATAATAAAATTCACCCACAAGCTGTGTTATTTTCAAAAATACAAATACAACCCTTAGCTGTATCTCGGAAAATAATACAAATACACACCCAAGCTGTGTTATTTTCAAAAATACAAATTCAAGCCTTAGCTGTATTTCAGAAAATAATACAAATACACCCTCAAGCTTTGTTATTTTCCAAAATACCAATACAACCCTGAGCTGTATCTCGGATAATAATAGAAATACACCCGAAAGTTGTGTTATTTTCAAAAATACAAATACAACCAATAGATGTATCTCGGAAAATAATACAAATACACCCACAATCTGTGCTATTTTCAGAAATACAAATACAATCCTTAGCTGTATCTCGGAAAATAATACAAATACACCCCCAAACTGTTTTATTTTCAAAAATACAAATACAACCCTGAGCTGTATCTCGGAAAATAATACAAATACACCCCTACGCCGTGTTATTTTCAAAAATACAAATAAAACCCATAGCTGTATTTCGGACAATAATACAAAAACAACCCCAAGCTGTGATATTTTCAAAAATACAAATACAACCCTTAGCTGTATCTCGGAAAATAATACAAATACACCCCGAAGCTCTGTTATTTTCAATAATGCAAATACAACCATTAGCTGTATCTTGGAAAATAATACAAATACACCCCCAAGCTGTGTTATTTTCCAAAATACAAATAAAACTCTGAGCTGTATCTCGGATAATAATAGAAATACTCCCCCAAGCTGTGGTATTTTCAAAAATACAAATACAACCCATAGCTGTATCTCAGAAAATAATTCAGAAACACCCCCAAGCGGTGTTATTTTCAAAAATACAAATACAACCCTTAGCTGTATATCGGAAAATAATACAAATACACCCCTACGCCGTGTTATTTTCAAAAATACAAATAAAACCCATAGCTGTATCTTGGAAAATAATACAAATACACCACCAGGATGTTATTTTCAAAAATACAAATACAACCCTGAGCTGTATCTCGGATAATAATAGAAATATACCCCCAAGCTGTGTTATTTTCAATAATACAAATACAACACTTAGCTGTATATCAGAAAATAATACAAATACACCCCCAAGCTCTGTTATTTTCAATAATACAAATACAACCCTTAGCTGTATATCGGAAAATAATACAAATACACCCCCAATCTGTGTTATTTTCAAAAATAGAAATACAAACCTTAGCTGTATCTCGGGAAATAATACAAAAACACCCCCAAGCCGTGTTATTTTCAAAAATACAAATAGAACCCTTGGCTGTATCCAGGAAAATACACAAATACACCCTCAAGATGTGGTATTTTCAAAAATACAATTACAACCCTGAGCTGTATCTTTGAAAATAATACAGATACACACCCAAGCTCTGTTATTTTCAAAAATACAAATACAACCCACAGCTGTTCCTCGGAAAATAATACAAATACACCACCAAGCTGTGTTATTTTAAAAAATACAAATACAGCCCTTAGCTGTATCTTGGAAAACAATACAAATACACCCCCAAGCTCGTTTATTTACAAAAATTCAAATACAACCCTTAGCTGTATCTCGGAAAATAATACAAGTACACCCACAAGATATGTTATTTTCAAAAATGCAAATACAACCCTTAGGTGTGTCTTTGAAAATAATACAAATACACCCCAAAGCCGTGTTATTTTCAAAAATACAAATACAACCCAGAGCTGTATCTCAGAAAATAATTCAAAAACACCCCCAAGCGGTGTTATTTTCAAAAATACAAATACAACCCTTAGCTGTATCTCGGGAAATTATACTAATACACAGCCAAGCTCTATTATTTTCAATAATACAAATACAACCCTTAGCTGTACCTCCGAAAATAATACAAATACACCATCAACCTGTGTTATTTTCAAAAATAAAATACAACCTTTAGCTGTATCTCAGAAAATAATACAAATACACCCACATGCTGTATTATTTTCAAAAATACAAATACAACACATAGCTGTGTGTCGGAAAATAATACAAATACACCCCCAAGCTGTGTGATTTTCCAAAATACAAGTACAAAGCTTAGCTGTATCTGGAAAAATAATACAGGTAACCCCCCAAGCTGTTATTTTCAAAAATACAAATACAACTCTGAGCTGTATCTTGGAAGATAATACAAATACACCCACAAGCTGTGTTATTTTCAAAAATACAAATACATCCCTAGCTGTATCGTGGAAAATAATATAAATACAACCCCAATCTGTGTTATTTTCAAAAATACAAATAAAACCCATAGCTGTATCTTGGAAAATAATACAAATACACCCCCAAGCTTTGTTATTTTCAAAAATACAAATACAACCCTGAGCTGTATCTCGGATAATAATAAAAATACACCCCCAAGCTGGGTTATTTTTAAAAATACAAATACAACCAATAGCTTTACCTTGGAAAATAATACAAATACACCACCAAGCTGTGTTATTTTGAAAAATACAAATACAATCCTTAGCTGTATTTCGGAAAATAATACAAATACACCCCCAAGCTCTGTTATTTTAAAAAATACAAATACAACCCTGAGCTGTATCTCGGATAATAATAGAAATACACCCACAAGCTGTGTTATTTTCAAAAATACAAATACAACCCTCAGCTGTATCTCGGAAAATAATACAAATACACCCCAAAGCTGTGTTATTTTCAAAAATAAAAAAACAACCGATAGCTGTGTCTCGGAAAATAATACAAGTACACCCACAAGATATGTTATTTTTAAAAATTCAAATACAACCCTTAGCTGTGTCTTTGAAAATAATACAAATACACCCCCAAGCTGTGTTATTTTCAAAAATACAAATACAACCCTTAGCTGTATCTCGGAAATTAATACAAATACACCCAAAAGCTGTGTCATATTCAAAAATACAAATACAACCCTTAGCTGTGTCTCGGAAAATAATACAAATACACCCCCAAGTTGTGTATATAAAAATATAACCCTTAGATTTGTCTCGGAATATAAAACAAATACACCCCCAAGCTGTGTTATTTTCAAAAATACAAATATAACCGATAGCTGTATCTTGGAAAATAATACAAGTACACCCACAAGATATGTTATTTTAAAAATGCAAATACAACCTTTGGCTGTAACGTGGAAAATAATACAAATACACCCCCGAGCTGTGTTATTTTCCAAAATACAAATACAACCCTTAGCTGTATCTCGGAAAATAATACAAATGCACATCCGAGCTGTGTTATTTTCAAAAATACAAATACAACCCTTAGCTGTATCTCGGAAAATAATACAGATACACCCCCAAGCTCTGTTATTTTCCAAAATACAAATACAACCCACAGCTGTATCTCGGAAAATAATACAAATACACCCCCAAGCTGTGTTATTTTCAAAAATACAAATAAAGCCCTTAGCTGTGTCTTGGAAAATAATACAAATACACCCCCAAGCTAGTTTATTTTCAAAAATACAAATAAATCCCTTAGCTGTATCTCGGAAAATAATAAAAATACACCCCCAAGCTGTGCTATTTTCCAAAATACAAATACAACCCTGAGCTGTATCTCGGAAAATAATAAATATACACCAACAAGCTGTGTTATTTTCAAAAATACCAATACAACCCATAGCTCTATCTTGGAAAATAATACAAATACACCCACAAGCTGTGTTATTTTCAAACATACAAATACAACCCTGAGCTGTATCTCGGAAAATAATACAAATTCACCGCCAAGCTGTGTTATTTTCAAAAATACAAATACAACCCATAGCAGAATCTCGGAAAATAATAAAATTCACCCACAAGCTGTGTTATTTTCAAAAATACAAATACAACCCTTAGCTGTATCTCGGAAAATAATACAAATACACCCCCAAGCTGTGTTATTTTTAAAAATACAAATTCAAGCCTTAGCTGTATTTCAGAAAATAATACAAATACACCCTCAAGCTTTGTTATTTTCCAAAATACCAATACAACCCTGAGCTGTATCTCGGATAATAATAGAAATACACCCGAAAGTTGTTTTATTTTCAAAAATACAAATACAGCCAATAGATGTATCTCGGAAAATAATACAAATACACCCACAATCTGTGCTATTTTCAGAAATACAAATACAATCCTTAGCTGTATCTCGGAAAATAATACAAATACACCCCCAAACTGTTTTATTTTCAAAAATACAAATACAACCCTGAGCTGTATCTCGGAAAATAATACAAATACACCCCTACGCCGTGTTATTTTCAAAAATACAAATAAAACCCATAGCTGTATCTCGGAAAATAATACAAAAACAACCCCAAGCTGTGATATTTTCAAAAAAAACAAATACAACCCTTAGCTGTATCTCGGAAAATAATACAAATACACCCCGAAGCTCTGTTATTTTCAATAATGCAAATACAACCCTTAGCTGTATCTTGGAAAATAATACAAATACACCCCCAAGCTGTGTTATTTTCCAAAATACAAATAAAACTCTGAGCTGTATCTCGGATAATAATAGAAATACACCCCCAAGCTGTGGTATTTTCAAAAATACAAATACAACCCATAGCTGTATCTCAGAAAATAATTCAAAAACACCCCAAAGCGGTGTTATTTTCAAAAATACAAATACAACCCTTAGCTGTATATCGGAAAATAATACAAATACACCCCTACACCGTGTTATTTTCAAAAATACAAATAAAACCCATAGCTGTATCTTGGAAAATAATACAAATACACCACCAGGATGTTATTTTCAAAAATACAAATAAAACCCTGAGCTGTATCTCGGATAATAATAGAAATACACCCCCAAGCTGTGTTATTTTCAATAATACAAATACAACACTTAGCTGTATATCAGAAAATAATACAAATACACCCCCAAGCTCTGTTATTTTCAATAATACAAATACCACCCTTAGGTGTATCTCGGAAAATAATACAAATACACCCCCAATCTGTGTTATTTTCAAAAATAGAAATACAAACCTTAGCTGTATCTCGGGAAATAATACAAAAACACCCCCAAGCCGTGTTATTTTCAAAAATACAAATAGAACCCTTGGCTGTATCCAGGAAAATACACAAATACCCCCTCAAGATGTGGTATTTTCAAAAATACAATTACAACCCTTAGCTGTATCTTTGAAAATAATACAGATACACACCCAAGCTCTGTTATTTTCAAAAATACAATTACAACCAACAGCTGTTCCTCGGAAAATAATTCAAATACACCCCCAAGCTGTGTTATTTTCAAAAATACAAATACAGCCCTTAGCTGTATCTTGGAAAATAATACAAATACATCCCCACGCTCTGTTATTTTCAATAATACAAATACAACCCTTAGTTGTATCTCGGAAAATAATACAAATACACCCCCAATCTGAATTATTTTCAAAAATAGAATTACAAACCTTAGCTGTATCTCGGAAAATAACACAAAAACACCCCCAAGCTGTGTTATTTTCAAAAATACAAATACAACCCTTAGCTGAATCTCGGAAAATAATACAAATAAACCCACAAGATGTGTTATTTTCAAAAACACAAATACAACCCTTGACTGTATCTTGGAAAATAATATGGATACACCCACAAGCTCTGTTATTTTCCAAAATACAAATAAAACTCTGAGCTGTATCTCGGATAATAATAGAAATACACCCCCAAGCTGTGGTATTTTCAAAAATACAAATACAACCCATAGCTGTATCTCAGAAAATAATTCAAAAACACCCCCAAGCGGTGTTATTTTCAAAAATACAAATACAACCCTTAGCTGTATATCGGAAAATAAAACAAATACACCCCCAAGCTGTGTTATTTTTTAAAATACAAATACAACCCTGAGCTGTATCTCGGAAAATAATACAAATAAACCCCAAGCTTTGTTATTTTCAAAAATACAAATACAACCCTGATCTGTATCTCGGATAATAATAAAAATACACCCCCAAGCTGGGTTATTTTTAAAAATACAAATACAACCAATAGCTTTATCTTGGAAAATAATACAAATACACCACCAAGCTGTGTTATTTTGAAAAATACAAATACAATCCTTAGCTGTATTTCGGAAAATAATACAAATACACCCCCAAGCTCTGTTATTTTAAAAAATACAAATACAACCCTCAGCTGTATCTCAGATAATAATAGAAATACACCCACAAGCTGTGTTATTTTCAAAAATACAAATACAACCCTCAGCTGTATCTCGGAAAATAATGCAAATACACCCCAAAGCTGTGTTTTTTTCAAAAATAAAAAAACAACCGATAGCTGTGTCTCGGAAAATAATACAAGTACACCCACAAGATATGTTATTTTCAAAAATTCAAATACAACCCTTAGCTGTGTCTTTGAAAATAATACAAATACACCCCCAAGCTGTGTTATTTTCAGAAATACAAATACAACCCTTAGCTGTATCTCGGAAATTAATACAAATACACCCAAAGCTGTGTCATATTCAAAAATACAAATACAACCCTTAGCTGTGTCTCGGAAAATAATACAAATACACACCCAAGCTGTGTTGTTTTCAAAAATAGAATTAAACCGTTAGCTGTATCTCGGAAAATAATACAAATACACCCCCAAGTTGTGTATATAAAAATATAACCTTTAGATTTGTCTCGGAATATAAAACAAATACACCCCCAAGCTGAGTTATTTTCAAAAATACAAATATAACCGATAGCTGTATCTTTGAAAATAATACAAGTACACCCACAAGATATGTTATTTTAAAAATGCAAATACAACCTTTGGCTGTAACTTGGAAAATAATACAAATACACCCCCGAGTTGTGTTATTTTCCAAAATACAAATACAACCCTTAGCTGTATCTCGGAAAATAATACAAATGCACATCCGAGCTGTGTTATTTTCAAAAATACAAATACAACCCTTAGCTGTATCTCGGAAAATAATACAAAAACACCCCCAAGCTCTGTTATTTTCAATAATACAAATACAACCCTTAGGTGTATCTCGGAAAATTATACAAATACACCCCCAATCTGTGTTATTTTCAAATATAGAAATACAAACCTTAGCTGTATCTGGGAAAATAATACAAAAGCACACCCAAGCTGTGTTATTTTCAAAAATACAAATACAACGCTTAGATGTATATCTGAACATAATACAAATACACCCACAAGCTGTGTTATTTTCAAAATACAAATACAACCCTTAGCTGTATCTGGGAAAATCATACAAATACACCCCCAAGCTGTGTTATTTTCAAAAATACAAATAAAACCCTTAGCTGTATCTCGAAAAATAAAACAAATACACCCCCAAGCTCTGGTATTTTCAAAACTACAAATACAACCATGAGTTGTAACTCGAAAAATAATACAAATACAAACCCAAGCTGTGTTATTTTCAAAAATACAAATACAACCCTGAGCTGTATCTCAGAAAATAATACAAAAAAAAACCCAAGCTGTGTTATTTTCAAAAATACAAATACAACCCTTAGCTGTATCTCGGAAAATTATACAAATACACCCCCAAGCTCTATTATTTTCAATAATAAAAATACAACCCTTAGCTGTATATCTGAAAATAATACAAATACACCCCAACCTGTGTTATTTTCAAAAATAAAATACAACCCTTAGCTGTATCTCGGAAAAGAATTCAAATACACCCCCAAGCTGTGTTATTTTCAAAAATACAAATACAACCCTTAGGTGTATCTCGGAAAATAATACAAATACACCCACAAGCTGTGTTATTTTCCAAAATACAAATAAAACTCTGAGTTGCATCTCGGATAGTAATAGAAATACACCCTCAAGCTGTGATATTTTCAAAAATACAAATACAACCCATAGCTGTATCTCGGAAAATAATACAAATACACCCCCAAGCTGTGTGATTTTCAAAAATACAAATATAACTGATACCTCTATCTTGGAAAACAATACAAGTACACCCACAAGATATGTTATTTTCAAAAATGCAAATACAACCCTAAGCTGGAACGTAGAAAATAATACAAATACACCCGCAAGCTCTGTTATTTTCAAAAATACAAATACAACCCATAGCTGTATCTCGGAAAATAATACAAATACACCCCCAAGTGCTGTTATTTTCAAAAATAAAAATACAACCCTTAGCTGTATCTCGGAATTTAATACAAATACACCTCCAAGATGTGTTATTTTCAAAAATACAAATACAAACCTTAGCTGTATCTTGGAAAATAATACAGATACACCCCCAAGCTCTGTTATTTTCCAAAATACAAATACAACCCACAGCTGTATCTCGGAAAATAATACAAATACACCACCAAGCTGTGTTATTTTCAAAAATACAAATACAGCCCTTAGCTGTATCTTGGAAAATAATACAAATACACCCCCAAGCTCGTTTATTTTCAAAAATACAAATAAATCCCTTAGCTATATCTCGGAAAATAATAAAAATACACCCCCAAGCTGTGCTATTTTCCAAAATACAAATACAACCCTGAGCTGTATCTCGGAAAATAATACAAATACACCCCCAAGCTGTGTTATTTTCAAAAATACAAATACAAACCTGAGGTGTATCTCGTAAAATAATACAAAAACAACCCCAAGCTGTGTTATTTCCAAAAATACAAATACAACCCTTAGCTTTATCTTGGAAAATAATACAAATAAACCCCGAAGCTCTGTTATTTTCAGTAATACAAATAAAACCCTGAGCTGTATCTCGGAAAATAAGACAAATACACCACCAAGCTGTGTTATTTTCAAAAACACAAATAAAACCCATAGCAGTATCTCGGAAAATAATACAAATACACCCCAAAGCTGTGTTATTTTCAAAAATACAAATAAAACCCATAGCTGTATCTTGGAAAATAATACAAATACAACACCAAGGTTGTTATTTTCAAAAATACAAATACAACCCGGAGCTTTATCTCGGATAATAATAGAAATACACCCCCAAGCTGTGTTATTTTCAAAATCCAAATACAACCCATAGCTGTATCTCGGACAATAATACAAATACACGCCCAAGCTGTGTTATTTTCAAAAATACAAATACAATCCTTAGCTGTATCTCGGAAAATAATACGAAAACACCCCCAAGCTGTGTTATTTTCAAAAAAACAAATACAACCCTTAGCTGTATCTCGGAAAATAATACAAATACACCCCCAAGATGTGTTATTTTCAAAAATACAAATACAACCCTTAGCTGTATCGCGGAAAATAATACAAATACACCCCAAAGCTGTGTTATTTTCAAAAATACAAATACAACCCTTGGCTGTATCCTGGAAAATAATACAAATACACCCCCAAGATGTGTTATTTTCAAAAATACAATTACAAACCATAGCTGTATCTTGGAAAATAATGCAAATACACGCCCAAGCTGTGATATTTTCAAAAATACAAATACAACCCTGAGCTTTATCTCGGATAATAATAGAAATACACCCCCAAGCTGTGTTATTTTCAAAAATACAAATACAACCCTGAGCTGTATCTCCGAAAATAATAAAAATACACCCCCAAGCTGTGTTATTTTCCAAAATACAAATAAAAAGCTTAGCTGTATCTGGAAAAATAATACAGGTACCCCCCCCAATCTGTGTTATTTTCAAAAATACAAATAGAACCCTGAGCTGTATCTTGGAAAATAATATAAATACACCCCCTAGCTGTGTTATTTTCAAAAATACAAATAAAATCCTTAGCTCTATTTCGGAAAATAATACAAATACACCCCCAAGCTGTGTTATTTTCAAAAATACAAATACAACCCGGAGCTGTATCTCGGATAATAATAGAAATGCACCCCTAAGCTGTGTTATTTTCAAAAATACAAATACAACCCTCAGATGTATCTCGAAAAATTATACAAATACACCCCAAAGCTGTGTTATTATCAAAAATACAAAAACAACCGATAGCTGTATCTCGAAAAATAATACAAGTACACCCACAAGATATGTTATTTTCAAAAATGCAAATACAACCCTTAGCTGTGTCTTTGAAAATAATACAAATACACCCCCAAGGTGTGTTATTTTCAAAAATGTAAATATAACCCTTAGCTGTATCTCGGAAAGTAATACAAATACACCCAAAAGCTGTGTCATTTTCAAAAATACAAATACAACCCTTAGCTGTGTCTCGGAAAATAATACAAATACACCCCCAAGCTGTGTTATTTTCAAAAATAGAAATACAACCGTTAGCTGTATCTCGGAAAATAATACAAATACACCCCCAAGTTGTGTAATTTTCAAAAATACAAATACAGCCCTTAGCTTTATCTCGGAAAATAATACAAATACACCCCCAAGCCCTGTTATTTTCATAAATACAAATACAACCCTTAGCTGTATCTCGAAAAATAATACATATACACCCGCAAGCTGTGTTATTTTCAAAAATACAAATACAGCCCTTAGCTGTATCTCGGAAAATAATACAAATACACCCCCAAACTGTGTTATTTTCCAAAATACAAATAAAACTCTGAGCTGTATCTCGGATAATAATAGAAATACACCCCCAAGCTGTGGTATTTTCAAAAATACAAATACAACCCATAGCTGTATCTCGGAAAATAATACAAATACACCCCCAAGCTGTGTTATTTTCCAAAATACAAATACAACCCTGAGCTGTATCTCGGAAAATAATACAAATACACCCCCACGCCGTGTTATTTTCAAAAATACAAATAAAACCCATAGCTGTATCTTGGAAAATAATACAAATACACCCCCAAGGTTGTTATTTTCAAAAATACAAATACAACCCTGAGTTGTAACTCAGAAAATAATACAAATACACCCCCAAGCTGTGTTATTTTCAAAAATACAAATTTAACCCTGAGCTGTATCTCAGAAAATAATACAAAAACACACCGAAGCTGTGTTATTTTCAAAAATACAAATACAAAACTTAGCTCTATCTCGGAAAATTATACAAATACACCCCTAAGCTCTATTATTTTCAATAATACAAATACAACACTTAGCTGTACTTCCGAAAATAATACAAATACACCCCCAACCTGTGTTATTTTCAAAAATAAAATACAACCCTTAGCTGTATCTTGGAAAATAATACAAATACACCCCCAAGCTGTGATATTTTCAAAAATACAAATAAAACCCTGAGTTTTAACTCGAAAAATAATACAAATACAACCTCAAGCTGTGTTATTTTCAAAAATACAAATACAACCCTGAGATGTATCTCAGAAAATAATACAAAAAAAACCCCAAGCTGTGTTATTTTCAAAAATACAAATACAACCCTTAGCTGTATCTCGGAAAATTATACAAATACACCCCCAAGCTCTATTATTTTCAATAATACAAATACAACCCTTAGCTCTACCTCTGAAAATAATACAAATACACCCCAACCTGTGTTATTTTCAAAAATAAAATACAACCCTTAGCTGTATCTCGGAAAATAATTCAAATACAACCCCAAGCTGTGTTATTTTCAAAAATACAAATACAACTCTTAGGTGTATCTCGGAAAATAATACAAATACACCCACAAGCTGTGTTATTTTCCAAAATACAAATAAAACTCTGAGCTGCATCTCGGATAATAATAGAAATACACCCCCAAGCTGTGGTATTTTCAAAAATACAAATACAACCCTAAGCTGTATCTCGGAAAATAATAAAAATACACCTCCAAGATGTGTTATTTTCAAAAATACAAATACAACCCATAGCAGTATCTCGGAAAACAATACAAATACACCCCCAAGCTGTGTTATTTTCAAAAATGCAAATAAAACCCTTAGCTGTATCTCGGAAAATTATACAAATACACCCCCAAGCTGTGTTATTTTCAAAAATACAAATACAACCCTTAGCTGTATCTCGGAAAATAATACAAATACACCCCCAAGCTGTGATATTTTCAAAAATACAAATACAACCCTGAGTTTTAACTCGAAAAATAATACAAATACAACCTCAAGCTGTGTTATTTTCAAAAATACAAATACAACCCTGAGCTTTATCTCATAAAATAATACAAAAAAAAGCCCAAGCTATGTTATTTTCAAAAATACAAATACAACCCTTAGCTGTATCTCAGAAAATAGTACAAATACACCTTCAAGAGCTGTTATTTTCAAAAATAAAAATACAACCCTTAGCTGTATCTCGGAAAATAATACATATACACCCCCAAGCTGTGGTATTTTCAAAAATACAAATACAACCCTAAGCTGTATCTCGGAAAATAATACAAATACACCTCCAAGTTGTGTTATTTTCAAAAATACAAATATAACCCTTAGCTTTGTCTCGGAAAATAAAACAAATACACCCCCAAGCTGTGTTATTTTCAAAAATACAAATATAACTGATAGCTGTATCTTGGAAAATAATACAAGTACACCAACAAGATATGTTATTTTCAAAAATGCAAATACAACCCTAAGCTGGAACGTCGAAAATAATACAAATACACCCCCAAGCTCTGTTATTTTCAATAATACAAATACAACCCTTAGATGTATCTCAGAAAATAATACAAATACACCCCCAACGCATGTTATTTTCAAAAATACTAATAAAATCCTTAGCTGTATCTCGGAAAATAATACAAATATACACCCCAGCTGTGTTATTTTCAAAAATACATATACAACCCTGAGCTTTAACTAGGAAAATAATACAAATACACCCCCAAGCTGTGTTATTTTCAAAAATACAAATACAACACTTAGCTGTATCTCGGAAAATAATACAAATACACCCCAAGCTGTGTTATTTTCCAAAATACATATAAAACTCTGAGCTGTATCTCGCATAATAATAGAAATACACACCCAAGCTGTGTTATTTTCAAAAATACAAATACAACCCATAGCAGAATCTCGGAAAATAATAAAATTCACCCACAAGCTGAGTTATTTTCAAAAATACAAATACAACCCTTAGCTGTATCTCGGAAAATAATACAAATACACCCCCAAGCTGTGTTATTTTCAAAAATACAAATAAAACCAATAGATGTATCTCGGAAAATAATACAAATACACCCCCAAGCTGTATTATTTTCAAAAATACAAATACTATCCTTAGCTGTATCTCGGAAAGTAATACAAATACACCCAAAAGCTGTGTCATTTTCAAAAATACAAATACAACCCTTAGCTGTGTCTCGGAAAATAATAGAAATACACCCCGAAGCTGTGTTATTTTCAAAAATACAAATACAATCCTCAGCTGTATCTCGGAAAATAATACAAATACACACCCAAGCTGTGTTATTTTCAAAAATACAAATACAGCCCTTAGCTGTATCTCGGAAAATAATACAAATACACCCCCAAACTGTGTTATTTTCCAAAATACAAATAAAACTCTGAGTTGTATCTCGGAAAATAATACAAATACACCACCAAGCTATGTTATTTTCAAAAATACAAATACAACCCAGAGGTGTACCTCGGAAAATAATAAAAAAACAACCCCAAGCTGTGTTATTTTCAAAAATATAAATAAAACCCTTAGCTGTATCTTGGAAAATAATACAAATACACCCCGAAGCTCTGTTATTTTCAATAATACAAATACAACCCTGAGCTGTATCTCGGAAAATAATACAAATACACAACCAAGCTGTGTTATTTTCAAAAATACAAATAAAACCCATAGCAGTATCTCGGAAAATAATACAAATACACCCTAAAGCAGTGTTATTTTCAAAAATACAAATACAACCCTGAGTTGTAACTCAGAAAATAATACAAATACACCCCCAAGGTTGTTATTTTCAAAAATAGAAATACAACCCGGAGCTTTATCTCGGATAATAATAGAAATACACCCCGAAGCTGTGTTATTTTCAAAATCCAAATACAACCCATAGCTTTATCTCGGACAATAATACAAATACACCCCAAGCTGTGTTATTTTCAAAAATACAAATACAATCCTTAGCTGTATCTCGGAAAATAACACGAAAACACCCCCAAGCTGTGTTATTTTCAAAAATACAAATACAACCCTTAGCTGTATCTCGGAAAATAATACAAATACACCCCCAAGCTGTGTTATTTTCAAAAATACAAATACAACCCTTTGTTGTATCTCAGAATATAATACAAATACACCCCCAAGCTGTGTTATTTTCAAAAATACAAATACAACCTATAGCTGTATCTCGGAAAATAATACAAATACACCCCCAAGCTGTGTTATTTTCCAAAATACAAATACAAAGCTTAGCTGTATCTGGAAAAATAATACAGGTAACCCCCCAAGCTGTTATTTTCAAAAATACAAATACAACCCTGAGCTGTATCTTGGAAGATAATACAAATACACCCACAAGCTGTGTTATTTTCAAAAATACAAATACAAACCTGAGCTGTATCTTGGATAATAATAGAAATACACCCCAAAGCTGTGTTATTTTTAAAAATACAAATACAACCAATAGCTGTATCTCGGAAAATAATACAAATACACCCCCAAGCTGTGTTATTTTCAAAAATACAAATAAAATCCTTAGCTCTATTTCGGAAAATAATACAAATACACCCCCAAGCTGTGTTATTTTCAAAAATACAAATACAACCCGGAGCTGTATCTCGGATAATAATAGAAATGCACCCCTAAGCTGTGTTATTTTCAAAAATACAAATACAACCTTCAGATGTATCTCGAAGAATTATACAAAAACACCACAAAGCTGTGTTATTATCAAAAATACAAAAACAACCGATAGCTGTATCTCGAAAAATAATACAAGTACACCCACAAGATATGTTATTTTCAAAAATGCAAATACAACCCTTAGCTGTGTCTTTGAAAATAATACAAATACACCCCCAAGCTGTGTTATTTTCAAAAATGCAAATATAACCCTTAGCTGTATCTCGGAAAGTAATACAAATACACCCAAAAGCTGTGTCATTTTCAAAAATACAAATACAACCCTTAGCTGTGTCTCGGAAAATAATACAAATACACCCCCAAGCTGTGTTATTTTCAAAAATAGAAATACAACCGTTAGCTGTATCTCGGAAAATAATACAAATACACCCCCAAGTTGTGTAATTTTCAAAAATACAAATACAGCCCTTAGCTTTATCTCAGAAAATAATACAAATACACCCCCAAGCTCTGTTATTTTCATAAATACAAATACAACCCTTTGCTGTATCTCGAAAAATAATACATATACACCCGCAAGCTGTGTTATTTTCAAAAATACAAATACAGCCCTTAGCTGTATCTCGGAAAATAATACAAATACACCCCCAAACTGTGTTATTTTCCAAAATACAAATCAAACTCTGAGCTGTATCTCGGATAATAATAGAAATACACCCCCAAGCTGTGGTATTTTCAAAAATACAAATACAACCCATAGCTGTATCTCGGAAAATAATACAAATACACCCCCAAGCTGTGTTATTTTCCAAAATACAAATACAACCCTGAGCTGTATCTCGGAAAATAATACAAATACACCCCCACGCCGTGTTATTTTCAAAAATACAAATAAAACCCATAGATGTATCTTGGAAAATAATACAAATACACCCCCAAGGTTGTTATTTTCAAAAATACAAATACAACCCTGAGTTGTAACTCAGAAAATAATACAAATACACCCCCAAGCTGTGTTATTTTCAAAAATACAAATTTAACCCTGAGCTGTATCTCAGAAAATAATACAAAAACACACCGAAGCTGTGTTATTTTCAAAAATACAAATACAAAACTTAGCTCTATCTCGGAAAATTATACAAATACACCCCCAAGCTCTATTATTTTCAATAATACAAATACAACACTTAGCTGTACTTCCGAAAATAATACAAATACACCCCCAACCTGTGTTATTTTCAAAAATAAAATACAACCCTTAGCTGTATCTTGGAAAATAATACAAATACACCCCCAAGCTGTGATATTTTCAAAAATACAAATACAACAATGAGTTTTAACTCGAAAAATAATACAAATACAACCTCAAGCTGTGTTATTTTCAAAAATACAAATACAACCCTGAGCTGTATCTCAGAAAATAATACAAAAAAAACCCCAAGCTGTGTTATTTTCAAAAATACAAATACAACCCTTAGCTGTATCTCGGAAAATTATACAAATACACCCCCAAGCTCTATTATTTTCAATAATACAAATACAACTTTTAGCTGTACCTCTGAAAATAATACAAATACACCCCAACCTGTGTTATTTTCAAAAATAAAATACAACCCTTAGCAGTATCTCGGAAAATAATTCAAATACAACCCCAAGCTGTGTTATTTTCAAAAATACAAATACAACCTATAGCTGTATCTCGGAAAATAATACAAATACACCCCCAAGCTGTGTTATTTTCCAAAATACAAATACAAAGCTTAGCTGTATCTGGAAAAATAATACAGGTAACCCCCCAAGCTGTTATTTTCAAAAATACAAATACAACCCTGAGCTGTATCTTGGAAGATAATACAAATACACCCACAAGCTGTGTTATTTTCAAAAATACAAATACAAACCTGAGCTGTATCTTGGATAATAATAGAAATACACCCCAAAGCTGTGTTATTTTTAAAAATACAAATACAACCAATAGCTGTATCTCGGAAAATAATACAAATACACCCCCAAGCTGTGTTATTTTCAAAAATACAAATAAAATCCTTAGCTCTATTTCGGAAAATAATACAAATACA
The DNA here is from genome assembly GCF_048565385.1 of Saimiri boliviensis. Lineage (NCBI taxonomy): Eukaryota > Metazoa > Chordata > Mammalia > Primates > Cebidae > Saimiri > Saimiri boliviensis. Next base: position 122,535,337 of record NC_133459.1, on the reverse strand, counting down.
CCCCCAAGCTGTGTTATTTTCAAAAATACAAATACAACCCGGAGCTGTATCTCGGATAATAATAGAAATGCACCCCTAAGCTGTGTTATTTTCAAAAATACAAATACAACCTTCAGATGTATCTCGAAGAATTATACAAAAACACCACAAAGCTGTGTTATTATCAAAAATACAAAAACAACCGATAGCTGTATCTCGAAAAATAATACAAGTACACCCACAAGATATGTTATTTTCAAAAATGCAAATACAACCCTTAGCTGTGTCTTTGAAAATAATACAAATACACCCCCAAGCTGTGTTATTTTCAAAAATGCAAATATAACCCTTAGCTGTATCTCGGAAAGTAATACAAATACACCCAAAAGCTGTGTCATTTTCAAAAATACAAATACAACCCTTAGCTGTGTCTCGGAAAATAATACAAATACACCCCCAAGCTGTGTTATTTTCAAAAATAGAAATACAACCGTTAGCTGTATCTCGGAAAATAATACAAATACACCCCCAAGTTGTGTAATTTTCAAAAATACAAATACAGCCCTTAGCTTTATCTCAGAAAATAATACAAATACACCCCCAAGCTCTGTTATTTTCATAAATACAAATACAACCCTTTGCTGTATCTCGAAAAATAATACATATACACCCGCAAGCTGTGTTATTTTCAAAAATACAAATACAGCCCTTAGCTGTATCTCGGAAAATAATACAAATACACCCCCAAACTGTGTTATTTTCCAAAATACAAATCAAACTCTGAGCTGTATCTCGGATAATAATAGAAATACACCCCCAAGCTGTGGTATTTTCAAAAATACAAATACAACCCATAGCTGTATCTCGGAAAATAATACAAATACACCCCCAAGCTGTGTTATTTTCCAAAATACAAATACAACCCTGAGCTGTATCTCGGAAAATAATACAAATACACCCCCACGCCGTGTTATTTTCAAAAATACAAATAAAACCCATAGATGTATCTTGGAAAATAATACAAATACACCCCCAAGGTTGTTATTTTCAAAAATACAAATACAACCCTGAGTTGTAACTCAGAAAATAATACAAATACACCCCCAAGCTGTGTTATTTTCAAAAATACAAATTTAACCCTGAGCTGTATCTCAGAAAATAATACAAAAACACACCGAAGCTGTGTTATTTTCAAAAATACAAATACAAAACTTAGCTCTATCTCGGAAAATTATACAAATACACCCCCAAGCTCTATTATTTTCAATAATACAAATACAACACTTAGCTGTACTTCCGAAAATAATACAAATACACCCCCAACCTGTGTTATTTTCAAAAATAAAATACAACCCTTAGCTGTATCTTGGAAAATAATACAAATACACCCCCAAGCTGTGATATTTTCAAAAATACAAATACAACAATGAGTTTTAACTCGAAAAATAATACAAATACAACCTCAAGCTGTGTTATTTTCAAAAATACAAATACAACCCTGAGCTGTATCTCAGAAAATAATACAAAAAAAACCCCAAGCTGTGTTATTTTCAAAAATACAAATACAACCCTTAGCTGTATCTCGGAAAATTATACAAATACACCCCCAAGCTCTATTATTTTCAATAATACAAATACAACTTTTAGCTGTACCTCTGAAAATAATACAAATACACCCCAACCTGTGTTATTTTCAAAAATAAAATACAACCCTTAGCAGTATCTCGGAAAATAATTCAAATACAACCCCAAGCTGTGTTATTTTCAAAAATACAAATACAACTCTTAGGTGTATCTCGGAAAATAATACAAATACACCCACAAGCTGTGTTATTTTCCAAAATACAAATAAAACTCTGAGCTGCATCTCGGATAATAATAGAAATACACCCCCAAGCTGTGGTATTTTCAAAAATACAAATACAACCCATAGCTGTATCTCAGAAAATAATACAAATACACCCCCAAGAGCTGTTATTTTCAAAAATAAAAATACAACCCTTAGCTGTATCTCGGAAAATAATACATATACACCCCCAAGCTGTGGTATTTTCAAAAATACAAATACAACCCTAAGCTGTATCTCGGAAAATAATACAAATACACCTCCAAGTTGTGTTATTTTCAAAAATACAAATATAACCCTTAGCTTTGTCTCGGAAAATAAAACAAATACACACCCAAGCTGTGTTATTTTCAAAAATACAAATATAACTGATAGCTGTATCTTGGAAAATAATACAAGTACACCCACAACATATGTTATTTTCAAAAATGCATATACAGCCCTAAGCTGGAACGTCGAAAATAATACAAATACACCCCCAAGCTCTGTTATTTTCTATAATACAAATACAACCCTTAGATGTATCTCAGAAAATAATACAAATACACCCCCAATCTGTGTTATTTTCAAAAATAGAAATACAAACCTTAGCTGTATCTCGGAAAATAATACAAAAACACCCACAAGCTGTGTTATTTTCAAAAATACAAATACAACCCTTAGCTGTATCTCGGAATTTAATACAAATAAACCTCCAAGATGTGTTATTTTCAAAAATAGAAATAAAACCCTTAGCTGTATCCTGGAAAATAATACAGATACACCCGCAAGCTCTGTTATTTTCCAAAATACAAATACAACCCACAGCTGTATCTCGGAAAATAATACAAATACACCACCAAGCTGTGTTATTTTCAAAAATACAAATACAGCCCTTAGCTGTATCTTGGAAAATAATACAAATACACCCCCAAGCTCGTTTATTTTCAAAAATACATATAAATCCCTTAGCTATATCTCGGAAAATAATAAAAATACACCCCCAAGCTGTGCTATTTTCCAAAATACAAATACAACCCTGAGCTGTATCTTGGAAAATAATACAAATACACCCCCAAGCTGTATTTTTTTTCAAAAATACAAATACAACACTGAGCTGTATCTTGGAAGATAATACAAATACACCCACAAGCTGTGTTATTTTCAAAAATACAAATACAAACCTGAGCTGTATCTTGGATAATAATAGAAATACACCCCAAAGCTGTGTTATTTTTAAAAATACAAATACAACCAATAGCTGTATCTCGGAAAATAATACAAATACACCCCCAAGCTGTGTTATTTTCAAAAATACAAATAAAATCCTTAGCTCTATTTTGGAAAATAATACAAATACACCCCCAAGCTGTGTTATTTTCAAAAATACAAATAAAACCCTTAGCTTTATTTCAGAAAATAATACAAATACACCCTCAAGCTGTGTTATTTTCCAAAATACCAATACAACCCTGAGCTGTATCGCAGAAAATAATACAAATACACCCCCAAGCTGTGTTATTTTCAAAAATACAAATACAACCCTTAGCTTTATTTCAGAAAATAATACAAATACACCTTCAAGCTGTGTTATTTTCTAAAATACCAATACAACCCTGAGCTGTATCCAGGAAAATAATACAAATACACCCCCAAGCTGTGTTATTTTCAAAAATACAAATAAAACCCATAGCTGTATCTTGGAAAATAATACAAACACAACCCGAAGCTCTGTTATTTTCCAAAATACAAATAAAACTCTGAGCTGCATCTCGGATAATAATAGAAATACACCCCCAAGCTGTGGTATTTTCAAAAATACAAATACAACCCATAGCTGTATCTCGGAAAATAATACAAATACACCCCCAAGAGCTGTTATTTTCAAAAATAAAAATACAACCCTTAGCTGTATCTCGGAAAATAATACATATACACCCCCAAGCTGTGGTATTTTCAAAAATACAAATACAACCCTAAGCTGTATCTCGGAAAATAATACAAATACACCTCCAAGTTGTGTTATTTTCAAAAATACAAATATAACCCTTAGCTTTGTCTCGGAAAATAAAACAAATACACACCCAAGCTGTGTTATTTTCAAAAATACAAATATAACTGATAGCTGTATCTTGGAAAATAATACAAGTACACCCACAACATATGTTATTTTCAAAAATGCATATACAGCCCTAAGCTGGAACGTCGAAAATAATACAAATACACCCCCAAGCTCTGTTATTTTCTATAATACAAATACAACCCTTAGATGTATCTCAGAAAATAATACAAATACACCCCCAATCTGTGTTATTTTCAAAAATAGAAATACAAACCTTAGCTGTATCTCGGAAAATAATACAAAAACACCCACAAGCTGTGTTATTTTCAAAAATACAAATACAACCCTTAGCTGTATCTCGGAATTTAATACAAATAAACCTCCAAGATGTGTTATTTTCAAAAATAGAAATAAAACCCTTAGCTGTATCCTGGAAAATAATACAGATACACCCGCAAGCTCTGTTATTTTCCAAAATACAAATACAACCCACAGCTGTATCTCGGAAAATAATACAAATACACCACCAAGCTGTGTTATTTTCAAAAATACAAATACAGCCCTTAGCTGTATCTTGGAAAATAATACAAATACACCCCCAAGCTCATTTATTTTCAAAAATACATATAAATCCCTTAGCTATATCTCGGAAAATAATAAAAATACACCCCCAAGCTGTGCTATTTTCCAAAATACAAATACAACCCTGAGCTGTATCTTGGAAAATAATACAAATACACCCCCAAGCTGTATTTTTTTTCAAAAATACAAATACAACCCTGAGCTGTATCTTGGAAGATAATACAAATACACCCACAAGCTGTGTTATTTTCAAAAATACAAATACAAACCTGAGCTGTATCTTGGATAATAATAGAAATACACCCCAAAGCTGTGTTATTTTTAAAAATACAAATACAACCAATAGCTGTATCTCGGAAAATAATACAAATACACCCCCAAGCTGTGTTATTTTCAAAAATACAAATAAAATCCTTAGCTCTATTTTGGAAAATAATACAAATACACCCCCAAGCTGTGTTATTTTCAAAAATACAAATAAAACCCTTAGCTTTATTTCAGAAAATAATACAAATACACCCTCAAGCTGTGTTATTTTCCAAAATACCAATACAACCCTGAGCTGTATCGCGGAAAATAATACAAATACACCCCCAAGCTGTGTTATTTTCAAAAATACAAATACAACCCTTAGCTTTATTTCAGAAAATAATACAAATACACCTTCAAGCTGTGTTATTTTCTAAAATACCAATACAACCCTGAGCTGTATCCAGGAAAATAATACAAATACACCCCCAAGCTGTGTTATTTTCAAAAATACAAATAAAACCCATAGCTGTATCTTGGAAAATAATACAAACACAACCCGAAGCTCTGTTATTTTCAAAAATACAAATACAACCCTGAGCTGTATCTCGGATAATAATAGAAATACACTCCCAAGCTGTGTTATTTTCAAAAATACAAATAAAACCAATAGATGTATCTCGGAAAATAATACAAATACACCCCCAAGCTGTATTATTTTCAAAAATACAAATACAATCCTTAGCTGTATCTCGGAAAATAATACAAATACACCCCCAAACTGTGTTATTTTCAAAAATACAATTAAAACCCTGAGCTGTATCTCAGATAATAATAGAAATACACCCCGAATCTGTGTTATTTTCAAAAATACAAATACAATCCTCAGCTGTATCTCGGAAAATAATACAAATACACACCCAAGCTGTTTTATTTTCAAAAATACAAAAACAATCCTTAGATGTATCTCGGAAAATAATACAAATATACCCCAAAGCTATGTTATTTTCAAAAATACTTATACAACCCTGAGCTGTACACGGAAAATAATACAAATACACCACCAAGCTGTGTTATTTTCAAAAATACAAATACAACCCTGAGGTGTACCTCGGAAAATAATACAAAAACAACACCAAGCTGTGTTATTTTCAAAAATACAAATACAACCCTTAGCTGTATCTTGGAAAATAATACAAATACACCCCAAAGCTCTGTTATTTTCAATAAAACAAATACAACCCTGAGCTGTATCTCGGAAAATAATACAAATACACCACCAAGCTGTGTTATTTTCAAAAATACAAATAAAACCTATAGCAGTATCTCGGAATATAATACAAATACACCCTAAAGCTGTGTTATTTTCAAAAATACAAATAAAATCCATAGCTGTATCTTGGAAAATAATACAAATACTCCCCCAAGGTTGTTATTTTCAAAAACAGAAATACAACCCGGAGCTTTATCTCGGATAATAATAGAATACAGCTGTATCTCGGAAAATAATACAAATACACCCCATAGCTGTGTTATTTTCAAAAATACAAATACAGCCCTTAGCTGTATCTCAGAAAATAATACAAATACACCCCCAAGCTCGTTTATTTTCAAAAATACAAATACAACCCATAGCTGTATCTCGGAAAATAATACAAATACACCCCCAAGCTGTGTTATTTTGCAAAATACAAATACAACCCTGAGCTGTATCTCGGAAAGTAATACAAATACACCCACAAGCTGTGTTATTTTCAAAAATACAAATACAACACATAGCTGTATCTTGTAAACTAATACAAATACACCCCCAAGCTGTGTTATTTTCAAAAATACAAAGGGAAACCTTAGCTGTATCTCAGAAAATAATAAAAATACACCCCCAAGATGTGTTATTTTCAAAAATACAAATACAACCCTTAGCTTTATCTCGGAAAATAATAAAAATACACACCCAATCTGCGTTATTTTCAAAAATACAAATACAACCCACAGCTGTATCTTGGAAAATAATACAAATACACCCCAAAGCTGTGTTATTTTCAAAAATACAAATACAACCCTTAGCTAAATCTCAGAAAATAATACAAATATACCCACAAGCTCGTTTATTTTCAAAAATACAAATACAACCCTTAGCTGTATCCCGGAAAATAATACAAATAGACCCCCAAGATGTGTTATTTTGCAAAATACAAATACAACCCTGAGCTCTATCTCGGAAAATAATACAAATACACCGCCAAGCTGTGTTATTTTCAAAAATACAAATACAACACATACCTGTATCTTGGAAAATAATACAAATACTTTCCAAAGCTGTGTTATTTTCTAAAATACAAATACAACCCTGAGCTGTATCTCGAAAAATAATAAAAATAAACCACCGAGCTGTGTAATTTTCAAAAATACATATACAACCCTGAGGTGTAACTCGGAAAATAATACAAATACACCCCCAAGGTGTGTTATTTTCAAAAATACAAATAAAACACTGAGCTCTATCTCGGGAAATAATACAAAAACACCCACAAGCTGTGTTATTTTCAAAAATACAAATACAACCCTTACCTGTATCTCGGAAAATAATAAAAATACACCCCCAAGCTCTGTTATTTTCAAAAACACAAACACAACCCACAGTTGTATCTCGGAATATAATACAAATACACCCCAAAGCTGTGTTATTTTCAAAAATACAAATAAAGCTCTTAGCTGTATCTCAGAAAATAATACAAATACACCCTTAAGCACGTTTATTTTCAAAAATACAAATACAACCCTTAGCTGTATCTCGGAAAATAATACAAATATACCCCCAAGCTCTGTTATTTTCAAATATACAAATAAAACCCACAGCTGTATCTCGGAAAATAATACAAATACACCACCAAGCTGTGTTATTTTTAAAAATACAAACACAGCCCTTAGCTGTATCTCGGAAAATAACACAAATACCTCCCCAAGCTCTTTTATTTTCAAAAATACAAATACAACCCTTAGCTGTATATCCGAAAATAATACAAATACACCCCCAAGCTGTGTTATTTTCCAAAATACAAATAGAACCCTTACCTGTATCTCGGAAAATAATACATATACAATGACAAGCTGGGTTATTTTTAAAAATACAAATACAACCCATAGCTGTATCTTGGAAAATGATATAAATACACCCCCAAGCTGTGTTATTTTCCAAAATACAAATACAACCCTGAGCTCTATGTCGGAAAAAAATACAAATACTCCCACAAGCTGTGTTATTTTCAAAAATACAAATACAACCTACAGCTGTATCTTGGAAAATAATACAAATACACACCGGAGCTGTGTTATTTTCAAAAATACAAATACAACACTTAACCGTATCTCAAAAAATAATACAAATACACCCCCAACCTGTGTTATTTTCCAAAATACAAATACAAGCCTGAGCTGTATCTCGGAAGATAATAAAAATACACCCACAATCTCTGTTATTTTCAAAAATACAAATATAACCCACAGCTGTATCTCGGAAAATAATACAATTACACCCCAAAGCTGTGTAATTTTCAAAAATACAAATACAGCTCTTAGCTGTATCTCGGAAAATAATACAAATACACCCGCAAGCTATGTTATTTTGCAAAATACAAATGTAACCCTGAGCTGTATCTCGGAAAATAATATAAATACACCTCCAAGCTGTGTTATTTTCAAAAATACAATACAACCCATAGCTGTATCTCGGAAAATAATACAAATACACCTTCAAGCTGTGTTGATTTCAAAAATAGAAATACAAACCTTAGCTGTATCTCAGAAAATAATACAAATACACCTCCAAGATGTGTTATTTTCAAAAATACAAATACAACCCTTAGCTGTATCTCGGAAAATAATACAAATACACCCCCAAGCTCTGTTAATTTCTAAAATACAAATATAAGCCACAGCTGTATCTCGGAAAATAATACAAATACACCCCCAAGCTGTGTTATTTTCAACAATACAAATACAGCCCTTAATTGAATCTCAGAATATAATGCAAATACACCCCCAAGATCGTTTATTTTCAACAATAAAAATACAACCCTTAGCTGTATCTCGGAAAATAATACAAATACACCACCAAGCTGTGTTATTTTCAAAAATACAAATACAACTCTTAGCTGTATCTCGGAAAATAATACAAATACACCCCCAAGCTGTGTTATTTTCCAAAATACAAATAAAACCCAGAGCTGTATCTCGGATAATAATGGAAATACACCCACAAGCTGTGTTATTTTCAAAAATACAAACACAACCCATAGCTGTATATCGGAAAATAATACAAATACACCGCAAAGCTGTGTTATTTTCAAAAATACAAATACAATCCTTAGCTGGATCTCAGAAAATAATACAACTACACCACCAAGCTGTGTTATTTTCAAAAATACAAATACAAACCTGAGCTGTATCTCGGAAAATAATACAAAATCACCCCCAAGCTGTGTTATTTTCAAAAATACAAATACAACCATTAGCTGTATCTTGGAAAATAATACAAATACACCCCCAAGCTCTGTTATTTTCAATAATACAAATACAACCCTTAGCTGTATCTCAGAAAATAATACAAATACACCCCAAATCTGTGTTATTTTCAAAAATAGAAATACAAACCTTAGCTGTATCTCGGAAAATAATAAAAAAACACCCTCAAGCTGTGTTATTTTCAAAAATACACATACAACCCTTAGCTGTATCTCGGAAAATAATACAAATACACCCCCAAGCTGTGTTATTTTCAACAATACAAATACAGCCCATAATTGAATCTCAGAATATAATGCAAATACACCCCCAAGATCGTTTATTTTCAACAATAAAAATACAACCCTTAGCTGTATCTCGGAAAATAATACAAATACACCCCCAAGCTGTGTTATTTTCAAAAATACAAATACAACCCTGAGGTGTATCTCGGAAAATAATTCAAATACACCCCCAAGCTGTGTTATTTTCAAAAATACAAATACAAACCTTAGCTGTATCTTAGAAAATAACATAAATACACCCCCAATCTGTGTTATTTTCAAAAATACAAATACAACCCTTAGTTGTATCTCAGAAAATAATACAAGTACACCCCCAAGATGTGTTATTTACAAAAATACATATACAATCCTTAGCTGTATCTCGGAAAATAATACAAATACACCTCCAAGCTGTATTATTTTCAACAATACAAATACAGCGCTTAGCTGTATCTCAGAAAATAATACAAATACACACCAAAGATCGTTTATTGTCAACAATAAAAATACAACTCTTAGCTATATCTCGGAAAATAATACAAATACACCCCCAAGCTGTGTTATTTTCAAAAATACAAATACAACTCAGCTGTATCTCGGAAAATAGTACAAATACACCCCCAAGCTGTGCTATTTTCCAAAATACAAATAAAACCCTGAGCTGTATCTAGGATAATAATAGAAATACACCCACATGCTGTGTTATTTTCAAAAATACAAATACAACCCGTAGCTGTATCTCGGAAAATAATATAAATACACCCACAAGCTGTGTTATTTTCAAAAATGCAAATACAATCCTAAGCTGTATCTTGGAAAATAATACAAACACACCACCAAGCTGTGTTATTTTCAAAAATACAAATAAAACCCTGAGCTCTAACTCGGAAAATAATACAAATACACCCACTAGCGGTGTTATTTTCAACAACACAAATACAACCCTGAGCTGTATCTCGGAAAATAATACAAAAACACCCCCAAGCTGTGTTATTTTCAAAAATACAAATACAACCCTTAGCTGTATCTCGGAAAATAATACAAATACACCCCCAATCTGTGTTATTTTCAAAAATAGAAATACACACCTTAGCTGTATCTCGGAAAATAATACAAAAACACCCCCAGGATGTGTTATTTTCAAAAATACAAATACAACCCTGAGCTGTATCGTGGAATATAATACAAATACACCCCAAAGCTGTGTTATTTTCAAAAATACAAATACAACCCTTAGCTTTATGTCAGAAAATAATAAAACTACACCCTCAAAATGTGTTATTTTCAAAAATACAAATACAACCCCTAGCTGTATATCGGAAAATTATTCAAATACACCCCCAAGCTGTGTCATTTTCAAAAATACAAATGCAACCCTGAGCTGTAACTCGGAAAATAATAAAAATAAAACTCCAAGCTGTGTTATTTTCAAAAATACAAATACCACCCTGAGCTGTATCTCGGAAAATAATAAAATAAACACCCCGAAGCTGTGTTTCTTTCAAAAATACAAATACAACCCTTAGCTCTATCTCGGAAAATAATAAAAATACACCCACAATCTGCGTTATTCTGAAAAATAGAAATAAAACCCACAGCTGTAACTTGGAAAATAATACAAATACACCCGAAAGCTGTGTTATTTTCAAAAATACAAATAAAGCCTTTAGCTATATCTCAGAAAATAATACAACTACACCTACAAGCTCGTTTATTTTCAAAAATACAAATACAACCCTTAGCTGTATCCCGGAAAATAATAGAAATACACCCACAAGCTGTGTTATTTTGCAAAATACAAATAGAACCCTGAGCTCTATCTCCGAAAATAATACAAATTTACCACCAAGCTGTGTTTTTTTCAAAAATACAAATAAAACCCATAGCTGTATATCGGAAAATAATACAAATACACCCCAATGCTGTGTTATTTTCTAAAATACAAATACAACCCTGAGCTGTATCTCGGAAAATAATACAAATACACCAGCGAGCTGTGTTATTTTGAAAAATACAAATAAAACCCTTAGCTGTATCTCGGAAAATAATACAAATACACCCCCGAGCTGTGTTATTTTCAAAAATACAAATACAACCCTTAGCTGTATCTCGGAAAATAATACAAATACACCCCCAAGCTGTGTTATTTTCCAAAATACAAATACAAACCTTATCTGTATTTGGGAAAATAATACAAATACACCCCTAAGCTGTGTTATTTTCAAAAATACAAATACATCCATTAGCTGTATCTCGGAAAATAATACAAATACACCCCCAAGCTGTGTTATTTTCAAAAATACACATACAACCCTTAGCTGTATCTCGGAAAATAATACAAATACACCCCAAAGATGTGTTATTTTCAAAAATACAAATACAATCCATAGCTGTATCTTGGAAAATAATACAAATACACCCCCAAGCTGTGTTATTTTCAAAAATACAAATACAACCCACAGCTGTATCTCGGAAAATAATACAAATACACGCCATAGCTGTGTTATTTTCAAAAATACAAATACAGCCCTTAGCTGTATCTCAGAAAATAATACAAATACACCCCCAAGCTCGTTTATTTTCAAAAATACAAATACAACCCATAGCTGTATCTCGGAAAATAATACAAATACACCCCCAAGCTGTGTTATTTTGCAAAATACAAATACAACCCTGAGCTGTATCTCGGAAAGTAATACAAATACACCCACAAGCTGTGTTATTTTCAAAAATACAAATACAACACATAGCTGTATCTTGTAAACTAATACAAATACACCCCCAAGCTGTGTTATTTTCAAAAATACAAAGGGAAACCTTAGCTGTATCTCAGAAAATAATAAAAATACACCCCCAAGATGTGTTATTTTCAAAAATACAAATACAACCCTTAGCTTTATCTCGGAAAATAATAAAAATACACACCCAATCTGCGTTATTTTCAAAAATACAAATACAACCCACAGCTGTATCTTGAAAAATAATACAAATACACCCCAAAGCTGTGTTATTTTCAAAAATACAAATACAACCCTTAGCTAAATCTCAGAAAATAATACAAATATACCCACAAGCTCGTTTATTTTCAAAAATACAAATACAACCCTTAGCTGTATCCCGGAAAATAATACAAATAGACCCCCAAGATGTGTTATTTTGCAAAATACAAATACAACCCTGAGCTCTATCTCGGAAAATAATACAAATACACCGCCAAGCTGTGTTATTTTCAAAAATACAAATACAACACATACCTGTATCTTGGAAAATAATACAAATACTTTCCAAAGCTGTGTTATTTTCTAAAATACAAATACAACCCTGAGCTGTATCTCGAAAAATAATAAAAATAAACCACCGAGCTGTGTAATTTTCAAAAATACATATACAACCCTGAGGTGTAACTCGGAAAATAATACAAATACACACCCAAGGTGTGTTATTTTCAAAAATACAAATAAAACCCTGAGCTCTATCTCGGGAAATAATACAAAAACACCCACAAGCTGTGTTATTTTCAAAAATACAAATACAACCCTTACCTGTATCTCGGAAAATAATAAAAATACACCCACAAGCTCTGTTATTTTCAAAAACACAAATACAACCCACAGCTGTATCTCGGAATATAATACAAATACACCCCAAAGCTGTGTTATTTTCAAAAATACAAATAAAGCTCTTAGCTGTATCTCAGAAAATAATACAAATACACCCTTAAGCACGTTTATTTTCAAAAATACAAATACAACCCTTAGCTGTATCTCGGAAATTAATACAAATATACCCCCAAGCTCTGTTATTTTCAAATATACAAATAAAACCCACAGCTGTATCTCGGAAAATAATACAAATACACCACCAAGCTGTGTTATTTTTAAAAATACAAACACAGCCATTAGCTGTATCTCGGAAAATAATACAAATACATCCCCAAGCTCTTTTATTTTCAAAAATACAAATACAACCCTTAGCTGTATATCCGAAAATAATACAAATACACCCCCAAGCTGTGTTATATTCCAAAATACAAATAGAACCCTTACCTGTATCTCGGAAAATAATACATATACACCGACAAGCTGTGTTATTTTTAAAAATACAAATACAACCCACAGCTGTATCTTGGAAAATGATATAAATACACCCCCAAGCTGTGTTATTTTCCAAAATACAAATACAACCCTGAGCTGTATGTCGGAAAATAATACAAATACTCCCCCAAGCTGTGTTATTTTCAAAAATACAAATACAACCTATAGCTGTATCTTGGAAAATAATACAAATACACACCGGAGCTGTGTTATTTTCAAAAATACAAATACAACCCTTAACCGTATCTCAAAAAATAATACAAATACACCCCCAACCTGTGTTATTTTCCAAAATACAAATACAAGCCTGAGCTGTATCTCGGAAGATAATAAAAATACACCCACAATCTCTGTTATTTTCAAAAATACAAATATAACCCACAGCTGTATCTCGGAAAATAATACAATTTCACCCCAAAGCTGTGTAATTTTCAAAAATACAAATACAGCTCTTAGCTGTATCTCGGAAAATAATACAAATACACCCGCAAGCTATGTTATTTTGCAAAATACAAATGCAACCCTGAGCTGTATCTCGGAAAATAATATAAATACACCTCCAAGCTGTGTTATTTTCAAAAATACAATACAACCCATAGCTGTATCTCGGAAAATAATACAAATACACCTTCAAGCTGTGTTGATTTCAAAAATAGAAATACAAACCTTAGCTGTATCTCAGAAAATAATACAAATACACCCCCAAGATGTGTTATTTTCAAAAATACAAATACAACCCTTAGCTGTATCTCGGAAAATAATACAAATACACCCCCAAGCTCTGTTAATTTCTAAAATACAAATATAAGCCACAGCTGTATCACGGAAAATAATACAAATACACCCCCAAGCTGTGTTATTTTCAACAATACAAATACAGCCCTTAATTGAATCTCAGAATATAATGCAAATACACCCCCAAGATCGTTTATTTTCAACAATAAAAATACAACCCTTAGCTGTATCTCGGAAAATAATACAAATACACCACCAAGCTGTGTTATTTTCAAAAATACAAATACAACTCTTAGCTGTATCTCGGAAAATAATACAAATACACCCCCAAGCTGTGTTATTTTCCAAAATACAAATAAAACCCAGAGCTGTATCTCGGATAATAATAGAAATACACCCACAAGCTGTGTTATTTTCAAAAATACAAACACAACCCATAGCTGTATATTCGAAAATAATACAAATAAACCGCAAAGCTGTGTTATTTTCAAAAATACAAATACAATCCTTAGCTGGATCTCAGAAAATAATACAACTACACCACCAAGCTGTGTTATTTTCAAAAATACAAATACAAACCTGAGCTGTATCTCGGAAAATAATACAAAATCACCCACAAGCTGTGTTATTTTCAAAAATACAAATACAACCATTAGCTGTATCTTGGAAAATAATACAAATACACCCCCAAGCTCTGTTATTTTCAATAATACAAATACAACCCTTAGCTGTATCTCAGAAAATAATACAAATACACCCCCAATCTGTGTTATTTTCAAAAATAGAAATACAAACCTTAGCTGTATCTCGGAAAATAATACAAAAACACCCCCAAACTGTGTTATTTTCAAAAATACAAATACAACCCTTAGCTGTATCTCGGAAAATAATACAAATACACCCCCAAGCTGTGTTATTTTCAAAAATACAAATACAACCCTGAGGTGTATCTCGGAAAATAATTCAAATACACCCCCAAGCTATGTTATTTTCAATAATACAAATACAAACCTTAGCTGTATCTTAGAAAATAATATAAATACACCCCCAATCTGTGTTATTTTCAAAAATACAAATACAACCCTTAGTTGTATCTCAGAAAATAATACAAATACACCCCCAAGATGTGTTATTTACAAAAATACATATACAATCCTTAGCTGTATCTCGGAAAATAATACAAATACACCCCCAAGCTGTATTATTTTCAACAATACAAATAAAGCCCTTAGCTATATCTAAGAAAATAATACAAATACACCCCAAACATCGTTTATTGTCAACAATAAAAATACAACTCTTAGCTATATCTCAGAAAATAATACAAATACACCCCCAAGCTGTGTTATTTTCAAAAATACAAATACAACTCAGCTGTATCTCGGAAAATAATACAAATACACCCCCAAGCTGTGCTATTTTCCAAAATACAAATAAAACCCTGAGCTGTATCTAGGATAATAATAGAAATACACCCACATGCTGTGTTATTTTCAAAAATACAAATACAACCCATAGCTGTATCTCGGAAAATAATACAAATACACCCACAAGCTGTGTTATTTTCAAAAATGCAAATACAATCCTAAGCTGTATCTTGGAAAATAATACAAACACACCACCAAGCTGTGTTATTTTCAAAAATACAAATAAAACCCTGAGCTGTAACTCGGAAAATAATACAAATACACCCCCTAGCGGTGTTATTTTCAACAACACAAATACAACCCTGAGCTGTATCTTGGAAAATAATACAAAAACACCCCCAAGCTGTGTTATTTTCAAAAATGGAAATACACACCTTAGCTGTATCTCGGAAAATAATACAAAAACACCCCCAGGATGTGTTATTTTCAAAAATACAAATACAACCCTGAGCTGTATCGCGGAATATAATACAAATACACCCCAAAGCTGTGTTATTTTCATAAATACAAATACAACCCTTAGCTTTATGTCAGAAAATAATAAAAATACACCCTCAAAATGTGTTATTTTCAAAAATACAAATACAACCCCTAGCTGTATATCGGAAAATAATTCAAATACACCCACAAGCTGTGTCATTTTCAAAAATACAAATGTAACCCTGAGCTGTAACTCGGAAAATAATAAAAATAAAACTCCAAGCTGTGTTATTTTCAAAAATACAAATACCACCCTGAGCTGTATCTCGGAAAATAATAAAAAAAACACCCCGAAGCTGTGTTTTTATCAAAAATACAAATACAACCCTTAGCTGTATCTCGGAAAATAATAAAAATACACCCCCAATCTGCGTTATTCTCAAAAATAGAAATACAACCCACAGCTGTAACTTGGAAAATAATACAAATACACCCGAAAGCTGTGTTATTTTCAAAAATACAAATAAAGCCTTTAGCTATATCTCAGAAAATAATACAACTACACCTACAAGCTCGTTTATTTTCAAAAATACAAATACAACCCTTAGCTGTATCCCGGAAAATAATAGAAATACACCCACAAGCTGTGTTATTTTGCAAAATACAAATAGAACCCTGAGCTCTATCTCCGAAAATAATACAAATTTACCACCAAGCTGTGTTTTTTTCAAAAATACAAATAAAACCCATAGCTGTAAATCGGAAAATAATACAAATACACCCCAATGCTGTGTTATTTTCTAAATTACAAATACAACCCTGAGCTGTATCTCGGAAAATAATACAAATACACCAGCGAGCTGTGTTATTTTCAAAAATACAAATACAACCCTTAGCTGTATCTCGGAAAATAATACAAATACACCCCCGAGATGTGTTATTTTCAAAAATACAAATACAACCCTTAGCTGTATCTCGGAAAATAATACAAATACACCCCCAAGCTGTGTTATTTTCCAAAATACAAATACAAACCTTATCTGTATTTGGGAAAATAATACAAATACACCCCTAAGCTGTGTTATTTTCAGAAATACAAATACAACCCATAGCTGTATCTTGGAAAATAATACAAATACACCCCCAAGCTGTGTAATTTTCAAAAATACAAATACAACCCACAGCTGTATCTCGGAAAATGATACAAATACACCCCATAGCTGTGTTATTTTCAAAAATACAAATACAGCCCTTAGCTGTATCTCAGAAAATAATACAAATACACCCCCAAGCTCGTTTATTTTCAAAAATAAAAATACAACCCTTAGCTGTATCTCGGAAAATAATACAAATACACCCCCAAGCTGTGTTATTTTGCAAAATACAAATACAACCCTGAGCTGTATCTCGGAAAATAATACAAATACACCCACAAGCAGTGTTATTTTCAAAAATACAAATACAACACATAGCTGTATCTTGTAAACTAATACAAAAACACCCCCAAGCTGTGTTATTTTCAAAAATACAAAGGGAAACCTTAGCTGTATCTCAGAAAATAATATAAATACACCCCAAGCTGTGTTATTTCCAAAAATACAAATACAACCCTTAGCTGTATCTCAGAAAATAATAAAAATACACCCCCAAGATGTGTTATTTTCAAAAATACAAATACAACCCTTAGCTTTATCTCGGAAAATAATAAAAATACACACCCAATCTGCGTTATTTTCAAAAATACAAATACAACCCTTAGCTTTATATCAGAAAATAATAAAAATACACCCCCAATCTGCGTTATTTTCAAAAATACAAATACAACCCACAGCTGTATCTTGGAAAATAATACAAATACACCCCAAAGCTGTGTTATTTTCAAAAATACAAATACAACCCTTAGCTATATCTCAGAAAATAATACAAATACACCCACAGGCTCGTTTATTTTCAAAAATACAAATACAACACTTAGCTGTATCCCGGAAAATAATACAAATACACCCCCAAACTGTGTTATTTTGCAAAATACAAATACAACCCTGAGCTCTATCTCAGAAAATAATACAAATACACCACCAAGTTGTGTTATTTTCAAAAATACAAATACAACACATAGTTGTATCTTGGAAAATAATACAAATACATTCCGAAGCTGTGTATTTTCTAAAATACAAATACAACCCTTAGCTGTATCTCGAAAAATAATACAAATAAACCACCGAGCTGTGTTATTTTCAAAAATACAAATACAACCCTTAGCTGTATCTCAGAAAGTAATACAAATAAACCCCCAAGCTGTTTTATTTTCAAAAATACAAATATAACCCTGAGCTGTATCTCGGAATATAATACAAATACACACCCAAGCTGCGTTCTTTTCAAAAATACAAATACAACCCTTAGCTGTATCTCGGAAAATAATACAAATACGCCCCCAAGCTGTGTTATTTTCCAAAATACAAATACAAACCTTATCTGTATCTGGGAAAATAATACAAATACACCCCCAAGCTGTGTTATTTTCAAAAATACAAATACAACCATTAGCTGTATCTCGGAAAATAATACAAATACACCCCAAAGCTGCGTTATTTTCAAAAATACAAATACAACCCTTAGCTGTATCTCGGAAAATAATACAAATACACACCCAAGTTCAGTTATTTTCAATAATACAAATACAACCCTTAGCTGTATCTCGGAAAACAATACAAATACACCCCAAAGATGTGTTATTTTAAAAAATAGAAATAAAACCAATAGCTCTATCTCGGAAAATAATACAAATACACCCACAAGCTGTGTTATTTTCAAAAATACAAATACAACCCTTAGCTGTATCTCGGAAAATAATACAAATACACCCCTAAGCTCTGTTATTTTCAATAATACAAGTACAACCCTTTGCTGTATCTCGGAAAATAATACAAATACACCCCCAAGCTGTTTTATTTTCAAAAATAGAAATAAAACCCAAAGCTCTATCTCGGAAAATAATACAAATACACCCCCAAGCTGTATTATTTTCAACAATACAAATAGAGCCCTTAGCTTTATCTCAGAAAATAATACAAATACACCCCAAAGATCGTTTATTTTCAACAATAAAACTACAACTCTTAGCTATATCTCGGAAAATAATACAAATACACCCCCAAGCTGTGTTATTTTCAAAAATACAAATACAACTCATCTGTATCTCGGAAAATAATACAAATACACCCCCAAGCTGTGCTATTTTCCAAAATACAAATAAAACCCTGAGCTGTATCTAGGATAATAATAGAAATACACCCACATGCTGTTTTATTTTCAAAAATACAAATACAACCCATAGCTGTATCTCGGAAAATAACACAAATACACCCCCAAGCTATGTTATTTTCAAAAATGCAAATACAATCCTTAGCTGTATCTTGGAAAATAATACAAACACACCACCAAGCTGTGTTATTTTAAAAATACAAATAAAACCCTGAGCTGTAACTCGGAAAATAATACAAATACACCCCCTAGCGGTGTTATTTTCAACAATACAAATACAACCCTGAGCTGTATCTCGGAAAATAATACAAAAACCCCCACAAGCTGTGTTATTTTCAAAAATACAAATACAGGCCTTAGCTGTATCTCGGAAAATAATACAAATACACCCCCAAGCTCTGTTATTTTCAATAATAAAAATACAACCCTGAGCTGTATCGCGGAAAATAATACAAATACACCCCCAAGCTGTGTTATTTTCAAAAATACAAATAAAACCCTTAGCTGTATGTCAGAAAATAATAAAAATACACCCTCAAAATGTGTTATTTTCAAAAATACAAATACAACCCTTAGCTGTATCTCGGAAAATAATTCAAATACACCCCCAAGCTGTGTCATTTTCAAAAATACAAATGCAACCCTGAGCTGTAACTCGGAAAATAATAAAAATAAAACTACAAGCTGTGTTATTTTCAAAAATACAAATACCACCCTGAGCAGTATCTCGGAAAATAATTTAAAAAGTACCCCGAAGCTGTGTTTTTTTCAAAAATACAAATACAACCCTTAGCTGTATCTCGGAAAATAATAAAAATACACACCCAATCTGCGTTATTTTCAAAAATACAAATACAACCCACAGCTGTATCTTGGAAAATAATACAAATACACACGAAAGCTGTGTTATTTTCAAAAATACAAATAAAGCCCTTAGCTATATCTTAGAAAATAATACAAATACACCCACAAGCTCGTTTATTTTCAAAAATACAAATACAACCCTTAACTGTATCCCGGAAAATAATAGAAATACACCCACAAGCTGTGTTATTTTGCAAAATACAAATAGAACCCTGAGCTCTATCTCGGAAAATAATACAAATACACCACCAAGCTGTGTTATTTACAAAAATAAAAATAAACCCCATAGCTGTATCTCGGAAAATAATACAAATACACCCCAACGCTGTGTTATTTTCTAAAATACATATACAACCCTGAGCTGTATCTCGGAAAATAATACAAATACACACCCAAGCTGTGTTATTTTCAAAAATACAAATACAACCATTAGCTGTATCTCAGAAAATAATACAAATACACCCCAAAGCTCTGTTATTTTCAGTAATACAAATACAAACCTTAGCTGTATCTCGGAAAATAATAGAAATACACCACCAAGCTGTGTTATTTTCAAAAATACAAATACAACCCTTAGCTGTATCTCGGAAAATAATACAAATACACCCACAATCTGTGTTATTTTCAAAAATCAAATACAACCTATAGCTTTATCTCAGAAAATAATACAAGTACACCCACAAGACATGTTATTTTCAAAAATGCAAATACAACCCTTAGCTGTATCTTTGAAAATAATACAAATACACCACCAAGCTGTGTTATTTTCAAAAATACAAATAAAACCCTGAGTTGTATCTTGGAAAATAATTATAAAATAACCCCAACTGTTTTATTTTCAAAAATACAAATACAACCCTTAGCTGTATCTCGGAAAATAATACAAATACACCCCAAATTTCTGTTATTTTCAATAATACAAATACAAACCTTAGCTGTATCTCGGAAAATAATACAAATACACCCAAAAGCTGTGTTATTTTCAAAAATACAAATACAACCCTGAGGTGTATCTCGGAAAATAATTCAAATACACAGCCAAGCTCTGTTATTTTCAAAAATACAAATACAACCCATAGCACTATCTCGGAAAATAATACAAATACACCCCCAATCTGTGTTATTTTCAAAAATACAAATACAATCCTTAACTGTATCTCGAAAAATAATACAAATACACCCCCAAGCTGTGTTATTTTCAAAAAAATACAAATACAACCCTTAGCTGCATCTCGGAAAATAATACAAATACACCCCCAAGCTGTGTTATTTTTGAAAATACAAATACAACCCTGAGCTGTATCTCGGAAAATAATACAAAAACACCCCCAAGCTGTGTTATTTTCCAAAATACAAATACAACCCATAGCTGTATCTTGGAAAATAATACAAATACACCCCCAGGCTGTGTTATTTTCAAAAATATAAATACAACCCTGAACTGTATCTCGAATAATAAAAGAAATACACACCCAAGCTTTGTTATTGTCAAAAATACAAATACAACCCTGAGCTGTAACTCCGAAAATAATACAAAAACACCCCCAATCTGTGTTATTTTCAAAAATAAAAATACAACCCTTACCTGTATCTCGGAAAATAATAAAAATACACCCCCAAGCTCTGTTATTTCCAAAATACAAATACAACCCAAAGCTGTATCTCGGAAAATAATACAAATACACCCCCAATCTTTGTTATTTTCAATAATCAAATACAATCGATAGCTTTATCTCGGAAAATACTACAAGTACATCCACAAAATATGTTATTTTGAAAAATGCAAATACAACCCTTAGCTGTATCTTTGAAAATAACACAAATACACACCCATGTGCGGTTATTTTCAAAAATACAAATACAACCCTTAGCTGTATCTCGGAAAATAATACAAATACTCCCCAAAGCACTGTTAATTTCAAGAACACAAATACAACCCACAGCTCTATCTCGGAAAATAATACAAATACCCCCCCAAGCTGTGTTATTTTCAAAAATACAAATAAAACCCATAGCTGTATCTCGGAAAATAATACAAATACACCCCAAGCTGTGTTATTTTCAAAAACACAAATACAACCCTTAGCTGTATCTAGGAAAATAATACAAATCAACTCCCAAGCTGTGTTATTTTCAAAAATACAAATACAACCCTGAGCTGTAACTCGGAAAATAATACAAATACAGCCCCAAGCTGTGTTATTTTCAAAAATACATATACATCCCTGAGCTGTATCTCGGAAAATAATAAATAAACAACCCCAAGCTCTGTTATTTTCAAAAATACATATACAACCCTTAGCTGAATCTCGGAAAATAATACAAATACACCCCCAAGCTTTGTTATTTTCAATAATACAAATACAACCCTTAGCTGTATCTCGGAAAATGATACAAATACACCTCCAAGCTGTGTTATTTTCAAAAATAGAAATAAAACCCAAAGCTGTATCTCGGAAAATAATACAAAAACACACCCAAGCTGTGTTATTTAAAAAAATAAAAATACAACCCTTACCTTTATCTCGGAAAATAATAAAAATACACCCCCAAGCTCTGTTATTTTCAAAAATACAAATACAACCCATGGCTGTATCTCGGAAAATAATACAAATACACCCCAAAGCTGTGTTATTTTCAAAAATACAAATACAGCTCTTAGCTGTATCCTCAGAAAATAATACAAATACACACCCAAGCACGTTTATTTTCAAAAATACAAATACAAACCTTAGCTGTATCTCAGAAAATAATATAAATACACCCCAAAGCTGTGTTAATTTCAAAAATACAAATACAACCCTCAGCTGTATCTCAGAAAATAATAAAAATACACCCCCAAGTTGTGTTATTTTCAAAAATACAAATACAACACTTAGCTGTATCTCGGAAAATAATAAAAATACATGCCCAATCTGCGTTATTTTCAAAAATACAAATAAAACCCACAGCTGTATCTTGGAAAATAATACAAATACACCCCAAAGCTGTGTTATTTTCAAAAATACAAATAAAGCACTTAGCTATATCTCAGAAAATAATACAAAAACACCCTCAAGCTGTGTTATTTTGCAAAATACATATACAACCCTGAGCTCTATCTCGGAAAATAATACAAATACACCGCGAAGCTGTGTTATTTTCAAAAATACAAATACAACCCAAAGCTGTATCTTGGAAAATAATACAAATACATTCCAAAACTGTGTTATTTTCTAAAATACAAATCCAACCCTGAGCTGTATCTCGAAAAATAATACAAATACACCACCGAGCTGTGTTATTTTCAAAAATACAAATACAACCCTGAGCTCTATCTCGGAATATAATACAAATACACCCCCAAGCTGCGTTATTTTCAAAAATACACATACAACCCTTAGCTGTATCTCGGAAAATAATACAAATACACCCCCAAGCTGTGTTATTTTGAAAAATACAAATACAACCCTTAGCTGTATCTCGAAAAATAATACAAATACACCCCCAAGTTGTGTTATTTTCAAAAATACAAATACAACACTTAGATGTATATCGAAAAATAATGCAAATACACCCGCAAGCTGTGTTATTTTCAAAAATACAAACACCACCCTTAGCTGTATCTCGGAAAATAATACAAATACACACCCAAGTTCTGTTATTTTCAATAATACAAATACAACCCTTAGCTGTATCTCGGAAAATGATACAAATACACCCCCAAGCTGTGTTATTTTCAAAAATACAAATACAATCCTTAACTGTATCTCGAAAAATAATACAAATACACCCCCAAGCTGTGTTATTTTCAAAAAAATACAAATACAACCCTTAGCTGCATCTCGGAAAATAATACAAATACACCCCCAAGCTGTGTTATTTTTGAAAATACAAATACAACCCTGAGCTGTATCTCGGAAAATAATACAAAAACACCCCCAAGCTGTGTTATTTTCCAAAATACAAATACAACCCATAGCTGTATCTTGGAAAATAATACAAATACACCCCCAGGCTGTGTTATTTTCAAAAATATAAATACAACCCTGAACTGTATCTCGAATAATAAAAGAAATACACACCCAAGCTTTGTTATTGTCAAAAATACAAATACAACCCTGAGCTGTAACTCCGAAAATAATACAAAAACACCCCCAATCTGCGTTATTTTCAAAAATAAAAATACAACCCTTACCTGTATCTCGGAAAATAATAAAAATACACCCCCAAGCTCTGTTATTTCCAAAATAGAAATACAACCCAAAGCTGTATCTCGGAAAATAATACAAATACACCCCCAATCTTTGTTATTTTCAATAATCAAATACAATCGATAGCTTTATCTCGGAAAATACTACAAGTACATCCACAAAATATGTTATTTTGAAAAATGCAAATACAACCCTTAGCTGTATCTTTGAAAATAACACAAATACACCCCCATGTGCGGTTATTTTCAAAAATACAAATACAACCCTTAGCTGTATCTCGGAAAATAATACAAATACTCCCCAAAGCACTGTTAATTTCAAGAACACAAATACAACCCACAGCTCTATCTCGGAAAATAATACAAATACCCCCCCAAGCTGTGTTATTTTCAAAAATACAAATAAAACCCATAGCTGTATCTCGGAAAATAATACAAATACACCCCAAGCTGTGTTATTTTCAAAAACACAAATACAACCCTTAGCTGTATCTAGGAAAATAATACAAATCAACTCCCAAGCTGTGTTATTTTCAAAAATACAAATACAACCCTGAGCTGTAACTCGGAAAATAATACAAATACAGCCCCAAGCTGTGTTATTTTCAAAAATACATATACATCCCTGAGCTGTATCTCGGAAAATAATAAATAAACAACCCCAAGCTCTGTTATTTTCAAAAATACATATACAACCCTTAGCTGAATCTCGGAAAATAATACAAATACACCCCCAAGCTTTGTTATTTTCAATAATACAAATACAACCCTTAGCTGTATCTCGGAAAATGATACAAATAAACCTCCAAGCTGTGTTATTTTCAAAAATAGAAATAAAACCCAAAGCTGTATCTCGGAAAATAATACAAAAACACACCCAAGCTGTGTTATTTAAAAAAATAAAAATACAACCCTTACCTTTATCTCGGAAAATAATAAAAATACACCCCCAAGCTCTGTTATTTTCAAAAATACAAATACAACCCATGGCTGTATCTCGGAAAATAATACAAATACACCCCAAAGCTGTGTTATTTTCAAAAATACAAATACAGCTCTTAGCTGTATCCTCAGAAAATAATACAAATACACACCCAAGCACGTTTATTTTCAAAAATACAAATACAAACCTTAGCTGTATCTCAGAAAATAATATAAATACACCCCAAAGCTGTGTTAATTTCAAAAATACAAATACAACCCTCAGCTGTATCTCAGAAAATAATAAAAATACACCCCCAAGTTGTGTTATTTTCAAAAATACAAATACAACACTTAGCTGTATCTCGGAAAATAATAAAAATACATGCCCAATCTGCGTTATTTTCAAAAATACAAATAAAACCCACAGCTGTATCTTGGAAAATAATACAAATACACCCCAAAGCTGTGTTATTTTCAAAAATACAAATAAAGCACTTAGCTATATCTCAGAAAATAATACAAAAACACCCTCAAGCTGTGTTATTTTGCAAAATACATATACAACCCTGAGCTCTATCTCGGAAAATAATACAAATACACCGCGAAGCTGTGTTATTTTCAAAAATACAAATACAACCCAAAGCTGTATCTTGGAAAATAATACAAATACATTCCAAAACTGTGTTATTTTCTAAAATACAAATCCAACCCTGAGCTGTATCTCGAAAAATAATACAAATACACCACCGAGCTGTGTTATTTTCAAAAATACAAATACAACCCTGAGCTCTATCTCGGAATATAATACAAATAAACCCCCAAGCTGCGTTATTTTCAAAAATACACATACAACCCTTAGCTGTATCTCGGAAAATAATACAAATACAAACCCAAGCTGTGTTATTTTGAAAAATACAAATACAACCCTTAGCTGTATCTCGAAAAATAATACAAATACACCCCCAAGTTGTGTTATTTTCAAAAATACAAATACAACACTTAGCTGTATATCGAAAAATAATGCAAATACACCCGCAAGCTGTGTTATTTTCAAAAATACAAACACCACCCTTAGCTGTATCTCGGAAAATAATACAAATACACACCCAAGTTCTGTTATTTTCAATAATACAAATACAACCCTTAGCTGTATCTCGGAAAATGATACAAATACACCCCCAAGCTGTGTTATTTTCAAAAAAATACAAATACAACCCTTAGCTGCATCTCGGAAAATAATACAAATACACCCCCAAGCTGTGTTATTTTTGAAAATACAAATACAACCCTGAGCTGTATCTCGGAAAATAATACAAAAACACCCCCAAGCTGTGTTATTTTCCAAAATACAAATACAACCCATAGCTGTATCTTGGAAAATAATACAAATACACCCCCAGGCTGTGTTATTTTCAAAAATATAAATACAACCCTGAACTGTATCTCGAATAATAAAAGAAATACACACCCAAGCTTTGTTATTGTCAAAAATACAAATACAACCCTGAGCTGTAACTCCGAAAATAATACAAAAACACCCCCAATCTGCGTTATTTTCAAAAATAAAAATACAACCCTTACCTGTATCTCGGAAAATAATAAAAATACACCCCCAAGCTCTGTTATTTCCAAAATACAAATACAACCCTAAGCTGTATCTCGGAAAATAATACAAATACACCCCCAATCTTTGTTATTTTCAATAATCAAATACAATCGATAGCTTTATCTCGGAAAATACTACAAGTACATCCACAAAATATGTTATTTTGAAAAATGCAAATACAACCCTTAGCTGTATCTTTGAAAATAACACAAATACAC
Organism: Saimiri boliviensis; assembly: GCF_048565385.1. Lineage (NCBI taxonomy): Eukaryota > Metazoa > Chordata > Mammalia > Primates > Cebidae > Saimiri > Saimiri boliviensis. Next base: position 122,508,106 of record NC_133459.1, on the reverse strand, counting down.
CCCCATGTGCGGTTATTTTCAAAAATACAAATACAACCCTTAGCTGTATCTCGGAAAATAATACAAATACTCCCCAAAGCACTGTTAATTTCAAGAACACAAATACAACCCACAGCTCTATCTCGGAAAATAATACAAATACCCCCCCAAGCTGTGTTATTTTCAAAAATACAAATAAAACCCATAGCTGTATCTCGGAAAATAATACAAATACACCCCAAGCTGTGTTATTTTCAAAAACACAAATACAACCCTTAGCTGTATCTAGGAAAATAATACAAATCAACTCCCAAGCTGTGTTATTTTCAAAAATACAAATACAACCCTGAGCTGTAACTCGGAAAATAATACAAATACAGCCCCAAGCTGTGTTATTTTCAAAAATACATATACATCCCTGAGCTGTATCTCGGAAAATAATAAATAAACAACCCCAAGCTCTGTTATTTTCAAAAATACATATACAACCCTTAGCTGAATCTCGGAAAATAATACAAATACACCCCCAAGCTTTGTTATTTTCAATAATACAAATACAACCCTTAGCTGTATCTCGGAAAATGATACAAATACACCTCCAAGCTGTGTTATTTTCAAAAATAGAAATAAAACCCAAAGCTGTATCTCGGAAAATAATACAAAAACACACCCAAGCTGTGTTATTTAAAAAAATAAAAATACAACCCTTACCTTTATCTCGGAAAATAATAAAAATACACCCCCAAGCTCTGTTATTTTCAAAAATACAAATACAACCCATGGCTGTATCTCGGAAAATAATACAAATACACCCCAAAGCTGTGTTATTTTCAAAAATACAAATACAGCTCTTAGCTGTATCCTCAGAAAATAATACAAATACACACCCAAGCACGTTTATTTTCAAAAATACAAATACAAACCTTAGCTGTATCTCAGAAAATAATATAAATACACCCCAAAGCTGTGTTAATTTCAAAAATACAAATACAACCCTCAGCTGTATCTCAGAAAATAATAAAAATACACCCCCAAGTTGTGTTATTTTCAAAAATACAAATACAACACTTAGCTGTATCTCGGAAAATAATAAAAATACATGCCCAATCTGCGTTATTTTCAAAAATACAAATAAAACCCACAGCTGTATCTTGGAAAATAATACAAATACACCCCAAAGCTGTGTTATTTTCAAAAATACAAATAAAGCACTTAGCTATATCTCAGAAAATAATACAAAAACACCCTCAAGCTGTGTTATTTTGCAAAATACATATACAACCCTGAGCTCTATCTCGGAAAATAATACAAATACACCGCGAAGCTGTGTTATTTTCAAAAATACAAATACAACCCAAAGCTGTATCTTGGAAAATAATACAAATACATTCCAAAACTGTGTTATTTTCTAAAATACAAATCCAACCCTGAGCTGTATCTCGAAAAATAATACAAATACACCACCGAGCTGTGTTATTTTCAAAAATACAAATACAACCCTGAGCTCTATCTCGGAATATAATACAAATACACCCCCAAGCTGCGTTATTTTCAAAAATACACATACAACACTTAGCTGTATCTCGGAAAATAATACAAATACAAACCCAAGCTGTGTTATTTTGAAAAATACAAATACAACCCTTAGCTGTATCTCGAAAAATAATACAAATACACCCCCAAGTTGTGTTATTTTCAAAAATACAAATACAACACTTAGCTGTATATCGAAAAATAATGCAAATACACCCGCAAGCTGTGTTATTTTCAAAAATACAAACACCACCCTTAGCTGTATCTCGGAAAATAATACAAATACACACCCAAGTTCTGTTATTTTCAATAATACAAATACAACCCTTAGCTGTATCTCGGAAAATGATACAAATACACCCACAAGCTGTGTTATTTTTAAAAATAGAAATAAAACCCTTAGCTGTATCTCGGAAAAAAATACAAATACACCCTCAAGCTGTGTTATTTTCAAAAATACAAATACAACCCTTTGCTGTATCTCAGAAAATAATACAAATACACCCCCAAGATGTGTTATTTTCAAAAATACATATACAACCCTTAGCTGTATCTCGGAAAATAATACAAATACTCCCCCAAGCTCTGTTAATTTCAAATACACAAATACAACCCACAGCTCCATCTCGGAAAATAATACAAATACACCCCCAAGCTGTGTTATTTTCAAAAATACAAATACAACCCTGAGCTGTAACTCGGAAAATAATACAAAAACACCCCCTAGCGGTGTTATTTTCAAAAATAAAAATACAACCCTGAGCTGTATCTCGGAAAACAATACACAAACACCCCGAAGCTGTGTTATTTTCAATAATACAAATACAAACCTTAGCTGTATCTCCGAAAATAATACAAATACACCACCAAGCTGTGTTATTTTCAAAAACACAAATACAACCCTTAGCTGTATCTCGGAAAACGATACAAATACACCCCAAAGCTGTGTTATTTTAAAAAATAGAAATAAAACCCATAGCTCTATCTCGGAAAATAATACAAATACACCCCCAAGCTGTGTTATTTTCAAAAATACAAATACAACCCTTAGCTGTATGTCGGAAAATAATACAAATACACCCCTAAGCTCTGTTATTTTCAATAATACAAATACAACCCTTAGCTGTATCTCGGAAAATAATACAAATACACCCCCAAGCTGTGTTATTTTCAAAAATAGAAATAAAACCCAAAGCTGTATCTGGGAAAATAATAAAAATACACCCACAATCTGCGTTGTTTTCAAAAATACAAATAAAACCCACAGCTGTATCTTGGAAAATAATACAAATACACACCAAAGCTGTGTTATTTTCAAAAATACAAATAAAGCCCTTAGCAATATCTCAGAAAATCATACAAATACACCCCCAAGCTCGTTTGTTTCCAAAAATACAAATACAACCCTTAGCTGTATCTCGGAAAATAATACAAATACACCCCCAAGCTCTGTTATTTTCAAAAATACATATACAACCCATAACTGTATCTCGGAAAATAATACAAATACACCCACAAGCTGTGTTATTTTCAAAAATACAAATACAACCCTTACCTGTATCTCGGAAAATAATACAAATACACCCACAAGCTGTGTTATTTTCAAAAATACAAATACAACCGTGAGCTCTAACTCAGAAAATAATACAAAGACACCCCCAAGCAGTGTTATTTTCAAAAATACATGTAAATCCCTGAGCTGTATCTTGGAAACTAATACAAAAACACCCCCAAGCTGTATCATTTTCAAAAATACAAATACAACCCTTAGCTGTATCTCGGAAAATAATAAAAATACACCCCCAAGCTCTGTAATTTTCAATAAAACAAATACAACCCTTAGCTGTATCTCGGAAAATGATACAAATACACCCACAAGCTGTGTTATTTTCAAAAATAAAAATAAAACACTTAGCTGTATCTCAGCAAATAATACAAATACAACCCCAAGCTGTGCTATTTTCAAAAATACAAATACAACCCTTAGCTGTATCTCGGAAAATAATATAAATACACCCCCAAGCGGTGTTATTTTCAAAAATACAAATACAACCCTTAGCTGTATCTCAGAAAATAATACAAATACACCCACAAGCTGTGTTATTTTCAAAAATACAAATACAAGTCTGAGCTGTAACTCGGAAAATAATACAAATACACCCCGAAGCTGTGTTATTTTCAAAAATACAAATACAACCCTGAGCTGTATATCGGAAAATAAAATAAAAACACCCCCAAGCTGTGTTATTTTCAAAAATACAAATACAACCCTTAGCTGTATCTCGGAAAATAATACACATACACCCCCAAGCTCTATTATTTTCAATAATACAAATACAACCCTTAGCTGTACCTCCGAAAATAATACAAATAAACCCCCAACCAGTTTTATTTTCAAAAATAAAATACAACCCTTAGCTGGTATCTCGGAAAACAATGCAAATACACCCCCAAGCTGTGTTATTTCCAAAAATACAAATACAACCCTTAGCTGTGTCTCGGAAAATAATACAAGTACACCCACAAGCTGTGTTATTTTCAAAAATACAAATACAACTGTTAGCTGTATCTCGGAAAATTATACAAATACACCGCCAAGTTGCGTAATTTTCAAAAATACAATACAACCCTTAGCTGTATCTCGGAAAATAATACAAATACATCCCCAAGAGCTGTTATTTTCAAAAATACAAATATAACCCTTAGATTTGTCTCGGAAAATAAAACAAATGCACCCCCAAGCTGCGTTATTTTCAAAAATGCAAATACAACCCATAGCTGTATCTCGGAAAATAATACAAATACACCCCAAAGCTGTGTTATTTTCCAAAGTACAAATAAAACCCTGAGCTGTATCACGGAAAATAATACAAATACACCCCCAAGCTGTGTTATTTTCAAAAATACAAAGGCAAACCTTAGCTGTATCTCAGAAAATAATATAAATACACCCCCAAGCTGTGTTATTTTCAAAAATACAAATACAACCCTTAGCTGTATCTCAGAAAATAATAAAAATACACCCCCAAGATGCGTTATTTTCAAAAATACAAATACAACCCTTAGCTTTATATCAGAAAATAATAAAAATACACCCCCAATCTGCGTTATTTTCAAAAATACAAATACAACCCACAGCTGTATCTTGGAAAATAATACAAATACACCCCAAAGCTGTGTTATTTTCAAAAATACAAATACAACCCTTAGCTATATCTCAGAAAATAATACAAATACACCCACAGGCTCGTTTATTTTCAAAAATACAAATACAACCCTTAGCTGTATCCCGGAAAATAATACAAATACACCCCCAAGCTGTGTTATTTTGCAAAATACAAATACAACCCTGAGCTCTATCTCAGAAAATAATACAAATACACCACCAAGCTGTGTTATTTTCAAAAATACAAATACAACACATAGTTGTATCTTGGAAAATAATACAAATACATTCCGAAGCTGTGTATTTTCTAAAATACAAATACAACCCTTAGCTGTATCTCGAAAAATAATACAAATAAACCACCGAGCTGTGTTATTTTCAAAAATACAAATACAACCCTTAGCTGTATCTCGGAAAATAATACAAATACACACCCAAGTTCTGTTATATTCAATAATACAAATACAACCCTTAGCTATATCTCGGAAAACAATACAAATACACCCCAAAGATGTGTTATTTTAAAAAATAGAAATAAAACCCATAGCTCTATCTCGGAAAATAATACAAATACACCCACAAGCTGTGTTATTTTCAAAAATACAAATACAAACCTTAGCTGTATCTCGGAAAATAATACAAATACACCCCTAAGCTCTGTTATTTTCAATAATACAAGTACAACCCTTTGCTGTATCTCGGAAAATAATACAAATACACCCCCAAGCTGTGTTATTTTCAAAAATAGAAATAAAACCCAAAGCTCTATCTCGGAAAATAATACAAATACACCCCCAAGCTGTATTATTTTCAACAATACAAATAGAGCCCTTAGCTTTATCTCAGAAAATAATACAAATACACCCCAAAGATCGTTTATTTTCAACAATAAAACTACAACTATTAGCTATATCTCGGAAAATAATACAAATACACCCCCAAGCTGTGTTATTTTCAAAAATACAAATACAACTCAGCTGTATCTCGGAAAATAATACAAATACACCCCCAAGCTGTGCTATTTTCCAAAATACAAATAAAACCCTGAGCTGTATCTAGGATAATAATAGAAATACACCCACATGCTGTTTTATTTTCAAAAATACAAATACAACCCATAGCTGTATCTCGGAAAATAACACAAATACACCCCCAAGCTATGTTATTTTCAAAAATGCAAATACAATCCTTAGCTGTATCTTGGAAAATAATACAAACACACCAACAAGCTGTGTTATTTTAAAAATACAAATAAAACCCTGAGCTGTAACTCGGAAAATAATACAAATACACCCCCTAGCGGTGTTATTTTCAACAATACAAATACAACCCTGAGCTGTATCTCGGAAAATAATACAAAAACCCCCACAAGCTGTGTTATTTTCAAAAATACAAATACAGGCCTTAGCTGTATCTCGGAAAATAATACAAATACACCCCCAAGCTCTGTTATTTTCAATAATAAAAATACAACCCTGAGCTGTATCGCGGAAAATAATACAAATACACCCCCAAGCTGTGTTATTTTCAAAAATACAAATAAAACCCTTAGCTGTATGTCAGAAAATAATAAAAATACACCCTCAAAATGTGTTATTTTCAAAAATACAAATACAACCCTTAGCTGTATCTCGGAAAATAATTCAAATACACCCCCAAGCTGTGTCATTTTCAAAAATACAAATGCAACCCTGAGCTGTAACTCGGAAAATAATAAAAATAAAACTACAAGCTGTGTTATTTTCAAAAATACAAATACCACCCTGAGCAGTATCTCGGAAAATAATTTAAAAAGTACCCCGAAGCTGTGTTTTTTTCAAAAATACAAATACAACCCTTAGCTGTATCTCGGAAAATAATAAAAATACACACCCAATCTGCGTTATTTTCAAAAATACAAATACAACCCACAGCTGTATCTTGGAAAATAATACAAATACACACGAAAGCTGTGTTATTTTCAAAAATACAAATAAAGCCCTTAGCTATATCTTAGAAAATAATACAAATACACCCACAAGCTCGTTTATTTTCAAAAATACAAATACAACCCTTAACTGTATCCCGGAAAATAATAGAAATACACCCACAAGCTGTGTTATTTTGCAAAATACAAATAGAACCCTGAGCTCTATCTCGGAAAATAATACAAATACACCACCAAGCTGTGTTATTTACAAAAATAAAAATAAACCCCATAGCTGTATCTCGGAAAATAATACAAATACACCCCAACACTGTGTTATTTTCTAAAATACATATACAACCCTGAGCTGTATCTCGGAAAATAATACAAATACACACCCAAGCTGTGTTATTTTCAAAAATACAAATACAACCATTAGCTGTATATCAGAAAATAATACAAATACACCCCAAAGCTCTGTTATTTTCAGTAATACAAATACAACCCTTAGCTGTATCTCGGAAAATCATACAAATACACCCACAATCTGTGTTATTTTCAAAAATCAAATACAACCGTTAGCTTTATCTCAGAAAATAATACAAGTACACCCACAAGACATGTTATTTTCAAAAATGCAAATACAACCCTTAGCTGTATCTTTGAAAATAATACAAATACACCACCAAGCTGTGTTATTTTCAAAAATACAAATAAAACCCTGAGTTGTATCTTGGAAAATAATTATAAAATAACCCCAACTGTTTTATTTTCAAAAATACAAATACAACCCTTAGCTGTATCTCGGAAAATAATACAAATACACCCCAAATTTCTGTTATTTTCAATAATACAAATACAAACCTTAGCTGTATCACGGAAAATAATACAAATACACCCCCAAGCTGTGTTATTTTCAAAAATACAAAGGCAAACCTTAGCTGTATCTCAGAAAATAATATAAATACACCCCCAAGCTGTGTTATTTTCAAAAATACAAATACAACCCTTAGCTGTATCTCAGAAAATAATAAAAATACACCCCCAAGATGCGTTATTTTCAAAAATACAAATACAACCCTTAGCTTTATATCAGAAAATAATAAAAATACACCCCCAATCTGCGTTATTTTCAAAAATACAAATACAACCCACAGCTGTATCTTGGAAAATAATACAAATGCACCCCAAAGCTGTGTTATTTTCAAAAATACAAATACAACCCTTAGCTATATCTCAGAAAATAATACAAATACACCCACAGGCTCGTTTATTTTCAAAAATACAAATACAACCCTTAGCTGTATCCCGGAAAATAATACAAATACACCCCCAAGCTGTGTTATTTTGCAAAATACAAATACAACCCTAAGCTATATCTCAGAAAATAATACAAATACACCACCAAGCTGTGTTATTTTCAAAAATACAAATACAACACATAGTTGTATCTTGGAAAATAATACAAATACATTCCGAAGCTGTGTATTTTCTAAAATACAAATACAACCCTTAGCTGTATCTCGAAAAATAATACAAATAAACCACCGAGCTGTGTTATTTTCAAAAATACAAATACAACCCTTAGCTGTATCTCGGAAAGTAATACAAATAAACCCCCAAGCTGTGTTATTTTCAAAAATACAAATATAACCCTGAGCTGTATCTCGGAATATAATACAAATACACACCCAGCTGCGTTCTTTTCAAAAATACAAATACAACCCTTAGCTGTATCTCGGAAAATAATACAAATACGCCCCCAAGCTGTGTTATTTTCCAAAATACAAATACAAACCTTATCTGTATCTGGGAAAATAATACAAATACACCCCCAAGCTGTGTTATTTTCAAAAATACAAATACAACCATTAGCTGTATCTCGGAAAATAATACAAATACACCCCAAAGCTGCGTTATTTTCAAAAATACAAATACAACCCTTAGCTGTATCTCGGAAAATAATACAAATACACACCCAAGTTCTGTTATTTTCAATAATACAAATACAACCCTTAGCTATATCTCGGAAAACAATACAAATACACCCCAAAGATGTGTTATTTTAAAAAATAGAAATAAAACCCATATCTCTATCTCGGAAAATAATACAAATACACCCACAAGCTGTGTTATTTTCAAAAATACAAATACAACCCTTAGCTGTATCTCGGAAAATAATACAAATACACCCCTAAGCTCTGTTATTTTCAATAATACAAGTACAACCCTTTGCTGTATCTCGGAAAATAATACAAATACACCCCCAAGCTGTGTTATTTTCAAAAATAGAAATAAAACCCAAAGCTCTATCTCGGAAAATAATACAAATACACCACCAAGCTGTATTATTTTCAACAATACAAATAGAGCCCTTAGCTTTATCTCAGAAAATAATACAAATACACCCCAAAGATCGTTTATTTTCAACAATAAAACTACAACTCTTAGCTATATCTCGGAAAATAATACAAATACACCCCCAAGCTGTGTTATTTTCAAAAATACAAATACAACTCAGCTGTATCTCGGAAAATAATACAAATACACCCCCAAGCTGTGCTATTTTCCAAAATACAAATAAAACCCTGAGCTGTATCTAGGATAATAATAGAAATACACCCACATGCTGTTTTATTTTCAAAAATACAAATACAACCCATAGCTGTATCTCGGAAAATAACACAAATACACCCCCAAGCTATGTTATTTTCAAAAATGCAAATACAATCCTTAGCTGTATCTTGGAAAATAATACAAACACACCAACAAGCTGTGTTATTTTAAAAATACAAATAAAACCCTGAGCTGTAACTCGGAAAATAATACAAATACACCCCCTAGCGGTGTTATTTTCAACAATACAAATACAACCCTGAGCTGTATCTCGGAAAATAATACAAAAACCCCCACAAGCTGTGTTATTTTCAAAAATACAAATACAGGCCTTAGCTGTATCTCGGAAAATAATACAAATACACCCCCAAGCTCTGTTATTTTCAATAATAAAAATACAACCCTTAGCTGTATCGCGGAAAATAATACAAATACACCCCCAAGCTGTGTTATTTTCAAAAATACAAATAAAACCCTTAGCTGTATGTCAGAAAATAATAAAAATACACCCTCAAAATGTGTTATTTTCAAAAATACAAATACAACCCTTAGCTGTATCTCGGAAAATAATTCAAATACACCCCCAAGCTGTGTCATTTTCAAAAATACAAATGCAACCCTGAGCTGTAACTCGGAAAATAATAAAAATAAAACTACAAGCTGTGTTATTTTCAAAAATACAAATACCACCCTGAGCAGTATCTCGGAAAATAATTTAAAAAGTACCCCGAAGCTGTGTTTTTTTCAAAAATACAAATACAACCCTTAGCTGTATCTCGGAAAATAATAAAAATACACACCCAATCTGCGTTATTTTCAAAAATACAAATACAACCCACAGCTGTATCTTGGAAAATAATACAAATACACACGAAAGCTGTGTTATTTTCAAAAATACAAATAAAGCCCTTAGCTATATCTTAGAAAATAATACAAATACACCCACAAGCTCGTTTATTTTCAAAAATACAAATACAACCCTTAACTGTATCCCGGAAAATAATAGAAATACACCCACAAGCTGTGTTATTTTGCAAAATACAAATAGAACCCTGAGCTCTATCTCGGAAAATAATACAAATACACCACCAAGCTGTGTTATTTACAAAAATAAAAATAAACCCCATAGCTGTATCTCGGAAAATAATACAAATACACCCCAACACTGTGTTATTTTCTAAAATACATATACAACCCTGAGCTGTATCTCGGAAAATAATACAAATACACAACCAAGCTGTGTTATTTTCAAAAATACAAATACAACCATTAGCTGTATCTCAGAAAATAATACAAATACACCCCAAAGCTCTGTTATTTTCAGTAATACAAATACAACCCTTAGCTGTATCTCGGAAAATAATACAAATACACCCACAATCTGTGTTATTTTCAAAAATCAAATACAACCTATAGCTTTATCTCAGAAAATAATACAAGTACACCCACAAGACATGTTATTTTCAAAAATGCAAATACAACCCTTAGCTGTATCTTTGAAAATAATACAAATACACCACCAAGCTGTGTTATTTTCAAAAATACAAATAAAACCCTGAGTTGTATCTTGGAAAATAATTATAAAATAACCCCAACTGTTTTATTTTCAAAAATACAAATACAACCCTTAGCTGTATCTCGGAAAATAATACAAATACACCCCAAATTTCTGTTATTTTCAATAATACAAATACAAACCTTAGCTGTATCACGGAAAATAATACAAATACACCCCCAAGCTGTGTTATTTTCAAAAATACAAAGGCAAACCTTAGCTGTATCTCAGAAAATAATATAAATACACCCCCAAGCTGTGTTATTTTCAAAAATACAAATACAACCCTTAGCTGTATCTCAGAAAATAATAAAAATACACCCCCAAGATGCGTTATTTTCAAAAATACAAATACAACCCTTAGCTTTATATCAGAAAATAATAAAAATACACCCCCAATCTGCGTTATTTTCAAAAATACAAATACAACCCACAGCTGTATCTTGGAAAATAATACAAATGCACCCCAAAGCTGTGTTATTTTCAAAAATACAAATACAACCCTTAGCTATATCTCAGAAAATAATACAAATACACCCACAGGCTCGCTTATTTTCAAAAATACAAATAAAACCCTTAGCTGTATCCCGGAAAATAATACAAATACACCCCCAAGCTGTGTTATTTTGCAAAATACAAATACAACCCTGAGCTCTATCTCAGAAAATAATACAAATACACCACCAAGCTGTGTTATTTTCAAAAATACAAATACAACACATAGTTGTATCTTGGAAAATAATACAAATACATTCCGAAGCTGTGTATTTTCTAAAATACAAATACAACCCTTAGCTGTATCTCGAAAAATAATACAAATAAACCACCGAGCTGTGTTATTTTCAAAAATACAAATACAACCCTTAGCTGTATCTCGGAAAGTAATACAAATAAACCCCCAAGCTGTGTTATTTTCAAAAATACAAATATAACCCTGAGCTGTATCTCGGAATATAATACAAATACACACCCAGCTGCGTTCTTTTCAAAAATACAAATACAACCCTTAGCTGTATCTCGGAAAATAATACAAATACGCCCCCAAGCTGTGTTATTTTCCAAAATACAAATACAAACCTTATCTGTATCTGGGAAAATAATACAAATACACCCCCAAGCTGTGTTATTTTCAAAAATACAAATACAACCATTAGCTGTATCTCGGAAAATAATACAAATACACCCCAAAGCTGCGTTATTTTCAAAAATACAAATACAACCCTTAGCTGTATCTCGGAAAATAATAAAAATACACACCCAAGTTCTGTTATTTTCAATAATACAAATACAACCCTTAGCTACATCTCGGAAAACAATACAAATACACCCCAAAGATGTGTTATTTTAAAAAATAGAAATAAAACCCATAGCTCTATCTCGGAAAATAATACAAATACACCCACAAGCTGTGTTATTTTCAAAAATACAAATACAACCCTTAGCTGTATCTCGGAAAATAATACAAATACACCCCTAAGCTCTGTTATTTTCAATAATACAAGTACAACCCTTTGCTGTATCTCGGAAAATAATACAAATACACCCCCAAGCTGTGTTATTTTCAAAAATAGAAATAAAACCCAAAGCTCTATCTCGGAAAATAATACAAATACACCCCCAAGCTGTATTATTTTCAACAATACAAATAGAGCCCTTAGCTTTATCTCAGAAAATAATACAAATACACCCCAAAGATCGTTTATTTTCAACAATAAAACTACAACTCTTAGCTATATCTCGGAAAATAATACAAATACACCCCCAAGCTGTGTTATTTTCAAAAATACAAATACAACTCAGCTGTATCTCGGAAAATAATACAAATACACCCCCAAGCTGTGCTATTTTCCAAAATACAAATAAAACCCTGAGCTGTATCTAGGATAATAATAGAAATACACCCACATGCTGTTTTATTTTCAAAAATACAAATACAACCCATAGCTGTATCTCGGAAAATAACACAAATACACCCCCAAGCTATGTTATTTTCAAAAATGCAAATACAATCCTTAGCTGTATCTTGGAAAATAATACAAACACACCAACAAGCTGTGTTATTTTAAAAATACAAATAAAACCCTGAGCTGTAACTCGGAAAATAATACAAATACACCCCCTAGCGGTGTTATTTTCAACAATACAAATACAACCCTGAGCTGTATCTCGGAAAATAATACAAAAACCCCCACAAGCTGTGTTATTTTCAAAAATACAAATACAGGCCTTAGCTGTATCTCGGAAAATAATACAAATACACCCCCAAGCTCTGTTATTTTCAATAATAAAAATACAACCCTGAGCTGTATCGCGGAAAATAATACAAATACACCCCCAAGCTGTGTTATTTTCAAAAATACAAATAAAACCCTTAGCTGTATGTCAGAAAATAATAAAAATACACCCTCAAAATGTGTTATTTTCAAAAATACAAATACAACCCTTAGCTGTATCTCGGAAAATAATTCAAATACACCCCCAAGCTGTGTCATTTTCAAAAATACAAATGCAACCCTGAGCTGTAACTCAGAAAATAATAAAAATAAAACTACAAGCTGTGTTATTTTCAAAAATACAAATACCACCCTGAGCAGTATCTCGGAAAATAATTAAAAAAGTACCCCGAAGCTGTGTTTTTTTCAAAAATACAAATACAACCCTTAGCTGTATCTCGGAAAATAATAAAAATACACACCCAATCTGCGTTATTTTCAAAAATACAAATACAACCCACAGCTGTATCTTGGAAAATAATACAAATACACACGAAAGCTGTGTTATTTTCAAAAATACAAATAAAGCCCTTAGCTATATCTTAGAAAATAATACAAATACACCCACAAGCTCGTTTATTTTCAAAAATACAAATACAACCCTTAACTGTATCCCGGAAAATAATAGAAATACACCCACAAGCTGTGTTATTTTGCAAAATACAAATAGAACCCTGAGCTCTATCTCGGAAAATAATACAAATACACCACCAAGCTGTGTTATTTTCAAAAATACAAATACAACCCTTAGCTGTATCTCGGAAAATAATACAAATACACCCACAATCTGTGTTATTTTCAAAAATCAAATACAACCTATAGCTTTATCTCAGAAAATAATACAAGTACACCCACAAGACATGTTATTTTCAAAAATGCAAATACAACCCTTAGCTGTATCTTTGAAAATAATACAAATACACCACCAAGCTGTGTTATTTTCAAAAATACAAATAAAACCCTGAGTTGTATCTTGGAAAATAATTATAAAATAACCCCAACTGTTTTATTTTCAAAAATACAAATACAACCCTTAGCTGTATCTCGGAAAATAATACAAATACACCCCAAATTTCTGTTATTTTCAATAATACAAATACAAACCTTAGCTGTATCTCGGAAAATAATACAAATACACCCAAAAGCTGTGTTATTTTCAAAAATACAAATACAACCCTGAGGTGTATCTCGGAAAATAATTCAAATACACAGCCAAGCTCTGTTATTTTCAAAAATACAAATAAAACCCATAGCAGTATCTCGGAAAATAATACAAATACACCCCCAATCTGTGTTATTTTCAAAAATACAAATACAATCCTTAACTGTATCTCGAAAAATAATACAAATACACCCCCAAGCTGTGTTATTTTCAAAAAAATACAAATACAACCCTTAGCTGCATCTCGGAAAATAATACAAATACACCCCCAAGCTGTGTTATTTTTGAAAATACAAATACAACCCTGAGCTGTATCTCGGAAAATAATACAAAAACACCCCCAAGCTGTGTTATTTTCCAAAATACAAATACAACCCATAGCTGTATCTTGGAAAATAATACAAATACACCCCCAGGCTGTGTTATTTTCAAAAATATAAATACAACCCTGAACTGTATCTCGAATAATAAAAGAAATACACACCCAAGCTTTGTTATTGTCAAAAATACAAATACAACCCTGAGCTGTAACTCCGAAAATAATACAAAAACACCCCCAATCTGTGTTATTTTCAAAAATAAAAATACAACCCTTACCTGTATCTCGGAAAATAATAAAAATACACCCCCAAGCTCTGTTATTTCCAAAATACAAATACAACCCAAAGCTGTATCTCGGAAAATAATACAAATACACCCCCAATCTTTGTTATTTTCAATAATCAAATACAATCGATAGCTTTATCTCGGAAAATACTACAAGTACATCCACAAAATATGTTATTTTGAAAAATGCAAATACAACCCTTAGCTGTATCTTTGAAAATAACACAAATACACCCCCATGTGCGGTTATTTTCAAAAATACAAATACAACCCTTAGCTGTATCTCGGAAAATAATACAAATACTCCCCAAAGCACTGTTAATTTCAAGAACACAAATACAACCCACAGCTCTATCTCGGAAAATAATACAAATACCCCCCCAAGCTGTGTTATTTTCAAAAATACAAATAAAACCCATAGCTGTATCTCGGAAAATAATACAAATACACCCCAAGCTGTGTTATTTTCAAAAACACAAATACAACCCTTAGCTGTATCTAGGAAAATAATACAAATCAACTCCCAAGCTGTGTTATTTTCAAAAATACAAATACAACCCTGAGCTGTAACTCGGAAAATAATACAAATACAGCCCCAAGCTGTGTTATTTTCAAAAATACATATACATCCCTGAGCTGTATCTCGGAAAATAATAAATAAACAACCCCAAGCTCTGTTATTTTCAAAAATACATATACAACCCTTAGCTGAATCTCGGAAAATAATACAAATACACCCCCAAGCTTTGTTATTTTCAATAATACAAATACAACCCTTAGCTGTATCTCGGAAAATGATACAAATACACCTCCAAGCTGTGTTATTTTCAAAAATAGAAATAAAACCCAAAGCTGTATCTCGGAAAATAATACAAAAACACACCCAAGCTGTGTTATTTAAAAAAATAAAAATACAACCCTTACCTTTATCTCGGAAAATAATAAAAATACACCCACAAGCTCTGTTATTTTCAAAAATACAAATACAACCCATGGCTGTATCTCGGAAAATAATACAAATACACCCCAAAGCTGTGTTATTTTCAAAAATACAAATACAGCTCTTAGCTGTATCCTCAGAAAATAATACAAATACACACCCAAGCACGTTTATTTTCAAAAATACAAATACAAACCTTAGCTGTATCTCAGAAAATAATATAAATACACCCCAAAGCTGTGTTAATTTCAAAAATACAAATACAACCCTCAGCTGTATCTCAGAAAATAATAAAAATACACCCCCAAGTTGTGTTATTTTCAAAAATACAAATACAACACTTAGCTGTATCTCGGAAAATAATAAAAATACATGCCCAATCTGCGTTATTTTCAAAAATACAAATAAAACCCACAGCTGTATCTTGGAAAATAATACAAATACACCCCAAAGCTGTGTTATTTTCAAAAATACAAATAAAGCACTTAGCTATATCTCAGAAAATAATACAAAAACACCCTCAAGCTGTGTTATTTTGCAAAATACATATACAACCCTGAGCTCTATCTCGGAAAATAATACAAATACACCGCGAAGCTGTGTTATTTTCAAAAATACAAATACAACCCAAAGCTGTATCTTGGAAAATAATACAAATACATTCCAAAACTGTGTTATTTTCTAAAATACAAATCCAACCCTGAGCTGTATCTCGAAAAATAATACAAATACACCACCGAGCTGTGTTATTTTCAAAAATACAAATACAACCCTGAGCTCTATCTCGGAATATAATACAAATACACCCCCAAGCTGCGTTATTTTCAAAAATACACATACAACCCTTAGCTGTATCTCGGAAAATAATACAAATACACCCCCAAGCTGTGTTATTTTGAAAAATACAAATACAACCCTTAGCTGTATCTCGAAAAATAATACAAATACACCCCCAAGTTGTGTTATTTTCAAAAATACAAATACAACACTTAGCTGTATATCGAAAAATAATGCAAATACACCCGCAAGCTGTGTTATTTTCAAAAATACAAACACCACCCTTAGCTGTATCTCGGAAAATAATACAAATACACACCCAAGTTCTGTTATTTTCAATAATACAAATACAACCCTTAGCTGTATCTCGGAAAATGATACAAATACACCCCCAAGCTGTGTTATTTTCAAAAATACAAATACAATCCTTAACTGTATCTCGAAAAATAATACAAATACACCCCCAAGCTGTGTTATTTTCAAAAAAATACAAATACAACCCTTAGCTGCATCTCGGAAAATAATACAAATACACCCCCAAGCTGTGTTATTTTTGAAAATACAAATACAACCCTGAGCTGTATCTCGGAAAATAATACAAAAACACCCCCAAGCTGTGTTATTTTCCAAAATACAAATACAACCCATAGCTGTATCTTGGAAAATAATACAAATACACCCCCAGGCTGTGTTATTTTCAAAAATATAAATACAACCCTGAACTGTATCTCGAATAATAAAAGAAATACACACCCAAGCTTTGTTATTGTCAAAAATACAAATACAACCCTGAGCTGTAACTCCGAAAATAATACAAAAACACCCCCAATCTGCGTTATTTTCAAAAATAAAAATACAACCCTTACCTGTATCTCGGAAAATAATAAAAATACACCCCCAAGCTCTGTTATTTCCAAAATAGAAA
This sequence comes from Saimiri boliviensis, assembly GCF_048565385.1. Taxonomy (NCBI): domain Eukaryota; kingdom Metazoa; phylum Chordata; class Mammalia; order Primates; family Cebidae; genus Saimiri; species Saimiri boliviensis. The sequence goes on along the minus strand of NC_133459.1, from coordinate 122,490,668 downwards.
TACAACCCAAAGCTGTATCTCGGAAAATAATACAAATACACCCCCAATCTTTGTTATTTTCAATAATCAAATACAATCGATAGCTTTATCTCGGAAAATACTACAAGTACATCCACAAAATATGTTATTTTGAAAAATGCAAATACAACCCTTAGCTGTATCTTTGAAAATAACACAAATACACCCCCATGTGCGGTTATTTTCAAAAATACAAATACAACCCTTAGCTGTATCTCGGAAAATAATACAAATACTCCCCAAAGCACTGTTAATTTCAAGAACACAAATACAACCCACAGCTCTATCTCGGAAAATAATACAAATACCCCCCCAAGCTGTGTTATTTTCAAAAATACAAATAAAACCCATAGCTGTATCTCGGAAAATAATACAAATACACCCCAAGCTGTGTTATTTTCAAAAACACAAATACAACCCTTAGCTGTATCTAGGAAAATAATACAAATCAACTCCCAAGCTGTGTTATTTTCAAAAATACAAATACAACCCTGAGCTGTAACTCGGAAAATAATACAAATACAGCCCCAAGCTGTGTTATTTTCAAAAATACATATACATCCCTGAGCTGTATCTCGGAAAATAATAAATAAACAACCCCAAGCTCTGTTATTTTCAAAAATACATATACAACCCTTAGCTGAATCTCGGAAAATAATACAAATACACCCCCAAGCTTTGTTATTTTCAATAATACAAATACAACCCTTAGCTGTATCTCGGAAAATGATACAAATACACCTCCAAGCTGTGTTATTTTCAAAAATAGAAATAAAACCCAAAGCTGTATCTCGGAAAATAATACAAAAACACACCCAAGCTGTGTTATTTAAAAAAATAAAAATACAACCCTTACCTTTATCTCGGAAAATAATAAAAATACACCCCCAAGCTCTGTTATTTTCAAAAATACAAATACAACCCATGGCTGTATCTCGGAAAATAATACAAATACACCCCAAAGCTGTGTTATTTTCAAAAATACAAATACAGCTCTTAGCTGTATCCTCAGAAAATAAAAAAAATACACACCCAAGCACGTTTATTTTCAAAAATACAAATACAAACCTTAGCTGTATCTCAGAAAATAATATAAATACACCCCAAAGCTGTGTTAATTTCAAAAATACAAATACAACCCTCAGCTGTATCTCAGAAAATAATAAAAATACACCCCCAAGTTGTGTTATTTTCAAAAATACAAATACAACACTTAGCTGTATCTCGGAAAATAATAAAAATACATGCCCAATCTGCGTTATTTTCAAAAATACAAATAAAACCCACAGCTGTATCTTGGAAAATAATACAAATACACCCCAAAGCTGTGTTATTTTCAAAAATACAAATAAAGCACTTAGCTATATCTCAGAAAATAATACAAAAACACCCTCAAGCTGTGTTATTTTGCAAAATACATATACAACCCTGAGCTCTATCTCGGAAAATAATACAAATACACCGCGAAGCTGTGTTATTTTCAAAAATACAAATACAACCCAAAGCTGTATCTTGGAAAATAATACAAATACATTCCAAAACTGTGTTATTTTCTAAAATACAAATCCAACCCTGAGCTGTATCTCGAAAAATAATACAAATACACCACCGAGCTGTGTTATTTTCAAAAATACAAATACAACCCTGAGCTCTATCTCGGAATATAATACAAATACACCCCCAAGCTGCGTTATTTTCAAAAATACACATACAACCCTTAGCTGTATCTCGGAAAATAATACAAATACACCCCCAAGCTGTGTTATTTTGAAAAATACAAATACAACCCTTAGCTGTATCTCGGAAAATAATACAAATACACCCCCAAGCTGTGTTATTTTCAAAAATACAAATACAACCCTGAGGTGTATCTCGGAAAATAATTCAAATACACCCCCAAGCTGTGTTATTTTCAAAAATACAAATACAAACCTTAGCTGTATCTTAGAAAATAACATAAATACACCCCCAATCTGTGTTATTTTCAAAAATACAAATACAACCCTTAGTTGTATCTCAGAAAATAATACAAGTACACCCCCAAGATGTGTTATTTACAAAAATACATATACAATCCTTAGCTGTATCTCGGAAAATAATACAAATACACCTCCAAGCTGTATTATTTTCAACAATACAAATACAGCGCTTAGCTGTATCTCAGAAAATAATACAAATACACCCCAAAGATCGTTTATTGTCAACAATAAAAATACAACTCTTAGCTATATCTCGGAAAATAATACAAATACACCCCCAAGCTGTGTTATTTTCAAAAATACAAATACAACTCAGCTGTATCTCGGAAAATAGTACAAATACACCCCCAAGCTGTGCTATTTTCCAAAATACAAATAAAACCCTGAGCTGTATCTAGGATAATAATAGAAATACACCCACATGCTGTGTTATTTTCAAAAATACAAATACAACCCGTAGCTGTATCTCGGAAAATAATACAAATACACCCACAAGCTGTGTTATTTTCAAAAATGCAAATACAATCCTAAGCTGTATCTTGGAAAATAATACAAACACACCACCAAGCTGTGTTATTTTCAAAAATACAAATAAAACCCTGAGCTCTAACTCGGAAAATAATACAAATACACCCACTAGCGGTGTTATTTTCAACAACACAAATACAACCCTGAGCTGTATCTCGGAAAATAATACAAAAACACCCCCAAGCTGTGTTATTTTCAAAAATACAAATACAACCCTTAGCTGTATCTCGGAAAATAATACAAATACACCCCCAATCTGTGTTATTTTCAAAAATAGAAATACACACCTTAGCTGTATCTCGGAAAATAATACAAAAACACCCCCAGGATGTGTTATTTTCAAAAATACAAATACAACCCTGAGCTGTATCGTGGAATATAATACAAATACACCCCAAAGCTGTGTTATTTTCAAAAATACAAATACAACCCTTAGCTTTATGTCAGAAAATAATAAAACTACACCCTCAAAATGTGTTATTTTCAAAAATACAAATACAACCCCTAGCTGTATATCGGAAAATTATTCAAATACACCCCCAAGCTGTGTCATTTTCAAAAATACAAATGCAACCCTGAGCTGTAACTCGGAAAATAATAAAAATAAAACTCCAAGCTGTGTTATTTTCAAAAATACAAATACCACCCTGAGCTGTATCTCGGAAAATAATAAAATAAACACCCCGAAGCTGTGTTTCTTTCAAAAATACAAATACAACCCTTAGCTCTATCTCGGAAAATAATAAAAATACACCCACAATCTGCGTTATTCTGAAAAATAGAAATAAAACCCACAGCTGTAACTTGGAAAATAATACAAATACACCCGAAAGCTGTGTTATTTTCAAAAATACAAATAAAGCCTTTAGCTATATCTCAGAAAATAATACAACTACACCTACAAGCTCGTTTATTTTCAAAAATACAAATACAACCCTTAGCTGTATCCCGGAAAATAATAGAAATACACCCACAAGCTGTGTTATTTTGCAAAATACAAATAGAACCCTGAGCTCTATCTCCGAAAATAATACAAATTTACCACCAAGCTGTGTTTTTTTCAAAAATACAAATAAAACCCATAGCTGTATATCGGAAAATAATACAAATACACCCCAATGCTGTGTTATTTTCTAAAATACAAATACAACCCTGAGCTGTATCTCGGAAAATAATACAAATACACCAGCGAGCTGTGTTATTTTGAAAAATACAAATAAAACCCTTAGCTGTATCTCGGAAAATAATACAAATACACCCCCGAGCTGTGTTATTTTCAAAAATACAAATACAACCCTTAGCTGTATCTCGGAAAATAATACAAATACACCCCCAAGCTGTGTTATTTTCCAAAATACAAATACAAACCTTATCTGTATTTGGGAAAATAATACAAATACACCCCTAAGCTGTGTTATTTTCAAAAATACAAATACATCCATTAGCTGTATCTCGGAAAATAATACAAATACACCCCCAAGCTGTGTTATTTTCAAAAATACACATACAACCCTTAGCTGTATCTCGGAAAATAATACAAATACACCCCAAAGATGTGTTATTTTCAAAAATACAAATACAACCCATAGCTGTATCTTGGAAAATAATACAAATACACCCCCAAGCTGTGTTATTTTCAAAAATACAAATACAACCCACAGCTGTATCTCGGAAAATAATACAAATACACCCCATAGCTGTGTTATTTTCAAAAATACAAATACAGCCCTTAGCTGTATCTCAGAAAATAATACAAATACACCCCCAAGCTCGTTTATTTTCAAAAATACAAATACAACCCATAGCTGTATCTCGGAAAATAATACAAATACACCCCCAAGCTGTGTTATTTTGCAAAATACAAATACAACCCTGAGCTGTATCTCGGAAAGTAATACAAATACACCCACAAGCTGTGTTATTTTCAAAAATACAAATACAACACATAGCTGTATCTTGTAAACTAATACAAATACACCCCCAAGCTGTGTTATTTCCAAAAATACAAAGGGAAACCTTAGCTGTATCTCAGAAAATAATAAAAATACACCCCCAAGATGTGTTATTTTCAAAAATACAAATACAACCCTTAGCTTTATCTCGGAAAATAATAAAAATACACACCCAATCTGCGTTATTTTCAAAAATACAAATACAACCCACAGCTGTATCTTGGAAAATAATACAAATACACCCCAAAGCTGTGTTATTTTCAAAAATACAAATACAACCCTTAGCTAAATCTCAGAAAATAATACAAATATACCCACAAGCTCGTTTATTTTCAAAAATACAAATACAACCCTTAGCTGTATCCCGGAAAATAATACAAATAGACCCCCAAGATGTGTTATTTTGCAAAATACAAATACAACCCTGAGCTCTATCTCGGAAAATAATACAAATACACCGCCAAGCTGTGTTATTTTCAAAAATACAAATACAACACATACCTGTATCTTGGAAAATAATACAAATACTTTCCAAAGCTGTGTTATTTTCTAAAATACAAATACAACCCTGAGCTGTATCTCGAAAAATAATAAAAATAAACCACCGAGCTGTGTAATTTTCAAAAATACATATACAACCCTGAGGTGTAACTCGGAAAATAATACAAATACACCCCCAAGGTGTGTTATTTTCAAAAATACAAATAAAACCCTGAGCTCTATCTCGGGAAATAATACAAAAACACCCACAAGCTGTGTTATTTTCAAAAATACAAATACAACCCTTACCTGTATCTCGGAAAATAATAAAAATACACCCACAAGCTCTGTTATTTTCAAAAACACAAATACAACCCACAGCTGTATCTCGGAATATAATACAAATACACCCCAAAGCTGTGTTATTTTCAAAAATACAAATAAAGCTCTTAGCTGTATCTCAGAAAATAATACAAATACACCCTTAAGCACGTTTATTTTCAAAAATACAAATACAACCCTTAGCTGTATCTCGGAAATTAATACAAATATACCCCCAAGCTCTGTTATTTTCAAATATACAAATAAAACCCACAGCTGTATCTCGGAAAATAATACAAATACACCACCAAGCTGTGTTATTTTTAAAAATACAAACACAGCCCTTAGCTGTATCTCGGAAAATAATACAAATACATCCCCAAGCTCTTTTATTTTCAAAAATACAAATACATCCCTTAGCTGTATATCCGAAAATAATACAAATACACCCCCAAGCTGTGTTATATTCCAAAATACAAATAGAACCCTTACCTGTATCTCGGAAAATAATACATATACACCGACAAGCTGTGATATTTTTAAAAATACAAATACAACCCACAGCTGTATCTTGGAAAATGATATAAATACACCCCCAAGCTGTGTTATTTTCCAAAATACAAATACAACCCTGAGCTGCATGTCGGAAAATAATACAAATACTCCCCCAAGCTGTGTTATTTTCAAAAATAGAAATACAACCTATAGCTGTATCTTGGAAAATAATACAAATACACACCGGAGCTGTGTTATTTTCAAAAATACAAATACAACCCTTAACCGTATCTCAAAAAATAATACAAATACACCCCCAACCTGTGTTATTTTCCAAAATACAAATACAAGCCTGAGCTGTATCTCGGAAGATAATAAAAATACACCCACAATCTCTGTTATTTTCAAAAATACAAATATAACCCACAGCTCTATCTCGGAAAATAATACAATTTCACCCCAAAGCTGTGTAATTTTCAAAAATACAAATACAGCTCTTAGCTGTATCTCGGAAAATAATACAAATACACCCGCAAGCTATGTTATTTTGCAAAATACAAATGCAACCCTGAGCTGTATCTCGGAAAATAATATAAATACACCTCCAAGCTGTGTTATTTTCAAAAATACAATACAACCCATAGCTGTATCTCGGAAAATAATACAAATACACCTTCAAGCTGTGTTGATTTCAAAAATAGAAATACAAACCTTAGCTGTATCTCAGAAAATAATACAAATACACCCCCAAGATGTGTTATTTTCAAAAATACAAATACAACCCTTAGCTGTATCTCGGAAAATAATACAAATACACCCCCAAGCTCTGTTAATTTCTAAAATACAAATATAAGCCACAGCTGTATCTCGGAAAATAATACAAATACACCCCCAAGCTGTGTTATTTTCAACAATACAAATACAGCCCTTAATTGAATCTCAGAATATAATGCAAATACACCCCCAAGATCGTTTATTTTCAACAATAAAAATACAACCCTTAGCTGTATCTCGGAAAATAATACAAATACACCACCAAGCTGTGTTATTTTCAAAAATACAAATACAACTCTTAGCTGTATCTCGGAAAATAATACAAATACACCCCCAAGCTGTGTTATTTTCCAAAATACAAATAAAACCCAGAGCTGTATCTCGGATAATAATGGAAATACACCCACAAGCTGTGTTATTTTCAAAAATACAAACACAACCCATAGCTGTATATCGGAAAATAATACAAATACACCGCAAAGCTGTGTCATTTTCAAAAATACAAATACAATCCTTAGCTGGATCTCAGAAAATAATACAACTACACCACCAAGCTGTGTTATTTTCAAAAATACAAATACAAACCTGAGCTGTATCTCGGAAAATAATACAAAATCACCCCCAAGCTGTGTTATTTTCAAAAATACAAATACAACCATTAGCTGTATCTTGGAAAATAATACAAATACACCCCCAAGCTCTGTTATTTTCAATAATACAAATACAACCCTTAGCTGTATCTCAGAAAATAATACAAATACACCCCAAATCTGTGTTATTTTCAAAAATAGAAATACAAACCTTAGCTGTATCTCGGAAAATAATAAAAAAACACCCTCAAGCTGTGTTATTTTCAAAAATACACATACAACCCTTAGCTGTATCTCGGAAAATAATACAAATACACCCCCAAGCTGTGTTATTTTCAACAATACAAATACAGCCCATAATTGAATCTCAGAATATAATGCAAATACACCCCCAAGATCGTTTATTTTCAACAATAAAAATACAACCCTTAGCTGTATCTCGGAAAATAATACAAATACACCCCCAAGCTGTGTTATTTTCAAAAATACAAATACAACCCTGAGGTGTATCTCGGAAAATAATTCAAATACACCCCCAAGCTGTGTTATTTTCAAAAATACAAATACAAACCTTAGCTGTATCTTAAAAAATAACATAAATACACCCCCAATCTGTGTTATTTTCAAAAATACAAATACAACCCTTAGTTGTATCTCAGAAAATAATACAAGTACACCCCCAAGATGTGTTATTTACAAAAATACATATACAATCCTTAGCTGTATCTCGGAAAATAATACAAATACACCTCCAAGCTGTATTATTTTCAACAATACAAATACAGCGCTTAGCTGTATCTCAGAAAATAATACAAATACACCCCAAAGATCGTTTATTGTCAACAATAAAAATACAACTCTTAGCTATATCTCGGAAAATAATACAAATACACCCCCAAGCTGTGTTATTTTCAAAAATACAAATACAACTCAGCTGTATCTCGGAAAATAGTACAAATACACCCCCAAGCTGTGCTATTTTCCAAAATACAAATAAAACCCTGAGCTGTATCTAGGATAATAATAGAAATACACCCACATGCTGTGTTATTTTCAAAAATACAAATACAACCCGTAGCTGTATCTCGGAAAATAATACAAATACACCCACAAGCTGTGTTATTTTCAAAAATGCAAATACAATCCTAAGCTGTATCTTGGAAAATAATACAAACACACCACCAAGCTGTGTTATTTTCAAAAATACAAATAAAACCCTGAGCTCTAACTCGGAAAATAATACAAATACACCCACTAGCGGTGTTATTTTCAACAACACAAATACAACCCTGAGCTGTATCTCGGAAAATAATACAAAAACACCCCCAAGCTGTGTTATTTTCAAAAATACAAATACAACCCTTAGCTGTATCTCGGAAAATAATACAAATACACCCCCAATCTGTGTTATTTTCAAAAATAGAAATACACACCTTAGCTGTATCTCGGAAAATAATACAAAAACACCCCCAGGATGTGTTATTTTCAAAAATACAAATACAACCCTGAGCTGTATCGTGGAATATAATACAAATACACCCCAAAGCTGTGTTATTTTCAAAAATACAAATACAACCCTTAGCTTTATGTCAGAAAATAATAAAACTACACCCTCAAAATGTGTTATTTTCAAAAATACAAATACAACCCCTAGCTGTATATCGGAAAATTATTCAAATACACCCCCAAGCTGTGTCATTTTCAAAAATACAAATGCAACCCTGAGCTGTAACTCGGAAAATAATAAAAATAAAACTCCAAGCTGTGTTATTTTCAAAAATACAAATACCACCCTGAGCTGTATCTCGGAAAATAATAAAATAAACACCCCGAAGCTGTGTTTCTTTCAAAAATACAAATACAACCCTTAGCTCTATCTCGGAAAATAATAAAAATACACCCACAATCTGCGTTATTCTGAAAAATAGAAATAAAACCCACAGCTGTAACTTGGAAAATAATACAAATACACCCGAAAGCTGTGTTATTTTCAAAAATACAAATAAAGCCTTTAGCTATATCTCAGAAAATAATACAACTACACCTACAAGCTCGTTTATTTTCAAAAATACAAATACAACCCTTAGCTGTATCCCGGAAAATAATAGAAATACACCCACAAGCTGTGTTATTTTGCAAAATACAAATAGAACCCTGAGCTCTATCTCCGAAAATAATACAAATTTACCACCAAGCTGTGTTTTTTTCAAAAATACAAATAAAACCCATAGCTGTATATCGGAAAATAATACAAATACACCCCAATGCTGTGTTATTTTCTAAAATACAAATACAACCCTGAGCTGTATCTCGGAAAATAATACAAATACACCAGCGAGCTGTGTTATTTTGAAAAATACAAATAAAACCCTTAGCTGTATCTCGGAAAATAATACAAATACACCCCCGAGCTGTGTTATTTTCAAAAATACAAATACAACCCTTAGCTGTATCTCGGAAAATAATACAAATACACCCCCAAGCTGTGTTATTTTCCAAAATACAAATACAAACCTTATCTGTATTTGGGAAAATAATACAAATACACCCCTAAGCTGTGTTATTTTCAAAAATACAAGTATATCCATTAGCTGTATCTCGGAAAATAATACAAATACACCCCCAAGCTGTGTTATTTTCAAAAATACACATACAACCCTTAGCTGTATCTCGGAAAATAATACAAATACACCCCAAAGATGTGTTATTTTCAAAAATACAAATACAACCCATAGCTGTATCTTGGAAAATAATACAAATACACCCCCAAGCTGTGTTATTTTCAAAAATACAAATACAACCCACAGCTGTATCTCGGAAAATAATACAAATACACCCCATAGCTGTGTTATTTTCAAAAATACAAATACAGCCCTTAGCTGTATCTCAGAAAATAATACAAATACACCCCCAAGCTCGTTTATTTTCAAAAATACAAATACAACCCATAGCTGTATCTCGGAAAATAATACAAATACACCCCCAAGCTGTGTTATTTTGCAAAATACAAATACAACCCTGAGCTGTATCTCGGAAAGTAATACAAATACACCCACAAGCTGTGTTATTTTCAAAAATACAAATACAACACATAGCTGTATCTTGTAAACTAATACAAATACACCCCCAAGCTGTGTTATTTTCAAAAATACAAAGGGAAACCTTAGCTGTATCTCAGAAAATAATACAAATACACCCCAAAGCTGTGTTATTTTCAAAAATACAAATACAACCCTTAGCTAAATCTCAGAAAATAATACAAATATACCCACAAGCTCGTTTATTTTCAAAAATACAAATACAACCCTTAGCTGTATCCCGGAAAATAATACAAATAGACCCCCAAGATGTGTTATTTTGCAAAATACAAATAAAACCCTGAGCTCTATCTCGGAAAATAATACAAATACACCGCCAAGCTGTGTTATTTTCAAAAATACAAATACAACACATACCTGTATCTTGGAAAATAATACAAATACTTTCCAAAGCTGTGTTATTTTCTAAAATACAAATACAACCCTGAGCTGTATCTCGAAAAATAATAAAAATAAACCACCGAGCTGTGTAATTTTCAAAAATACATATACAACCCTGAGGTGTAACTCGGAAAATAATACAAATACACCCCCAAGGTGTGTTATTTTCAAAAATACAAATAAAACCCTGAGCTCTATCTCGGGAAATAATACAAAAACACCCACAAGCTGTGTTATTTTCAAAAATACAAATACAACCCTTACCTGTATCTCGGAAAATAATAAAAATACACCCACAAGCTCTGTTATTTTCAAAAACACAAATACAACCCACAGCTGTATCTCGGAATATAATACAAATACACCCCAAAGCTGTGTTATTTTCAAAAATACAAATAAAGCTCTTAGCTGTATCTCAGAAAATAATACAAATACACCCTTAAGCACGTTTATTTTCAAAAATACAAATACAACCCTTAGCTGTATCTCGGAAATTAATACAAATATACCCCCAAGCTCTGTTATTTTCAAATATACAAATAAAACCCACAGCTGTATCTCGGAAAATAATACAAATACACCACCAAGCTGTGTTATTTTTAAAAATACAAACACAGCCCTTAGCTGTATCTCGGAAAATAATACAAATACATCCCCAAGCTCTTTTATTTTCAAAAATACAAATACAACCCTTAGCTGTATATCCGAAAATAATACAAATACACCCCCAAGCTGTGTTATATTCCAAAATACAAATAGAACCCTTACCTGTATCTCGGAAAATAATACATATACACCGACAAGCTGTGTTATTTTTAAAAATACAAATACAACCCACAGCTGTATCTTGGAAAATGATATAAATACACCCCCAAGCTGTGTTATTTTCCAAAATACAAATACAACCCTGAGCTGTATGTCGGAAAATAATACAAATACTCCCCCAAGCTGTGTTATTTTCAAAAATACAAATACAACCTATAGCTGTATCTTGGAAAATAATACAAATACACACCGGAGCTGTGTTATTTTCAAAAATACAAATACAACCCTTAACCGTATCTCAAAAAATAATACAAATACACCCCCAACCTGTGTTATTTTCCAAAATACAAATACAAGCCTGAGCTGTATCTCGGAAGATAATAAAAATACACCCACAATCTCTGTTATTTTCAAAAATACAAATATAACCCACAGCTGTATCTCAGAAAATAATACAATTTCACCCCAAAGCTGTGTAATTTTCAAAAATACAAATACAGCTCTTAGCTGTATCTCGGAAAATAATACAAATACACCCGCAAGCTATGTTATTTTGCAAAATACAAATGCAACCCTGAGCTGTATCTCGGAAAATAATATAAATACACCTCCAAGCTGTGTTATTTTCAAAAATACAATACAACCCATAGCTGTATCTCGGAAAATAATACAAATACACCTTCAAGCTGTGTTGATTTCAAAAATAGAAATACAAACCTTAGCTGTATCTCAGAAAATAATACAAATACACCCCCAAGATGTGTTATTTTCAAAAATACAAATACAACCCTTAGCTGTATCTCGGAAAATAATACAAATACACCCCCAAGCTCTGTTAATTTCTAAAATACAAATATAAGCCACAGCTGTATCACGGAAAATAATACAAATACACCCCCAAGCTGTGTTATTTTCAACAATACAAATACAGCCCTTAATTGAATCTCAGAATATAATGCAAATACACCCCCAAGATCGTTTATTTTCAACAATAAAAATACAACCCTTAGCTGTATCTCGGAAAATAATACAAATACACCACCAAGCTGTGTTATTTTCAAAAATACAAATACAACTCTTAGCTGTATCTCGGAAAATAATACAAATACACCCCCAAGCTGTGTTATTTTCCAAAATACAAATAAAACCCAGAGCTGTATCTCGGATAATAATAGAAATACACCCACAAGCTGTGTTATTTTCAAAAATACAAACACAACCCATAGCTGTATATTCGAAAATAATACAAATAAACCGCAAAGCTGTGTTATTTTCAAAAATACAAATACAATCCTTAGCTGGATCTCAGAAAATAATACAACTACACCACCAAGCTGTGTTATTTTCAAAAATACAAATACAAACCTGAGCTGTATCTCGGAAAATAATACAAAATCACCCACAAGCTGTGTTATTTTCAAAAATACAAATACAACCATTAGCTGTATCTTGGAAAATAATACAAATACACCCCCAAGCTCTGTTATTTTCAATAATACAAATACAACCCTTAGCTGTATCTCAGAAAATAATACAAATACACCCCCAATCTGTGTTATTTTCAAAAATAGAAATACAAACCTTAGCTGTATCTCGGAAAATAATACAAAAACACCCCCAAACTGTGTTATTTTCAAAAATACAAATACAACCCTTAGCTGTATCTCGGAAAATAATACAAATACACCCCCAAGCTGTGTTATTTTCAAAAATACAAATAAAACCCTGTGCTCTATCTCGGGAAATAATACAAAAACACCCACAAGCTGTGTTATTTTCAAAAATACAAATACAACCCTTACCTGTATCTCGGAAAATAATAAAATTACACCCACAAGCTCTGTTATTTTCAAAAACACAAATACAACCCACAGCTGTATCTCGGAATATAATACAAATACACCCCAAAGCTGTGTTATTTTCAAAAATACAAATAAAGCTCTTAGCTGTATCTCAGAAAATAATACAAATACACCCTTAAGCACGTTTATTTTCAAAAATACAAATACAACCCTTAGCTGTATCTCGGAAATTAATACAAATATACCCCCAAGCTCTGTTATTTTCAAATATACAAATAAAACCCACAGCTGTATCTCGGAAAATAATACAAATACACCACCAAGCTGTGTTATTTTTAAAAATACAAACACAGCCCTTAGCTGTATCTCGGAAAATAATACAAATACATCCCCAAGCTCTTTTATTTTCAAAAATACAAATACAACCCTTAGCTGTATATCCGAAAATAATACAAATACACCCCCAAGCTGTGTTATATTCCAAAATACAAATAGAACCCTTACCTGTATCTCGGAAAATAATACATATACACCGACAAGCTGTGTTATTTTTAAAAATACAAATACAACCCACAGCTGTATCTTGGAAAATGATATAAATACACCCCCAAGCTGTGTTATTTTCCAAAATACAAATACAACCCTGAGCTGTATGTCGGAAAATAATACAAATACTCCCCCAAGCTGTGTTATTTTCAAAAATACAAATACAACCTATAGCTGTATCTTGGAAAATAATACAAATACACACCGGAGCTGTGTTATTTTCAAAAATACAAATACAACCCTTAACCGTATCTCAAAAAATAATACAAATACACCCCCAACCTGTGTTATTTTCCAAAATACAAATACAAGCCTGAGCTGTATCTCGGAAGATAATAAAAATACACCCACAATCTCTGTTATTTTCAAAAATACAAATATAACCCACAGCTGTATCTCAGAAAATAATACAATTTCACCCCAAAGCTGTGTAATTTTCAAAAATACAAATACAGCTCTTAGCTGTATCTCGGAAAATAATACAAATACACCCGCAAGCTATGTTATTTTGCAAAATACAAATGCAACCCTGAGCTGTATCTCGGAAAATAATATGAATACACCTCCAAGCTGTGTTATTTTCAAAAATATAATACAACCCATAGCTGTATCTCGGAAAATAATACAAATACACCTTCAAGCTGTGTTGATTTCAAAAATAGAAATACAAACCTTAGCTGTATCTCAGAAAATAATACAAATACACCCCCAAGATGTGTTATTTTCAAAAATACAAATACAACCCTTAGCTGTATCTCGGAAAATAATACAAATACACCCCCAAGCTCTGTTAATTTCTAAAATACAAATATAAGCCACAGCTGTATCACGGAAAATAATACAAATACACCCCCAAGCTGTGTTATTATCAACAATACAAATACAGCCCTTAATTGAATCTCAGAATATAATGCAAATACACCCCCAAGATCGTTTATTTTCAACAATAAAAATACAACCCTTAGCTGTATCTCGGAAAATAATACAAATACACCACCAAGCTGTGTTATTTTCAAAAATACAAATACAACTCTTAGCTGTATCTCGGAAAATAATACAAATACACCCCCAAGCTGTGTTATTTTCCAAAATACAAATAAAACCCAGAGCTGTATCTCGGATAATAATAGAAATACACCCACAAGCTGTGTTATTTTCAAAAATACAAACACAACCCATAGCTGTATATTCGAAAATAATACAAATAAACCGCAAAGCTGTGTTATTTTCAAAAATACAAATACAATCCTTAGCTGGATCTCAGAAAATAATACAACTACACCACCAAGCTGTGTTATTTTCAAAAATACAAATACAAACCTGAGCTGTATCTCGGAAAATAATACAAAATCACCCACAAGCTGTGTTATTTTCAAAAATACAAATACAACCATTAGCTGTATCTTGGAAAATAATACAAATACACCCCCAAGCTCTGTTATTTTCAATAATACAAATACAACCCTTAGCTGTATCTCAGAAAATAATACAAATACACCCCCAATCTGTGTTATTTTCAAAAATAGAAATACAAACCTTAGCTGTATCTCGGAAAATAATACAAAAACACCCCCAAACTGTGTTATTTTCAAAAATACAAATACAACCCTTAGCTGTATCTCGGAAAATAATACAAATACACCCCCAAGCTGTGTTATTTTCAAAAATACAAATACAACCCTGAGGTGTATCTCGGAAAATAATTCAAATACACCCCCAAGCTATGTTATTTTCAATAATACAAATACAAACCTTAGCTGTATCTTAGAAAATAATATAAATACACCCCCAATCTGTGTTATTTTCAAAAATACAAATACAACCCTTAGTTGTATCTCAGAAAATAATACAAATACACCCCCAAGATGTGTTATTTACAAAAATACATATACAATCCTTAGCTGTATCTCGGAAAATAATACAAATACACCCCCAAGCTGTATTATTTTCAACAATACAAATAAAGCCCTTAGCTATATCTAAGAAAATAATACAAATACACCCCAAACATCGTTTATTGTCAACAATAAAAATACAACTCTTAGCTATATCTCAGAAAATAATACAAATACACCCCCAAGCTGTGTTATTTTCAAAAATACAAATACAACTCAGCTGTATCTCGGAAAATAATACAAATACACCCCCAAGCTGTGCTATTTTCCAAAATACAAATAAAACCCTGAGCTGTATCTAGGATAATAATAGAAATACACCCACATGCTGTGTTATTTTCAAAAATACAAATACAACCCATAGCTGTATCTCGGAAAATAATACAAATACACCCACAAGCTGTGTTATTTTCAAAAATGCAAATACAATCCTAAGCTGTATCTTGGAAAATAATACAAACACACCACCAAGCTGTGTTATTTTCAAAAATACAAATAAAACCCTGAGCTGTAACTCGGAAAATAATACAAATACACCCCCTAGCGGTGTTATTTTCAACAACACAAATACAACCCTGAGCTGTATCTTGGAAAATAATACAAAAACACCCCCAAGCTGTGTTATTTTCAAAAATAGAAATACACACCTTAGCTGTATCTCGGAAAATAATACAAAAACACCCCCAGGATGTGTTATTTTCAAAAATACAAATACAACCCTGAGCTGTATCGCGGAATATAATACAAATACACCCCAAAGCTGTGTTATTTTCATAAATACAAATACAACCCTTAGCTTTATGTCAGAAAATAATAAAAATACACCCTCAAAATGTGTTATTTTCAAAAATACAAATACAACCCCTAGCTGTATATCGGAAAATAATTCAAATACACCCACAAGCTGTGTCATTTTCAAAAATACAAATGTAACCCTGAGCTGTAACTCGGAAAATAATAAAAATAAAACTCCAAGCTGTGTTATTTTCAAAAATACAAATACCACCCTGAGCTGTATCTCGGAAAATAATAAAAAAAAACACCCCGAAGCTGTTTTTTTATCAAAAATACAAATACAACCCTTAGCTGTATCTCGGAAAATAATAAAAATACACCCCCAATCTGCGTTATTCTCAAAAATAGAAATACAACCCACAGCTGTAACTTGGAAAATAATACAAATACACCCGAAAGCTGTGTTATTTTCAAAAATACAAATAAAGCCTTTAGCTATATCTCAGAAAATAATACAACTACACCTACAAGCTCGTTTATTTTCAAAAATACAAATACAACCCTTAGCTGTATCCCGGAAAATAATAGAAATACACCCACAAGCTGTGTTATTTTGCAAAATACAAATAGAACCCTGAGCTCTATCTCCGAAAATAATACAAATTTACCACCAAGCTGTGTTTTTTTCAAAAATACAAATAAAACCCATAGCTGTAAATCGGAAAATAATACAAATACACCCCAATGCTGTGTTATTTTCTAAATTACAAATACAACCCTGAGCTGTATCTCGGAAAATAATACAAATACACCAGCGAGCTGTGTTATTTTCAAAAATACAAATACAACCCTTAGCTGTATCTCGGAAAATAATACAAATACACCCCCGAGATGTGTTATTTTCAAAAATACAAATACAACCCTTAGCTGTATCTCGGAAAATAATACAAATACACCCCCAAGCTGTGTTATTTTCCAAAATACAAATACAAACCTTATCTGTATTTGGGAAAATAATACAAATACACCCCTAAGCTGTGTTATTTTCAGAAATACAAATACAACCCATAGCTGTATCTTGGAAAATAATACAAATACACCCCCAAGCTGTGTAATTTTCAAAAATACAAATACAACCCACAGCTGTATCTCGGAAAATGATACAAATACACCCCATAGCTGTGTTATTTTCAAAAATACAAATACAGCCCTTAGCTGTATCTCAGAAAATAATACAAATACACCCCCAAGCTCGTTTATTTTCAAAAATAAAAATACAACCCTTAGCTGTATCTCGGAAAATAATACAAATACACCCCCAAGCTGTGTTATTTTGCAAAATACAAATACAACCCTGAGCTGTATCTCGGAAAATAATACAAATACACCCACAAGCAGTGTTATTTTCAAAAATACAAATACAACACATAGCTGTATCTTGTAAACTAATACAAAAACACCCCCAAGCTGTGTTATTTTCAAAAATACAAAGGGAAACCTTAGCTGTATCTCAGAAAATAATATAAATACACCCCAAGCTGTGTTATTTTCAAAAATACAAATACAACCCTTAGCTGTATCTCAGAAAATAATAAAAATACACCCCCAAGATGTGTTATTTTCAAAAATACAAATACAACCCTTAGCTTTATCTCGGAAAATAATAAAAATACACACCCAATCTGCGTTATTTTCAAAAATACAAATACAACCCTTAGCTTTATATCAGAAAATAATAAAAATACACCCCCAATCTGCGTTATTTTCAAAAATACAAATACAACCCACAGCTGTATCTTGGAAAATAATACAAATACACCCCAAAGCTGTGTTATTTTCAAAAATACAAATACAACCCTTAGCTATATCTCAGAAAATAATACAAATACACCCACAGGCTCGTTTATTTTCAAAAATACAAATACAACCCTTAGCTGTATCCCGGAAAATAATACAAATACACCCCCAAACTGTGTTATTTTGCAAAATACAAATACAACCCTGAGCTCTATCTCAGAAAATAATACAAATACACCACCAAGTTGTGTTATTTTCAAAAATACAAATACAACACATAGTTGTATCTTGGAAAATAATACAAATACATTCCGAAGCTGTGTATTTTCTAAAATACAAATACAACCCTTAGCTGTATCTCGAAAAATAATACAAATAAACCACCGAGCTGTGTTATTTTCAAAAATACAAATACAACCCTTAGCTGTATCTCAGAAAGTAATACAAATAAACCCCCAAGCTGTTTTATTTTCAAAAATACAAATATAACCCTGAGCTGTATCTCGGAATATAATACAAATACACACCCAAGCTGCGTTCTTTTCAAAAATACAAATACAACCCTTAGCTGTATCTCGGAAAATAATACAAATACGCCCCCAAGCTGTGTTATTTTCCAAAATACAAATACAAACCTTATCTGTATCTGGGAAAATAATACAAATACACCCCCAAGCTGTGTTATTTTCAAAAATACAAATACAACCATTAGCTGTATCTCGGAAAATAATACAAATACACCCCAAAGCTGCGTTATTTTCAAAAATACAAATACAACCCTTAGCTGTATCTCGGAAAATAATACAAATACACACCCAAGTTCAGTTATTTTCAATAATACAAATACAACCCTTAGCTGTATCTCGGAAAACAATACAAATACACCCCAAAGATGTGTTATTTTAAAAAATAGAAATAAAACCCATAGCTCTATCTCGGAAAATAATACAAATACACCCACAAGCTGTGTTATTTTCAAAAATACAAATACAACCCTTAGCTGTATCTCGGAAAATAATACAAATACACCCCTAAGCTCTGTTATTTTCAATAATACAAGTACAACCCTTTGCTGTATCTCGGAAAATAATACAAATACACCCCCAAGCTGTTTTATTTTCAAAAATAGAAATAAAACCCAAAGCTCTATCTCGGAAAATAATACAAATACACCCCCAAGCTGTATTATTTTCAACAATACAAATAGAGCCCTTAGCTTTATCTCAGAAAATAATACAAATACACCCCAAAGATCGTTTATTTTCAACAATAAAACTACAACTCTTAGCTATATCTCGGAAAATAATACAAATACACCCCCAAGCTGTGTTATTTTCAAAAATACAAATACAACTCAGCTGTATCTCGGAAAATAATACAAATACACCCCCAAGCTGTGCTATTTTCCAAAATACAAATAAAACCCTGAGCTGTATCTAGGATAATAATAGAAATACACCCACATGCTGTTTTATTTTCAAAAATACAAATACAACCCATAGCTGTATCTCGGAAAATAACACAAATACACCCCCAAGCTATGTTATTTTCAAAAATGCAAATACAATCCTTAGCTGTATCTTGGAAAATAATACAAACACACCACCAAGCTGTGTTATTTTAAAAATACAAATAAAACCCTGAGCTGTAACTCGGAAAATAATACAAATACACCCCCTAGCGGTGTTATTTTCAACAATACAAATACAACCCTGAGCTGTATCTCGGAAAATAATACAAAAACCCCCACAAGCTGTGTTATTTTCAAAAATACAAATACAGGCCTTAGCTGTATCTCGGAAAATAATACAAATACACCCCCAAGCTCTGTTATTTTCAATAATAAAAATACAACCCTGAGCTGTATCGCGGAAAATAATACAAATACACCCCCAAGCTGTGTTATTTTCAAAAATACAAATAAAACCCTTAGCTGTATGTCAGAAAATAATAAAAATACACACTCAAAATGTGTTATTTTCAAAAATACAAATACAACCCTTAGCTGTATCTCGGAAAATAATTCAAATACACCCCCAAGCTGTGTCATTTTCAAAAATACAAATGCAACCCTGAGCTGTAACTCTGAAAATAATAAAAATAAAACTACAAGCTGTGTTATTTTCAAAAATACAAATACCACCCTGAGCAGTATCTCGGAAAATAATAAAAAAAGTACCCCGAAGCTGTGTTTTTTTCAAAAATACAAATACAACCCTTAGCTGTATCTCGGAAAATAATAAAAATACACACCCAATCTGCGTTATTTTCAAAAATACAAATACAACCCACAGCTGTATCTTGGAAAATAATACAAATACACACGAAAGCTGTGTTATTTTCAAAAATACAAATAAAGCCCTTAGCTATATCTTAGAAAATAATACAAATACACCCACAAGCTCGTTTATTTTCAAAAATACAAATACAACCCTTAACTGTATCCCGGAAAATAATAGAAATACACCCACAAGCTGTGTTATTTTGCAAAATACAAATAGAACCCTGAGCTCTATCTCGGAAAATAATACAAATACACCACCAAGCTGTGTTATTTACAAAAATAAAAATAAACCCCATAGCTGTATCTCGGAAAATAATACAAATACACCCCAACGCTGTGTTATTTTCTAAAATACATATACAACCCTGAGCTGTATCTCGGAAAATAATACAAATACACCCCCAAGCTGTGTTATTTTCAAAAATACAAATACAACCATTAGCTGTATCTCAGAAAATAATACAAATACACCCCAAAGCTCTGTTATTTTCAGTAATACAAATACAAACCTTAGCTGTATCTCGGAAAATAATACAAATACACCACCAAGCTGTGTTATTTTCAAAAATACAAATACAACCCCTAGCTGTATCTCGGAAAATAATACAAATACACCCACAATCTGTGTTATTTTCAAAAATCAAATACAAACTATAGCTTTATCTCAGAAAATAATACAAGTACACCCACAAGACATGTTATTTTCAAAAATGCAAATACAACCCTTTGCTGTATCTTTGAAAATAATACAAATACACCACCAAGCTGTGTTATTTTCAAAAATACAAATAAAACCCTGAGTTGTATCTTGGAAAATAATTATAAAATAACCCCAACTGTTTTATTTCCAAAAATACAAATACAACCCTTAGCTGTATCTCGGAAAATAATACAAATACACCCCAAATTTCTGTTATTTTCAATAATACAAATACAAACCTTAGCTGTATCTCGGAAAATAATACAAATACACCCAAAAGCTGTGTTATTTTCAAAAATACAAATACAACCCTGAGGTGTATCTCGGAAAATAATTCAAATACACAGCCAAGCTCTGTTATTTTCAAAAATACAAATACAACCCATAGCAGTATCTCGGAAAATAATACAAATACACCCCCAATCTGTGTTATTTTCAAAAATACAAATACAATCCTTAACTGTATCTCGAAAAATAATACAAATACACCCCCAAGCTGTGTTATTTTCAAAAAAATACAAATACAACCCTTAGCTGCATCTCGGAAAATAATACAAATACACCCCCAAGCTGTGTTATTTTTGAAAATACAAATACAACCCTGAGCTGTATCTCGGAAAATAATACAAAAACACCCCCAAGCTGTGTTATTTTCCAAAATACAAATACAACCCATAGCTGTATCTTGGAAAATAATACAAATACACCCCCAGGCTGTGTTATTTTCAAAAATATAAATACAACCCTGAACTGTATCTCGAATAATAAAAGAAATACACACCCAAGCTTTGTTATTGTCAAAAATACAAATACAACCCTGAGCTGTAACTCCGAAAATAATACAAAAACACCCCCAATCTGTGTTATTTTCAAAAATAAAAATACATCCCTTACCTGTATCTCGGAAAATAATAAAAATACACCCCCAAGCTCTGTTATTTCCAAAATACAAATACAACCCAAAGCTGTATCTCGGAAAATAATACAAATACACCCCCAATCTTTGTTATTTTCAATAATCAAATACAATCGATAGCTTTATCTCGGAAAATACTACAAGTACATCCACATAATATGTTATTTTGAAAAATGCAAATACAACCCTTAGCTGTATCTTTGAAAATAACACAAATACACCCCCATGTGCGGTTATTTTCAAAAATACAAATACAACCCTTAGCTGTATCTCGGAAAATAATACAAATACTCCCCAAAGCACTGTTAATTTCAAGAACACAAATACAACCCACAGCTCTATCTCGGAAAATAATACAAATACCCCCCCAAGCTGTGTTATTTTCAAAAATACAAATAAAACCCATAGCTGTATCTCGGAAAATAATACAAATACACCCCAAGCTGTGTTATTTTCAAAAACACAAATACAACCCTTAGCTGTATCTAGGAAAATAATACAAATCAACTCCCAAGCTGTGTTATTTTCAAAAATACAAATACAACCCTGAGCTGTAACTCGGAAAATAATACAAATACAGCCCCAAGCTGTGTTATTTTCAAAAATACATATACATCCCTGAGCTGTATCTCGGAAAATAATAAATAAACAACCCCAAGCTCTGTTATTTTCAAAAATACATATACAACCCTTAGCTGAATCTCGGAAAATAATACAAATACACCCCCAAGCTTTGTTATTTTCAATAATACAAATACAACCCTTAGCTGTATCTCGGAAAATGATACAAATACACCTCCAAGCTGTGTTATTTTCAAAAATAGAAATAAAACCCAAAGCTGTATCTCGGAAAATAATACAAAAACACACCCAAGCTGTGTTATTTAAAAAAATAAAAATACAACCCTTACCTTTATCTCGGAAAATAATAAAAATACACCCCCAAGCTCTGTTATTTTCAAAAATACAAATACAACCCATGGCTGTATCTCGGAAAATAATACAAATACACCCCAAAGCTGTGTTATTTTCAAAAATACAAATACAGCTCTTAGCTGTATCCTCAGAAAATAATACAAATACACACCCAAGCACGTTTATTTTCAAAAATACAAATACAAACCTTAGCTGTATCTCAGAAAATAATATAAATACACCCCAAAGCTGTGTTAATTTCAAAAATACAAATACAACCCTCAGCTGTATCTCAGAAAATAATAAAAATACACCCCCAAGTTGTGTTATTTTCAAAAATACAAATACAACACTTAGCTGTATCTCGGAAAATAATAAAAATACATGCCCAATCTGCGTTATTTTCAAAAATACAAATAAAACCCACAGCTGTATCTTGGAAAATAATACAAATACACCCCAAAGCTGTGTTATTTTCAAAAATACAAATAAAGCACTTAGCTATATCTCAGAAAATAATACAAAAACACCCTCAAGCTGTGTTATTTTGCAAAATACATATACAACCCTGAGCTCTATCTCGGAAAATAATACAAATACACCGCGAAGCTGTGTTATTTTCAAAAATACAAATACAACCCAAAGCTGTATATTGGAAAATAATACAAATACATTCCAAAACTGTGTTATTTTCTAAAATACAAATCCAACCCTGAGGTGTATCTCGAAAAATAATACAAATACACCACCGAGCTGTGTTATTTTCAAAAATACAAATACAACCCTGAGCTCTATCTCGGAATATAATACAAATACACCCCCAAGCTGCGTTATTTTCAAAAATACACATACAACCCTTAGCTGTATCTCGGAAAATAATACAAATACACCCCCAAGCTGTATTATTTTCAACAATACAAATAAAGCCCTTAGCTATATCTAAGAAAATAATACAAATACACCTCAAACATCGTTTATTGTCAACAATAAAAATACAACTCTTAGCTATATCTCAGAAAATAATACAAATACACCCCCAAGCTGTGTTATTTTCAAAAATACAAATACAACTCAGCTGTATCTCGGAAAATAATACAAATACACCCCCAAGCTGTGCTATTTTCCAAAATACAAATAAAACCCTGAGCTGTATCTAGGATAATAATAGAAATACACCCACATGCTGTGTTATTTTCAAAAATACAAATACAACCCATAGCTGTATCTCGGAAAATAATACAAATACACCCACAAGCTGTGTTATTTTCAAAAATGCAAATACAATCCTAAGCTGTATCTTGGAAAATAATACAAACACACCACCAAGCTGTGTTATTTTCAAAAATACAAATAAAACCCTGAGCTGTAACTCGGAAAATAATACAAATACACCCCCTAGCGGTGTTATTTTCAACAACACAAATACAACCCTGAGCTGTATCTTGGAAAATAATACAAAAACACCCCCAAGCTGTGTTATTTTCAAAAATAGAAATACACACCTTAGCTGTATCTCGGAAAATAATACAAAAACACCCCCAGGATGTGTTATTTTCAAAAATACAAATACAACCCTGAGCTGTATCGCGGAATATAATACAAATACACCCCAAAGCTGTGTTATTTTCATAAATACAAATACAACCCTTAGCTTTATGTCAGAAAATAATAAAAATACACCCTCAAAATGTGTTATTTTCAAAAATACAAATACAACCCCTAGCTGTATATCGGAAAATAATTCAAATACACCCACAAGCTGTGTCATTTTCAAAAATACAAATGTAACCCTGAGCTGTAACTCGGAAAATAATAAAAATAAAACTCCAAGCTGTGTTATTTTCAAAAATACAAATACCACCCTGAGCTGTATCTCGGAAAATAATAAAAAAAAACACCCCGAAGCTGTTTTTTTATCAAAAATACAAATACAACCCTTAGCTGTATCTCGGAAAATAATAAAAATACACCCCCAATCTGCGTTATTCTCAAAAATAGAAATACAACCCACAGCTGTAACTTGGAAAATAATACAAATACACCCGAAAGCTGTGTTATTTTCAAAAATACAAATAAAGCCTTTAGCTATATCTCAGAAAATAATACAACTACACCTACAAGCTCGTTTATTTTCAAAAATACAAATACAACCCTTAGCTGTATCCCGGAAAATAATAGAAATACACCCACAAGCTGTGTTATTTTGCAAAATACAAATAGAACCCTGAGCTCTATCTCCGAAAATAATACAAATTTACCACCAAGCTGTGTTTTTTTCAAAAATACAAATAAAACCCATAGCTGTAAATCGGAAAATAATACAAATACACCCCAATGCTGTGTTATTTTCTAAATTACAAATACAACCCTGAGCTGTATCTCGGAAAATAATACAAATACACCAGCGAGCTGTGTTATTTTCAAAAATACAAATACAACCCTTAGCTGTATCTCGGAAAATAATACAAATACACCCCCGAGATGTGTTATTTTCAAAAATACAAATACAACCCTTAGCTGTATCTCGGAAAATAATACAAATACACCCCCAAGCTGTGTTATTTTCCAAAATACAAATACAAACCTTATCTGTATTTGGGAAAATAATACAAATACACCCCTAAGCTGTGTTATTTTCAGAAATACAAATACAACCCATAGCTGTATCTTGGAAAATAATACAAATACACCCCCAAGCTGTGTAATTTTCAAAAATACAAATACAACCCACAGCTGTATCTCGGAAAATGATACAAATACACCCCATAGCTGTGTTATTTTCAAAAATACAAATACAGCCCTTAGCTGTATCTCAGAAAATAATACAAATACACCCCCAAGCTCGTTTATTTTCAAAAATAAAAATACAACCCTTAGCTGTATCTCGGAAAATAATACAAATACACCCCCAAGCTGTGTTATTTTGCAAAATACAAATACAACCCTGAGCTGTATCTCGGAAAATAATACAAATACACCCACAAGCAGTGTTATTTTCAAAAATACAAATACAACACATAGCTGTATCTTGTAAACTAATACAAAAACACCCCCAAGCTGTGTTATTTTCAAAAATACAAAGGGAAACCTTAGCTGTATCTCAGAAAATAATATAAATACACCCCAAGCTGTGTTATTTTCAAAAATACAAATACAACCCTTAGCTGTATCTCAGAAAATAATAAAAATACACCCCCAAGATGTGTTATTTTCAAAAATACAAATACAACCCTTAGCTTTATCTCGGAAAATAATAAAAATACACACCCAATCTGCGTTATTTTCAAAAATACAAATACAACCCTTAGCTTTATATCAGAAAATAATAAAAATACACCCCCAATCTGCGTTATTTTCAAAAATACAAATACAACCCACAGCTGTATCTTGGAAAATAATACAAATACACCCCAAAGCTGTGTTATTTTCAAAAATACAAATACAACCCTTAGCTATATCTCAGAAAATAATACAAATACACCCACAGGCTCGTTTATTTTCAAAAATACAAATACAACCCTTAGCTGTATCCCGGAAAATAATACAAATACACCCCCAAACTGTGTTATTTTGCAAAATACAAATACAACCCTGAGCTCTATCTCAGAAAATAATACAAATACACCACCAAGTTGTGTTATTTTCAAAAATACAAATACAACACATAGTTGTATCTTGGAAAATAATACAAATACATTCCGAAGCTGTGTATTTTCTAAAATACAAATACAACCCTTAGCTGTATCTCGAAAAATAATACAAATAAACCACCGAGCTGTGTTATTTTCAAAAATACAAATACAACCCTTAGCTGTATCTCAGAAAGTAATACAAATAAACCCCCAAGCTGTTTTATTTTCAAAAATACAAATATAACCCTGAGCTGTATCTCGGAATATAATACAAATACACACCCAAGCTGCGTTCTTTTCAAAAATACAAATACAACCCTTAGCTGTATCTCGGAAAATAATACAAATACGCCCCCAAGCTGTGTTATTTTCCAAAATACAAATACAAACCTTATCTGTATCTGGGAAAATAATACAAATACACCCCCAAGCTGTGTTATTTTCAAAAATACAAATACAACCATTAGCTGTATCTCGGAAAATAATACAAATACACCCCAAAGCTGCGTTATTTTCAAAAATACAAATACAACCCTTAGCTGTATCTCGGAAAATAATACAAATACACACCCAAGTTCAGTTATTTTCAATAATACAAATACAACCCTTAGCTGTATCTCGGAAAACAATACAAATACACCCCAAAGATGTGTTATTTTAAAAAATAGAAATAAAACCCATAGCTCTATCTCGGAAAATAATACAAATACACCCACAAGCTGTGTTATTTTCAAAAATACAAATACAACCCTTAGCTGTATCTCGGAAAATAATACAAATACACCCCTAAGCTCTGTTATTTTCAATAATACAAGTACAACCCTTTGCTGTATCTCGGAAAATAATACAAATACACCCCCAAGCTGTTTTATTTTCAAAAATAGAAATAAAACCCAAAGCTCTATCTCGGAAAATAATACAAATACACCCCCAAGCTGTATTATTTTCAACAATACAAATAGAGCCCTTAGCTTTATCTCAGAAAATAATACAAATACACCCCAAAGATCGTTTATTTTCAACAATAAAACTACAACTCTTAGCTATATCTCGGAAAATAATACAAATACACCCCCAAGCTGTGTTATTTTCAAAAATACAAATACAACTCAGCTGTATCTCGGAAAATAATACAAATACACCCCCAAGCTGTGCTATTTTCCAAAATACAAATAAAACCCTGAGCTGTATCTAGGATAATAATAGAAATACACCCACATGCTGTTTTATTTTCAAAAATACAAATACAACCCATAGCTGTATCTCGGAAAATAACACAAATACACCCCCAAGCTATGTTATTTTCAAAAATGCAAATACAATCCTTAGCTGTATCTTGGAAAATAATACAAACACACCACCAAGCTGTGTTATTTTAAAAATACAAATAAAACCCTGAGCTGTAACTCGGAAAATAATACAAATACACCCCCTAGCGGTGTTATTTTCAACAATACAAATACAACCCTGAGCTGTATCTCAGAAAATAATACAAAAACCCCCACAAGCTGTGTTATTTTCAAAAATACAAATACAGGCCTTAGCTGTATCTCGGAAAATAATACAAATACACCCCCAAGCTCTGTTATTTTCAATAATAAAAATACAACCCTGAGCTGTATCGCGGAAAATAATACAAATACACCCCCAAGCTGTGTTATTTTCAAAAATACAAATAAAACCCTTAGCTGTATGTCAGAAAATAATAAAAATACACACTCAAAATGTGTTATTTTCAAAAATACAAATACAACCCTTAGCTGTATCTCGGAAAATAATTCAAATACACCCCCAAGCTGTGTCATTTTCAAAAATACAAATGCAACCCTGAGCTGTAACTCTGAAAATAATAAAAATAAAACTACAAGCTGTGTTATTTTCAAAAATACAAATACCACCCTGAGCAGTATCTCGGAAAATAATAAAAAAAGTACCCCGAAGCTGTGTTTTTTTCAAAAATACAAATACAACCCTTAGCTGTATCTCGGAAAATAATAAAAATACACACCCAATCTGCGTTATTTTCAAAAATACAAATACAACCCACAGCTGTATCTTGGAAAATAATACAAATACACACGAAAGCTGTGTTATTTTCAAAAATACAAATAAAGCCCTTAGCTATATCTTAGAAAATAATACAAATACACCCACAAGCTCGTTTATTTTCAAAAATACAAATACAACCCTTAACTGTATCCCGGAAAATAATAGAAATACACCCACAAGCTGTGTTATTTTGCAAAATACAAATAGAACCCTGAGCTCTATCTCGGAAAATAATACAAATACACCACCAAGCTGTGTTATTTACAAAAATAAAAATAAACCCCATAGCTGTATCTCGGAAAATAATACAAATACACCCCAACGCTGTGTTATTTTCTAAAATACATATACAACCCTGAGCTGTATCTCGGAAAATAATACAAATACACCCCCAAGCTGTGTTATTTTCAAAAATACAAATACAACCATTAGCTGTATCTCAGAAAATAATACAAATACACCCCAAAGCTCTGTTATTTTCAGTAATACAAATACAAACCTTAGCTGTATCTCGGAAAATAATACAAATACACCACCAAGCTGTGTTATTTTCAAAAATACAAATACAACCCCTAGCTGTATCTCGGAAAATAATACAAATACACCCACAATCTGTGTTATTTTCAAAAATCAAATACAAACTATAGCTTTATCTCAGAAAATAATACAAGTACACCCACAAGACATGTTATTTTCAAAAATGCAAATACAACCCTTTGCTGTATCTTTGAAAATAATACAAATACACCACCAAGCTGTGTTATTTTCAAAAATACAAATAAAACCCTGAGTTGTATCTTGGAAAATAATTATAAAATAACCCCAACTGTTTTATTTTCAAAAATACAAATACAACCCTTAGCTGTATCTCGGAAAATAATACAAATACACCCCAAATTTCTGTTATTTTCAATAATACAAATACAAACCTTAGCTGTATCTCGGAAAATAATACAAATACACCCAAAAGCTGTGTTATTTTCAAAAATACAAATACAACCCTGAGGTGTATCTCGGAAAATAATTCAAATACACAGCCAAGCTCTGTTATTTTCAAAAATACAAATACAACCCATAGCAGTATCTCGGAAAATAATACAAATACACCCCCAATCTGTGTTATTTTCAAAAATACAAATACAATCCTTAACTGTATCTCGAAAAGTAATACAAATACACCCCCAAGCTGTTTTATTTTCAAAAAAATACAAATACAACCCTTAGCTGCATCTCGGAAAATAATACAAATACACCCCCAAGCTGTGTTATTTTTGAAAATACAAATACAACCCTGAGCTGTATCTCGGAAAATAATACAAAAACACCCCCAAGCTGTGTTATTTTCCAAAATACAAATACAACCCATAGCTGTATCTTGGAAAATAATACAAATACACCCCCAGGCTGTGTTATTTTCAAAAATATAAATACAACCCTGAACTGTATCTCGAATAATAAAAGAAATACACACCCAAGCTTTGTTATTGTCAAAAATACAAATACAACCCTGAGCTGTAACTCCGAAAATAATACAAAAACACCCCCAATCTGTGTTATTTTCAAAAATAAAAATACATCCCTTACCTGTATCTCGGAAAATAATAAAAATACACCCCCAAGCTCTGTTATTTCCAAAATACAAATACAACCCAAAGCTGTATCTCGGAAAATAATACAAATACACCCCCAATCTTTGTTATTTTCAATAATCAAATACAATCGATAGCTTTATCTCGGAAAATACTACAAGTACATCCACATAATATGTTATTTTGAAAAATGCAAATACAACCCTTAGCTGTATCTTTGAAAATAACACAAATACACCCCCATGTGCGGTTATTTTCAAAAATACAAATACAACCCTTAGCTGTATCTCGGAAAATAATACAAATACTCCCCAAAGCACTGTTAATTTCAAGAACACAAATACAACCCACAGCTCTATCTCGGAAAATAATACAAATACCCCCCCAAGCTGTGTTATTTTCAAAAATACAAATAAAACCCATAGCTGTATCTCGGAAAATAATACAAATACACCCCAAGCTGTGTTATTTTCAAAAACACAAATACAACCCTTAGCTGTATCTAGGAAAATAATACAAATCAACTCCCAAGCTGTGTTATTTTCAAAAATACAAATACAACCCTGAGCTGTAACTCGGAAAATAATACAAATACAGCCCCAAGCTGTGTTATTTTCAAAAATACATATACATCCCTGAGCTGTATCTCGGAAAATAATAAATAAACAACCCCAAGCTCTGTTATTTTCAAAAATACATATACAACCCTTAGCTGAATCTCGGAAAATAATACAAATACACCCCCAAGCTTTGTTATTTTCAATAATACAAATACAACCCTTAGCTGTATCTCGGAAAATGATACAAATACACCTCCAAGCTGTGTTATTTTCAAAAATAGAAATAAAACCCAAAGCTGTATCTCGGAAAATAATACAAAAACACACCCAAGCTGTGTTATTTAAAAAAATAAAAATACAACCCTTACCTTTATCTCGGAAAATAATAAAAATACACCCCCAAGCTCTGTTATTTTCAAAAATACAAATACAACCCATGGCTGTATCTCGGAAAATAATACAAATACACCCCAAAGCTGTGTTATTTTCAAAAATACAAATACAGCTCTTAGCTGTATCCTCAGAAAATAATACAAATACACACCCAAGCACGTTTATTTTCAAAAATACAAATACAAACCTTAGCTGTATCTCGGAAAATAATACAAATACACACCCAAGTTCAGTTATTTTCAATAATACAAATACAACCCTTAGCTGTATCTCGGAAAACAATACAAATACACCCCAAAGATGTGTTATTTTAAAAAATAGAAATAAAACCCATAGCTCTATCTCGGAAAATAATACAAATACACCCACAAGCTGTGTTATTTTCAAAAATACAAATACAACCCTTAGCTGTATCTCGGAAAATAATACAAATACACCCCTAAGCTCTGTTATTTTCAATAATACAAGTACAACCCTTTGCTGTATCTCGGAAAATAATACAAATACACCCCCAAGCTGTTTTATTTTCAAAAATAGAAATAAAACCCAAAGCTCTATCTCGGAAAATAATACAAATACACCCCCAAGCTGTATTATTTTCAACAATACAAATAGAGCCCTTAGCTTTATCTCAGAAAATAATACAAATACACCCCAAAGATCGTTTATTTTCAACAATAAAACTACAACTCTTAGCTATATCTCGGAAAATAATACAAATACACCCCCAAGCTGTGTTATTTTCAAAAATACAAATACAACTCAGCTGTATCTCGGAAAATAATACAAATACACCCCCAAGCTGTGCTATTTTCCAAAATACAAATAAAACCCTGAGCTGTATCTAGGATAATAATAGAAATACACCCACATGCTGTTTTATTTTCAAAAATACAAATACAACCCATAGCTGTATCTCGGAAAATAACACAAATACACCCCCAAGCTATGTTATTTTCAAAAATGCAAATACAATCCTTAGCTGTATCTTGGAAAATAATACAAACACACCACCAAGCTGTGTTATTTTAAAAATACAAATAAAACCCTGAGCTGTAACTCGGAAAATAATACAAATACACCCCCTAGCGGTGTTATTTTCAACAATACAAATACAACCCTGAGCTGTATCTCGGAAAATAATACAAAAACCCCCACAAGCTGTGTTATTTTCAAAAATACAAATACAGGCCTTAGCTGTATCTCGGAAAATAATACAAATACACCCCCAAGCTCTGTTATTTTCAATAATAAAAATACAACCCTGAGCTGTATCGCGGAAAATAATACAAATACACCCCCAAGCTGTGTTATTTTCAAAAATACAAATAAAACCCTTAGCTGTATGTCAGAAAATAATAAAAATACACACTCAAAATGTGTTATTTTCAAAAATACAAATACAACCCTTAGCTGTATCTCGGAAAATAATTCAAATACACCCCCAAGCTGTGTCATTTTCAAAAATACAAATGCAACCCTGAGCTGTAACTCTGAAAATAATAAAAATAAAACTACAAGCTGTGTTATTTTCAAAAATACAAATACCACCCTGAGCAGTATCTCGGAAAATAATAAAAAAAGTACCCCGAAGCTGTGTTTTTTTCAAAAATACAAATACAACCCTTAGCTGTATCTCGGAAAATAATAAAAATACACACCCAATCTGCGTTATTTTCAAAAATACAAATACAACCCACAGCTGTATCTTGGAAAATAATACAAATACACACGAAAGCTGTGTTATTTTCAAAAATACAAATAAAGCCCTTAGCTATATCTTAGAAAATAATACAAATACACCCACAAGCTCGTTTATTTTCAAAAATACAAATACAACCCTTAACTGTATCCCGGAAAATAATAGAAATACACCCACAAGCTGTGTTATTTTGCAAAATACAAATAGAACCCTGAGCTCTATCTCGGAAAATAATACAAATACACCACCAAGCTGTGTTATTTACAAAAATAAAAATAAACCCCATAGCTGTATCTCGGAAAATAATACAAATACACCCCAACGCTGTGTTATTTTCTAAAATACATATACAACCCTGAGCTGTATCTCGGAAAATAATACAAATACACCCCCAAGCTGTGTTATTTTCAAAAATACAAATACAACCATTAGCTGTATCTCAGAAAATAATACAAATACACCCCAAAGCTCTGTTATTTTCAGTAATACAAATACAAACCTTAGCTGTATCTCGGAAAATAATACAAATACACCACCAAGCTGTGTTATTTTCAAAAATACAAATACAACCCCTAGCTGTATCTCGGAAAATAATACAAATACACCCACAATCTGTGTTATTTTCAAAAATCAAATACAAACTATAGCTTTATCTCAGAAAATAATACAAGTACACCCACAAGACATGTTATTTTCAAAAATGCAAATACAACCCTTTGCTGTATCTTTGAAAATAATACAAATACACCACCAAGCTGTGTTATTTTCAAAAATACAAATAAAACCCTGAGTTGTATCTTGGAAAATAATTATAAAATAACCCCAACTGTTTTATTTTCAAAAATACAAATACAACCCTTAGCTGTATCTCGGAAAATAATACAAATACACCCCAAATTTCTGTTATTTTCAATAATACAAATACAAACCTTAGCTGTATCTCGGAAAATAATACAAATACACCCAAAAGCTGTGTTATTTTCAAAAATACAAATACAACCCTGAGGTGTATCTCGGAAAATAATTCAAATACACAGCCAAGCTCTGTTATTTTCAAAAATACAAATACAACCCATAGCAGTATCTCGGAAAATAATACAAATACACCCCCAATCTGTGTTATTTTCAAAAATACAAATACAATCCTTAACTGTATCTCGAAAAATAATACAAATACACCCCCAAGCTGTGTTATTTTCAAAAAAATACAAATACAACCCTTAGCTGCATCTCGGAAAATAATACAAATACACCCCCAAGCTGTGTTATTTTTGAAAATACAAATACAACCCTGAGCTGTATCTCGGAAAATAATACAAAAACACCCCCAAGCTGTGTTATTTTCCAAAATACAAATACAACCCATAGCTGTATCTTGGAAAATAATACAAATACACCCCCAGGCTGTGTTATTTTCAAAAATATAAATACAACCCTGAACTGTATCTCGAATAATAAAAGAAATACACACCCAAGCTTTGTTATTGTCAAAAATACAAATACAACCCTGAGCTGTAACTCCGAAAATAATACAAAAACACCCCCAATCTGTGTTATTTTCAAAAATAAAAATACATCCCTTACCTGTATCTCGGAAAATAATAAAAATACACCCCCAAGCTCTGTTATTTCCAAAATACAAATACAACCCAAAGCTGTATCTCGGAAAATAATACAAATACACCCCCAATCTTTGTTATTTTCAATAATCAAATACAATCGATAGCTTTATCTCGGAAAATACTACAAGTACATCCACATAATATGTTATTTTGAAAAATGCAAATACAACCCTTAGCTGTATCTTTGAAAATAACACAAATACACCCCCATGTGCGGTTATTTTCAAAAATACAAATACAACCCTTAGCTGTATCTCGGAAAATAATACAAATACTCCCCAAAGCACTGTTAATTTCAAGAACACAAATACAACCCACAGCTCTATCTCGGAAAATAATACAAATACCCCCCCAAGCTGTGTTATTTTCAAAAATACAAATAAAACCCATAGCTGTATCTCGGAAAATAATACAAATACACCCCAAGCTGTGTTATTTTCAAAAACACAAATACAACCCTTAGCTGTATCTAGGAAAATAATACAAATCAACTCCCAAGCTGTGTTATTTTCAAAAATACAAATACAACCCTGAGCTGTAACTCGGAAAATAATACAAATACAGCCCCAAGCTGTGTTATTTTCAAAAATACATATACATCCCTGAGCTGTATCTCGGAAAATAATAAATAAACAACCCCAAGCTCTGTTATTTTCAAAAATACATATACAACCCTTAGCTGAATCTCGGAAAATAATACAAATACACCCCCAAGCTTTGTTATTTTCAATAATACAAATACAACCCTTAGCTGTATCTCGGAAAATGATACAAATACACCTCCAAGCTGTGTTATTTTCAAAAATAGAAATAAAACCCAAAGCTGTATCTCGGAAAATAATACAAAAACACACCCAAGCTGTGTTATTTAAAAAAATAAAAATACAACCCTTACCTTTATCTCGGAAAATAATAAAAATACACCCCCAAGCTCTGTTATTTTCAAAAATACAAATACAACCCATGGCTGTATCTCGGAAAATAATACAAATACACCCCAAAGCTGTGTTATTTTCAAAAATACAAATACAGCTCTTAGCTGTATCCTCAGAAAATAATACAAATACACACCCAAGCACGTTTATTTTCAAAAATACAAATACAAACCTTAGCTGTATCTCAGAAAATAATATAAATACACCCCAAAGCTGTGTTAATTTCAAAAATACAAATACAACCCTCAGCTGTATCTCAGAAAATAATAAAAATACACCCCCAAGTTGTGTTATTTTCAAAAATACAAATACAACACTTAGCTGTATCTCGGAAAATAATAAAAATACATGCCCAATCTGCGTTATTTTCAAAAATACAAATAAAACCCACAGCTGTATCTTGGAAAATAATACAAATACACCCCAAAGCTGTGTTATTTTCAAAAATACAAATAAAGCACTTAGCTATATCTCAGAAAATAATACAAAAACACCCTCAAGCTGTGTTATTTTGCAAAATACATATACAACCCTGAGCTCTATCTCGGAAAATAATACAAATACACCGCGAAGCTGTGTTATTTTCAAAAATACAAATACAACCCAAAGCTGTATATTGGAAAATAATACAAATACATTCCAAAACTGTGTTATTTTCTAAAATACAAATCCAACCCTGAGGTGTATCTCGAAAAATAATACAAATACACCACCGAGCTGTGTTATTTTCAAAAATACAAATACAACCCTGAGCTCTATCTCGGAATATAATACAAATACACCCCCAAGCTGCGTTATTTTCAAAAATACACATACAACCCTTAGCTGTATCTCGGAAAATAATACAAATACACCCCCAAGCTGTATTATTTTCAACAATACAAATAAAGCCCTTAGCTATATCTAAGAAAATAATACAAATACACCTCAAACATCGTTTATTGTCAACAATAAAAATACAACTCTTAGCTATATCTCAGAAAATAATACAAATACACCCCCAAGCTGTGTTATTTTCAAAAATACAAATACAACTCAGCTGTATCTCGGAAAATAATACAAATACACCCCCAAGCTGTGCTATTTTCCAAAATACAAATAAAACCCTGAGCTGTATCTAGGATAATAATAGAAATACACCCACATGCTGTGTTATTTTCAAAAATACAAATACAACCCATAGCTGTATCTCGGAAAATAATACAAATACACCCACAAGCTGTGTTATTTTCAAAAATGCAAATACAATCCTAAGCTGTATCTTGGAAAATAATACAAACACACCACCAAGCTGTGTTATTTTCAAAAATACAAATAAAACCCTGAGCTGTAACTCGGAAAATAATACAAATACACCCCCTAGCGGTGTTATTTTCAACAACACAAATACAACCCTGAGCTGTATCTTGGAAAATAATACAAAAACACCCCCAAGCTGTGTTATTTTCAAAAATAGAAATACACACCTTAGCTGTATCTCGGAAAATAATACAAAAACACCCCCAGGATGTGTTATTTTCAAAAATACAAATACAACCCTGAGCTGTATCGCGGAATATAATACAAATACACCCCAAAGCTGTGTTATTTTCATAAATACAAATACAACCCTTAGCTTTATGTCAGAAAATAATAAAAATACACCCTCAAAATGTGTTATTTTCAAAAATACAAATACAACCCCTAGCTGTATATCGGAAAATAATTCAAATACACCCACAAGCTGTGTCATTTTCAAAAATACAAATGTAACCCTGAGCTGTAACTCGGAAAATAATAAAAATAAAACTCCAAGCTGTGTTATTTTCAAAAATACAAATACCACCCTGAGCTGTATCTCGGAAAATAATAAAAAAAAACACCCCGAAGCTGTTTTTTTATCAAAAATACAAATACAACCCTTAGCTGTATCTCGGAAAATAATAAAAATACACCCCCAATCTGCGTTATTCTCAAAAATAGAAATACAACCCACAGCTGTAACTTGGAAAATAATACAAATACACCCGAAAGCTGTGTTATTTTCAAAAATACAAATAAAGCCTTTAGCTATATCTCAGAAAATAATACAACTACACCTACAAGCTCGTTTATTTTCAAAAATACAAATACAACCCTTAGCTGTATCCCGGAAAATAATAGAAATACACCCACAAGCTGTGTTATTTTGCAAAATACAAATAGAACCCTGAGCTCTATCTCCGAAAATAATACAAATTTACCACCAAGCTGTGTTTTTTTCAAAAATACAAATAAAACCCATAGCTGTAAATCGGAAAATAATACAAATACACCCCAATGCTGTGTTATTTTCTAAATTACAAATACAACCCTGAGCTGTATCTCGGAAAATAATACAAATACACCAGCGAGCTGTGTTATTTTCAAAAATACAAATACAACCCTTAGCTGTATCTCGGAAAATAATACAAATACACCCCCGAGATGTGTTATTTTCAAAAATACAAATACAACCCTTAGCTGTATCTCGGAAAATAATACAAATACACCCCCAAGCTGTGTTATTTTCCAAAATACAAATACAAACCTTATCTGTATTTGGGAAAATAATACAAATACACCCCTAAGCTGTGTTATTTTCAGAAATACAAATACAACCCATAGCTGTATCTTGGAAAATAATACAAATACACCCCCAAGCTGTGTAATTTTCAAAAATACAAATACAACCCACAGCTGTATCTCGGAAAATGATACAAATACACCCCATAGCTGTGTTATTTTCAAAAATACAAATACAGCCCTTAGCTGTATCTCAGAAAATAATACAAATACACCCCCAAGCTCGTTTATTTTCAAAAATAAAAATACAACCCTTAGCTGTATCTCGGAAAATAATACAAATACACCCCCAAGCTGTGTTATTTTGCAAAATACAAATACAACCCTGAGCTGTATCTCGGAAAATAATACAAATACACCCACAAGCAGTGTTATTTTCAAAAATACAAATACAACACATAGCTGTATCTTGTAAACTAATACAAAAACACCCCCAAGCTGTGTTATTTTCAAAAATACAAAGGGAAACCTTAGCTGTATCTCAGAAAATAATATAAATACACCCCAAGCTGTGTTATTTTCAAAAATACAAATACAACCCTTAGCTGTATCTCAGAAAATAATAAAAATACACCCCCAAGATGTGTTATTTTCAAAAATACAAATACAACCCTTAGCTTTATCTCGGAAAATAATAAAAATACACACCCAATCTGCGTTATTTTCAAAAATACAAATACAACCCTTAGCTTTATATCAGAAAATAATAAAAATACACCCCCAATCTGCGTTATTTTCAAAAATACAAATACAACCCACAGCTGTATCTTGGAAAATAATACAAATACACCCCAAAGCTGTGTTATTTTCAAAAATACAAATACAACCCTTAGCTATATCTCAGAAAATAATACAAATACACACACAGGCTCGTTTATTTTCAAAAATACAAATACAACCCTTAGCTGTATCCCGGAAAATAATACAAATACACCCCCAAACTGTGTTATTTTGCAAAATACAAATACAACCCTGAGCTCTATCTCAGAAAATAATACAAATACACCACCAAGTTGTGTTATTTTCAAAAATACAAATACAACACATAGTTGTATCTTGGAAAATAATACAAATACATTCCGAAGCTGTGTATTTTCTAAAATACAAATACAACCCTTAGCTGTATCTCGAAAAATAATACAAATAAACCACCGAGCTGTGTTATTTTCAAAAATACAAATACAACCCTTAGCTGTATCTCAGAAAGTAATACAAATAAACCCCCAAGCTGTTTTATTTTCAAAAATACAAATATAACCCTGAGCTGTATCTCGGAATATAATACAAATACACACCCAAGCTGCGTTCTTTTCAAAAATACAAATACAACCCTTAGCTGTATCTCGGAAAATAATACAAATACGCCCCCAAGCTGTGTTATTTTCCAAAATACAAATACAAACCTTATCTGTATCTGGGAAAATAATACAAATACACCCCCAAGCTGTGTTATTTTCAAAAATACAAATACAACCATTAGCTGTATCTCGGAAAATAATACAAATACACCCCAAAGCTGCGTTATTTTCAAAAATACAAATACAACCCTTAGCTGTATCTCGGAAAATAATACAAATACACACCCAAGTTCAGTTATTTTCAATAATACAAATACAACCCTTAGCTGTATCTCGGAAAACAATACAAATACACCCCAAAGATGTGTTATTTTAAAAAATAGAAATAAAACCCATAGCTCTATCTCGGAAAATAATACAAATACACCCACAAGCTGTGTTATTTTCAAAAATACAAATACAACCCTTAGCTGTATCTCGGAAAATAATACAAATACACCCCTAAGCTCTGTTATTTTCAATAATACAAGTACAACCCTTTGCTGTATCTCGGAAAATAATACAAATACACCCCCAAGCTGTTTTATTTTCAAAAATAGAAATAAAACCCAAAGCTCTATCTCGGAAAATAATACAAATACACCCCCAAGCTGTATTATTTTCAACAATACAAATAGAGCCCTTAGCTTTATCTCAGAAAATAATACAAATACACCCCAAAGATCGTTTATTTTCAACAATAAAACTACAACTCTTAGCTATATCTCGGAAAATAATACAAATACACCCCCAAGCTGTGTTATTTTCAAAAATACAAATACAACTCAGCTGTATCTCGGAAAATAATACAAATACACCCCCAAGCTGTGCTATTTTCCAAAATACAAATAAAACCCTGAGCTGTATCTAGGATAATAATAGAAATACACCCACATGCTGTTTTATTTTCAAAAATACAAATACAACCCATAGCTGTATCTCGGAAAATAACACAAATACACCCCCAAGCTATGTTATTTTCAAAAATGCAAATACAATCCTTAGCTGTATCTTGGAAAATAATACAAACACACCACCAAGCTGTGTTATTTTAAAAATACAAATAAAACCCTGAGCTGTAACTCGGAAAATAATACAAATACACCCCCTAGCGGTGTTATTTTCAACAATACAAATACAACCCTGAGCTGTATCTCGGAAAATAATACAAAAACCCCCACAAGCTGTGTTATTTTCAAAAATACAAATACAGGCCTTAGCTGTATCTCGGAAAATAATACAAATACACCCCCAAGCTCTGTTATTTTCAATAATAAAAATACAAC
The DNA here is from genome assembly GCF_048565385.1 of Saimiri boliviensis. NCBI lineage: Eukaryota > Metazoa > Chordata > Mammalia > Primates > Cebidae > Saimiri > Saimiri boliviensis. The sequence continues at coordinate 122,450,009 of NC_133459.1, read as the reverse complement.
CCTGAGCTGTATCGCGGAAAATAATACAAATACACCCCCAAGCTGTGTTATTTTCAAAAATACAAATAAAACCCTTAGCTGTATGTCAGAAAATAATAAAAATACACACTCAAAATGTGTTATTTTCAAAAATACAAATACAACCCTTAGCTGTATCTCGGAAAATAATTCAAATACACCCCCAAGCAGTGTCATTTTCAAAAATACAAATGCAACCCTGAGCTGTAACTCTGAAAATAATAAAAATAAAACTACAAGCTGTGTTATTTTCAAAAATACAAATACCACCCTGAGCAGTATCTCGGAAAATAATAAAAAAAGTACCCCGAAGCTGTGTTTTTTTCAAAAATACAAATACAACCCTTAGCTGTATCTCGGAAAATAATAAAAATACACACCCAATCTGCGTTATTTTCAAAAATACAAATACAACCCACAGCTGTATCTTGGAAAATAATACAAATACACACGAAAGCTGTGTTATTTTCAAAAATACAAATAAAGCCCTTAGCTATATCTTAGAAAATAATACAAATACACCCACAAGCTCGTTTATTTTCAAAAATACAAATACAACCCTTAACTGTATCCCGGAAAATAATAGAAATACACCCACAAGCTGTGTTATTTTGCAAAATACAAATAGAACCCTGAGCTCTATCTCGGAAAATAATACAAATACACCACCAAGCTGTGTTATTTACAAAAATAAAAATAAACCCCATAGCTGTATCTCGGAAAATAATACAAATACACCCCAACGCTGTGTTATTTTCTAAAATACATATACAACCCTGAGCTGTATCTCGGAAAATAATACAAATACACCCCCAAGCTGTGTTATTTTCAAAAATACAAATACAACCATTAGCTGTATCTCAGAAAATAATACAAATACACCCCAAAGCTCTGTTATTTTCAGTAATACAAATACAAACCTTAGCTGTATCTCGGAAAATAATACAAATACACCACCAAGCTGTGTTATTTTCAAAAATACAAATACAACCCCTAGCTGTATCTCGGAAAATAATACAAATACACCCACAATCTGTGTTATTTTCAAAAATCAAATACAAACTATAGCTTTATCTCAGAAAATAATACAAGTACACCCACAAGACATGTTATTTTCAAAAATGCAAATACAACCCTTTGCTGTATCTTTGAAAATAATACAAATACACCACCAAGCTGTGTTATTTTCAAAAATACAAATAAAACCCTGAGTTGTATCTTGGAAAATAATTATAAAATAACCCCAACTGTTTTATTTTCAAAAATACAAATACAACCCTTAGCTGTATCTCGGAAAATAATACAAATACACCCCAAATTTCTGTTATTTTCAATAATACAAATACAAACCTTAGCTGTATCTCGGAAAATAATACAAATACACCCAAAAGCTGTGTTATTTTCAAAAATACAAATACAACCCTGAGGTGTATCTCGGAAAATAATTCAAATACACAGCCAAGCTCTGTTATTTTCAAAAATACAAATACAACCCATAGCAGTATCTCGGAAAATAATACAAATACACCCCCAATCTGTGTTATTTTCAAAAATACAAATACAATCCTTAACTGTATCTCGAAAAATAATACAAATACACCCCCAAGCTGTGTTATTTTCAAAAAAATACAAATACAACCCTTAGCTGCATCTCGGAAAATAATACAAATACACCCCCAAGCTGTGTTATTTTTGAAAATACAAATACAACCCTGAGCTGTATCTCGGAAAATAATACAAAAACACCCCCAAGCTGTGTTATTTTCCAAAATACAAATACAACCCATAGCTGTATCTTGGAAAATAATACAAATACACCCCCAGGCTGTGTTATTTTCAAAAATATAAATACAACCCTGAACTGTATCTCGAATAATAAAAGAAATACACACCCAAGCTTTGTTATTGTCAAAAATACAAATACAACCCTGAGCTGTAACTCCGAAAATAATACAAAAACACCCCCAATCTGTGTTATTTTCAAAAATAAAAATACATCCCTTACCTGTATCTCGGAAAATAATAAAAATACACCCCCAAGCTCTGTTATTTCCAAAATACAAATACAACCCAAAGCTGTATCTCGGAAAATAATACAAATACACCCCCAATCTTTGTTATTTTCAATAATCAAATACAATCGATAGCTTTATCTCGGAAAATACTACAAGTACATCCACATAATATGTTATTTTGAAAAATGCAAATACAACCCTTAGCTGTATCTTTGAAAATAACACAAATACACCCCCATGTGCGGTTATTTTCAAAAATACAAATACAACCCTTAGCTGTATCTCGGAAAATAATACAAATACTCCCCAAAGCACTGTTAATTTCAAGAACACAAATACAACCCACAGCTCTATCTCGGAAAATAATACAAATACCCCCCCAAGCTGTGTTATTTTCAAAAATACAAATAAAACCCATAGCTGTATCTCGGAAAATAATACAAATACACCCCAAGCTGTGTTATTTTCAAAAACACAAATACAACCCTTAGCTGTATCTAGGAAAATAATACAAATCAACTCCCAAGCTGTGTTATTTTCAAAAATACAAATACAACCCTGAGCTGTAACTCGGAAAATAATACAAATACAGCCCCAAGCTGTGTTATTTTCAAAAATACATATACATCCCTGAGCTGTATCTCGGAAAATAATAAATAAACAACCCCAAGCTCTGTTATTTTCAAAAATACATATACAACCCTTAGCTGAATCTCGGAAAATAATACAAATACACCCCCAAGCTTTGTTATTTTCAATAATACAAATACAACCCTTAGCTGTATCTCGGAAAATGATACAAATACACCTCCAAGCTGTGTTATTTTCAAAAATAGAAATAAAACCCAAAGCTGTATCTCGGAAAATAATACAAAAACACACCCAAGCTGTGTTATTTAAAAAAATAAAAATACAACCCTTACCTTTATCTCGGAAAATAATAAAAATACACCCCCAAGCTCTGTTATTTTCAAAAATACAAATACAACCCATGGCTGTATCTCGGAAAATAATACAAATACACCCCAAAGCTGTGTTATTTTCAAAAATACAAATACAGCTCTTAGCTGTATCCTCAGAAAATAATACAAATACACACCCAAGCACGTTTATTTTCAAAAATACAAATACAAACCTTAGCTGTATCTCAGAAAATAATATAAATACACCCCAAAGCTGTGTTAATTTCAAAAATACAAATACAACCCTCAGCTGTATCTCAGAAAATAATAAAAATACACCCCCAAGTTGTGTTATTTTCAAAAATACAAATACAACACTTAGCTGTATCTCGGAAAATAATAAAAATACATGCCCAATCTGCGTTATTTTCAAAAATACAAATAAAACCCACAGCTGTATCTTGGAAAATAATACAAATACACCCCAAAGCTGTGTTATTTTCAAAAATACAAATAAAGCACTTAGCTATATCTCAGAAAATAATACAAAAACACCCTCAAGCTGTGTTATTTTGCAAAATACATATACAACCCTGAGCTCTATCTCGGAAAATAATACAAATACACCGCGAAGCTGTGTTATTTTCAAAAATACAAATACAACCCAAAGCTGTATCTTGGAAAATAATACAAATACATTCCAAAACTGTGTTATTTTCTAAAATACAAATCCAACCCTGAGGTGTATCTCGAAAAATAATACAAATACACCACCGAGCTGTGTTATTTTCAAAAATACAAATACAACCCTGAGCTGTATCTCGGAATATAATACAAATACACCCCCAAGCTGCGTTATTTTCAAAAATACACATACAACCCTTAGCTGTATCTCGGAAAATAATACAAATACACCCCCAAGCTGTGTTATTTTGAAAAATACAAATACAACCCTTAGCTGTATCTCGGAAAATAATACAAATACACCCCCAAGTTGTGTTATTTTCAAAAATACAAATACAACACTTAGCTGTATATCGAAAAATAATGCAAATACACCCGCAAGCTGTGTTATTTTCAAAAATACAAACACCACCCTTAGCTGTATCTCGGAAAATAATACAAATACACACCCAAGTTCTGTTATTTTCAATAATACAAATACAACCCTTAGGTGTATCTCGGAAAATGATACAAATACACCCCCAAGCTGTGTTATTTTTAAAAATAGAAATAAAACCCTTAGCTGTATCTCGGAAAAAAATACAAATACACCCTCAAGCTGTGTTATTTTCAAAAATACAAATACAACCCTTTGCTGTATCACAGAAAATAATACAAATACACCCCCAAGATGTGTTATTTTCAAAAATACAAATACAACCCTTAGCTGTATCTCGGAAAATAATACAAATACTCCCCCAAGCTCTGTTAATTTCAAAAACACAAATACAACCCACAGCTCCATCTCGGAAAATAATACAAATACACCCCCTAGCGGTGTTATTTTCAAAAATACAAATACAACCCTGAGCTGTATCTAGGAAAATAATACACAAACACCCCGAAGCTGTGTTATTTTCAAAAATACAAATACAACCCTTAGCTTTATCTCGGAAAATAATACAAATACACCCCAAATTTCTGTTATTTTCAATAATACAAATACAAACATTAGCTGTATCTCCGAAAATAATACAAATACACCACCAAGCTGTGTTATTATCAAAAACACAAATACAACCCTTAGCTGTATCTCGGAAAACGATACAAATACACCCCAAAGCTGTGTTATTTTAAAAAATAGAAATAAAACCCATAGCTCTATCTCGGAAAATAATACAAATACACCCCCAAGCTGTGTTATTTTCAAAAATACAAATACAACCCTTAGCTGTATCTCGGAAAATAATTCAAATACACCCCCAAGTTGTGTTATTTTCAAAAATACAAATACAAAACTTAGCTGTATATCGAAAAATAATGCAAATACACCCGCAAGCTGTGTTATTTTCAAAAATACAAATACAACCATTAGATGTATCTCGGAAAATAATACAAATACACCCCAAAGCTGCGTTATTTTCAAAAATACAAACACCACCCTTAGCTGTATCTCGGAAAATAATACAAATACACACCCAAGTTCTGTTATTTTCAATAATACAAATACAACCCTTAGCTGTATCTCGGAAAATGATACAAATACACCCCCAAGCTGTGTTATTTTTAAAAATAGAAATAAAACCCTTAGCTGTATCTCGGAAAAAAATACAAATACACCCTCAAGCTGTGTTATTTTCAAAAATACAAATACAACCCTTTGCTGTATCTCAGAAAATAATACAAATACACCCCCAAGATGTGTTATTTTCAAAAATACAAATACAACCCTTAGCTGTATCTCGGAGAATAATACAAATACTCCCCCAAGCTCTGTTAATTTCAAAAACACAAATACAACCCAGAGCTCCATCTCGGAAAATAATACAAATACACCCCCAAGCTGTGTTATTTTCAAAAATACAAATACAACCCTGAGCTGTAACTCGGAAAATAATACAAAAACACCCCCTAGCGGTGTTATTTTCAAAAATACAAATACAACCCTGAGCTGTATCTCGGAAAACAATACACAAACACACCGAAGCTGTGTTATTTTCAAAAATACAAATACAACCCTTAGCTGTATCTCGGAAAATAATACAAATACACCCCAAATTTCTGTTATTTTCAATAATACAAATACAAACCTTAGCTGTATCTCTGAAAATAATACAAATACACCACCAAGCTGTGTTATTTTCAAAAACACAAATACAACCCTTAGCTGTATCTCGGAAAACGATACAAATACACCCCAAAGCTGTGTTATTTTAAAAAATAGAAATAAAACCCATAGCTCTATCTCGGAAAATAATACAAATACACCCCCAAGCTGTGTTATTTTCAAAAATACAAATACAACCCTTAGCTGTATCTCGGAAAATAATACAAATACACCCCTAAGCTCTGTTATTTTCAATAATACAAATACAACCCTTAGCTGTATCTCGGAAAATAATACAAATACACCCCCAAGCTGTGTTATTTTAAAAAATAGAAATAAAACCCAAAGCTGTATCTGGGAAAATAATAAAAATACACCCCCAATCTGCGTTGTTTTCAAAAATACAAATAAAACCCACAGCTGTATCTTGGAAAATAATACAAATACACACCAAAGCTGTGTTATTTTCAAAAATACAAATAAAGCCCTTAGCAATATCTCAGAAAATAATACAAATACACCCCCAAGCTCGTTTGTTTCCAAAAATACAAATACAACCCTTAGCTGTATCTCGGAAAATAATACAAATACACCCCCAAGCTGTGTTATTTTCAAAAATACATATACAACCCATAACTGTATCTCGGAAAATAATACAAATACACCCACAAGCTGTGTTATTTGAAAAAATACAAATACAACCCTTACCTGTATCTCGGAAAATAATACAAATACACCCACAAGCTGTGTTATTTTCAAAAATACAAATACAACCGTGAGCTCTAACTCAGAAAATAATACAAAGACACCCCCAAGCAGTGTTATTTTCAAAAATACATGTAAATCCCTGAGCTGTATCTTGGAAACTAATACAAAAACACCCCCAAGCTGTATCATTTTCAAAAATACAAATACAACCCTTAGCTGTATCTCGGAAAATAATAAAAATACACCCCCAAGCTCTGTAATTTTCAATAAAACAAATACAACCCTTAGCTGTATCTCGGAAAATGATACAAATACACCCACAAGCTGTGTTATTTTCAAAAATAAAAATAAAACACTTAGCTGTATCTCAGCAAATAATACAAATACAACCCCAAGCTGTGCTATTTTCAAAAATAGAAATAAAACCCAAAGCTCTATCTCGGAAAATAATACAAATACACCCCCAAGCTGTATTATTTTCAACAATACAAATAGAGCCCTTAGCTTTATCTCAGAAAATAATACAAATACACCCCAAAGATCGTTTATTTTCAACAATAAAACTACAACTCTTAGCTATATCTCGGAAAATAATACAAATACACCCCCAAGCTGTGTTATTTTCAAAAATACAAATACAACTCAGCTGTATCTCGGAAAATAATACAAATACACCCCCAAGCTGTGCTATTTTCAAAAATACAAATACAACCCTTAGCTGTATCTCGGAAAATAATACACATACACCACCAAGCTCTATTATTTACAATAATACAAATACAACCCATAGCTGTATCTCGGAAAATAACACAAATACACCCCCAAGCTATGTTATTTTCAAAAATGCAAATACAATCCTTAGCTGTATCTTGGAAAATAATACAAACACACCACCAAGCTGTGTTATTTTAAAAATACAAATAAAACCCTGAGCTGTAACTCGGAAAATAATACAAATACACCCCCTAGCGGTGTTATTTTCAACAATACAAATACAACCCTGAGCTGTATCTCGGAAAATAATACAAAAACCCCCACAAGCTGTGTTATTTTCAAAAATACAAATACAGGCCTTAGCTGTATCTCGGAAAATAATACAAATACACCCCCAAGCTCTGTTATTTTCAATAATAAAAATACAACCCTGAGCTGTATCGCGGAAAATAATACAAATACACCCCCAAGCTGTGTTATTTTCAAAAATACAAATAAAACCCTTAGCTGTATGTCAGAAAATAATAAAAATACACACTCAAAATGTGTTATTTTCAAAAATACAAATACAACCCTTAGCTGTATCTCGGAAAATAATTCAAATACACCCCCAAGCTGTGTCATTTTCAAAAATACAAATGCAACCCTGAGCTGTAACTCGGAAAATAATAAAAATAAAACTACAAGCTGTGTTATTTTCAAAAATACAAATACCACCCTGAGCAGTATCTCGGAAAATAATAAAAAAAGTACCCCGAAGCTGTGTTTTTTTCAAAAATACAAATACAACCCTTAGCTGTATCTCGGAAAATAATAAAAATACACACCCAATCTGCGTTATTTTCAAAAATACAAATACAACCCACAGCTGTATCTTGGAAAATAATACAAATACACACGAAAGCTGTGTTATTTTCAAAAATACAAATAAAGCCCTTAGCTATATCTTAGAAAATAATACAAATACACCCACAAGCTCGTTTATTTTCAAAAATACAAATACAACCCTTAACTGTATCCCGGAAAATAATAGAAATACACCCACAAGCTGTGTTATTTTGCAAAATACAAATAGAACCCTGAGCTCTATCTCGGAAAATAATACAAATACACCACCAAGCTGTGTTATTTACAAAAATAAAAATAAACCCCATAGCTGTATCTCGGAAAATAATACAAATACACCCCAATGCTGTGTTATTTTCTAAAATACATATACAACCCTGAGCTGTATCTCGGAAAATAATACAAATACACCCCCAAGCTGTGTTATTTTCAAAAATACAAATACAACCATTAGCTGTATCTCAGAAAATAATACAAATACACCCCAAAGCTCTGTTATTTTCAGTAATACAAATACAAACCTTAGCTGTATCTCGGAAAATAATACAAATACACCACCAAGCTGTGTTATTTTCAAAAATACAAATACAACCCTTAGCTGTATCTCGGAAAATAATACAAATACACCCACAATCTGTGTTATTTTCAAAAATCAAATACAACCTATAGCTTTATCTCAGAAAATAATACAAGTACACCCACAAGACATGTTATTTTCAAAAATGCAAATACAACCCTTAGCTGTATCTTTGAAAATAATACAAATACACCACCAAGCTGTGTTATTTTCAAAAATACAAATAAAACCCTGAGTTGTATCTTGGAAAATAATTATAAAATAACCCCAACTGTTTTATTTTCAAAAATACAAATACAACCCTTAGCTGTATCTCGGAAAATAATACAAATACACCCCAAATTTCTGTTATTTTCAATAATACAAATACAAACCTTAGCTGTATCTCGGAAAATAATACAAATACACCCAAAAGCTGTGTTATTTTCAAAAATACAAATACAACCCTGAGGTGTATCTCGGAAAATAATTCAAATACACAGCCAAGCTCTGTTATTTTCAAAAATACAAATACAACCCATAGCAGTATCTCGGAAAATAATACAAATACACCCCCAATCTGTGTTATTTTCAAAAATACAAATACAATCCTTAACTGTATCTCGAAAAATAATACAAATACACCCCCAAGCTGTGTTATTTTCAAAAAAATACAAATACAACCCTTAGCTGCATCTCGGAAAATAATACAAATACACCCCCAAGCTGTGTTATTTTTGAAAATACAAATACAACCCTGAGCTGTATCTCGGAAAATAATACAAAAACACCCCCAAGCTGTGTTATTTTCCAAAATACAAATACAACCCATAGCTGTATCTTGGAAAATAATACAAATACACCCCCAGGCTGTGTTATTTTCAAAAATATAAATACAACCCTGAACTGTATCTCGAATAATAAAAGAAATACACACCCAAGCTTTGTTATTGTCAAAAATACAAATACAACCCTGAGCTGTAACTCCGAAAATAATACAAAAACACCCCCAATCTGTGTTATTTTCAAAAATAAAAATACAACCCTTACCTGTATCTCGGAAAATAATAAAAATACACCCCCAAGCTCTGTTATTTCCAAAATACAAATACAACCCAAAGCTGTATCTCGGAAAATAATACAAATACACCCCCAATCTTTGTTATTTTCAATAATCAAATACAATCGATAGCTTTATCTCGGAAAATACTACAAGTACATCCACATAATATGTTATTTTGAAAAATGCAAATACAACCCTTAGCTGTATCTTTGAAAATAACACAAATACACCCCCATGTGCGGTTATTTTCAAAAATACAAATACAACCCTTAGCTGTATCTCGGAAAATAATACAAATACTCCCCAAAGCACTGTTAATTTCAAGAACACAAATACAACCCACAGCTCTATCTCGGAAAATAATACAAATACCCCCCCAAGCTGTGTTATTTTCAAAAATACAAATAAAACCCATAGCTGTATCTCGGAAAATAATACAAATACACCCCAAGCTGTGTTATTTTCAAAAACACAAATACAACCCTTAGCTGTATCTAGGAAAATAATACAAATCAACTCCCAAGCTGTGTTATTTTCAAAAATACAAATACAACCCTGAGCTGTAACTCGGAAAATAATACAAATACAGCCCCAAGCTGTGTTATTTTCAAAAATACATATACATCCCTGAGCTGTATCTCGGAAAATAATAAATAAACAACCCCAAGCTCTGTTATTTTCAAAAATACATATACAACCCTTAGCTGAATCTCGGAAAATAATACAAATACACCCCCAAGCTTTGTTATTTTCAATAATACAAATACAACCCTTAGCTGTATCTCGGAAAATGATACAAATACACCTCCAAGCTGTGTTATTTTCAAAAATAGAAATAAAACCCAAAGCTGTATCTCGGAAAATAATACAAAAACACACCCAAGCTGTGTTATTTAAAAAAATAAAAATACAACCCTTACCTTTATCTCGGAAAATAATAAAAATACACCCCCAAGCTCTGTTATTTTCAAAAATACAAATACAACCCATGGCTGTATCTCGGAAAATAATACAAATACACCCCAAAGCTGTGTTATTTTCAAAAATACAAATACAGCTCTTAGCTGTATCCTCAGAAAATAATACAAATACACACCCAAGCACGTTTATTTTCAAAAATACAAATACAAACCTTAGCTGTATCTCAGAAAATAATATAAATACACCCCAAAGCTGTGTTAATTTCAAAAATACAAATACAACCCTCAGCTGTATCTCAGAAAATAATAAAAATACACCCCCAAGTTGTGTTATTTTCAAAAATACAAATACAACACTTAGCTGTATCTCGGAAAATAATAAAAATACATGCCCAATCTGCGTTATTTTCAAAAATACAAATAAAACCCACAGCTGTATCTTGGAAAATAATACAAATACACCCCAAAGCTGTGTTATTTTCAAAAATACAAATAAAGCACTTAGCTATATCTCAGAAAATAATACAAAAACACCCTCAAGCTGTGTTATTTTGCAAAATACATATACAACCCTGAGCTCTATCTCGGAAAATAATACAAATACACCGCGAAGCTGTGTTATTTTCAAAAATACAAATACAACCCAAAGCTGTATCTTGGAAAATAATACAAATACATTCCAAAACTGTGTTATTTTCTAAAATACAAATCCAACCCTGAGGTGTATCTCGAAAAATAATACAAATACACCACCGAGCTGTGTTATTTTCAAAAATACAAATACAACCCTGAGCTGTATCTCGGAATATAATACAAATACACCCCCAAGCTGCGTTATTTTCAAAAATACACATACAACCCTTAGCTGTATCTCGGAAAATAATACAAATACACCCCCAAGCTGTGTTATTTTGAAAAATACAAATACAACCCTTAGCTGTATCTCGGAAAATAATACAAATACACCCCCAAGTTGTGTTATTTTCAAAAATACAAATACAACACTTAGCTGTATATCGAAAAATAATGCAAATACACCCGCAAGCTGTGTTATTTTCAAAAATACAAACACCACCCTTAGCTGTATCTCGGAAAATAATACAAATACACACCCAAGTTCTGTTATTTTCAATAATACAAATACAACCCTTAGGTGTATCTCGGAAAATGATACAAATACACCCCCAAGCTGTGTTATTTTTAAAAATAGAAATAAAACCCTTAGCTGTATCTCGGAAAAAAATACAAATACACCCTCAAGCTGTGTTATTTTCAAAAATACAAATACAACCCTTTGCTGTATCACAGAAAATAATACAAATACACCCCCAAGATGTGTTATTTTCAAAAATACAAATACAACCCTTAGCTGTATCTCGGAAAATAATACAAATACTCCCCCAAGCTCTGTTAATTTCAAAAACACAAATACAACCCACAGCTCCATCTCGGAAAATAATACAAATACACCCCCTAGCGGTGTTATTTTCAAAAATACAAATACAACCCTGAGCTGTATCTAGGAAAATAATACACAAACACCCCGAAGCTGTGTTATTTTCAAAAATACAAATACAACCCTTAGCTTTATCTCGGAAAATAATACAAATACACCCCAAATTTCTGTTATTTTCAATAATACAAATACAAACATTAGCTGTATCTCCGAAAATAATACAAATACACCACCAAGCTGTGTTATTATCAAAAACACAAATACAACCCTTAGCTGTATCTCGGAAAACGATACAAATACACCCCAAAGCTGTGTTATTTTAAAAAATAGAAATAAAACCCATAGCTCTATCTCGGAAAATAATACAAATACACCCCCAAGCTGTGTTATTTTCAAAAATACAAATACAACCCTTAGCTGTATCTCGGAAAATAATTCAAATACACCCCCAAGTTGTGTTATTTTCAAAAATACAAATACAAAACTTAGCTGTATATCGAAAAATAATGCAAATACACCCGCAAGCTGTGTTATTTTCAAAAATACAAATACAACCATTAGATGTATCTCGGAAAATAATACAAATACACCCCAAAGCTGCGTTATTTTCAAAAATACAAACACCACCCTTAGCTGTATCTCGGAAAATAATACAAATACACACCCAAGTTCTGTTATTTTCAATAATACAAATACAACCCTTAGCTGTATCTCGGAAAATGATACAAATACACCCCCAAGCTGTGTTATTTTTAAAAATAGAAATAAAACCCTTAGCTGTATCTCGGAAAAAAATACAAATACACCCTCAAGCTGTGTTATTTTCAAAAATACAAATACAACCCTTTGCTGTATCTCAGAAAATAATACAAATACACCCCCAAGATGTGTTATTTTCAAAAATACAAATACAACCCTTAGCTGTATCTCGGAGAATAATACAAATACTCCCCCAAGCTCTGTTAATTTCAAAAACACAAATACAACCCAGAGCTCCATCTCGGAAAATAATACAAATACACCCCCAAGCTGTGTTATTTTCAAAAATACAAATACAACCCTGAGCTGTAACTCGGAAAATAATACAAAAACACCCCCTAGCGGTGTTATTTTCAAAAATACAAATACAACCCTGAGCTGTATCTCGGAAAACAATACACAAACACACCGAAGCTGTGTTATTTTCAAAAATACAAATACAACCCTTAGCTGTATCTCGGAAAATAATACAAATACACCCCAAATTTCTGTTATTTTCAATAATACAAATACAAACCTTAGCTGTATCTCTGAAAATAATACAAATACACCACCAAGCTGTGTTATTTTCAAAAACACAAATACAACCCTTAGCTGTATCTCGGAAAACGATACAAATACACCCCAAAGCTGTGTTATTTTAAAAAATAGAAATAAAACCCATAGCTCTATCTCGGAAAATAATACAAATACACCCCCAAGCTGTGTTATTTTCAAAAATACAAATACAACCCTTAGCTGTATCTCGGAAAATAATACAAATACACCCCTAAGCTCTGTTATTTTCAATAATACAAATACAACCCTTAGCTGTATCTCGGAAAATAATACAAATACACCCCCAAGCTGTGTTATTTTAAAAAATAGAAATAAAACCCAAAGCTGTATCTGGGAAAATAATAAAAATACACCCCCAATCTGCGTTGTTTTCAAAAATACAAATAAAACCCACAGCTGTATCTTGGAAAATAATACAAATACACACCAAAGCTGTGTTATTTTCAAAAATACAAATAAAGCCCTTAGCAATATCTCAGAAAATAATACAAATACACCCCCAAGCTCGTTTGTTTCCAAAAATACAAATACAACCCTTAGCTGTATCTCGGAAAATAATACAAATACACCCCCAAGCTGTGTTATTTTCAAAAATACATATACAACCCATAACTGTATCTCGGAAAATAATACAAATACACCCACAAGCTGTGTTATTTGAAAAAATACAAATACAACCCTTACCTGTATCTCGGAAAATAATACAAATACACCCACAAGCTGTGTTATTTTCAAAAATACAAATACAACCGTGAGCTCTAACTCAGAAAATAATACAAAGACACCCCCAAGCAGTGTTATTTTCAAAAATACATGTAAATCCCTGAGCTGTATCTTGGAAACTAATACAAAAACACCCCCAAGCTGTATCATTTTCAAAAATACAAATACAACCCTTAGCTGTATCTCGGAAAATAATAAAAATACACCCCCAAGCTCTGTAATTTTCAATAAAACAAATACAACCCTTAGCTGTATCTCGGAAAATGATACAAATACACCCACAAGCTGTGTTATTTTCAAAAATAAAAATAAAACACTTAGCTGTATCTCAGCAAATAATACAAATACAACCCCAAGCTGTGCTATTTTCAAAAATAGAAATAAAACCCAAAGCTCTATCTCGGAAAATAATACAAATACACCCCCAAGCTGTATTATTTTCAACAATACAAATAGAGCCCTTAGCTTTATCTCAGAAAATAATACAAATACACCCCAAAGATCGTTTATTTTCAACAATAAAACTACAACTCTTAGCTATATCTCGGAAAATAATACAAATACACCCCCAAGCTGTGTTATTTTCAAAAATACAAATACAACTCAGCTGTATCTCGGAAAATAATACAAATACACCCCCAAGCTGTGCTATTTTCAAAAATACAAATACAACCCTTAGCTGTATCTCGGAAAATAATACACATACACCACCAAGCTCTATTATTTACAATAATACAAATACAACCCATAGCTGTATCTCGGAAAATAACACAAATACACCCCCAAGCTATGTTATTTTCAAAAATGCAAATACAATCCTTAGCTGTATCTTGGAAAATAATACAAACACACCACCAAGCTGTGTTATTTTAAAAATACAAATAAAACCCTGAGCTGTAACTCGGAAAATAATACAAATACACCCACTAGCGGTGTTATTTTCAACAATACAAATACAACCCTGAGCTGTATCTCGGAAAATAATACAAAAACCCCCACAAGCTGTGTTATTTTCAAAAATACAAATACAGGCCTTAGCTGTATCTCGGAAAATAATACAAATACACCCCCAAGCTCTGTTATTTTCAATAATAAAAATACAACCCTGAGCTGTATCGCGGAAAATAATACAAATACACCCCCAAGCTGTGTTATTTTCAAAAATACAAATAAAACCCTTAGCTGTATGTCAGAAAATAATAAAAATACACACTCAAAATGTGTTATTTTCAAAAATACAAATACAACCCTTAGCTGTATCTCGGAAAATAATTCAAATACACCCCCAAGCTGTGTCATTTTCAAAAATACAAATGCAACCCTGAGCTGTAACTCGGAAAATAATAAAAATAAAACTACAAGCTGTGTTATTTTCAAAAATACAAATACCACCCTGAGCAGTATCTCGGAAAATAATAAAAAAAGTACCCCGAAGCTGTGTTTTTTTCAAAAATACAAATACAACCCTTAGCTGTATCTCGGAAAATAATAAAAATACACACCCAATCTGCGTTATTTTCAAAAATACAAATACAACCCACAGCTGTATCTTGGAAAATAATACAAATACACACGAAAGCTGTGTTATTTTCAAAAATACAAATAAAGCCCTTAGCTATATCTTAGAAAATAATACAAATACACCCACAAGCTCGTTTATTTTCAAAAATACAAATACAACCCTTAACTGTATCCCGGAAAATAATAGAAATACACCCACAAGCTGTGTTATTTTGCAAAATACAAATAGAACCCTGAGCTCTATCTCGGAAAATAATACAAATACACCACCAAGCTGTGTTATTTACAAAAATAAAAATAAACCCCATAGCTGTATCTCGGAAAATAATACAAATACACCCCAATGCTGTGTTATTTTCTAAAATACATATACAACCCTGAGCTGTATCTCGGAAAATAATACAAATACACCCCCAAGCTGTGTTATTTTCAAAAATACAAATACAACCATTAGCTGTATCTCAGAAAATAATACAAATACACCCCAAAGCTCTGTTATTTTCAGTAATACAAATACAAACCTTAGCTGTATCTCGGAAAATAATACAAATACACCACCAAGCTGTGTTATTTTCAAAAATACAAATACAACCCTTAGCTGTATCTCGGAAAATAATACAAATACACCCACAATCTGTGTTATTTTCAAAAATCAAATACAACCTATAGCTTTATCTCAGAAAATAATACAAGTACACCCACAAGACATGTTATTTTCAAAAATGCAAATACAACCCTTAGCTGTATCTTTGAAAATAATACAAATACACCACCAAGCTGTGTTATTTTCAAAAATACAAATAAAACCCTGAGTTGTATCTTGGAAAATAATTATAAAATAACCCCAACTGTTTTATTTTCAAAAATACAAATACAACCCTTAGCTGTATCTCGGAAAATAATACAAATACACCCCAAATTTCTGTTATTTTCAATAATACAAATACAAACCTTAGCTGTATCTCGGAAAATAATACAAATACACCCAAAAGCTGTGTTATTTTCAAAAATACAAATACAACCCTGAGGTGTATCTCGGAAAATAATTCAAATACACAGCCAAGCTCTGTTATTTTCAAAAATACAAATACAACCCATAGCAGTATCTCGGAAAATAATACAAATACACCCCCAATCTGTGTTATTTTCAAAAATACAAATACAATCCTTAACTGTATCTCGAAAAATAATACAAATACACCCCCAAGCTGTGTTATTTTCAAAAAAATACAAATACAACCCTTAGCTGCATCTCGGAAAATAATACAAATACACCCCCAAGCTGTGTTATTTTTGAAAATACAAATACAACCCTGAGCTGTATCTCGGAAAATAATACAAAAACACCCCCAAGCTGTGTTATTTTCCAAAATACAAATACAACCCATAGCTGTATCTTGGAAAATAATACAAATACACCCCCAGGCTGTGTTATTTTCAAAAATATAAATACAACCCTGAACTGTATCTCGAATAATAAAAGAAATACACACCCAAGCTTTGTTATTGTCAAAAATACAAATACAACCCTGAGCTGTAACTCCGAAAATAATACAAAAACACCCCCAATCTGTGTTATTTTCAAAAATAAAAATACAACCCTTACCTGTATCTCGGAAAATAATAAAAATACACCCCCAAGCTCTGTTATTTCCAAAATACAAATACAACCCAAAGCTGTATCTCGGAAAATAATACAAATACACCCCCAATCTTTGTTATTTTCAATAATCAAATACAATCGATAGCTTTATCTCGGAAAATACTACAAGTACATCCACATAATATGTTATTTTGAAAAATGCAAATACAACCCTTAGCTGTATCTTTGAAAATAACACAAATACACCCCCATGTGCGGTTATTTTCAAAAATACAAATACAACCCTTAGCTGTATCTCGGAAAATAATACAAATACTCCCCAAAGCACTGTTAATTTCAAGAACACAAATACAACCCACAGCTCTATCTCGGAAAATAATACAAATACCCCCCCAAGCTGTGTTATTTTCAAAAATACAAATAAAACCCATAGCTGTATCTCGGAAAATAATACAAATACACCCCAAGCTGTGTTATTTTCAAAAACACAAATACAACCCTTAGCTGTATCTAGGAAAATAATACAAATCAACTCCCAAGCTGTGTTATTTTCAAAAATACAAATACAACCCTGAGCTGTAACTCGGAAAATAATACAAATACAGCCCCAAGCTGTGTTATTTTCAAAAATACATATACATCCCTGAGCTGTATCTCGGAAAATAATAAATAAACAACCCCAAGCTCTGTTATTTTCAAAAATACATATACAACCCTTAGCTGAATCTCGGAAAATAATACAAATACACCCCCAAGCTTTGTTATTTTCAATAATACAAATACAACCCTTAGCTGTATCTCGGAAAATGATACAAATACACCTCCAAGCTGTGTTATTTTCAAAAATAGAAATAAAACCCAAAGCTGTATCTCGGAAAATAATACAAAAACACACCCAAGCTGTGTTATTTAAAAAAATAAAAATACAACCCTTACCTTTATCTCGGAAAATAATAAAAATACACCCCCAAGCTCTGTTATTTTCAAAAATACAAATACAACCCATGGCTGTATCTCGGAAAATAATACAAATACACCCCAAAGCTGTGTTATTTTCAAAAATACAAATACAGCTCTTAGCTGTATCCTCAGAAAATAATACAAATACACACCCAAGCACGTTTATTTTCAAAAATACAAATACAAACCTTAGCTGTATCTCAGAAAATAATATAAATACACCCCAAAGCTGTGTTAATTTCAAAAATACAAATACAACCCTCAGCTGTATCTCAGAAAATAATAAAAATACACCCCCAAGTTGTGTTATTTTCAAAAATACAAATACAACACTTAGCTGTATCTCGGAAAATAATAAAAATACATGCCCAATCTGCGTTATTTTCAAAAATACAAATAAAACCCACAGCTGTATCTTGGAAAATAATACAAATACACCCCAAAGCTGTGTTATTTTCAAAAATACAAATAAAGCACTTAGCTATATCTCAGAAAATAATACAAAAACACCCTCAAGCTGTGTTATTTTGCAAAATACATATACAACCCTGAGCTCTATCTCGGAAAATAATACAAATACACCGCGAAGCTGTGTTATTTTCAAAAATACAAATACAACCCAAAGCTGTATATTGGAAAATAATACAAATACATTCCAAAACTGTGTTATTTTCTAAAATACAAATCCAACCCTGAGGTGTATCTCGAAAAATAATACAAATACACCACCGAGCTGTGTTATTTTCAAAAATACAAATACAACCCTGAGCTCTATCTCGGAATATAATACAAATACACCCCCAAGCTGCGTTATTTTCAAAAATACACATACAACCCTTAGCTGTATCTCGGAAAATAATACAAATACACCCCCAAGCTGTATTATTTTCAACAATACAAATAAAGCCCTTAGCTATATCTAAGAAAATAATACAAATACACCTCAAACATCGTTTATTGTCAACAATAAAAATACAACTCTTAGCTATATCTCAGAAAATAATACAAATACACCCCCAAGCTGTGTTATTTTCAAAAATACAAATACAACTCAGCTGTATCTCGGAAAATAATACAAATACACCCCCAAGCTGTGCTATTTTCCAAAATACAAATAAAACCCTGAGCTGTATCTAGGATAATAATAGAAATACACCCACATGCTGTGTTATTTTCAAAAATACAAATACAACCCATAGCTGTATCTCGGAAAATAATACAAATACACCCACAAGCTGTGTTATTTTCAAAAATGCAAATACAATCCTAAGCTGTATCTCGGAAAATAATACAAATACACCCCCAAGCTGTGTTATTTTGAAAAATACAAATACAACCCTTAGCTGTATCTCGGAAAATAATACAAATACACCCCCAAGTTGTGTTATTTTCAAAAATACAAATACAACACTTAGCTGTATATCGAAAAATAATGCAAATACACCCGCAAGCTGTGTTATTTTCAAAAATACAAACACCACCCTTAGCTGTATCTCGGAAAATAATACAAATACACACCCAAGTTCTGTTATTTTCAATAATACAAATACAACCCTTAGGTGTATCTCGGAAAATGATACAAATACACCCCCAAGCTGTGTTATTTTTAAAAATAGAAATAAAACCCTTAGCTGTATCTCGGAAAAAAATACAAATACACCCTCAAGCTGTGTTATTTTCAAAAATACAAATACAACCCTTTGCTGTATCACAGAAAATAATACAAATACACCCCAAAGATGTGTTATTTTCAAAAATACAAATACAACCCTTAGCTGTATCTCGGAAAATAATACAAATACTCCCCCAAGCTCTGTTAATTTCAAAAACACAAATACAACCCACAGCTCCATCTCGGAAAATAATACAAATACACCCCCTAGCGGTGTTATTTTCAAAAATACAAATACAACCCTGAGCTGTATCTAGGAAAATAATACACAAACACCCCGAAGCTGTGTTATTTTCAAAAATACAAATACAACCCTTAGCTTTATCTCGGAAAATAATACAAATACACCCCAAATTTCTGTTATTTTCAATAATACAAATACAAACATTAGCTGTATCTCCGAAAATAATACAAATACACCACCAAGCTGTGTTATTATCAAAAACACAAATACAACCCTTAGCTGTATCTCGGAAAACGATACAAATACACCCCAAAGCTGTGTTATTTTAAAAAATAGAAATAAAACCCATAGCTCTATCTCGGAAAATAATACAAATACACCCCCAAGCTGTGTTATTTTCAAAAATACAAATACAACCCTTAGCTGTATCTCGGAAAATAATTCAAATACACCCCCAAGTTGTGTTATTTTCAAAAATACAAATACAAAACTAAGCTGTATATCGAAAAATAATGCAAATACACCCGCAAGCTGTGTTATTTTCAAAAATACAAATAAAACCATTAGATGTATCTCGGAAAATAATACAAATACACCCCAAAGCTGCGTTATTTTCAAAAATACAAACACCACCCTTAGCTGTATCTCGGAAAATAATACAAATACACACCCAAGTTCTGTTATTTTCAATAATACAAATACAACCCTTAGCTGTATCTCGGAAAATAATACAAATACACCCCCAAGCTGTGTTATTTTTAAAAATAGAAATAAAACCCTTAGCTGTATCTCGGAAAAAAATACAAATACACCCTCAAGCTGTGTTATTTTCAAAAATACAAATACAACCCTTTGCTGTATCTCAGAAAATAATACAAATACACCCCCAAGATGTGTTATTTTCAAAAATACAAATACAACCCTTAGCTGTATCTCGGAAAATAATACAAATACTCCCCCAAGCTCTGTTAATTTCAAAAACACAAATACAACCCAGAGCTCCATCTCGGAAAATAATACAAATACACCCCCAAGCTGTGTTATTTTCAAAAATACAAATACAACCCTGAGCTGTAACTCGGAAAATAATACAAAAACACCCCCTAGCGGTGTTATTTTCAAAAATACAAATACAACCCTGAGCTGTATCTCGGAAAACAATACACAAACACACCGAAGCTGTGTTATTTTCAAAAATACAAATACAACCCTTAGCTGTATCTCGGAAAATAATACAAATACACCCCAAATTTCTGTTATTTTCAATAATACAAATACAAACCTTAGCTGTATCTCTGAAAATAATACAAATACACCACCAAGCTGTGTTATTTTCAAAAACACAAATACAACCCTTAGCTGTATCTCGGAAAACGATACAAATACACCCCAAAGCTGTGTTATTTTAAAAAATAGAAATAAAACCCATAGCTCTATCTCGGAAAATAATACAAATACACCCCCAAGCTGTGTTATTTTCAAAAATACAAATACAACCCTTAGCTGTATCTCGGAAAATAATACAAATACACCCCTAAGCTCTGTTATTTTCAATAATACAAATACAACCCTTAGCTGTATCTCGGAAAATAATACAAATACACCCCCAAGCTGTGTTATTTTAAAAAATAGAAATAAAACCCAAAGCTGTATCTGGGAAAATAATAAAAATACACCCCCAATCTGCGTTGTTTTCAAAAATACAAATAAAACCCACAGCTGTATCTTGGAAAATAATACAAATACACACCAAAGCTGTGTTATTTTCAAAAATACAAATAAAGCCCTTAGCAATATCTCAGAAAATAATACAAATACACCCCCAAGCTCGTTTGATTCCAAAAATACAAATACAACCCTTAGCTGTATCTCGGAAAATAATACAAATACACCCCCAAGCTGTGTTATTTTCAAAAATACATATACAACCCATAACTGTATCTCGGAAAATAATACAAATACACCCACAAGCTGTGTTATTTGAAAAAATACAAATACAACCCTTACCTGTATCTCGGAAAATAATACAAATACACCCACAAGCTGTGTTATTTTCAAAAATACAAATACAACCGTGAGCTCTAACTCAGAAAATAATACAAAGACACCCCCAAGCAGTGTTATTTTCAAAAATACATGTAAATCCCTGAGCTGTATCTTGGAAACTAATACAAAAACACCCCCAAGCTGTATCATTTTCAAAAATACAAATACAACCCTTAGCTGTATCTCGGAAAATAATAAAAATACACCCCCAAGCTCTGTAATTTTCAATAAAACAAATACAACCCTTAGCTGTATCTCGGAAAATGATACAAATACACCCACAGGCTGTGTTATTTTCAAAAATAAAAATAAAACACTTAGCTGTATCTCAGCAAATAATACAAATACAACCCCAAGCTGTGCTATTTTCAAAAATACAAATACAACCCTTAGCTGTATCTCGGAAAATAATATAAATACACCCCCAAGCGGTGTTATTTTCAAAAATACAAATACAACCCTTAGCTGTATCTCAGAAAATAATACAAATACACCCACAAGCTGTGTTATTTTCAAAAATACAAATACAAGTCTGAGCTGTAACTCGGAAAATAATACAAATACACCCCGAAGCTGTGTTATTTTCAAAAATACAAATACAACCCTGAGCTGTATATCGGAAAATAAAATAAAAACACCCCCAAGCTGTGTTATTTTCAAAAATACAAATACAACCCTTAGCTGTATCTCGGAAAATAATACACATACACCACCAAGCTCTATTATTTACAATAATACAAATACAACCCTTAGCTGTACCTCCGAAAATAATACAAATAAACCCCCAACCAGTTTTATTTTCAAAAATAAAATACAACCCTTAGCTGTATCTCGGAAAACAATGCAAATACACCCCCAAGCTGTGTTATTTCCAAAAATACAAATACAACCCTTAGCTGTGTCTCGGAAAATAATACAAGTACACCCACAAGCTGTGTTATTTTCAAAAATACAAATACAACTGTTAGCTGTATCTCGGAAAATTATACAAATACACCGCCAAGTTGCGTAATTTTCAAAAATACAATACAACCCTTAGCTGTATCTCGGAAAATAATACAAATACATCCCCAAGAGCTGTTATTTTCAAAAATACAAATATAACCCTTAGATTTGTCTCGGAAAATAAAACAAATGCACCCCCAAGCTGCGTTATTTTCAAAAATGCAAATACAACCCATAGCTGTATCTCGGAAAATAATACAAATACACCCCAAAGCTGTGTTATTTTCCAAAGTACAAATAAAACCATGAGCTGTATCACGGAAAATAATACAAATACACCCCCAAGCTGTGTTATTTTCAAAAATACAAAGGCAAACCTTAGCTGTATCTCAGAAAATAATATAAATACACCCCCAAGCTGTGTTATTTTCAAAAATACAAATACAACCCTTAGCTGTATCTCAGAAAATAATAAAAATACACCCCCAAGATGCGTTATTTTCAAAAATACAAATACAACCCTTAGCTTTATATCAGAAAATAATAAAAATACACCCCCAATCTGCGTTATTTTCAAAAATACAAATACAACCCACAGCTGTATCTTGGAAAATAATACAAATACACCCCAAAGCTGTGTTATTTTCAAAAATATAAATACAACCCTTAGCTATATCTCAGAAAATAATACAAATACACCCACAGGCTCGTTTATTTTCAAAAATACAAATACAACCCTTAGCTGTATCCCGGAAAATAATACAAATACACCCCCAAGCTGTGTTATTTTGCAAAATACAAATACAACCCTGAGCTCTATCTCAGAAAATAATACAAATACACCACCAAGCTGTGTTATTTTCAAAAATACAAATACAACACATAGTTGTATCTTGGAAAATAATACAAATACATTCCGAAGCTGTGTATTTTCTAAAATACAAATACAACCCTTAGCTGTATCTCGAAAAATAATACAAATAAACCACCGAGCTGTGTTATTTTCAAAAATACAAATACAACCCTTAGCTGTATCTCGGAAAGTAATACAAATAAACCCCCAAGATGTGTTATTTTCAAAAATACAAATATAACCCTGAGCTGTATCTCGGAATATAATACAAATACACACCCAGCTGCGTTCTTTTCAAAAATACAAATACAACCCTTAGCTGTATCTCGGAAAATAATACAAATACGCCCCCAAGCTGTGTTATTTTCCAAAATACAAATACAAACCTTATCTGTATCTGGGAAAATAATACAAATACACCCCCAAGCTGTGTTATTTTCAAAAATACAAATACAACCATTAGCTGTATCTCGGAAAATAATACAAATACACCCCAAAGCTGCGTTATTTTCAAAAATACAAATACAACCCTTAGCTGTATCTCGGAAAATAATACAAATACACACCCAAGTTCTGTTATTTTCAATAATACAAATACAACCCTTAGCTACATCTCGGAAAACAATACAAATACACCCCAAAGATGTGTTATTTTAAAAAATAGAAATAAAACCCATAGCTCTATCTCGGAAAATAATACAAATACACCCACAAGCTGTGTTATTTTCAAAAATACAAATACAACCCTTAGCTGTATCTCGGAAAATAATACAAATACACCCCTAAGCTCTGTTATTTTCAATAATACAAGTACAACCCTTTGCTGTATCTCGGAAAATAATACAAATACACCCCCAAGCTGTGTTATTTTCAAAAATAGAAATAAAACCCAAAGCTCTATCTCGGAAAATAATACAAATACACCCCCAAGCTGTATTATTTTCAACAATACAAATAGAGCCCTTAGCTTTATCTCAGAAAATAATACAAATACACCCCAAAGATCGTTTATTTTCAACAATAAAACTACAACTCTTAGCTATATCTCGGAAAATAATACAAATACACCCCCAAGCTGTGTTATTTTCAAAAATACAAATACAACTCAGCTGTATCTCGGAAAATAATACAAATACACCCCCAAGCTGTGCTATTTTCCAAAATACAAATAAAACCCTGAGCTGTATCTAGGATAATAATAGAAATACACCCACATGCTGTTTTATTTTCAAAAATACAAATACAACCCATAGCTGTATCTCGGAAAATAACACAAATACACCCCCAAGCTATGTTATTTTCAAAAATGCAAATACAATCCTTAGCTGTATCTTGGAAAATAATACAAACACACCAACAAGCTGTGTTATTTTAAAAATACAAATAAAACCCTGAGCTGTAACTCGGAAAATAATACAAATACACCCCCTAGCGGTGTTATTTTCAACAATACAAATACAACCCTGAGCTGTATCTCGGAAAATAATACAAAAACCCCCACAAGCTGTGTTATTTTCAAAAATACAAATACAGGCCTTAGCTGTATCTCGGAAAATAATACAAATACACCCCCAAGCTCTGTTATTTTCAATAATAAAAATACAACCCTGAGCTGTATCGCGGAAAATAATACAAATACACCCCCAAGCTGTGTTATTTTCAAAAATACAAATAAAACCCTTAGCTGTATGTCAGAAAATAATAAAAATACACCCTCAAAATGTGTTATTTTCAAAAATACAAATACAACCCTTAGCTGTATCTCGGAAAATAATTCAAATACACCCCCAAGCTGTGTCATTTTCAAAAATACAAATGCAACCCTGAGCTGTAACTCGGAAAATAATAAAAATAAAACTACAAGCTGTGTTATTTTCAAAAATACAAATACCACCCTGAGCAGTATCTCGGAAAATAATTAAAAAAGTACCCCGAAGCTGTGTTTTTTTCAAAAATACAAATACAACCCTTAGCTGTATCTCGGAAAATAATAAAAATACACACCCAATCTGCCTTATTTTCAAAAATACAAATACAACCCACAGCTGTATCTTGGAAAATAATACAAATACACACGAAAGCTGTGTTATTTTCAAAAATACAAATAAAGCCCTTAGCTATATCTTAGAAAATAATACAAATACACCCACAAGCTCGTTTATTTTCAAAAATACAAATACAACCCTTAACTGTATCCCGGAAAATAATAGAAATACACCCACAAGCTGTGTTATTTTGCAAAATACAAATAGAACCCTGAGCTCTATCTCGGAAAATAATACAAATACACCACCAAGCTGTGTTATTTACAAAAATAAAAATAAACCCCATAGCTGTATCTCGGAAAATAATACAAATACACCCCAACGCTGTGTTATTTTCTAAAATACATATACAACCCTGAGCTGTATCTCGGAAAATAATACAAATACACCCCCAAGCTGTGTTATTTTCAAAAATACAAATACAACCATTAGCTGTATCTCAGAAAATAATACAAATACACCCCAAAGCTCTGTTATTTTCAGTAATACAAATACAAACCTTAGCTGTATCTCGGAAAATAATACAAATACACCACCAAGCTGTGTTATTTTCAAAAATACAAATACAACCCTTAGCTGTATCTCGGAAAATAATACAAATACACCCACAATCTGTGTTATTTTCAAAAATCAAATACAACCTATAGCTTTATCTCAGAAAATAATACAAGTACACCCACAAGACATGTTATTTTCAAAAATGCAAATACAACCCTTTGCTGTATCTTTGAAAATAATACAAATACACCACCAAGCTGTGTTATTTTCAAAAATACAAATAAAACCCTGAGTTGTATCTTGGAAAATAATTATAAAATAACCCCAACTGTTTTATTTTCAAAAATACAAATACAACCCTTAGCTGTATCTCGGAAAATAATACAAATACACCCCAAATTTCTGTTATTTTCAATAATACAAATACAAACCTTAGCTGTATCTCGGAAAATAATACAAATACACCCAAAAGCTGTGTTATTTTCAAAAATACAAATACAACCCTGAGGTGTATCTCGGAAAATAATTCAAATACACAGCCAAGCTCTGTTATTTTCAAAAATACAAATACAACCCATAGCAGTATCTCGGAAAATAATACAAATACACCCCCAATCTGTGTTATTTTCTAAAATACAAATACAATCCTTAACTGTATCTCGAAAAATAATACAAATACACCCCCAAGCTGTGTTATTTTCAAAAAAATACAAATACAACCCTTAGCTGCATCTCGGAAAATAATACAAATACACCCCCAAGCTGTGTTATTTTTGAAAATACAAATACAACCCTGAGCTGTATCTCGGAAAATAATACAAAAACACCCCCAAGCTGTGTTATTTTCCAAAATACAAATACAACCCATAGCTGTATCTTGGAAAATAATACAAATACACCCCCAGGCTGTGTTATTTTCAAAAATATAAATACAACCCTGAACTGTATCTCGAATAATAAAAGAAATACACACCCAAGCTTTGTTATTGTCAAAAATACAAATACAACCCTGAGCTGTAACTCCGAAAATAATACAAAAACACCCCCAATCTGTGTTATTTTCAAAAATAAAAATACAACCCTTACCTGTATCTCGGAAAATAATAAAAATACACCCCCAAGCTCTGTTATTTCCAAAATACAAATACAACCCAAAGCTGTATCTCGGAAAATAATACAAATACACCCCCAATCTTTGTTATTTTCAATAATCAAATACAATCGATAGCTTTATCTCGGAAAATACTACAAGTACATCCACAAAATATGTTATTTTGAAAAATGCAAATACAACCCTTAGCTGTATCTTTGAAAATAACACAAATACACACCCATGTGCGGTTATTTTCAAAAATACAAATACAACCCTTAGCTGTATCTCGGAAAATAATACAAATACTCCCCAAAGCACTGTTAATTTCAAGAACACAAATACAACCCACAGCTCTATCTCGGAAAATAATACAAATACCCCCCCAAGCTGTGTTATTTTCAAAAATACAAATAAAACCCATAGCTGTATCTCGGAAAATAATACAAATACACCCCAAGCTGTGTTATTTTCAAAAACACAAATACAACCCTTAGCTGTATCTAGGAAAATAATACAAATCAACTCCCAAGCTGTGTTATTTTCAAAAATACAAATACAACCCTGAGCTGTAACTCGGAAAATAATACAAATACAGCCCCAAGCTGTGTTATTTTCAAAAATACATATACATCCCTGAGCTGTATCTCGGAAAATAATAAATAAACAACCCCAAGCTCTGTTATTTTCAAAAATACATATACAACCCTTAGCTGAATCTCGGAAAATAATACAAATACACCCCCAAGCTTTGTTATTTTCAATAATACAAATACAACCCTTAGCTGTATCTCGGAAAATGATACAAATACACCTCCAAGCTGTGTTATTTTCAAAAATAGAAATAAAACCCAAAGCTGTATCTCGGAAAATAATACAAAAACACACCCAAGCTGTGTTATTTAAAAAAATAAAAATACAACCCTTACCTTTATCTCGGAAAATAATAAAAATACACCCACAAGCTCTGTTATTTTCAAAAATACAAATACAACCCATGGCTGTATCTCGGAAAATAATACAAATACACCCCAAAGCTGTGTTATTTTCAAAAATACAAATACAGCTCTTAGCTGTATCCTCAGAAAATAATACAAATACACACCCAAGCACGTTTATTTTCAAAAATACAAATACAAACCTTAGCTGTATCTCAGAAAATAATATAAATACACCCCAAAGCTGTGTTAATTTCAAAAATACAAATACAACCCTCAGCTGTATCTCAGAAAATAATAAAAATACACCCCCAAGTTGTGTTATTTTCAAAAATACAAATACAACACTTAGCTGTATCTCGGAAAATAATAAAAATACATGCCCAATCTGCGTTATTTTCAAAAATACAAATAAAACCCACAGCTGTATCTTGGAAAATAATACAAATACACCCCAAAGCTGTGTTATTTTCAAAAATACAAATAAAGCACTTAGCTATATCTCAGAAAATAATACAAAAACACCCTCAAGCTGTGTTATTTTGCAAAATACATATACAACCCTGAGCTCTATCTCGGAAAATAATACAAATACACCGCGAAGCTGTGTTATTTTCAAAAATACAAATACAACCCAAAGCTGTATCTTGGAAAATAATACAAATACATTCCAAAACTGTGTTATTTTCTAAAATACAAATCCAACCCTGAGCTGTATCTCGAAAAATAATACAAATACACCACCGAGCTGTGTTATTTTCAAAAATACAAATACAACCCTGAGCTCTATCTCGGAATATAATACAAATACACCCCCAAGCTGCGTTATTTTCAAAAATACACATACAACCCTTAGCTGTATCTCGGAAAATAATACAAATACACCCCCAAGCTGTGTTATTTTGAAAAATACAAATACAACCCTTAGCTGTATCTCGAAAAATAATACAAATACACCCCCAAGTTGTGTTATTTTCAAAAATACAAATACAACACTTAGCTGTATATCGAAAAATAATGCAAATACACCCGCAAGCTGTGTTATTTTCAAAAATACAAACACCACCCTTAGCTGTATCTCGGAAAATAATACAAATACACACCCAAGTTCTGTTATTTTCAATAATACAAATACAACCCTTAGCTGTATCTCGGAAAATGATACAAATACACCCCCAAGCTGTGTTATTTTCAAAAATACAAATACAATCCTTAACTGTATCTCGAAAAATAATACAAATACACCCCCAAGCTGTGTTATTTTCAAAAAAATACAAATACAACCCTTAGCTGCATCTCGGAAAATAATACAAATACACCCCCAAGCTGTGTTATTTTTGAAAATACAAATACAACCCTGAGCTGTATCTCGGAAAATAATACAAAAACACCCCCAAGCTGTGTTATTTTCCAAAATACAAATACAACCCATAGCTGTATCTTGGAAAATAATACAAATACACCCCCAGGCTGTGTTATTTTCAAAAATATAAATACAACCCTGAACTGTATCTCGAATAATAAAAGAAATACACACCCAAGCTTTGTTATTGTCAAAAATACAAATACAACCCTGAGCTGTAACTCCGAAAATAATACAAAAACACCCCCAATCTGCGTTATTTTCAAAAATAAAAATACAACCCTTACCTGTATCTCGGAAAATAATAAAAATACACCCCCAAGCTCTGTTATTTCCAAAATACAAATACAACCCAAAGCTGTATCTCGGAAAATAATACAAATACACCCCCAATCTTTGTTATTTTCAATAATCAAATACAATCGATAGCTTTATCTCGGAAAATACTACAAGTACATCCACAAAATATGTTATTTTGAAAAATGCAAATACAACCCTTAGCTGTATCTTTGAAAATAACACAAATACACCCCCATGTGCGGTTATTTTCAAAAATACAAACACAACCCTTAGCTGTATCTCGGAAAATAATACAAATACTCCCCAAAGCACTGTTAATTTCAAGAACACAAATACAACCCACAGCTCTATCTCGGAAAATAATACAAATACCCCCCCAAGCTGTGTTATTTTCAAAAATACAAATAAAACCCATAGCTGTATCTCGGAAAATAATACAAATACACCCCAAGCTGTGTTATTTTCAAAAACACAAATACAACCCTTAGCTGTATCTAGGAAAATAATACAAATCAACTCCCAAGCTGTGTTATTTTCAAAAATACAAATACAACCCTGAGCTGTAACTCGGAAAATAATACAAATACAGCCCCAAGCTGTGTTATTTTCAAAAATACATATACATCCCTGAGCTGTATCTCGGAAAATAATAAATAAACAACCCCAAGCTCTGTTATTTTCAAAAATACATATACAACCCTTAGCTGAATCTCGGAAAATAATACAAATACACCCCCAAGCTTTGTTATTTTCAATAATACAAATACAACCCTTAGCTGTATCTCGGAAAATGATACAAATACACCTCCAAGCTGTGTTATTTTCAAAAATAGAAATAAAACCCAAAGCTGTATCTCGGAAAATAATACAAAAACACACCCAAGCTGTGTTATTTAAAAAAATAAAAATACAACCCTTACCTTTATCTCGGAAAATAATAAAAATACACCCACAAGCTCTGTTATTTTCAAAAATACAAATACAACCCATGGCTGTATCTCGGAAAATAATACAAATACACCCCAAAGCTGTGTTATTTTCAAAAATACAAATACAGCTCTTAGCTGTATCCTCAGAAAATAATACAAATACACACCCAAGCACGTTTATTTTCAAAAATACAAATACAAACCTTAGCTGTATCTCAGAAAATAATATAAATACACCCCAAAGCTGTGTTAATTTCAAAAATACAAATACAACCCTCAGCTGTATCTCAGAAAATAATAAAAATACACCCCCAAGTTGTGTTATTTTCAAAAATACAAATACAACACTTAGCTGTATCTCGGAAAATAATAAAAATACATGCCCAATCTGCGTTATTTTCAAAAATACAAATAAAACCCACAGCTGTATCTTGGAAAATAATACAAATACACCCCAAAGCTGTGTTATTTTCAAAAATACAAATAAAGCACTTAGCTATATCTCAGAAAATAATACAAAAACACCCTCAAGCTGTGTTATTTTGCAAAATACATATACAACCCTGAGCTCTATCTCGGAAAATAATACAAATACACCGCGAAGCTGTGTTATTTTCAAAAATACAAATACAACCCAAAGCTGTATCTTGGAAAATAATACAAATACATTCCAAAACTGTGTTATTTTCTAAAATACAAATCCAACCCTGAGCTGTATCTCGAAAAATAATACAAATACACCACCGAGCTGTGTTATTTTCAAAAATACAAATACAACCCTGAGCTCTATCTCGGAATATAATACAAATACACCCCCAAGCTGCGTTATTTTCAAAAATACACATACAACCCTTAGCTGTATCTCGGAAAATAATACAAATACACCCCCAAGCTGTGTTATTTTGAAAAATACAAATACAACCCTTAGCTGTATCTCGAAAAATAATACAAATACACCCCCAAGTTGTGTTATTTTCAAAAATACAAATACAACACTTAGCTGTATATCGAAAAATAATGCAAATACACCCGCAAGCTGTGTTATTTTCAAAAATACAAACACCACCCTTAGCTGTATCTCGGAAAATAATACAAATACACACCCAAGTTCTGTTATTTTCAATAATACAAATACAACCCTTAGCTGTATCTCGGAAAATGATACAAATACACCCCCAAGCTGTGTTATTTTCAAAAATACAAATACAATCCTTAACTGTATCTCGAAAAATAATACAAATACACCCCCAAGCTGTGTTATTTTCAAAAAAATACAAATACAACCCTTAGCTGCATCTCGGAAAATAATACAAATACACCCCCAAGCTGTGTTATTTTTGAAAATACAAATACAACCCTGAGCTGTATCTCGGAAAATAATACAAAAACACCCCCAAGCTGTGTTATTTTCCAAAATACAAATACAACCCATAGCTGTATCTTGGAAAATAATACAAATACACCCCCAGGCTGTGTTATTTTCAAAAATATAAATACAACCCTGAACTGTATCTCGAATAATAAAAGAAATACACACCCAAGCTTTGTTATTGTCAAAAATACAAATACAACCCTGAGCTGTAACTCCGAAAATAATACAAAAACACCCCCAATCTGCGTTATTTTCAAAAATAAAAATACAACCCTTACCTGTATCTCGGAAAATAATAAAAATACACCCCCAAGCTCTGTTATTTCCAAAATACAAATACAACCCAAAGCTGTATCTCGGAAAATAATACAAATACACCCCCAATCTTTGTTATTTTCAATAATCAAATACAATCGATAGCTTTATCTCGGAAAATACTACAAGTACATCCACAAAATATGTTATTTTGAAAAATGCAAATACAACCCTTAGCTGTATCTTTGAAAATAACACAAATACACCCCCATGTGCGGTTATTTTCAAAAATACAAACACAACCCTTAGCTGTATCTCGGAAAATAATACAAATACTCCCCAAAGCACTGTTAATTTCAAGAACACAAATACAACCCACAGCTCTATCTCGGAAAATAATACAAATACCCCCCCAAGCTGTGTTATTTTCAAAAATACAAATAAAACCCATAGCTGTATCTCGGAAAATAATACAAATACACCCCAAGCTGTGTTATTTTCAAAAACACAAATACAACCCTTAGCTGTATCTAGGAAAATAATACAAATCAACTCCCAAGCTGTGTTATTTTCAAAAATACAAATACAACCCTGAGCTGTAACTCGGAAAATAATACAAATACAGCCCCAAGCTGTGTTATTTTCAAAAATACATATACATCCCTGAGCTGTATCTCGGAAAATAATAAATAAACAACCCCAAGCTCTGTTATTTTCAAAAATACATATACAACCCTTAGCTGAATCTCGGAAAATAATACAAATACACCCCCAAGCTTTGTTATTTTCAATAATACAAATACAACCCTTAGCTGTATCTCGGAAAATGATACAAATAAACCTCCAAGCTGTGTTATTTTCAAAAATAGAAATAAAACCCAAAGCTGTATCTCGGAAAATAATACAAAAACACACCCAAGCTGTGTTATTTAAAAAAATAAAAATACAACCCTTACCTTTATCTCGGAAAATAATAAAAATACACCCCCAAGCTCTGTTATTTTCAAAAATACAAATACAACCCATGGCTGTATCTCGGAAAATAATACAAATACACCCCAAAGCTGTGTTATTTTCAAAAATACAAATACAGCTCTTAGCTGTATCCTCAGAAAATAATACAAATACACACCCAAGCACGTTTATTTTCAAAAATACAAATACAAACCTTAGCTGTATCTCAGAAAATAATATAAATACACCCCAAAGCTGTGTTAATTTCAAAAATACAAATACAACCCTCAGCTGTATCTCAGAAAATAATAAAAATACACCCCCAAGTTGTGTTATTTTCAAAAATACAAATACAACACTTAGCTGTATCTCGGAAAATAATAAAAATACATGCCCAATCTGCGTTATTTTCAAAAATACAAATAAAACCCACAGCTGTATCTTGGAAAATAATACAAATACACCCCAAAGCTGTGTTATTTTCAAAAATACAAATAAAGCACTTAGCTATATCTCAGAAAATAATACAAAAACACCCTCAAGCTGTGTTATTTTGCAAAATACATATACAACCCTGAGCTCTATCTCGGAAAATAATACAAATACACCGCGAAGCTGTGTTATTTTCAAAAATACAAATACAACCCAAAGCTGTATCTTGGAAAATAATACAAATACATTCCAAAACTGTGTTATTTTCTAAAATACAAATCCAACCCTGAGCTGTATCTCGAAAAATAATACAAATACACCACCGAGCTGTGTTATTTTCAAAAATACAAATACAACCCTGAGCTCTATCTCGGAATATAATACAAATACACCCCCAAGCTGCGTTATTTTCAAAAATACACATACAACACTTAGCTGTATCTCGGAAAATAATACAAATACAAACCCAAGCTGTGTTATTTTGAAAAATACAAATACAACCCTTAGCTGTATCTCGAAAAATAATACAAATACACCCCCAAGTTGTGTTATTTTCAAAAATACAAATACAACACTTAGCTGTATATCGAAAAATAATGCAAATACACCCGCAAGCTGTGTTATTTTCAAAAATACAAACACCACCCTTAGCTGTATCTCGGAAAATAATACAAATACACACCCAAGTTCTGTTATTTTCAATAATACAAATACAACCCTTAGCTGTATCTCGGAAAATGATACAAATACACCCACAAGCTGTGTTATTTTTAAAAATAGAAATAAAACCCTTAGCTGTATCTCGGAAAAAAATACAAATACACCCTCAAGCTGTGTTATTTTCAAAAATACAAATACAACCCTTTGCTGTATCTCAGAAAATAATACAAATACACCCCCAAGATGTGTTATTTTCAAAAATACATATACAACCCTTAGCTGTATCTCGGAAAATAATACAAATACTCCCCCAAGCTCTGTTAATTTCAAATACACAAATACAACCCACAGCTCCATCTCGGAAAATAATACAAATACACCCCCAAGCTGTGTTATTTTCAAAAATACAAATACAACCCTGAGCTGTAACTCGGAAAATAATACAAAAACACCCCCTAGCGGTGTTATTTTCAAAAATACAAATACAACCCTGAGCTGTATCTCGGAAAACAATACACAAACACCCCGAAGCTGTGTTATTTTCAATAATACAAATACAAACCTTAGCTGTATCTCCGAAAATAATACAAATACACCACCAAGCTGTGTTATTTTCAAAAACACAAATACAACCCTTAGCTGTATCTCGGAAAACGATACAAATACACCCCAAAGCTGTGTTATTTTAAAAAATAGAAATAAAACCCATAGCTCTATCTCGGAAAATAATACAAATACACCCCCAAGCTGTGTTATTTTCAAAAATACAAATACAACCCTTAGCTGTATGTCGGAAAATAATACAAATACACCCCCAAGCTGTGTTATTTTCAAAAATAGAAATAAAACCCAAAGCTGTATCTGGGAAAATAATAAAAATACACCCACAATCTGCGTTGTTTTCAAAAATACAAATAAAACCCACAGCTGTATCTTGGAAAATAATACAAATACACACCAAAGCTGTGTTATTTTCAAAAATACAAATAAAGCCCTTAGCAATATCTCAGAAAATAATACAAATACACCCCCAAGCTCGTTTGTTTCCAAAAATACAAATACAACCCTTAGCTGTATCTCGGAAAATAATACAAATACACCCCCAAGCTCTGTTATTTTCAAAAATACATATACAACCCATAACTGTATCTCGGAAAATAATACAAATACACCCACAAGCTGTGTTATTTTCAAAAATACAAATACAACCCTTACCTGTATCTCGGAAAATAATACAAATACACCCACAAGCTGTGTTATTTTCAAAAATACAAATACAACCGTGAGCTCTAACTCAGAAAATAATACAAAGACACCCCCAAGCAGTGTTATTTTCAAAAATACATGTAAATCACTGAGCTGTATCTTGGAAACTAATACAAAAACACCCCCAAGCTGTATCATTTTCAAAAATACAAATACAACCCTTAGCTGTATCTCGGAAAATAATAAAAATACACCCCCAAGCTCTGTAATTTTCAATAAAACAAATACAACCCTTAGCTGTATCTCGGAAAATGATACAAATACACCCACAAGCTGTGTTATTTTCAAAAATAAAAATAAAACACTTAGCTGTATCTCAGCAAATAATACAAATACAACCCCAAGCTGTGCTATTTTCAAAAATACAAATACAACCCTTAGCTGTATCTCGGAAAATAATATAAATACACCCCCAAGCGGT
This sequence comes from Saimiri boliviensis, assembly GCF_048565385.1. Lineage (NCBI taxonomy): Eukaryota > Metazoa > Chordata > Mammalia > Primates > Cebidae > Saimiri > Saimiri boliviensis. The sequence continues at coordinate 122,413,694 of NC_133459.1, read as the reverse complement.
GTTATTTTCAAAAATACAAATACAACCCTTAGCTGTATCTCAGAAAATAATACAAATACACCCACAAGCTGTGTTATTTTCAAAAATACAAATACAAGTCTGAGCTGTAACTCGGAAAATAATACAAATACACCCCGAAGCTGTGTTATTTTCAAAAATACAAATACAACCCTGAGCTGTATATCGGAAAATAAAATAAAAACACCCCCAAGCTGTGTTATTTTCAAAAATACAAATACAACCCTTAGCTGTATCTCGGAAAATAATACACATACACCCCCAAGCTCTATTATTTTCAATAATACAAATACAACCCTTAGCTGTACCTCCGAAAATAATACAAATAAACCCCCAACCAGTTTTATTTTCAAAAATAAAATACAACCCTTAGCTGGTATCTCGGAAAACAATGCAAATACACCCCCAAGCTGTGTTATTTCCAAAAATACAAATACAACCCTTAGCTGTGTCTCGGAAAATAATACAAGTACACCCACAAGCTGTGTTATTTTCAAAAATACAAATACAACTGTTAGCTGTATCTCGGAAAATTATACAAATACACCGCCAAGTTGCGTAATTTTCAAAAATACAATACAACCCTTAGCTGTATCTCGGAAAATAATACAAATACATCCCCAAGAGCTGTTATTTTCAAAAATACAAATATAACCCTTAGATTTGTCTCGGAAAATAAAACAAATGCACCCCCAAGCTGCGTTATTTTCAAAAATGCAAATACAACCCATAGCTGTATCTCGGAAAATAATACAAATACACCCCAAAGCTGTGTTATTTTCCAAAGTACAAATAAAACCCTGAGCTGTATCACGGAAAATAATACAAATACACCCCCAAGCTGTGTTATTTTCAAAAATACAAAGGCAAACCTTAGCTGTATCTCAGAAAATAATATAAATACACCCCCAAGCTGTGTTATTTTCAAAAATACAAATACAACCCTTAGCTGTATCTCAGAAAATAATAAAAATACACCCCCAAGATGCGTTATTTTCAAAAATACAAATACAACCCTTAGCTTTATATCAGAAAATAATAAAAATACACCCCCAATCTGCGTTATTTTCAAAAATACAAATACAACCCACAGCTGTATCTTGGAAAATAATACAAATACACCCCAAAGCTGTGTTATTTTCAAAAATACAAATACAACCCTTAGCTATATCTCAGAAAATAATACAAATACACCCACAGGCTCGTTTATTTTCAAAAATACAAATACAACCCTTAGCTGTATCCCGGAAAATAATACAAATACACCCCCAAGCTGTGTTATTTTGCAAAATACAAATACAACCCTGAGCTCTATCTCAGAAAATAATACAAATACACCACCAAGCTGTGTTATTTTCAAAAATACAAATACAACACATAGTTGTATCTTGGAAAATAATACAAATACATTCCGAAGCTGTGTATTTTCTAAAATACAAATACAACCCTTAGCTGTATCTCGAAAAATAATACAAATAAACCACCGAGCTGTGTTATTTTCAAAAATACAAATACAACCCTTAGCTGTATCTCGGAAAATAATACAAATACACACCCAAGTTCTGTTATATTCAATAATACAAATACAACCCTTAGCTATATCTCGGAAAACAATACAAATACACCCCAAAGATGTGTTATTTTAAAAAATAGAAATAAAACCCATAGCTCTATCTCGGAAAATAATACAAATACACCCACAAGCTGTGTTATTTTCAAAAATACAAATACAACCCTTAGCTGTATCTCGGAAAATAATACAAATACACCCCTAAGCTCTGTTATTTTCAATAATACAAGTACAACCCTTTGCTGTATCTCGGAAAATAATACAAATACACCCCCAAGCTGTGTTATTTTCAAAAATAGAAATAAAACCCAAAGCTCTATCTCGGAAAATAATACAAATACACCCCCAAGCTGTATTATTTTCAACAATACAAATAGAGCCCTTAGCTTTATCTCAGAAAATAATACAAATACACCCCAAAGATCGTTTATTTTCAACAATAAAACTACAACTATTAGCTATATCTCGGAAAATAATACAAATACACCCCCAAGCTGTGTTATTTTCAAAAATACAAATACAACTCAGCTGTATCTCGGAAAATAATACAAATACACCCCCAAGCTGTGCTATTTTCCAAAATACAAATAAAACCCTGAGCTGTATCTAGGATAATAATAGAAATACACCCACATGCTGTTTTATTTTCAAAAATACAAATACAACCCATAGCTGTATCTCGGAAAATAACACAAATACACCCCCAAGCTATGTTATTTTCAAAAATGCAAATACAATCCTTAGCTGTATCTTGGAAAATAATACAAACACACCAACAAGCTGTGTTATTTTAAAAATACAAATAAAACCCTGAGCTGTAACTCGGAAAATAATACAAATACACCCCCTAGCGGTGTTATTTTCAACAATACAAATACAACCCTGAGCTGTATCTCGGAAAATAATACAAAAACCCCCACAAGCTGTGTTATTTTCAAAAATACAAATATAGGCCTTAGCTGTATCTCGGAAAATAATACAAATACACCCCCAAGCTCTGTTATTTTCAATAATAAAAATACAACCCTGAGCTGTATCGCGGAAAATAATACAAATACACCCCCAAGCTGTGTTATTTTCAAAAATACAAATAAAACCCTTAGCTGTATGTCAGAAAATAATAAAAATACACCCTCAAAATGTGTTATTTTCAAAAATACAAATACAACCCTTAGCTGTATCTCGGAAAATAATTCAAATACACCCCCAAGCTGTGTCATTTTCAAAAATACAAATGCAACCCTGAGCTGTAACTCGGAAAATAATAAAAATAAAACTACAAGCTGTGTTATTTTCAAAAATACAAATACCACCCTGAGCAGTATCTCGGAAAATAATTAAAAAAGTACCCCGAAGCTGTGTTTTTTTCAAAAATACAAATACAACCCTTAGCTGTATCTCGGAAAATAATAAAAATACACACCCAATCTGCGTTATTTTCAAAAATACAAATACAACCCACAGCTGTATCTTGGAAAATAATACAAATACACACGAAAGCTGTGTTATTTTCAAAAATACAAATAAAGCCCTTAGCTATATCTTAGAAAATAATACAAATACACCCACAAGCTCGTTTATTTTCAAAAATACAAATACAACCCTTAACTGTATCCCGGAAAATAATAGAAATACACCCACAAGCTGTGTTATTTTGCAAAATACAAATAGAACCCTGAGCTCTATCTCGGAAAATAATACAAATACACCACCAAGCTGTGTTATTTACAAAAATAAAAATAAACCCCATAGCTGTATCTCGGAAAATAATACAAATACACCCCAACACTGTGTTATTTTCTAAAATACATATACAACCCTGAGCTGTATCTCGGAAAATAATACAAATACACACCCAAGCTGTGTTATTTTCAAAAATACAAATACAACCATTAGCTGTATATCAGAAAATAATACAAATACACCCCAAAGCTCTGTTATTTTCAGTAATACAAATACAACCCTTAGCTGTATCTCGGAAAATCATACAAATACACCCACAATCTGTGTTATTTTCAAAAATCAAATACAACCGTTAGCTTTATCTCAGAAAATAATACAAGTACACCCACAAGACATGTTATTTTCAAAAATGCAAATACAACCCTTAGCTGTATCTTTGAAAATAATACAAATACACCACCAAGCTGTGTTATTTTCAAAAATACAAATAAAACCCTGAGTTGTATCTTGGAAAATAATTATAAAATAACCCCAACTGTTTTATTTTCAAAAATACAAATACAACCCTTAGCTGTATCTCGGAAAATAATACAAATACACCCCAAATTTCTGTTATTTTCAATAATACAAATACAAACCTTAGCTGTATCACGGAAAATAATACAAATACACCCCCAAGCTGTGTTATTTTCAAAAATACAAAGGCAAACCTTAGCTGTATCTCAGAAAATAATATAAATACACCCCCAAGCTGTGTTATTTTCAAAAATACAAATACAACCCTTAGCTGTATCTCAGAAAATAATAAAAATACACCCCCAAGATGCGTTATTTTCAAAAATACAAATACAACCCTTAGCTTTATATCAGAAAATAATAAAAATACACCCCCAATCTGCGTTATTTTCAAAAATACAAATACAACCCACAGCTGTATCTTGGAAAATAATACAAATGCACCCCAAAGCTGTGTTATTTTCAAAAATACAAATACAACCCTTAGCTATATCTCAGAAAATAATACAAATACACCCACAGGCTCGTTTATTTTCAAAAATACAAATACAACCCTTAGCTGTATCCCGGAAAATAATACAAATACACCCCCAAGCTGTGTTATTTTGCAAAATACAAATACAACCCTAAGCTCTATCTCAGAAAATAATACAAATACACCACCAAGCTGTGTTATTTTCAAAAATACAAATACAACACATAGTTGTATCTTGGAAAATAATACAAATACATTCCGAAGCTGTGTATTTTCTAAAATACAAATACAACCCTTAGCTGTATCTCGAAAAATAATACAAATAAACCACCGAGCTGTGTTATTTTCAAAAATACAAATACAACCCTTAGCTGTATCTCGGAAAGTAATACAAATAAACCCCCAAGCTGTGTTATTTTCAAAAATACAAATATAACCCTGAGCTGTATCTCGGAATATAATACAAATACACACCCAGCTGCGTTCTTTTCAAAAATACAAATACAACCCTTAGCTGTATCTCGGAAAATAATACAAATACGCCCCCAAGCTGTGTTATTTTCCAAAATACAAATACAAACCTTATCTGTATCTGGGAAAATAATACAAATACACCCCCAAGCTGTGTTATTTTCAAAAATACAAATACAACCATTAGCTGTATCTCGGAAAATAATACAAATACACCCCAAAGCTGCGTTATTTTCAAAAATACAAATACAACCCTTAGCTGTATCTCGGAAAATAATACAAATACACACCCAAGTTCTGTTATTTTCAATAATACAAATACAACCCTTAGCTATATCTCGGAAAACAATACAAATACACCCCAAAGATGTGTTATTTTAAAAAATAGAAATAAAACCCATAGCTCTATCTCGGAAAATAATACAAATACACCCACAAGCTGTGTTATTTTCAAAAATACAAATACAACCCTTAGCTGTATCTCGGAAAATAATACAAATACACCCCTAAGCTCTGTTATTTTCAATAATACAAGTACAACCCTTTGCTGTATCTCGGAAAATAATACAAATACACCCCCAAGCTGTGTTATTTTCAAAAATAGAAATAAAACCCAAAGCTCTATCTCGGAAAATAATACAAATACACCCCCAAGCTGTATTATTTTCAACAATACAAATAGAGCCCTTAGCTTTATCTCAGAAAATAATACAAATACACCCCAAAGATCGTTTATTTTCAACAATAAAACTACAACTCTTAGCTATATCTCGGAAAATAATACAAATACACCCCCAAGCTGTGTTATTTTCAAAAATACAAATACAACTCAGCTGTATCTCGGAAAATAATACAAATACACCCCCAAGCTGTGCTATTTTCCAAAATACAAATAAAACCCTGAGCTGTATCTAGGATAATAATAGAAATACACCCACATGCTGTTTTATTTTCAAAAATACAAATACAACCCATAGCTGTATCTCGGAAAATAACACAAATACACCCCCAAGCTATGTTATTTTCAAAAATGCAAATACAATCCTTAGCTGTATCTTGGAAAATAATACAAACACACCAACAAGCTATGTTATTTTAAAAATACAAATAAAACCCTGAGCTGTAACTCGGAAAATAATACAAATACACCCCATAGCGGTGTTATTTTCAACAATACAAATACAACCCTGAGCTGTATCTCGGAAAATAATACAAAAACCCCCACAAGCTGTGTTATTTTCAAAAATACAAACACAGGCCTTAGCTGTATCTCGGAAAATAATACAAATACACCCCAAAGCTCTGTTATTTTCAATAATAAAAATACAACCCTGAGCTGTATCGCGGAAAATAATACAAATACACCCCCAAGCTGTGTTATTTTCAAAAATACAAATAAAACCCTTAGCTGTATGTCAGAAAATAATAAAAATACACCCTCAAAATGTGTTATTTTCAAAAATACAAATACAACCCTTAGCTGTATCTCGGAAAATAATTCAAATACACCCCCAAGCTGTGTCATTTTCAAAAATACAAATGCAACCCTGAGCTGTAACTCGGAAAATAATAAAAATAAAACTACAAGCTGTGTTATTTTCAAAAATACAAATACCACCCTGAGCAGTATCTCGGAAAATAATTAAAAAAGTACCCCGAAGCTGTGTTTTTTTCAAAAATACAAATACAACCCTTAGCTGTATCTCGGAAAATAATAAAAATACACACCCAATCTGCGTTATTTTCAAAAATACAAATACAACCCACAGCTGTATCTTGGAAAATAATACAAATACACACGAAAGCTGTGTTATTTTCAAAAATACAAATAAAGACCTTAGCTATATCTTAGAAAATAATACAAATACACCCACAAGCTCGCTTATTTTCAAAAATACAAATACAACCCTTAACTGTATCCCGGAAAATAATAGAAATACACCCACAAGCTGTGTTATTTTGCAAAATACAAATAGAACCCTGAGCTCTATCTCGGAAAATAATACAAATACACCACCAAGCTGTGTTATTTACAAAAATAAAAATAAACCCCATAGCTGTATCTCGGAAAATAATACAAATACACCCCAACGCTGTGTTATTTTCTAAAATACATATACAACCCTGAGCTGTATCTCGGAAAATAATACAAATACACCCCCAAGCTGTGTTATTTTCAAAAATACAAATACAACCATTAGCTGTATCTCAGAAAATAATACAAATACACCCCAAAGCTCTGTTATTTTCAGTAATACAAATACAAACCTTAGCTGTATCTCGGAAAATAATACAAATACACCACCAAGCTGTGTTATTTTCAAAAATACAAATACAACCCTTAGCTGTATCTCGGAAAATAATACAAATACACCCACAATCTGTGTTATTTTCAAAAATCAAATACAACCTATAGCTTTATCTCAGAAAATAATACAAGTACACCCACAAGACATGTTATTTTCAAAAATGCAAATACAACCCTTAGCTGTATCTTTGAAAATAATACAAATACACCACCAAGCTGTGTTATTTTCAAAAATACAAATAAAACCCTGAGTTGCATCTTGGAAAATAATTATAAAATAACCCCAACTGTTTTATTTTCAAAAATACAAATACAACCCTTAGCTGTATCTCGGAAAATAATACAAATACACCCCAAATTTCTGTTATTTTCAATAATACAAATACAAACCTTAGCTGTATCTCGGAAAATAATACAAATACACCCGCAAGCTGTGTTATTTTCAAAAATACAAATACAACCATTAGATGTATCTCGGAAAATAATACAAATACACCCCAAAGCTGCGTTATTTTCAAAAATACAAACACCACCCTTAGCTGTATCTCGGAAAATAATACAAATACACACCCAAGTTCTGTTATTTTCAATAATAGAAATACAACCCTTAGCTGTATCTCGGAAAATGATACAAATACACCCCCAAGCTGTGTTATTTTTAAAAATAGAAATAAAACCCTTAGCTGTATCTCGGAAAAAAATACAAATACACCCTCAAGCTGTGTTATTTTCAAAAATACAAATACAACCCTTTGCTGTATCTCAGAAAATAATACAAATACACCCCCAAGATGTGTTATTTTCAAAAATACAAATACAACCCTTAGCTGTATCTCGGAAAATAATACAAATACTCCCCCAAGCTCTGTTAATTTCAAAAACACAAATACAACCCACAGCTCCATCTCGGAAAATAATACAAATACACCCCCAAGCTGTGTTATTTTCAAAAATACAAATACAACCCTGAGCTGTAACTCAGAAAATAATACAAAAACACCCCCTAGCGGTGTTATTTTCAAAAATACAAATACAACCCTGAGCTGTATCTCGGAAAACAATACACAAACACCCCGAAGCTGTGTTATTTTCAAAAATACAAATACAACCCTTAGCTGTATCTCGGAAAATAATACAAATACACCCCAAATTTCTGTTATTTTCAATAATACAAATACAAACCTTAGCTGTATCTCCGAAAATAATACAAATACACCACCAAGCTGTGTTATTTTCAAAAACACAAATACAACCCTTAGCTGTATCTCGGAAAACGATACAAATACACCCCAAAGCTGTGTTATTTTAAAAAATAGAAATAAAACCCATAGCTCTATCTCGGAAAATAATACAAATACACCCCCAAGCTGTGTTATTTTCAAAAATACAAATACAACCCTTAGCTGTATCTCGGAAAATAATACAAATACACCCCTAAGCTCTGTTATTTTCAATAATACAAATACAACCCTTAGCTGTATCTCGGAAAATAATACAAATACACCCCCAAGCTGTGTTATTTTAAAAAATAGAAATAAAACCCAAAGCTGTATCTGGGAAAATAATAAAAATACACCCCCAATCTGCGTTGTTTTCAAAAATACAAATAAAACCCACAGCTGTATCTTGGAAAATAATACAAATACACACCAAAGCTGTGTTATTTTCAAAAATACAAATAAAGCCCTTAGCAATATCTCAGAAAATAATACAAATACACCCCCAAGCTCGTTTGTTTCCAAAAATACAAATACAACCCTTAGCTGTATCTCGGAAAATAATACAAATACACCCCCAAGCTCTGTTATTTTCAAAAATACATGTACAACCCATAACTGTATCTCGGAAAATAATACAAATACACCCACAAGCTGTGTTATTTTCAAAAATACAAATACAACCCTTACCTGTATCTCGGAAAATAATACAAATACACCCACAAGCTGTGTTATTTTCAAAAATACAAATACAACCGTGAGCTCTAACTCAGAAAATAATACAAAGACACCCCCAAGCAGTGTTATTTTCAAAAATACATGTAAATCCCTGAGCTGTATCTTGGAAACTAATACAAAAACACCCCCAAGCTGTATCATTTTCAAAAATACAAATACAACCCTTAGCTGTATCTCGGAAAATAATACAAATACACCCCCAAGCTCTGTAATTTTCAATAAAACAAATACAACCCTTAGCTGTATCTCGGAAAATGATACAAATACACCCACAAGCTGTGTTATTTTCAAAAATAAAAATAAAACACTTAGCTGTATCTCAGCAAATAATACAAATACAACCCCAAGCTGTGCTATTTTCAAAAATACAAATACAACCCTTAGCTGTATCTCGGAAAATAATATAAATACACCCCCAAGCGGTGTTATTTTCAAAAATACAAATACAACCCTTAGCTGTATCTCAGAAAATAATACAAATACACCCACAAGCTGTGTTATTTTCAAAAATACAAATACAAGTCTGAGCTGTAACTCGGAAAATAATACAAATACACCCCGAAGCTGTGTTATTTTCAAAAATACAAATACAACCCTGAGCTGTATATCGGAAAATAAAATAAAAACACCCCCAAGCTGTGTTATTTTCAAAAATACAAATACAACCCTTAGCTGTATCTCGGAAAATAATACACATACACCCCCAAGCTCTATTATTTTCAATAATACAAATACAACCCTTAGCTGTACCTCCGAAAATAATACAAATAAACCCCCAACCAGTTTTATTTTCAAAAATAAAATACAACCCTTAGCTGTATCTCGGAAAACAATGCAAATACACCCCCAAGCTGTGTTATTTCCAAAAATACAAATACAACCCTTAGCTGTGTCTCGGAAAATAATACAAGTACACCCACAAGCTGTGTTATTTTCAAAAATACAAATACAACTGTTAGCTGTATCTCGGAAAATTATACAAATACACCGCCAAGTTGCGTAATTTTCAAAAATACAATACAACACTTAGCTGTATCTCGGAAAATAATACAAATACATCCCCAAGAGCTGTTATTTTCAAAAATACAAATATAACCCTTAGATTTGTCTCGGAAAATAAAACAAATGCACGCCCAAGCTGCGTTATTTTCAAAAATGCAAATACAACCCATAGCTGTATCTCGGAAAATAATACAAATACACCCCAAAGCTGTGTTATTTTCCAAAGTACAAATAAAACCCTGAGCTGTATCACGGAAAATAATACAAATACACCCCCAAGCTGTGTTATTTTCAAAAATACAAAGGCAAACCTTAGCTGTATCTCAGAAAATAATATAAATACACCTCCAAGCTGTGTTATTTTCAAAAATACAAATACAACCCTTAGCTGTATCTCAGAAAATAATAAAAATACACCCCCAAGATGCGTTATTTTCAAAAATACAAATACAACCCTTAGCTTTATATCAGAAAATAATAAAAATACACCCCCAATCTGCGTTATTTTCAAAAATACAAATACAACCCACAGCTGTATCTTGGAAAATAATACAAATACACCCACAGGCTCGTTTATTTTCAAAAATACAAATACAACCCTTAGCTGTATCCCGGAAAATAATACAAATACACCCCCAAGCTGTTTTATTTTGCAAAATACAAATACAACCCTGAGCTCTATCTTAGAAAATAATACAAATACACCATCAAGCTGTGTTATTTTCAAAAATACAAATACAAACCTTAGCTGTATCTCGGAAAATAATACAAATAAACCACCGAGCTGTGTTATTTTCAAAAATACAAATACAATCCTTAGCTGTATCTCGGAAAGTATTACAAATAAACCCCCAAGCTGTGTTATTTTCAAAAATACAAATATAACCCTGAGCTGTATCTCGGAATATAATACAAATACACACCCAGCTGCGTTCTTTTCAAAAATACAAATACAACCCTTAGCTGTATCTCGGAAAATAATACAAATACGCCCCCAAGCTGTGTTATTTTCCAAAATACAAATACAAACCTTATCTGTATCTGGGAAAATAATACAAATACACCCCCAAGCTGTGTTATTTTCAAAAATACAAATACAACCATTAGCTGTATCTCGGAAAATAATACAAATACACCCCAAAGCTGCGTTATTTTCAAAAATACAAATACAACCCTTAGCTGTATCTCGGAAAATAATACAAATACACACCCAAGTTCTGTTATTTTCAATAATACAAATACAACCCTTAGCTATATCTCGGAAAACAATACAAATACACCCCAAAGATGTGTTATTTTAAAAAATAGAAATAAAACCCATAGCTCTATCTCGGAAAATAATACAAATACACCCACAAGCTGTGTTATTTTCAAAAATACAAATACAACCCTTAGCTGTATCTCGGAAAATAATACAAATTCACCCCTAAGCTCTGTTATTTTCAATAATACAAGTACAACCCTTTGCTGTATCTCGGAAAATAATACAAATACACCCCCAAGCTGTGTTATTTTCAAAAATAGAAATAAAACCCAAAGCTGTATCTCGGAAAATAATACAAATACACCCCCAAGCTGTATTATTTTCAACAATACAAATAGAGCCCTTAGCTTTATCTCAGAAAATAATACAAATACACCCCAAAGATCGTTTATTTTCAACAATAAAACTACAACTCTTAGCTATATCTCGGAAAATAATACAAATACACCCCCAAGCTGTGTTATTTTCAAAAATACAAATACAACTCAGCTGTATCTCGGAAAATAATACAAATACACCCCCAAGCTGTGCTATTTTCCAAAATACAAATAAAACCCTGAGCTGTAACTAGGATAATAATAGAAATACACCCACATGCTGTTTTATTTTCAAAAATACAAATACAACCCATAGCTGTATCTCGGAAAATAACACAAATACACCCCCAAGCTATGTTATTTTCAAAAATGCAAATACAATCCTTAGCTGTATCTTGGAAAATAATACAAACACACCAACAAGCTGTGTTATTTTAAAAATACAAATAAAACCCTGAGCTGTAACTCGGAAAATAATACAAATACACACCCTAGCGGTGTTATTTTCAACAATACAAATACAACCCTGAGCTGTATCTCGGAAAATAATACAAAAACCCCCACAAGCTGTGTTATTTTCAAAAATACAAATACAGGCCTTAGCTGTATCTCGGAAAATAATACAAATACACCCCCAAGCTCTGTTATTTTCAATAATAAAAATACAACCCTGAGCTGTATCGCGGAAAATAATACAAATACACCCCCAAGCTGTGTTATTTTCAAAAATACAAATAAAACCCTTAGCTGTATGTCAGAAAATAATAAAAATACACCCTCAAAATGTGTTATTTTCAAAAATACAAATACAACCCTTAGCTGTATCTCGGAAAATAATTCAAATACACCCCCAAGCTGTGTCATTTTCAAAAATACAAATGCAACCCTGAGCTGTAACTCGGAAAATAATAAAAATAAAACTACAAGCTGTGTTATTTTCAAAAATACAAATACCACCCTGAGCAGTATCTCGGAAAATAATTTAAAAAGTACCCCGAAGCTGTGTTTTTTTCAAAAATACAAATACAACCCTTAGCTGTATCTCGGAAAATAATAAAAATACACACCCAATCTGCGTTATTTTCAAAAATACAAATACAACCCACAGCTGTATCTTGGAAAATAATACAAATACACACGAAAGCTGTGTTATTTTCAAAAATACAAATAAAGCCCTTAGCTATATCTTAGAAAATAATACAAATACACCCACAAGCTCGTTTATTTTCAAAAATACAAATACAACCCTTAACTGTATCCCGGAAAATAATAGAAATACACCCACAAGCTGTGTTATTTTGCAAAATACAAATAGAACCCTGAGCTCTATCTCGGAAAATAATACAAATACACCACCAAGCTGTGTTATTTACAAAAAAAAAAATAAACCCCATAGCTGTATCTCGGAAAATAATACAAATACACCCCAACGCTGTGTTATTTTCTAAAATACATATACAACCCTGAGCTGTATCTCGGAAAATAATACAAATACACGCCCAAGCTGTGTTATTTTCAAAAATACAAATACAACCATTAGCTGTATCTCAGAAAATAATACAAATACACCCCAAAGCTCTGTTATTTTCAGTAATACAAATACAAACCTTAGCTGTATCTCGGAAAATAATACAAATACACCACCAAGCTGTGTTATTTTCAAAAATACAAATACAACCCTTAGCTGTATCTCGGAAAATAATACAAATACACCCACAATCTGTGTTATTTTCAAAAATCAAATACAACCTATAGCTTTATCTCAGAAAATAATACAAGTACACCCACAAGACATGTTATTTTCAAAAATGCAAATACAACCCTTAGCTGTATCTTTGAAAATAATACAAATACACCACCAAGCTGTGTTATTTTCAAAAATACAAATAAAACCCTGAGTTGTATCTTGGAAAATAATTATAAAATAACCCCAACTGTTTTATTTTCAAAAATACAAATACAACCCTTAGCTGTATCTCGGAAAATAATACAAATACACCCCAAATTTCTGTTATTTTCAATAATACAAATACAAACCTTAGCTGTATCTCGGAAAATAATACAAATACACCCAAAAGCTGTGTTATTTTCAAAAATACAAATACAACCCTGAGGTGTATCTCGGAAAATAATTCAAATACACAGCCAAGCTCTGTTATTTTCAAAAATACAAATACAACCCATAGCAGTATCTCGGAAAATAATACAAATACACCCCCAATCTGTGTTATTTTAAAAAATACAAATACAATCCTTAACTGTATCTCGAAAAATAATACAAATACACCCCCAAGCTGTGTTATTTTCAAAAAAATACAAATACAACCCTTAGCTGCATCTCGGAAAATAATACAAATACACCCCCAAGCTGTGTTATTTTCGAAAATACAAATACAACCCTGAGCTGTATCTCGGAAAATAATACAAAAACACCCCCAAGCTGTGTTATTTTTCAAAATATAAATACAACCCATAGCTGTATCTTGGAAAATAATACAAATACACACCCAGGCTGTGTTATTTTCAAAAATATAAATACAACCCTGAACTGTATCTCGAATAATAAAAGAAATACACACCCAAGCTTTGTTATTGTCAAAAATACAAATACAACCCTGAGCTGTAACTCCGAAAATAATACAAAAACACCCCCAATCTGTGTTATTTTCAAATATAAAAATACAACCCTTACCTGTATCTCGGAAAATAATAAAAATACACCCCCAAGCTCTGTTATTTCCAAAATACAAATACAACCGAAAGCTGTATCTCGGAAAATAATACAAATACACCCCCAATCTTTGTTATTTTCAATAGTCAAATACAATCGATAGCTTTATCTCCGAAAATACTACAAGTACATCCACAAAATATGTTATTTTGAAAAATGCAAATACAACACTTAGCTGTATCTTTGAAAATAACACAAATACACCCCCATGCGCGGTTATTTTCAAAAATACAAATACAACCATTAGCTGTATCTCGGAAAATAATACAAATACTCCCCAAAGGAATGTTAATTTCAAGTACACAAATACAACCCACAGCTCTATCTCGGAAAATAATACAAATACCCCCCCAAGCTGTGTTATTTTCAAAAATACAAATAAAACCCATAGCTGTATCTCGGAAAATAATACAAATACACCCCAAGCTGTGTTATTTTCAAAAACACAAATACAACCCTTAGCTGTATCTAGGAAAATAATACAAATCAACCCCCAAGCTGTGTTATTTTCAAAAATACAAATACAACCCTGAGCTGTAACTCGGAAAATAATACAAATACAGCCCCAAGCTGTGTTATTTTCAAAAATACATATACATCCCTGAGCTGTATCTCGGAAAATAATAAATAAACAACCCCAAGCTCTGTTATTTTCAAAAATACATATACAACCCTTAGCTGAATCTCGGAAAATAATACAAATACACCCCCAAGCTCTGTTATTTTCAATAATTCAAATACAACCCTTAGCTGTATCTCGGAAAATGATACAAATACACCTCCAAGCTGTGTTATTTTCAAAAATAGAAATAAAACCCAAAGCTGTATCTCGGAAAATAATACAAAAACACCCCCAAGCTGTGTTATTTTCAAAAATAAAAATACAACCCTTACCTTTATCTCGGAAAATAATAAAAATACACCCCCAAGCTCTGTTATTTTCAAAAATACAAATACAACCCATGGCTGTATCTCGGAAAATAATACAAATACACCCCAAAGCTGTGTTATTTTCAAAAATACAAATACAGCTCTTAGCTGTATCCTCAGAAAATAATACAAATACACACCCAAGCACGTTTATTTTCAAAAATACAAATACAAACCTTAGCTGTATCTCAGAAAATAATATAAATACACCCCAAAGCTGTGTTAATTTCAAAAATACAAATACAACCCTCAGCTGTATCTCAGAAAATAATAAAAATACACCCCCAAGTTGTGTTATTTTCAAAAATACAAATACAACACTTAGCTGTATCTCGGAAAATAATAAAAATACATGTCCAATCTGCGTTATTTTCAAAAATACAAATAAAACCCACAGCTGTATCTTGGAAAATAATACAAATACACCCCAAAGCTGTGTTATTTTCAAAAATACAAATAAAGCACTTAGCTATATCTCAGAAAATAATACAAATACACCCTCAAGCTGTGTTATTTTGCAAAATACATATAAAACCCTGAGCTCTATCTCGGAAAATAATACAAATACACCGCGAAGCTGTGTTATTTTCAAAAATACAAATACAACCCAAAGCTGTATCTTGGAAAATAATACAAATACATTCCAAAACTGTGTTATTTTCTAAAATACAAATCCAACCCTGAGCTGTATATCGAAAAATAATACAAATACACCACCGAGCTGTGTTATTTTCAAAAATACAAATACAACCCTGAGCTGTATCTCGGAATATAATACAAATACACCCCCAAGCTGCGTTATTTTCAAAAATACACATACAACCCTTAGCTGTATCTCGGAAAATAATACAAATACACCCCCAAGTTGTGTTATTTTAAAAAATACAAATACAACCCTTAGCTGTATCTCGGAAAATAATACAAATACACCCCCAAGCTGCGTTATTTTCAAAAATACAAATACAACCCTTAGCTGAATCTCGGAAAATAATACAAATACACCCCCAAGTTGTGTTATTTTCAAAAATACAAATACAACACTTAGCTGTATATCGAAAAATAATGCAAATACACACGCAAGCTGTGTTATTTTCAAAAATACAAATACAACCATTAGCTGTATCTCGGAAAATAATACAAATACACCCCAAAGCTGCGTTATTTTCAAAAATACAAACACCACCCTTAGCTGTATCTCGGAAAATAATACAAATACACACCCAAGTTCTGTTATTTTCAATAATACAAATACAACCCTTAGCTGTATCTCGGAAAATGATACAAATACACCCCCAAGCTGTGTTATTTTTAAAAATAGAAATAAAACCCTTAGCTGTATCTCGGAAAAAAATACAAATACACCCTCAAGCTGTGTTATTTTCAAAAATACAAATACAACCCTTTGCTGTATCTCAGAAAATAATACAAATACACCCCCAAGATGTGTTATTTTCAAAAATAAAAAACAACAATGAGTTGTAACTCGGAAAAAAATACAAATACACCCCCAAGCTGTATTATTTTCAAAAATACAAATACAACGCTTAGCTGTATCTCGGAAAATATTACAAATACACCCGCAAGCTGTGTTATTTTCCAAAATACAAATAAAACTCTGAGCTGTATCTCGGATAATAATAGAAATACACCACCAAGCTGTGTAATTTTCAAAAATACAAAGAAAACGCATAGCTGTATCTTGGAAAATAATACAAATAAACCCCCAAGCTGTGTTATTTTCAAAAATACAAATACAACCCTGAGCTGTATCTCGGATAATAATAGAAATACACCCCCAAGCAGTGTTATTTTCAATCTACAAATACAACCCATTGCTGTATCTCGGAAAATAATACAAATAAACCCCCAAGCTGTGTTATTTTCAAAAATACAAATACAACCCTTAGCTGTATCTCGGAAAATAATACAAATACACCCCCAAGCTCTGTAATTTTCAATAAAACAAATACAACCCTTAGCTGTATCCCGGAAAATAATACAAATACACCCCCAAGCTGTGTTATTTTTCAAAATACAAATACAACCCTGAGCTATATCTCGGAAAATAATACAAATACACCGCGAAGCTGTGTTATTTTCAAAAATACAAATACAACCCATAGCTGTATCTTGGAAAATAATACAAATACATTCCAAAGCTGTTTTATTTTCTAAAATACAAATACAACCCTGAGCTGTATCTCGAAAAATAATGCAAATACACCACCGAGCTGTGTTATTTTCAAAAATACAAATACAACCCTGAGCTGTATCTCAGAAAATAATACAAATACACCCCCAAGCTGTGTTATTTTCAAAAATACAAATAAAACCCTTAGCTGTATCTCGGAGAATAATACAAATACACCCGCAAGCTGTGTTATTTTCCAAAATACAAATACAAACCTTATCTGTATCTGGGAAAATAATACAAATACACACCCAAGGTGTGTTATTTTCAAAAATACAAATACAACCATTAGCTGTATCTCAGAAAATAATACAAATACACCCCAAATCTGCGTTATTTTCAAAAATACAAACACAACACTTAGCTGTATCACGGAAAATAATAAAAATACACACCCAGGTTCTGTTATTTTCAATAATACAAATACAACCCTTAGCTGTGTCTCAGAAAATGATACAAATACACCCCCAAGCTGTGTTATTTTTAAAAATAGAAATAAAACCCTTAGCTGTATCTTGGAAAATAATACAAATACACACCCAAGCTGTGTTATTTTCAAAAATACAAATAAAACCCTTAGCTGTATGTCGGAAAATAATAAAAATACACCCCCAAGCTCTATTGTTTTCAATAATAAAAATACAACCCATAGCTGAATCTCGGAAAATAATACAAATACACCCCCAAGCTGTGTTATTTTCAAAAATAAAAATAAAACCCAAAGCTGTATCTGGGAAAATAGTACAAGTACACCCCCAAGCTGTGTTATTTTCAAAAATACAAATACAAACCTTAGCTGTATCTCGGAAAATAATATAAATACACCCCCAAGCGGTGTTATTTTCAAAAATACAAATACAACCCATAGCTGTATCTCGGAAAATAATACAAATACACCCACAAGCTGTGTTATTTTTAAAAATACAAATACAAGCTTGAGCTGTAACTCGGAAAAAATACAAACACACCCCGAAGCTGTGTTATTTTCAAAAATACAAATACAACCCTGAGCTGTATCTCGGAAAATAAAACAAAAACACCCCCAAGCTGTGTTATTTTCAAAAATACAAATACAACCTTTAGCTGTATCTCGGAAAATAATACACATACACCCCCAAGCTCTATTATTTTGAATAATACAAATACAACCCTTAGCTGTACCTCCGAAAATAATACAAATAAACCCCCAACCTGTGTTATTTTCAAAAATAAAATACAACCCTTAGCTGTATCTCGGAAAATAATGCAAATACACCCCCAAGCTTTGTTATTTTCAAAAATACAAATACAACCCATAGCTGTGTCTCGGAAAATAATACAAGTACACCCACAAGCTGTGTTATTTTCAAAAATACATATATAACCGTTAGCTGTATCTCGGAAAATAATACAAATACACCGCCAAGTTGCGTAATTTTAAAAATGCAATACAACCCTTAGCTGTATCTCGGAAAATAATACAAATACATCCCCAAGAGCTGTTATTTTCAAAAATACAAATACAACCATTAGCTGTATCTCGGAAAATAATACATATACACCCCCAAGCTGTGTTATTTTCAAAAACACAAATATAACCCTTAGCTTTGTCTCGGAAAATAAAACAAATACACCCCAAAGCTGTGTTATTTTCAAAAATACAAATATAACCGATAGTTGTATCTTGGAAAATAATACAAGTACACCCACAAGATATGTTATTTTCAAAAATGCAAATACAACTCTTAGCTGGAACTCCGAAAAAAATACAAATTCACCCCCAAGCTGTGTTATTTTCAAAAATAAAAATACAACCCTTAGCCGTATCTCAGAAAATAATCCAAATGCACTCCGAAGCTGTGTTATTTTCAAAAATACAAATACAACCCTTAGCTGTATCTCAGAAAATTATAAAAATACACCCTCAAGCTCTGTGTTTTTCAATAATACAAATATAACCCTTAGCTGTATCTCAAAAAGTAATACAAATACCCTCAAAATGTGTGTTATTTTCAAAAATAGAAATACAAACCTTAGCTGTATCTCGGAAAATAATACAAAATCACCCCCAAGCTGTGTTATTTTCAAAAATACAAATACAACCCTTAGCTGTATCTCGGAAAATAATAAAAATACACCCCCAAACTGTGCTATTTTCCAAAATCCAAATACAACCCTGAGCTGTATCTCGAAAATTAATACAAATACACCCCCAAGCTGTGTTATTTTCAAAAATTCATATAAAACCCATAGCTCTATCTTGGAAAATAATACAAATACACACCCAAGCTGTGTTATTTTCAAAAATACAAATACAACCCTGAGCTGTATCTCGGAAAATAATACAAATACACCCCCAAGCTGTGTTATTTTCAAAAATACAAATACAACCCATAGCAGAATCTAGGAAAATAATACAAATACACCCACAAGCTTCGTTATTTTAAAAATAAAAATACAACCCTTAGCTGTATCTCAGAAAATAATACAAATACACCCCCAAGCTGTGTTATTTTCAAAAATACAAATACAACCCTTAGCTGAATCTCGGAAAATAATACAAATACACCCTCAAGCTGTATTATTTGCCAAAATACCTATACAACCCTGAGCTGTATCGCGTAAAATAATACAAATACACCCCCAAGCTGTGTTATTTTCAAAAATACAAATAAAACCCATAGCTGTACCTTGGAAAATAATACAAACACAACCCCAAGCTGAGTTATTTTCAAAAATACAAATACAACCCTGAGCTGTATCTCGGATAATAATAGAAATACACCCCCAAGCTGTGTTTTTTTCAAAACTACAAATAAAACCAATAGCTGTATCTCGGAAAATAATACAAATACACCCCCAAGCTGTGTTATTTTCAAAAATACAAATACAATCCTTAGCTGTTTCTCGGAAAATAATACAAATACGCCCCCAAGCTGTGTTATTTTCAAAAATACAAATACAACCCTGAACTGTATCTCGGATAATAATAGAAATACACCCCCAAGCTGTGTTATTTTCAAAAATACAAATACAATCCTTAGGTGTTTCTCGGAAATAATAAAAATATACAACCAAACTGTGATATTTTCAAAAATACATATACAACCCTGAGCTGTAACTCGGAAAATAATACAAATACACCCCCAAGCTGTGTTATTTTCAATAATACAAATACATCCCTGAGCTGTATCTCGGAAAATAATAAAAAAAAAAAAAACCCAAGCTGTGGTATTTTCAAAAATACAAGTACAACCCTTAGCTGTATCTCGGAAAATAATACAAATACCCCCCAAAGCTCTGTTATTTTCAATAATACCAATACAACCCTTAGCTGTATCTCGGAAAATAAAACAAATACACCCCCAAGCTGTGTTATTTTCAAAAATACAAATACAACCCTGAGCTGTATCTCAGAAAATAATACAAATACTCCCCCAAGCTGTGTTATTTTCAAAAATACCAATACAACCCTGAGCTCTATCGCGGAAAATAATACAAATACACCACCAAGCTGTGTTATTTTCAAAAATACAAATAAAACCCATAGCTGTATCTTGGGAAATAATACAAACACAACCCCAAGGTGTGTTATTTTCAAAAATACAAATACAACCCTGAGGTTTATCTCGGATAATAATAGAAATACACCCCCAAGCTGTGTTATTTTCAAAAATACAAATACAACCAATAGATGTGTCTCGGAAAATAATACAAATACACCCCCAAGATGTGTTATTTTCAAAAATACAAATACAATCCTTAGCTGTATCTCGGAAAATAATACAAATGCACCCACAAACTGTGTTATTTTCAAAAATACAAATACAATCCAGAGCTGTATCTCGGATAATAATAGAAATACACACCCAAGCTGTGTTATTTTTAAAAATACAAATACAATACTCAGCTGTATCTCGGAAAATAATACAAATACACACGTAAGCTGTGTTATTTTCAAAAATACAAGTACAATTCTTAGCTGTAACTCGGAAAATAATACAAATACAACCCCAAGCTGTGTTATTTTCAAAAATACAAATACAATCCTTAGCTGTATCTCGGAAAATAATATAAATACACCCCCAAGCGGTGTTATTTTCAAAAATACAAATAAAACCCTTAGCTGTATCTCGGAAAATAATACAAATACACGCACAAGCTGTGTTATTTTCAAAAATACAAATACAAGCCTGAGTTGTAACTCGGAAAATAATACAAATACACCCCGAAGCTGTGTTATTTTCAAAAATACAAATACAACCTTGTGCTGTATCTCGGAAAATAAAACAAAAACACCCCCAAGCTGTGTTATTTTCAAAAACACAAATACAACCCTTAGCTGTATCTCGGAAAATAATACACATACACCCCCAAGCTCTATTATTTTGAATAATACAAATACAACCCTTAGCTGTACCTCCGAAAATAATACAAATAAACACCCAACCTGTGTTATTTTCAAAAATAAAATACAACCCTTAGCTGTATCTCGGAAAATAATGCAAATACAACCCCAAGCTGTGTTATTTTCAAAAATACAAATACAACCCATAACTGTATCTCGGAAAATAATACAAATGCACCCCCTATCTGTGTTATTTTCAAAAATACAAATACAACCCTTAGCTGTATCTCGGAAAATAATACAAATACACCAACAAGCAGTGTTATTTTCAAAAATACAAATACAACCGTGAGCTCTAACTCGGAAAATTATACAAAGACACCCCGAAGCTGTGTTATTTTCAAAAATACATGTAAATCCCTGAGCTGTATCTCGGAAACTAATACAAAAACACACCCAAGTTGTATTATTTTCAAAAATACAAATACAACCCTTAGCTGTATCTCGGAAAATAATACAAATACACCACCAAGCTCTGTAATTTTCAATAAAACAAATACAACCCTTAGCTGTATCTCGGAAAATAATACAAATACACCCACAAGCTGTGTTATTTTCAAAAATAGAAATAAAACCCTTAGCTGTATCTCGGCAAATAATACAAATACAACCCAAAGCTGTGTTATTTTCAAAAATACAAATAATAATAGAAATACACCCCCAAGCTGTGATGTTTTCAAAAATACATATACAACCCTGAGCTGTAACTTGGAAAATAATACAAATACACCCCCAAGCTGTGTTATTTTCAAAAATACAAATAAACCCTGAACTGTATCTCGGATAATAATAGAAATACACACCCAAGCTTTGTTATTTTCAAAATCCAAATACAACCCATAGCAGTATCTCGGAAAATAATACAAATACACCCCGAAGCTGTGTTATTTTCAAAAATACAAATACAATCATTAGCTGTATCTCGGGAAATAATACAAATACACCCCCAAGATATGTTATTTGCAAAAATACAAATACATCCCTGAGTTGTAACTTGGAAAATAATACAAAAACACCCCCAATCTGTGTTATTTTCAAAAATACAAATACAACTCTTAGGTGTATCTCAGAAAATAATACAAATACACCCACAAGCTGTGTTATTTTCCAAAATACAAATAAAACTCTGAGCTGCATCTCGGATAATAACAGAAATACAACCCCAAGCTGTGTTATTTTCAAAAATACAAATACAACCCATAGCTGTATCTCGGAAAGTAATACAAATACACCCACGAGCTGTGTTATTTTCCAAAATACAAATACAACCCTGAGCTGTATCTCGGAAAATAATACAAATACACCCCCAAGCTTTGTTATTTTCAAAAATACAAATAAAAACCACAGCTGTATCTTGGAAAATAATACAAATACACCCCCAAGCTGTGTTATTTTCAAAATTACATATACAACCCTGAGCTGTATCCCGGATAATAATAGAAATACACACCCAAGCTGTGTTATTTTCAAAATACAAATACAACCCATAGCTGTATCTCGGAAAATAATACAAATACAACCCCAAACTGTGTTATTTTCAAAAATACAAATACAATCCTTAGCTGTAT
Organism: Saimiri boliviensis; assembly: GCF_048565385.1. Taxonomy (NCBI): domain Eukaryota; kingdom Metazoa; phylum Chordata; class Mammalia; order Primates; family Cebidae; genus Saimiri; species Saimiri boliviensis. The sequence goes on along the minus strand of NC_133459.1, from coordinate 122,390,308 downwards.
CTCGGAAAATAATACAAATACACCCCCAAACTGTGTTATTTTCAAAAATACAAATACAACCCTGAGCTGTATATCGGATAATAATAGAAATACACACCCAAGCTGTGTTATTTTTAAAAATACAAATACAATCCTCAGCTGTATCTCGGAAAATAATACAAATACACACTTAAGCTGTGTTATTTTCAAAAATACAAGTACAATTCTTAGCTGTATCTCGGAAAATAATACAAATACAACCCCAAGCTCTGTTATTTTCAAAAATACAAATACAACCCTTAGCTGTATCTCGGAAAATAATACAAATACACGCACAAGCTGTGTTATTTTCAAAAATACAAATACAAGCCTTAGCTGTAACTCGGAAAATAATACAAATACACACCGAAGCTGTGTTATTTTCAAAAATACAAATACAACCTTGAGCTGTATCTCGGAAAATAAAACAAAAACACCCCCAAGCTGTGTTATTTTCAAAAACACAAATACAACCCTTAGCTGTATCTCGGAAAATAATACACATACACCCCCAAGCTCTATTATTTTGAATAATACAAATACAACCCTTAGCTGTACCTCCGAAAATAATACAAATAAACACCCAACCTGTGTTATTTTCAAAAATAAAATACAACCCTTAGCTGTATCTCGGAAAATAATGCAAATACAACCCCAAGCTGTGTTATTTTCAAAAATACAAATACAACCCATAACTGTATCTCGGAAAATAATACAAATGCACCCCCAATCTGTGTTATTTTCAAAAATACAAATACAACCCTTAGCTGTATCTCGGAAAATAATACAAATACACCCACAAGCTGTGTTATTTTCAAAAATACTAATAAAACCGTGAGCTCTAACTCGGAAAATTATACAAAGACACCCCGAAGCTGTGTTATTTTCAAAAATACATGTAAATCCCTGAGCTGTATCTCGGAAACTAATACAAAAACACACCCAAGTTGTATTATTTTCAAAAATACAAATACAACACTTAGCTGTATCTCGGAAAATAATACAAATACACCCCCAAGCTCTGTAATTTTCAATAAAACAAATACAACCCTTAGCTGTATCTCGGAAAATGATACAAATACACCCACAGGCTGTGTTATTTTCAAAAATAGAAATAAAACCCTTAGCTGTATCTCGGCAAATAATACAAAAACAACCACAAGCTGTGTTATTTTCAAAAATACAAATACAATCCTGAGCTGTAACTCGGAAAATAATACAAATACACCCCGAAGCTGTGTTATTTTCAAAAATACAAATACAACCCTGAGCTGTATCTCGGAAAATAAAACAAAAACACCCCCAAGCTGTGTTATTTTCAAAAATACAAATACAATCCTTAGCTGTATCTCGGAAAATAAGACACATACACCCCCAAGCTCTATTATTTTGAATAATACAAATACAACCCTTAGCTGTACCTCCGAAAATAATACAAATAAACCCCCAAACTGTGTTATTTTCAAAAATAAAATACAACCCTTAGCTGTATCTCAGAAAATAATACAAACACACCCCCAAGCTGTGTTATTTTCAAAAATAAAAATAAAACCCATAGCTGTGTCTCGGAAAATTATACAAGTACACCCACAAGCTGTGTTATTTCCAAAAATACATATACTACCGTTAGCTGTATCTCGGAAAATAATACAAATACATCGCCAAGTTGCGTAATTTTCAAAAATACAATACAACCCTTAGCTGTATCTCGGAAAATAATACAAATACATCCCCAAAAGCTGTTATTTTCAAAAATACAAATATAACCCTTAGCTTTGTCTCGGAAAATAAAACAAATAAACCCCCAAGCTGTGTTATTTTCAAAAATACAAATATAACCGATAGCTGTATCTTGGAAAATAATACAAGTACACCCACAAGATATGTTATTTTCAAAAATGCAAATACAACTCTTAGCTGGAACTCCGAAAATAATACAAATTCACCCCCAAGCTGTGTTATTTTCAAAAATAAAAATACAACCCTTAGCTGTATATCGGAAAATAATACAAATGCACCGCGAAGCTGTGTTATTTTCAAAAATACAAATACAACCCTTAGCTGTATATCAGAAAATAATAAAAATACACCCACAAGCTCTGTTTTTTTCAATAATACAAATACATCCCTCAGCTGTATCTCAGAAAATAATACAAATACACCCAAAATCTGTGTTATTTTCAAAAATAGAAATACAAACCTTAGCTGTATCTCGGAAAATAATACCAAAACACCTCCAAGCTGTGTTACTTTCAAAAATACAAATACAACCCTTAGCTGTATCTCGGAAAATAATACAAATACATCCCCAAGAGCTGTTATTTTCAAAAATACAAATACAACCATTAGCTGTATCTCGGAAAATAATACATATACACCCCCAAGCTCTGTTATTTTCAAAAATACAAATATAACCCTTAGCTTTGTCTCGGAAAATAAAACAAATACACCCCAAAGCTGTGTTATTTTCAAAAATACAAATATAACCGATAGTTGTATCTTGGAAAATAATACAAGTACACCCACAAGATATGTTATTTTCAAAAATGCAAATACAACTCTTAGCTGGAACTCCGAAAAAAATACAAATTCACCCCCAAGCTGTGTTATTTTCAAAAATAAAAATACAACCCTTAGCCGTATCTCAGAAAATAATACAAATGCACTCCGAAGCTGTGTTATTTTCAAAAATACAAATACAACCCTTAGCTGTATCTCAGAAAATTATAAAAATACACCCTCAAGCTCTGTGTTTTTCAATAATACAAATACAACCCTTAGCTGTATCTCAAAAAGTAATACAAATACACTCAAAATCTGTGTTATTTTCAAAAATAGAAATACAAACCTTAGCTGTATGTCGGAAAATAATACAAAAACACCCCCAAGCTGTGTTATTTTCAAAAATACAAATACAACCCTTAGCTGTATCTCGGAAAATAATAAAAATACACCCCCAAACTGTGCTATTTTCCAAAATCCAAATACAACCCTGAGCTGTATCTCGGAAATTAATGCAAATACACCCCCAAGCTGTGTTATTTTCAAAAATTCATATAAAACCCATAGCTCTATCTTGGAAAATAATACAAACACAACCCCAAGCTGAGTTATTTTCAAAAATACAAATACAACCCTGAGCTGTATCTCGGATAATAAAAGAAATACACCCCCAAGCTGTGTTTTTTTCAAAACTACAAATAAAACCAATAGCTGTATCTCGGAAAATAATACAAATACGCCCCCAAGCTGTGTTATTTTCAAAAATACAAATACAACCCTGAACTGTATCTCGGATAATAATAGAAATACACCCCCAAGCTGTGTTATTTTCAAAAATACAAATACAATCCTTAGGTGTTTCTCGGAAAATAATAAAAATATACACCCAAACTGTGATATTTTCAAAAATACATATACAACCCTGAGCTGTAACTCGGAAAATAATACAAATACACCCCCAAGCTGTGTTATTTTCAATAATACAAATACATCCCTGAGCTGTATCTCGGAAAATAATAAAAAAAAAAAAAACCCAAGCTGTGGTATTTTCAAAAATACAAGTACAACCCTTAGCTGTATCTCGGAAAATAATACAAATACCCCCCAAAGCTCTGTTATTTTCAATAATACAAATAAAACCCTTAGCTGTATCTCGGAAAATAATACAAATACACCCCCAAGCTGTGTTATTTTCAAAAATACCAATACAACCCTTAGCTGTATCTCAGAAAATAATACAAATACTCCCCCAAGCTGTGTTATTTTCAAAAATACCAATACAACCCTGAGCTCTATCGCGGAAAATAATACAAATACACCACCAAGCTGTGTTATTTTCAAAAATACAAATACAACCCTGAGGTTTATCTCGGATAATAATAGAAATACACCCCCAAGCTGTGTTATTTTCAAAAATACAAATTTAACCCATAGCTGTATCTCGGAAAATAATACAAATACACCCCCAAGCTGTGTTATTTTCCAAAATACAAATACAACCCTGAGCTGTATCTTGGAAAATAATACAAAAACACCCCAAAGCTGTGTTATTTTCCAAAATACAAATACAACCCTTAGCTGTATCTCGAGAAATAATACAAATACACCCCCATGCTGTGTTATTTTCAAAAATACAAATAAAACCCATAGCTGTATCTTTGAAAATAATACAAATACACGCCCAAGCGGTGTTATTTTCAAAAATACAAATACAACCCTGAGCTGTATCTCGGATAATAATAGAAATACACCACGAAGCTGTGTTATTTTCAAAATACAAATACAACCCATAGCTGTATCTCGGAAAATAATATAAATACACGCCCAAGCTGTGTTATTTTCAAAAATACAAATACAACCCTGAGCTGTATCTCGGCAAATAATACAAAAACACCCCCAAGCTGTGTTATATTCAAAAATACAAATACAACCCTGAGATGTAACTCGGAAAATAATACAAATACACCCCCAAGCTGTGTTATTTTCAAAAATACAAATACAACCGTTAGCTGTATCTCGGAAAATAATACAAATAAACCAACAATCTCTGTTATTTTCAAAAATAGAAATACAATCCTTAGCTGTATATCGGAAAATAAAACAAATACACCCCCAATCTGTGTTATTTTCAAAAATACAAATACAACCCTGAGCTGAAACTCGGAAAATAATAAAAAAACACCCCCAAGCTGTGTTATTTTCAAAAATACAAATACAACCCTTAGCTGTACCTCGGAAAATAATACAAATTCACCCTCAAGCTGTGTTATTTTCAAAAATACAAATAAAACCCTTAGCTGTATCTCGGAAAATAATAGAAATACAACCCCAAGCTGTGTAATTTTCAAAAATACAAATTCAACCCTTAGCTGTATCTCGGAAAATAATACAAATACACCCCCAAACTCTGTTATTTTCAATAATACAAATACAACCCTTAGCTGTATCTCGGAAAATAATACAAATACACCCACAATCTGTGTTATTTTCAAAAATAGAAATACACACCTTAGCTGTATCTCGGAAAATAATACAAATACAACACCAAGCTGTGTTATTTTCAAAAATATAAATACAACCCTTAGCTGTATCTCGGAAAATAATACAAATACACCCCCAAGATGTGTTATTTTCAAAAATACAAATACAACCCTTAACTGTATCTTGGAAAATAATACGGTTACACCCACAAGCTCTGTTATTTTCAAAAATACAAATAAAACCCACAGCTGTATCTCTGAAAATAATACAAATACACCACCAAGCTGTGTTATTTTCAAAAATAGTAATACACACCTTAGCTGTATCTTGGAAAATAATACAAATACACCCCCAAACTCGTTTATTTTCCAAAATTCAAATACAACCCTTAGCTGTATCTCGGAAAATAATAAAAATACACACCCAAACTGTGTTATTTTCCAAGATACAAATACAACTCAGAGCTGTATCTCGAAATAATAGAAATACACCCCCAAGCTGTGTTATTTTCAAAAATACATATAGAACCATGAGCTGTATCTTGGAAAATAATACAAATACACCCCCAAGCTGTGTTATTTTCAAAAATACAAATAAAACCCATAGCAGAATCTCGGAAAATAATACAAATACACGCCCAAGCTGTGTTATTTTCAAAAATACAAATACAACCCTTAGCTCTATCTCGGAAAATAATACATATACACCCCCAAGCTGTGTTATTTTCAAAAATACAAATACAACGCATAGCTGTATCTCGGAAAATCATAGAAGTACTCCCCCAAGTTGCGTAATTTTCAAATACAACCCTTAGATGTGCCTCCGAAAGTAATACAAATAAATCCACAACCTGTGTTATTTTCAAAAATAAAATACAACCCATAGCAGTATCTCGGAAAATAATACAAATACACCCCAAAACTGTGTTATTTTCAAAAATACAAATACAACCGTTAGCTGTATCTCAGAAAATAATACAAATACACCCCCAAGCTGTGATATTTTCAAAAATACAAATACAATCCTTTGCTGTATCTCGGCAAATGATACAAATACACCCCCAATCTGTGTTATTTTCAAAAATACAAATACATCCCTGAGCTGTAACTCGAAAAATAATACAAAAACACCCCCAAGCTGTGTTATTTTCAAAAATACAAATACAACCCTTAGCTGTATCTCGGAAAATAATACAATTTCACCCTCAAGCTGTGTTATTTTCAAAAATAAAAATACAACACTTAGCTCTATCTCGGAAAATAATACAAATACACCCCCAAACTCTGTTATTTTCAATAATACAAATACAACCCTTAGCTGTATCTCGGAAAATAATACAAATACACCCCCAATCTGTGTTATTTTCAAAAATAGAAATACAAACTTTAGCTGTATCTCGGAAAATAATAAAAATACACCCCCAACCTCTGTTATTTTCAATAATATAAATACAACCCTTAGCTGTATCTCGGAAATAATACAAATACACCCCCAAGCTGTGTTATTTTCCAAAATACAAATACAACCCTTAGCTGTATCTCGGAAAATAATACAAATAAACCCCCAAGCTTTGTTATTTACCAAAATACAAATACAACCCTGAGCTGTATCTCGGAAAATAATACAAATACACGACCAAGCTGTGTTATTTTCAAAAATACAAATACAACCCATAGCTGTATCTTAGAAAATAATACAAATACACGCCCTAGCTGTGTTATTTTCAAAAATACAAATACAACCCTTAGCTGTATCTCTGATAATAATAGAAATACACCACGAAGCTGTGTTATTTTCAAAATACAAATACAAACCATAGCTGTTTCTCAGAAAGTAATAGAAATACACCCCCAAGCTGTGTTATTTTCAAAAATACAAATACAACCCTGAGCTGGATCTCGGAAAATAATACAAAAACACCCCCAAGCTGTGTTATATTCAAAAATACAAATACAACCCTGAGATGTAACTCGGAAAATAATACAAATACACCCCCAAGCTGTGTTATTTTCAAAAATACAAATACAACCCTGAGCTGTATCTCGGAAAATAATACAAATACACCCCAAAGCTGTGTTATTTTCAAAAATACAATTACAACCCTTAGCTGTATCTCGGAAAATAATACAAATTCACCCTCAAGCTGTGTTATTTTCAAAAATACAAATACAACCCTTAGCTGTATCTCAGAAAATAATACAAATACACCCCCAAGGTCTGTTATTTTCAATAATACAAATACAACCCTTAGCTCTATCTCGGAAAATAATACAAATATACCCCAAAGCTGTGTTATTTTCAAAAATACAAATACAACCCTTAGCTGTATCTCAGAAAATAATACAAATACACCCCCAAGCTGTGTTATTTTCAAAAACACAAGTAGAGCCCTTAGCTGTATTTGGAAAATAATACAAATAGACCCTCAAACTCGTTTATTTTCCAAAATTCAAATACAAACTTTAGCTGTATTTCGGAAAATAATAAAAATACACCCCCAAGCTGTGTTATTTTCCAAAATACATATACAACCCTGAGCTGCATCTCGAAAATAATACAAAAACACCCCCAAGTTGTGTTATTTTCAAAAATACAAATACAACCATGAGCTGTATCTCGGAAAATAATACAAATACACGCCCAAGCTGTGTTATTTTCAAAAATACAAATACAACCCATAGCAGAATATCGGAAAATAATACAAATACACGCCCAAGCTGTGTTATTTACAAAAATACAAATACAACCCATAGCAGTATCTCGGAAAACAATAGAAATACACCCCCAAGATGTGTTATTTTCAAAAATACAAATACAACTCTTAGCTGTATCTTGGAAAATAATACAAATACACCCCAAAGCTCTGTTATTTTCAATAATACAAATACAACCCTTAGGTGTGTCTCGGAAAATAATACAAATACACTCCCAATTTGTGTTATTTTCAAAAATACAAATACAACTCTTAGCTGTATCTCGGAAAATAATACAAATACACCCCCAAGCTGTGTTATTTTCCAAAATACAAATGAAACTCTGAGCTGTATCTTGGATAATAATAGAAATACACCCCCAAGCTGTGGTATTTTCAAAAATACAAATAAAACCCATATTTGTATCTCAGGAATATAATACAAATACACCCCCAAGCAGTGTTATTTTCAAAAATACAATTAAAATCCATAGCTGTATCTTGGAAAATAATACAAACACAACACCAAGCAGGGTTATTTTCAAAAATACAAATAAAACCCTGAGCTGTATCTCGGATAGTAATAGAAATACACCCCGAAGCTGTGTTATTTTCAAAAATACAAATACAACCAATAGATGTATCTCTGAAAATAATACAAATACACCCCCAATCTGTGTTATTTTCAAAAATACAAATACAATCCTTAGCTGTATCTCGGAAAATAATACAAATACACCCCGAAACTGTGTTATTTTCAAAAATACAAATACAACCCTGAGCTGTATCTCAGATAATAATAGAAATACACCCCCAAGCTGTGTTATTTTCAAAAATACAAATACAATCCTTAGCTGTATCTCGGAAAATAATACAAATATACCCCAAAGCTGTGTTATTTTCAAAAATACATATACAACACTGAGCTGTAACTCGGAAAATAATACAAATACACCCCGAAGCTGTGTTATTTTCAAAAATACAAATACAACCCTGAGGTGTATCTTGGAAAATAATACAAAAACAACCCCAAGCTGTGTTATTTACAAAAATTATAATACAACCCTTAGCTGTATCTCGGAAAATAATACAAATACACCCCAAAGCTCTGTTATTTTCAATAATACAAATACAACCCTTAGCTGTATCTCGGGAAATAATACAAATACACCCTCAAGCTGTGTTATTTTCAAAAATACAAATACAACCCTGAGCTGTATCTCGGAAAATCATACAAATACAATCCAACGCTGTGTTATTTTCAAAAATACAAATAAAACCCTTAGCTGTATATCGGAAAATAATAGAAATACACCCCCAAGCTGTGTAATTTTCAAAAATACAAATACAACTCTTTGCTGTATCTCAGAAAATAATACAAATACACCCCCAAGGTGTGTTATTTTCCAAAATACAAATAAAACTCTGAGCTGTATCTCGGATAATAATAGAAATACACCCCCAAGCTCTGGTATTTTCAAAAATACAAATACAACCCATAGTTGTATCTCGGAAAATAATACAAATACACCCCCAAACTGTGTTATTTTCAAAAATAAAAATACAACTTTTAGCTGTATTTCAGAAAATAATACAAATACACCCCCAAGCTGTGTTATTATCAAAAATACAAATACAACCCTGAGCTCTATCTCGGAAAACAATACAAATACACCCCAAACCTTTGTTATTTTCAAAAATACAAATACAACCCATAGCAGTATCTCAGAAAATAATACAAATACACCCCAAAGCTGTGTTATTTTCAAAAATACAAATACAACCCTTAGCTGTATCTCGGAAAATAATACAAATTCACCCTCAAGCTGTGTTATTTTCTAAAATACAAATACAAACCTTAGCTGTATCTCCGAAAATAATACAAATACACCCCCAAACTCTGTTATTTTCAATAATACAAATACAACCCTTAGCTGTATCTCGGAAAATAATACCAATACACCCCCAATCTGTGTTATTTTCAAAAATAGAAATACACACCTTATCTGTATCTCGGAAAATAATACAAAAACACCCCCAAGCTGTGTTATTTTCAAAAATACAAATACAGCCCTTAGCTGTATCTCGGAAAATAATACAAATACACCCCCAAGATGTGTTATTTTCAAAAATACAAATACAACCCTTAACTGTATCTTGGAAAATAATACGGATACACACACAAGCTCTGTTAATTTCAAAAATACAATAAAAACCCACAGCAGTATCTCGGAAAATAATACAAATACACCACCAAGCTGTGTTATTTTCAAAAATACAAATACAGCCCTTAGCTGTATCTTGGAAAATAATACAAATACACCCCCAAACTCGTTTATTTTCCAAAATTCAAATACAACCCTTAGCTGTATCTCGGAAAATAATAAAAATACACCCACAAGCTGTGTTATTTTCCAAAATACAAATACAACCCTGAGCTGTATCTCGAAAATAATACAAATAAACCCCCAAGGTGTGTTATTTTAAAAAATACAAATACAACCATGAGCTGTATCTCGGAAAATAATACAAATACAACCCCAAGCTGTGTTATTTTCAAAAATACAAATACAACCCACAGCTGTATCTCGGAAAATAATACAAATACACCACAAATCTGTGTTATTTTCAAAAATACAAATACAGCCCTTAGCTGTATCTTGGAAAATAATACAAATACACCCCCAAGCAGTGTTATTTTCAAAAATAAAAACAAAACCCTTAGCTGTATCTCGGAAAATAATAAGAATACACCACCAAGCTGTGTTATTTTCCAAAATACAAATACAACACTTAGCTGTAACTCGGAAAATAATACAAATAAACCCCAAACTGTGTTATTTTCAAAAATACAAATACAACCGTTAGCTGTATCTCGGAAAATAATACAAATACACCCCCAAGCTTTGTTATTTACCAAAATACAAATACTACCCTGAGCTGTATCTCGGAAAATAATACAAAAACACCCCCAAGCTGTGTTATATTCAAAAATACAAATACAACCCTGAGATGTAACTCGGAAAGTAATACAAATACACCCCCAAGCTGTGTTATTTTCAAAAATACAAAAACAACCCTGAGCTGTATCTCGGAAAATAATACAAAAACAACCCCAACTGTCTTATTTTCAAAAATACAAATACAACCCTTAGCTCTATCTCGGAAAATAATACAAATTCACCCTCAAGCTGTGTTATTTTCAAAAATACAAATACAACCCTTAGCAGTATCTCGGAAAATAATACAAATACACCCCCAAGGTCTGTTATTTTCAATAATACAAATACAACCCTTAGCTCTATCACGGAAAATAATACAAATACACCCCAAATCTGTGTTATATTCAAAAATACAAATACAACCGTTAGCTGTATTTCGGAAAATAATACAAATACACACCAAGCTGTGTTATTTTCCAAAATACAAATTCAACCCTGAGCTGTATCTCGAAAATAATACAAATACACCCCCAAGGTGTGTTATTTTCAAAAATACAAATACAACCTATAGCTGTATCTCGGAAAATAATACAAATACACACCAAATCTGTGTTATTTTCAAAAATAGAAATACACACCTTAGCTGTATCTCGGAAAATAATACAAAAACACCCCCACAGGTGTTATTTTCAAAAATACAAATACAACCCACAGCTTTATCTCGGAAAATAATACAAATACACCCCCAAGGTGTGTTATTTTCAAAAATACAAATACAACCCTTAGCTGTATCTCAGAAAATAATACAAATTCACTCACAAGCTCTGTTATTTTGAAAAATACAAATAAAACCCACAGCTGTATCTCAGAAAATAATACAAATACACCCCCAAGCTCTGTTATTTTCAAAAATAAAAATACAGCCCTTAGCTTTATCTTGGAAAATAATACAAATACACCCCCAATCTGTGTTATTTTCAAAAATAGAAATACAAACCTTAGCTGTATCTCGGAAAATAATACAAAAACACCCCCAAGCTGTGTTATTTTCAAAAATACAAATACAACCCTTAGATGTATCTTGGAAAATAATACAAATACACCCCCAAGATGGGTTATTTTCAAAAATAAAAATACAACCATTAACTGTATCTTGGAAAATAATACAGATAACACCCACAAACTCTGTTATTTTCAAAAATACAAATAAACCCACAGCTGTATCTCGTAAAATAATACAAATACACCACCAAGCTGTGTTATTTTCAAAAATACACATACAACCGTTAGCTGTTTCTAGGAAAATAATACAAATACACCCCCAAACTCGTTTATTTTTAAAAATTCAAAAAAACCTTTAGCAGTATCAAGGAAAATAATAAAAATACACCCCCAAGCTGTGTTATTTTCCAAAATGCAAATACAACCCTTAGCTGTATCTAGGAAAATAATACAAATACACCCCCAAGCTGTGTTATTTTCAAAAATAGAAATACACACCTTAGCTGTATCTCGGAAAATAATACAAAAACACCCCCAAGCTGTGTTATTTTCAAAAATACAAATACAACCCTTAAGTGTATCTTGGAAAATAATACGGATACACCCACAAGCTCTGTTATTTTCAAAAATACAAATAAAACCCACAGCTGTATCTCGAAAATAATACAAATACAACACCAAGCTGTGTTATTTTCAAAAATACAAATAGAGCCCTTAGCTGTATTTGGAAAATAATACAAATACACCCCCAAACTCGTTTATTTTCCAAAATTCAAATACAACCTTTAGCTGTATTTCGGAAAATAATAAAAATACACCCCCAAGCTGTGTTATTTTCCAAAATACATATACAACCCTGAGCTGTATCTCGAAAATAATACAAAAACACCCCCAAGTTGTGTTATTTTCAAAAATACAAATACAACCATGAGCTGTATCTCGGAAAATAATACAAATACACGCCCAAGCTGTGTTATTTTCAAAAATACAAATACAACCCATAGCAGAATATCAGAAAATAATACAAATACACGCCCAAGCTGTGTTATTTTCAAAAATACAAATACAACCCATAGCAGAATATCGGAAAATAATACAAATACACCCCCAAGCTGTGTTAATTTCCAAAATACAAATGAAACTCTGAGCTGTATCTTGGATAATAATAGAAATACACCACCAAGCTGTGGTATTTTCAAAAATACAAATACAACCCATAGCTGTATCTGGGAAAATAATACAAATACACCCCCAAGCTGTGTTATTTTCAAAAATACAAATAAAACCCATAGCTGTATCTTGGTAAATAATACAAACACAACCCCAAGCTGGGTTATTTTCAAAAATACAAATACAACCCTGAGCTGTATCTCGGATAGTAATAGAAATACACCCCGAAGCTGTGTTATTCTCAAAAATACAAAAACAACAAATAGATATATCTCGGAAAATAATACAAATAAACACCCAATCTGTGTTATTTTCAAAAATACAAATAAAATCCACAGCTGTATCTCGGAAAATAATACAAATACACCCACAAGCTAGGTTATTTTCAAAAATACTAATACAATCCTTAGCTGTATCTCGGAAAATAATACAAACACACCCACACTCTGTGTTATTTTCAAAAATACAAATACAATCCTTAGCTGTATCTCGGAAAATAATACAAACACACCCACAATCTGTGTTATTTTCAAAAATACAAATACAACCCTGAGCTGTAACTCGGAAAATAATACAAAAACACCCCCAAGCTGTGTTATTTTAAAAAATACATATACAAACCTTAGCTGTATCTCGGAAAACAATACAAATTCACCCCCAAGCAGTGTTAGTTTCAAAAATACAAATACAACCCTTAGCTGTATCTCGGAAAACAATACAAATACACCCCCAAGCTCTGTTATTTTCAATAATACAAATACAACCCTTAGCTGTATCTCGGAAAATAATACAAATACACCCCCAATCTGTGTTATTTTCAAAAATAGAAATACACACGTTAGCTTTATCTCGGAAAATAATACAAAAACACACCCAAGCTGTGTTATTTTCAAAAATACAAATACAATCCTTAGCTGTATCTCGGAAAATAATAGAAATACACCCCCAAACTGGGTTATTTTCAAAAATACAAATACAACCCTTAGCTGTATCTCGGAAAATAATACAAATACACCCCCAAGATGTGTTATTTTCAAAAATACAAATACAACCGTTAACAGTATCTTGGAAAATAATACGCATACACCCACACGCTCTGTTATTTTCAAAAATACAAATAAAACCCACAGCTGTATCTCGGAAAATAATACAAATACACCACCAACCTGTGTTATTTTCAAAAATACAAATACAGCCCTTAGCTGTATCTTGGAAAATAATACAAATTCACCCCCAAACTCGTTTATATTCAAAAATTCAAATACAACCCTTAGCTGTATCTCGGAAAATAATAAGAATACACTACCAAGCTGTGTTATTTTCCAAAATACATATACAACCCATAGCTGTATCTCGAAAATAATACAAATACACCCAAAAGATGTGTTATTTTCAAAAATACAAATACAACCATGAGCTGTATCTCGGAAAATAATACAAATACACCCCCAAGCTGTGTAATTTTCAAAATACAAGTACAACCCATAGCAGAATCTCGGAAAGTAATAAAAATACACGCCCAAGCTGTGTTATTTTCAAAAATACAAATAAAACCCATAGCTGTATCTCGGAAAATAATAGAAATACACCCCCAAGCTGTGTTATTTTCATAAATACAAATACAACCCATAGCTGTATCTCGGAAAATAATACAAATACACCTCCAAGAGGTGTTATTTTCAAAAATACAAATACAACCTATAGTAGTATCTCGGGAAATAATACAAATACACCCCAAAGCTGTGTTATTTTCAAAAATACAAATACAACCGTTAGCTGTATCTCGGAAAATAATACAAATACACCCACAAGCTGTGTTATTTTCAAAAATACAAATACAACCCATAGCTGTATCTCGGAAAATAATACAAATACACCACAAAGCTCTGTTATTTTCAATAATACAAATACAACCCTTAGCTGTATCTCGGAAAATAATACAAATACACCCCCAAGCTGTGTTATTTGCAAAAATACAAATACATCCCTGAGTTTTAACTTGGAAAATAATACAAATACACCCCCAATCTGTGTTATTTTCAAAAATACAAATACAACTCTTAGGTGTATCTCGGAAAATAATACAAATACACCCACAAGCTGTGTTATTTTCCAAAATACAAATAAAATTCTGAGCTGCATCTCGGATAATAACAGAAATACACCCACAAGCTGTGTTATTTTCAATAATACAAATACAACCCTTAGCTGTATCTCAGAAAATAATACAAATACACCCCCAATCTGGGTTATTTTCAAAAATGGAAATACAACCCTTAGCTGGAACGTCGAAAATAATACAAATACACCCACAAGCTGTGTTATTTTCCAAAATACAAATACAACCCTTAGCTGTATCTCGGAAAATAATACAAGTGCACCCCCAAGCTGTGTTATTTTCAAAAATACAAATACAACCCTTAGCTGTATCTCAGAAAATAATACAAATACACCCACAATTTGTGTTAATTTCAAAAATACAAATACAACCCTTAGCGGTATATCGGAAAATAATACAAATACACCCCCAAGCTGTGTTATTTTCCAAAATACAAATACAACCCTGAGCTGTATCTCGGAAAATAATACAAATACACCACCACGCCGTATTATTTTCAAAAATACAAATACAACCCATAGCTGTATCTTTGAAAATAATACAAATACACCCACAAACTGTGTTATTTTCAAAAAAACAAATACAATCCTTAGCTGTATCTTGGAAAATAATACAAATACACCCCCAAGCTGTGTTATTTTCAAAAATACAAATAAAACCCTGAGTTGTAACTCGGAAAACAATACAAATACACCCCAAGCTGTGTTATTTTCAAAAATACAAATACAACCGTGAGCTGTATCTCAGAAAATAATACAAAAACACGCCCAAGCTGTGTTATTTTCAAAAATACAAATACAACACTTAGCTCTATCTCGGAAAATTATACAAATACACCCCGAAGCTCTATTATTTTCAATAATACAAATAAAACCCATAGCTGTATCTTGGAAAATAATACAAATTCACCACCAAGATTGTTATTTTCAAAAATACAAATACAACCCGGAGCTTTATCTCGGATAATAATAGAAATACACAACCAAGCTGCTTTATTTTCAAAATCCAAATACAACCCATAGCTGTATCTCGGACAATAATACAAATACACCCCCAAGCTGTGTTATTTTCAAAAATACAAATACAATCCTTAGCTGTATCTCGGAAAATAATACGAAAACACCCCCAAGCTGTGTTATTTTCAAAAAAACAAATACAACCCTTAGCTGTATCTCGGAAAATAATACAAATACACCCCCAAAATGTGTTATTTTCAAAAATACAAATACAACCTTTAGCTGTATCGCGGAAAATAATACAAATACACCCCCAAGCTGTGTTATTTTCAAAAATACAAATACAACCCTTAGCTTTATTTCAGAAAATAATACAAATACACCCTCAAGCTGTGTTATTTTCTAAAATACCAAAACAACCCTGAGCTGTATCGCGGAAAGTAATACAAATACACACCCAAGCTGTGTTATTTTCAAAAATACGAATAAAATCCTGAGCTGTATCTCGGAAAATAATACAAATAGACCCCCAATCTGTGTTATTTTCAAAAATACAAATACAATCCAGAGCTGTAACTCGGAAAATAATGCAAATACATCCCCACGCTGTGTTATTTTCAAAAATACAAATACAACCCTGAGCTGTATCTCAGAAAATAATACAAAATACCCCCAAGCTGTGTTATTTTTAAAAATACAAATACAACCCTTGGCTGTATCTCGGAAAATAATACAAATTCACCCCCAAGCTGTGTTATTTTCAAAAATACAAATATAACCGATAGCTGTATCTTGGAAAATAATACAAGTACACCCACAAGATATGTTATTTTCAAAAATGCAAATACAACCCTTGGCTGTAACTTGGAAAATAATACAAATACACCCCCGAGCTGTGTTATTTTCCAAAATACAAATACAACCTGTAGCTGTATCTCGGAAAATAATACAAATGCACCTCCGAGCTGTGTTATTTTCAAAAATACAAATACAACCCTTAGATGTATATCAGAAAATAATACAAATACACCCCCAAGCTCTGTTATTTTCAATAATACAAATACAACCCTTAGGTGTATCTCGGAAAATAATACAAATACACCCCCAATCTGTGTTATTTTCAAATATAGAAATACAAACCTTAGCTGTATCTCGGAAAATAATACAAAAACACCCCCAAGCTGTGTTATTTTCAAAAATACAAATACAACCCTTGGCTGTATCCTGGAAACTACACAAATACACCCTCAAGATGTGTTATTTTCAAAAATACAATTACAACCCTTAGCTGTATCTTGGAAAATAATACAGATACACCCCCAAGCTCGTTTATTTTCAAAAATACAAATACAACCCTTAGCTCTATCTCGGAAAATAATACAAGTACACCCACAGGATATGTTATTTTCAAAAATGCAAATACAACCATTAGCTGTGTCTTTGAAAATAATACAAATACACCACAAAGCTGCGTTATTTTCAAAAATACAAATACAACCCTGAGTTGTAACTCAGAAAATAATACAAATACAACCCCAAGCTGTGTTATTTTCAAAAATACAAATACAACCCTGAGCTGTATCTCAGAAAATAATTCAAAAACACCCCCAAGCGGTGTTATTTTCAAAAATACAAATACAACCCTTAGCTTTATCTCGGGAAATTATACAAATACACAGCCAAGCTCTATTATTTTCAATAATACAAATACAACCCTTAGCTGTACCTCAGAAAATAATACAAATACACCCCCAAGCTCGTTTATTTACAAAAATACAAATACAACCCTTAGCTGTATCTCGGAAAATAATACAAGTACACCCACAAGATATGTTATTTTCAAAAATGCAAATACAACCCTTAGCTGTGTCTTTGAAAATAATACAAATACACCCCAAAGATGTGTTATTTTCAAAAATACAAATACAACCCTGAGCTGTATCTCAGAAAATAATTCAAAAACACCCCCAAGCGGTGTTATTTTCAGAAATACAAATACAACCCTTAGCTTTATCTCGGGAAATTATACTAATAAACAGCCAAGCTCTATTATTTTCAATAATACAAATACAACCCTTAGCTGTACCTCCGAAAATAATACAAATACACCACCAACCTGTGTTATTTTCAAAAATAAAATACAACCTTTAGCTGTATCTCAGAAAATAATACAAATACACCCACATGCTGTATTATTTTCAAAAATACAAATACAACACATAGCTGTGTGTCGGAAAATAATACAAATACACCCCCAAGCTGTGTTATTTTCCAAAATACAAATAAAAAGCTTAGCTGTATCTGGAAAAATAATACAGGTACACGCCCAAGCTGTGTTATTTTCAAAAATACAAATACATCCCTAGCTGTATCGTGGAAAATAATATAAATACAACCCCAATCTGTGTTATTTTCAAAAATACAAATAAAACCCATAGCTGTATCTTGGAAAATAATACAAATACACCCCCAAGCTTTGTTATTTTCAAAAATACAAATACAACCCTGAACTGTATCTCGGAAAATAATAGAAATACACCCCCAAGCTGGGTTATTTTTAAAAATACAAATACAACCAATAGCTTTATCTTGGAAAATAATACAAATACACCACCAAGCTGTGTTATTTTGAAAAATACAAATACAATCCTTAGCTGTATTTCGGAAAATAATACAAATACATCCCCAAGCTCTGTTATTTTAAAAAATACAAATACAACCCTGAGCTGTATCTCGGATAATAATAGAAATACACCCACAAGCTGTGTTATTTTCAAAAATACAAATACAACCCTCAGCTGTATCTCGGAAAATAATACAAATACACCCCAAAGCTGTGTTATTTTCAAAAATAAAAAAACAACCGATAGCTGTGTCTCGGAAAATAATACAAGTACACCCACAAGATATGTTATTTTCAAAAATTCAAATACAACCCTTAGCTGTGTCTTTGAAAATAATACAAATACACCCCCAAGCTGTGTTATTTTCAAAAATACAAATACAACCCTTAGCTGTATCTCGGAAATTAATACAAATACACCCAAAAGCTGTGTCATATTCAAAAATACAAATACAACCCTTAGCTGTGTCTCGGAAAATAATACAAATACACACCCAAGCTGTGTTGTTTTCAAAAATAGAATTAAACCGTTAGCTGTATCTCGGAAAATAATACAAATACACCCCCAAGTTGTGTATATAAAAATATAACCCTTAGATTTGTCTCGGAATATAAAACAAATACACCCCCATGCTGTGTTATTTTCAAAAATACAAATATAACCGATAGCTGTATCTTGGAAAATAATACAAGTACACCCACAAGATATGTTATTTTAAAAATGCAAATACAACCTTTGGCTGTAACTTGGAAAATAATACAAATACTCCCCCGAGCTGTGTTATTTTCCAAAATACAAATACAACACTTAGCTGTATCTCGGAAAATAATACAAATGCACATCCGAGCTGTGTTATTTTCAAAAATACAAACACAACCCTTAGCTGTATCTCGGAAAATAATACAAATACACCCCCAAGCTCTGTTATTTTCAATAATACAAATACAACCCTTAGGTGTATCTCGGAAAATAATACAAATACACCCCCAATCTGTGTTATTTTCAAATATAGAAATACAAACCTTAGCTGTATCTTGGAAAATAATACAAAAGCACCCCCAAGCTGTGTTAGTTTCAAAAATAAAAATACAACCCTTAGATGTATATCTGAAAATAATACAAATACACCCACAAGCTGTGTTATTTTCAAAATACAAATACAACCCTTAGCTGTATCTCGGAAAATCATACATATACACCCCCAAGCTGTGTTATTTTCAAAAATACAAATACAACCCTTAGCTGTATCTCGGAAAATAATACAAATACACCCCCAAGCTCTGGTATTTTCAAAAATACAAATACAACCCTGAGTTGTAACTCGAAAAATAATACAAATACAACCCCAAGCTGTGTTATTTTCAAAAATACAAATACAACCCTGAGCTGTATCTCAGAAAATAATACAAAAAAAAACCCAAGCTGTGTTATTTTCAAAAATACAAATACAACCCTTAGCTGTATCTCGGAAAATTATACAAATATATCCCCAAGCTCTATTATTTTCAATAATACAAATACAACCCTTAGATGTATATCTGAAAATAATACAAATACACCCCAACCTGTGTTATTTTCAAAAATAAAATACAACCCTTAGCTGTATCTCGGAAAATAATTCAAATACACCCACAAGCTGTGTTATTTTCAAAAATACAAATACAACCCTTAGGTGTATCTCGGAAAATAATACAAATACACCCACAAGCTGTGTTATTTTCCAAAATACAAATAAAACTCTGAGCTGCATCTCGGATAGTAATAGAAATACACCCACAAGCAGTGATATTTTCAAAAATACAAATACAACCCATAGCTGTATCTCGGAAAATAATACAAATACACCCCCAAGCTGTGTGATTTTCAAAAATACAAATATAACTGATAGCTCTATCTTGGAAAATAATACAAGTACACCCACAAGATATGTTAGTTTCAAAAATGCAAATACAACCCTAAGCTGGAACGTCGAAAATAATACAAATACACCCGCAAGCTCTGTTATTTTCAAAAATACAAATACAACCCATAGCTGTATCTCGGAAAATAATACAAATACACCCCCAAGTGCTGTTATTTTCAAAAATAAAAATACAAAACTTAGCTGTATCTCGGAATTTAATACAAATACACCTCCAAGATGTGTTATTTTCAAAAATACAAATACAAAACTTAGCTGTATCTTGGAAAATAATACAGATACACCCCCAAGCTCTGTTATTTTCCAAAATACAAATACAACCCACAGCTGTATCTCGGAAAATAATACAAATACACCACCAAGCTGTGTAATTTTCAAAAATACAAATACAGCCCTTAGCTGTATCTTGGAAAATAATACAAATACACCCCCAAGCTCGTTTATTTTCAAAAATACAAATAAATCCCTTAGCTATATCTCGGAAAATAATAAAAATACACCCCCAAGCTGTGCTATTTTCCAAAATACAAATACAAGCCTGAGCTGTATCTCAGAAAATAATACAAATACACCCCCAAGCTGTGTTATTTTCAAAAATACAAATACAACCCTGAGGTGTATCTCGTAAAATAATACAAAAACAACCCCAAGCTGTGTTATTTTCAAAAATACAAATACAACCCTTAGCTGTATCTAGGAAAGTAATACAAATACACCCCGAAGCTCTGTTATTTTCAATAATACAAATAAAACCCTGAGCTGTATCTCAGAAAATAAGACAAATACACCACCAAGCTGTGTTATTTTCAAAAACACAAATAAAACCCATAGCAGTATCTCGGAAAATAATACAAATACACCCCAAAGCTTTGTTATTTTCAAAAATACAAATAAAACCCATAGCTGTATCTTGGAAAATAATACAAATACAACACCAAGGTTCTTATTTTCAAAAATACAAATACAACACGGAGCTTTATCTCGGATAATAATAGAAATACACCCCCAAGCTGTGTTATTTTCAAAATCCAAATACAACCCATAGCTGTATCTCGGACAATAATACAAATACACGCCCAAGCTGTGTTATTTTCAAAAATACAAATACAATCCTTAGCTGTATCTCGGAAAATAATACGAAAACACCCCCAAGCTGTGTTATTTTCAAAAAAACAAATACAACCCTTAGCTGTATCTCGGAAAATAATACAAATACACCCCCAAGCTGTGTTATTTTCAAAAATACAAATACAACCTTTAGCTGTATCGCGGAAAATAATACAAATACACCCCCAAGATGTGTTATTTTCAAAAATACAATTACAAACCATAGCTGTATCTTGGAAAATAATGCAAATACACGCCCAAGCTGTGATATTTTCAAAAATACAAATACAACCCTGAGCTGTATATCGGATAATAATAGAAATACACCCCCAAGCTGTGTTATTTTCAAAAATACAAATACAACCCTGAGCTGTATCTCCGAAAATAATAAAAATACACCCCCAAGCTGTGTTATTTTCCAAAATACAAATAAAAAGCTTAGCTGTATCTGGAAAAATAATACAGGTACCCCCCCCAATCTGTGTTATTTTCAAAAATACAAATAGAACCCTGAGCTGTATCTTGGAAAATAATATAAATACACCCCCAAGCTGTGTTATTTTCAAAAATACAAATAAATCCCATAGCTGTATCTTGGAAAATAATACAAATACACCCACAAGCTGTGTTATTTTCAAAAATACAAATACAACCCTTAGCTATATCTCGGAAAATAATACAAATACACCCCCAAGCTGTGATATTTTGAAAAATACAAATACGACCCTGAGTTGTAACTCGAAAAATAATACAAATACAACCTCAAGCTGTGTTATTTTCAAAAATAAAAATACAACCCTGAGGTGTATCTCAGAAAATAATACAAAAAAAAACCCCAAGCTGTGTTATTTTCAAAAATACAAATACAACCCTTAGCTGTATCTCGGAAAATTAGACAAATACACCCCCAAGCTCTATTATTTTCAATAATACAAATACAACCCTTAGCTGTATCTCTAAAAATAATACAAATACACCCCAACCTGTGTTATTTTCAAAAATAAAATACAACCCTTAGCAGTATCTCGGAAAATAATTCAAATACAACCCCAAGCTGTGTTATTTTCAAAAATACAAATACAACTCTTAGGTGTATCTCGGAAAATAATACAAATACACCCACAAGCTGTGTTATTTTCCAAAATACAAATAAAACTCTGAGCTGCATCTCGGATAATAATAGAAATACACCCCCAAGCTGTGTTATTTTCAAAAATACAAATACAACCCATAGCTGTATCTCGGAAAATAATACAAATACACCCCCAAGAGCTGTTATTTTCAAAAATAAAAATACAACCCTTAGCTGTATCTCGGAAAATAATACATATACACCCCCAAGCTGTGGTATTTTCAAAAATACAAATACAACCCTAAGCTGTATCTCGGAAAATAATACAAATACACCTCCAAGTTGTGTTATTTTCAAAAATACAAATACAACCCTTTGTTGTATCTCAGAATATAATACAAATACATCCCCATGCTGTGTTATTTTCAAAAATACAAATACAACCTATAGCTTTATCTCGGAAAATAATACAAATACACCCCCAAGCTGTGTTATTTTCCAAAATACAAATACAACCCACAGCTGTATCTCGGAAAATAATACAAATACACTACCAAGCTGTGTTATTTTCAAAAATACAAATACAACCCTTTGTTGTATCTCAGAATATAATACAAATACACCCCCATGCTGTGTTATTTTCAAAAATACAAATACAACCTATAGCTGTATCTCGGAAAATAATACAAATACACCCCCAAGCTGTGTTATTTTCCAAAATACAAATACAAAGCTTAGCTGTATCTGGAAAAATAATACAGGTAACCCCCCAAGCTGTTATTTTCAAAAATACAAATACAACCCTGAGCTGTATCTTGGAAGATAATACAAATACACCCACAAGCTGTGTTATTTTCAAAAATACAAATACAACCCTGAGCTGTATCTTGGATAATAATAGAAATACACCCCAAAGCTGTGTTATTTTTAAAAATACAAATACAACCAATAGCTGTATCTCGGAAAATAATACAAATACACCCCCAAGCTGTGTTATTTTCAAAAATACAAATAAAATCCTTAGCTCTATTTCGGAAAATAATACAAATACACCCCCAAGCTGTGTTATTTTCAAAAATACAAATACAACCCGGAGCTGTATCTCGGATAATAATAGAAATGCACCCCTAAGCTGTGTTATTTTCAAAAATACAAATACAACCCTCAGATGTATCTCGAAAAATTATACAAATACACCCCAAAGCTGTGTTATTATCAAAAATACAAAAGCAACCGATAGCTGTATCTCGAAAAATAATACAAGTACACCCACAAGATATGTTATTTTCAAAAATGCAAATACAACCCTTAGCTGTGTCTTTGAAAATAATACAAATACACCCCCAAGGTGTGTTATTTTCAAAAATGCAAATATAACCCTTAGCTGTATCTCGGAAAGTAATACAAATACACCCAAAAGCTGCGTCATTTTCAAAAATACAAATACAACCCTTAGCTGTGTCTCGGAAAATAATACAAATACACCCCCAAGCTGTGTTATTTTCAAAAATGGAAATACAACCGTTAGCTGTATCTCGGAAAATAATACAAATACACCCCCAAGTTGTGTAATTTTCAAAAATACAAATACAGCCCTTAGCTTTATCTCGGAAAATAATACAAATACACCCCCAAGCTCTGTTATTTTCATAAATACAAATACAACCCTTAGCTGTATCTCGAAAAATAATACATATACACCCGCAAGCTGTGTTATTTTCAAAAATACAAATACAGCCCTTAGCTGTATCTCGGAAAATAATACAAATACACCCCCAAACTGTGTTATTTTCCAAAATACAAATAAAACTCTGAGCTGTATCTCGGATAATAATAGAAATACACCCCCAAGCTGTGGTATTTTCAAAAATACAAATACAACCCATAGCTGTATCTCGGAAAATAATACAAATACACCCCCAAGCTGTGTTATTTTCCAAAATACAAATACAACCCTGAGCTGTATCTCGGAAAATAATACAAATACACCCCCACGCCGTGTTATTTTCAAAAATACAAATAAAACCCATAGCTGTATCTTGGAAAATAATACAAATACACCCCCAAGGTTGTTATTTTCAAAAATACAAATACAACCCTGAGTTGTAACTCAGAAAATAATACAAATACACCCCCAAGATGTGTTATTTTCAAAAATACAATTACAAACCATAGCTGTATCTTGGAAAATAATGCAAATACACGCCCAAGCTGTGATATTTTCAAAAATACAAATACAACCCTGAGCTGTATCTCGGATAATAATAGAAATACACCCCCAAGCTGTGTTATTTTCAAAAATACAAATACAACCCTGAGCTGTATCTCCGAAAATAATAAAAATACACCACCAAGCTGTGTTATTTTCCAAAATACAAATAAAAAGCTTAGCTGTATCTGGAAAAATAATACAGGTACCCCCCCCAATCTGTGTTATTTTCAAAAATACAAATAGAACCCTGAGCTGTATCTTGGAAAATAATATAAATACACCCCCAAGCTGTGTTATTTTCAAAAATACAAATAAATCCCATAGCTGTATCTTGGAAAATAATACAAATACACCCACAAGCTGTGTTATTTTCAAAAATACAAATACAACCCTTAGCTGTATCTCGGAAAATAATACAAATACACCCCCAAGCTGTGATATTTTGAAAAATACAAATACGACCCTGAGTTGTAATTCGAAAAATAATACAAATACAACCTCAAGCTGTGTTATTTTCAAAAATAAAAATACAACCCTGAGCTGTATCTCAGAAAATAATACAAAAAAAACCCCAAGCTGTGTTATTTTCAAAAATACAAATACAACCCTTAGCTGTATCTCGGAAAATTAGACAAATACACCCCCAAGCTCTATTATTTTCAATAATACAAATACAACCCTTAGCTGTATCTCTAAAAATAATACAAATACACCGCAACATGTGTTATTTTCAAAAATAAAATACAACCCTTAGCAGTATCTCGGAAAATAATTCAAATACAACCCCAAGCTCTGTTATTTTCAAAAATACAAATACAACTCTTAGGTGTATCTCGGAAAATAATACAAATACACCCACAAGCTGTGTTATTTTCCAAAATACAAATAAAACTCTGAGCTGCATCTCGGATAATAATAGAAATACACCCCCAAGCTGTGTTATTTTCAAAAATACAAATACAACCCATAGCTGTATCTCGGAAAATAATACAAATACACCCCCAAGAGCTGTTATTTTCAAAAATAAAAATACAACCCTTAGCTGTATCTCGGAAAATAATACATATACACCGACAAGCTGTGGTATTTTCAAAAATACAAATACAACCCTAAGCTGTATCTCGGAAAATAATACAAATACACCTCCAAGTTGTGTTATTTTCAAAAATACAAATACAACCCTTTGTTGTATCTCAGAATATAATACAAATACATCCCCATGCTGTGTTATTTTTAAAAATACAAATACAACCTATAGCTGTATCTCGGAAAATAATACAAATACACCCCCAAGCTGTGTTATTTTCCAAAATACAAATACAACCCACAGCTGTATCTCGGAAAATAATACAAATACACCACCAAGCTGTGTTATTTTCAAAAATACAAATACAACCCTTTGTTGTATCTCAGAATATAATACAAATACACCCCCATGCTGTGTTATTTTCAAAAATACAAATACAACCTATAGCTGTATCTCGGAAAATAATACAAATACACCCCCAAGCTGTGTTATTTTCCAAAATACAAATACAAAGCTTAGCTGTATCTGGAAAAATAATACAGGTAACCCCCCAAGCTGTCATTTTCAAAAATACAAATACAACCCTGAGCTGTATCTTGGAAGATAATACAAATACACCCACAAGCTGTGTTATTTTCAAAAATACAAATACAACCCTGAGCTGTATCTTGGATAATAATAGAAATACACCCCAAAGCTGTGTTATTTTTAAAAATACAAATACAACCAATAGCTGTATCTCGGAAAATAATACAAATACACCCCCAAGCTGTGTTATTTTCAAAAATACAAATAAAATCCTTAGCTCTATTTCGGAAAATAATACAAATACACCCCCAAGCTGTGTTATTTTCAAAAATACAAATACAACCCGGAGCTGTATCTCGGATAATAATAGAAATGCACCCCTAAGCTGTGTTATTTTCAAAAATACAAATACAACCCTCAGATGTATCTCGAAAAATTATACAAATACACCCCAAAGCTGTGTTATTATCAAAAATACAAAAACAACCGATAGCTGTATCTCGAAAAATAATACAAGTACACCCACAAGATATGTTATTTTCAAAAATGCAAATACAACCCTTAGCTGTGTCTTTGAAAATAATACAAATACACCCCCAAGGTGTGTTATTTTCAAAAATGCAAATATAACCCTTAGCTGTATCTCGGAAAGTAATACAAATACACCCAAAAGCTGCGTCATTTTCAAAAATACAAATACAACCCTTAGCTGTGTCTCGGAAAATAATACAAATACACCCCCAAGCTGTGTTATTTTCAAAAATAGAAATACAACCGTTAGCTGTATCTCGGAAAATAATACAAATACACCCCCATGTTGTGTAATTTTCAAAAATACAAATACAGCCCTTAGCTTTATCTCGGAAAATAATACAAATACACCCCCAAGCTCTGTTATTTTCATAAATACAAATACAACCCTTAGCTGTATCTCGAAAAATAATACATATACACCCGCAAGCTGTGTTATTTTCAAAAATACAAATACAGCCCTTAGCTGTATCTCGGAAATTAATACAAATACACCCCCAAACTGTGTTATTTTCCAAAATACAAATAAAACTCTGAGCTGTATCTCGGATAATAATAGAAATACACCCCCAAGCTGTGGTATTTTCAAAAATACAAATACAACCCATAGCTGTATCTCGGAAAATAATACAAATACACCCCCAAGCTGTGTTATTTTCCAAAATACAAATACAACCCTGAGCTGTATCTCGGAAAATAATACAAATACACCCCCACGCCGTGTTATTTTCAAAAATACAAATGAAACCCATAGCTGTATCTTGGAAAATAATACAAATACACCCCCAAGGTTGTTATTTTCAAAAATACAAATACAACCCTGAGTTGCAACTCAGAAAATAATACAAATACACCCCCAAGATGTGATATTTTCAAAAATACAATTACAAACCATAGCTGTATCTTGGAAAATAATGCAAATACACGCCCAAGCTGTGATATTTTCAAAAATACAAATACAACCCTGAGCTGTATCTCGGATAATAATAGAAATACACCCCCAAGCTGTGTTATTTTCAAAAATACAAATACAACCCTGAGCTGTATCTCCGAAAATAATACAAATACACCCCCTAGCTGTGTTATTTTCCAAAATACAAATAAAAAGCTTAGCTGTATCTGGAAAAATAACACAGGTACCCCACCCAATCTGTGTTATTTTCAAAAATACAAATAGAACCCTGAGCTGTATCTTGGAAAATAATATAAATAAACCCCCAAGCTGTGTTATTTTCAAAAATACAAATAAATCCCATAGCTGTATCTTGGAAAATAATACAAATACACCCACAAGCTGTGTTATTTTCAAAAATACAAATACAACCCTTAGCTGTATCTCGGAAAATAATACAAATACACCCCCAAGCTGTGATATTTTGAAAAATACAAATACGACCCTGAGTTGTAATTCGAAAAATAATACAAATACAACCTCAAGCTGTGTTATTTTCAAAAATAAAAATACAACCCTGAGCTGTATCTCAGAAAATAATACAAAAAAAACCCCAAGCTGTGTTATTTTCAAAAATACAAATACAACCCTTAGCTGTATCTCGGAAAATTAGACAAATACACCCCCAAGCTCTATTATTTTCAATAATACAAATACAACCCTTAGCTGTATCTCTAAAAATAATACAAATACACCCCAACCTGTGTTATTTTCAAAAATAAAATACAACCCTTAGCAGTATCTCGGAAAATAATTCAAATACAACCCCAAGCTGTGTTATTTTCAAAAATACAAATACAACTCTTAGGTGTATCTCGGAAAATAATACAAATACACCCACAAGCTGTGTTATTTTCCAAAATACAAATAAAACTCTGAGCTGCATCTCGGATAATAATAGAAATACACCCCCAAGCTGTGTTATTTTCAAAAATACAAATACAACCCATAGCTGTATCTCGGAAAATAATACAAATACACCCCCAAGAGCTGTTATTTTCAAAAATAAAAATACAACCCTTAGCTGTATCTAGGAAAATAATACATATACACCCCCAAGCTGTGGTATTTTCAAAAATACAAATACAACCCTAAGCTGTATCTCGGAAAATAATACAAATACACCTCCAAGTTGTGTTATTTTCAAAAATACAAATACAACCCTTTGTTGGATCTCAGAATATAATACAAATACATCCCCATGCTGTGTTATTTTCAAAAATACAAATACAACCTATAGCTGTATCTCGGAAAATAATACAAATACACCCCAAGCTGTGTTATTTTCCAAAATACAAATACAACCCACAGCTGTATCTCGGAAAATAATACAAATACACCACCAAGCTGTGTTATTTTCAAAAATACAAATACAACCCTTTGTTGTATCTCAGAATATAATACAAATACACCCCCATGCTGTGTTATTTTCAAAAATACAAATACAACCTATAGCTGTATCTCGGAAAATAATACAAATACACCCCCAAGCTGTGTTATTTTCCAAAATACAAATACAAAGCTTAGCTGTATCTGGAAAAATAATACAGGTAACCCCCCAAGCTGTTATTTTCAAAAATACAAATACAACCCTGAGCTGTATCTTGGAAGATAATACAAATAAACCCACAAGCTGTGTTATTTTCAAAAATACAAATACAACCCTGAGCTGTATCTTGGATAATAATAGAAATACACCCCAAAGCTGTGTTATTTTTAAAAATACAAATACAACCAATAGCTGTATCTCGGAAAATAATACAAATACACCCCCAAGCTGTGTTATTTTCAAAAATACAAATAAAATCCTTAGCTCTATTTCGGAAAATAATACAAATACACCCCCAAGCTGTGTTATTTTCAAAAATACAAATACAACCCGGAGCTGTATCTCGGATAATAATAGAAATGCACCCCTAAGCTGTGTTATTTTCAAAAATACAAATACAACCCTCAGATGTATCTCGAAAAATTATACAAATACACCCCAAAGCTGTGTTATTATCAAAAATACAAAAACAACCGATAGCTGTATCTCGAAAAATAATACAAGTACACCCACAAGATATGTTATTTTCAAAAATGCAAATACAACCCTTAGCTGTGTCTTTGAAAATAATACAAATACACCCCCAAGGTGTGTTATTTTCAAAAATGCAAATATAACCCTTAGCTGTATCTCGGAAAGTAATACAAATACACCCAAAAGCTGCGTCATTTTCAAAAATACAAATACAACCCTTAGCTGTGTCTCGGAAAATAATACAAATACACCCCCAAGCTGTGTTATTTTCAAAAATAGAAATACAACCGTTAGCTGTATCTCGGAAAATAATACAAATACACCCCCAAGTTGTGTAATTTTCAAAAATACAAATACAGCCCTTAGCTTTATCTCGGAAAATAATACAAATACACCCCCAAGCTCTGTTATTTTCATAAATACAAATACAACCCTTAGCTGTATCTCGAAAAATAATACATATACACCCGCAAGCTGTGTTATTTTCAAAAATACAAATACAGCCCTTAGCTGTATCTCGGAAAATAATACAAATACACCCCCAAACTGTGTTATTTTCCAAAATACAAATAAAACTCTGAGCTGTATCTCGGATAATAATAGAAATACACCCCCAAGCTGTGGTATTTTCAAAAATACAAATACAACCCATAGCTGTATCTCGGAAAATAATACAAATACACCCCCAAGCTGTGTTATTTTCCAAAATACAAATACAACCCTGAGCTGTATCTCGGAAAATAATACAAATACACCCCCACGCCGTGTTATTTTCAAAAATACAAATAAAACCCATAGCTGTATCTTGGAAAATAATACAAATACACCCCCAAGGTTGTTATTTTCAAAAATACAAATACAACCCTGAGTTGTAACTCAGAAAATAATACAAATACACCCCCAAGCTGTGTTATTTTCAAAAATACAAATTTAACCCTGAGCTGTATCTCAGAAAATAATACAAAAACACACCGAAGCTGTGTTATTTTCAAAAATACAAATACAAAACTTAGCTCTATCTCGGAAAATTATACAAATACACCCCCAAGCTCTATTATTTTCAATAATACAAATACAACACTTAGCTGTACTTCCGAAAATAATACAAATACACCCCCAACCTGTGTTATTTTCAAAAATAAAATACAACCCTTAGCTGTATCTTGGAAAATAATACAAATACACCCCCAAACTGTGATATTTTCAAAAATACAAATAAAACCCTGAGTTTTATCTCGAAAAATAATACAAATACAACCTCAAGCTGTGTTATTTTCAAAAATACAAATACAACCCTGAGCTGTATCTCAGAAAATAATACAAAATAACCCCAAGCTGTGTTATTTTCAAAAATACAAATACAACCCTTAGCTGTATCTCGGAAAATTATACAAATACACCCCCAAGCTCTATTATTTTCAATAATACAAATACAACCCTTAGCTCTACCTCTGAAAATAATACAAATACACCCCAACCTGTGTTATTTTCAAAAATAAAATACAACCCTTAGCTGTATCTCGGAAAATAATTCAAATACAACCCCAAGCTGTGTTATTTTCAAAAATACAAATACAACTCTTAGGTGTATCTCGGAAAATAATACAAATACACCCAAAAGCTGTGTTATTTTCCAAAATACAAATAAAACTCTGAGCTGCATCTCGGATAATAATAGAAATACACCCCCAAGCTGTGTTATTTTCAAAAACACAAATACAACCCATAGCTGTATCTCGGAAAATATTACAAATACACCCCCAAGAGCTGTTATTTTCAAAAATAAAAATACAACCCTTAGCTGTATCTCGGAAAATAATACATATGCACCCCCAAGCTGTGTTATTTTCAAAAATACACATACAACCCTAAGGTGTATCTCGGAAAATAATAAAAATACACCTCCAAGTTGTGTTATTTTCAAAAATACAAATACAACCCACAGCAGTATCTCGGAAAACAATACAAATACACCCCCAAGCTGTGTTATTTTCAAAAATGCAAATAAAACCCTTAGCTGTATCTCGGAAAATTATACAAATACACCCCCAAGCTGTGTTATTTTCAAAAATACAAATACAACCCTTAGCTGTATCTCGGAAAATAATACAAATACACCCCCAAGCTGTGATATTTTCAAAAATACAAATACAACCCTGAGTTTTAACTCGAAAAATAATACAAATACAACCTCAAGCTGCGTTATTTTCAAAAATACAAATACAACCCTGAGCTTTATCTCAGAAAATAATACAAAAAAAAGCCCAAGCTGTGTTATTTTCAAAAATACAAATACAACCCTTAGCTGTATCTCGGAAAATAATACAAATACACCCCCAAGCTGTGTTATTTTCAAAAATACAAATATAACTGATAGCTGTATCTTGGAAAATAATACAAGTACACCCACAAGATATGTTATTTTCAAAAATGCAAATACAACCCTAAGCTGGAACGTCGAAAATAATACAAATACACCCCCAAGCTCTGTTATTTTCAATAATACAAATACAACCCTTAGATGTATCTCAGAAAATAATACAAATACACCCCCAACGCATGTTATTTTCAAAAATACTAATACAATCCTTAGCTGTATCTCGGAAAATAATACAAATATACACCCCAGCTGTGTTATTTTCAAAAATACATATACAACCCTGAGCTTTAACTAGGAAAATAATACAAATACACCCCCAAGCTGTGTTATTTTCAAAAATACAAATACAACTCTTAGCTGTATCTCGGAAAATAAAACAAATACACCCCAAACTGTGTTATTTTTCAAAATACATATAAAACTCTGAGCTGTATCTCGGATAATAATAGAAATACACCCCCAAGCTGTGTTATTTTCAAAAATACAAATACAACCCATAGCAGAATCTCGGAAAATAATAAAATTCACCCACAAGCTGAGTTATTTTCAAAAATACAAATACAACCCTTAGCTGTATCTCGGAAAATAATACAAATACACCCCCAAGCTGTGTTATTTTCAAAAATACAAATAAAACCAATAGATGTATCTCGGAAAATAATACAAATACACCCCCAAGCTGTATTATTTTCAAAAATACAAATACAATCCTTAGCTGTATTTCGGAAAGTAATACAAATACACCCTAAAGCTGTGTTATTTTCAAAAATACAAATACAACCCTGATTTGTAACTCAGAAAATAATACAAATACACCCCCAAGGTTGTTATTTTCAAAAATAGAAATACAACCCGGAGCTTTATCTCGGATAATAATAGAAATACACCCCGAAGCTGTGTTATTTTCAAAATCCAAATACAACCCATAGCTTTATCTCGGACAATAATACAAATACACCCCAAGCTGTGTTATTTTCAAAAATACAAATACAATCCTTAGCTGTATCTCGGAAAATAATACGAAAACACCCCCAAGCTGTGTTATTTTCAAAAATACAAATACAACCCTTAGCTGTATCTCAGAAAATAATACAAATATACCCCCAAGCTGTGTTATTTTCAAAAATACAAATACAACCCTTTGTTGTATCTCAGAATATAATACAAATACACCCCCAAGCTGTGTTATTTTCAAAAATATAAATACAACCTATAGCTGTATCTCGGAAAATAATACAAATACACCCCCAAGCTGTGTTATTTTCCAAAATACAAATACAAAGCTTAGCTGTATCTGGAAAAATAATACAGGTAACCCCCCAAGCTGTTATTTTCAAAAATACAAATACAACCCTGAGCTGTATCTTGGAAGATAATACAAATACACCCACAAGCTGTGTTATTTTCAAAAATACAAATACAACCCTGAGCTGTATCTTGGATAATAATAGAAATACACCCCAAAGCTGTGTTATTTTCAAAAATGCAAATACAACCCTTAGCTGTATCTCGGAAAATAATACAAATACACCCCCAAGCTGTGTTATTTTCAAAAATACAAATAAAATCCTTAGCTCTATTTCGGAAAATAATACAAATACACCCCCAAGCTGTGTTATTTTCAAAAATACAAATACAACCCGGAGCTGTATCTCGGATAATAATAGAAATGCACCCCTAAGCTGTGTTATTTTCAAAAATACAAATACAACCTTCAGATGTATCTCGAAGAATTATACAAATACACCCCAAAGCTGTGTTATTATCAAAAATACAAAAACAACCGATAGCTGTATCTCGAAAAATAATACAAGTACACCCACAAGATATGTTATTTTCAAAAATGCAAATACAACCCTTAGCTGTGTCTTTGAAAATAATACAAATACACCCCCAAGCTGTGTTATTTTCAAAAATGCAAATATAACCCTTAGCTGTATCTCGGAAAGTAATACAAATACACCCAAAAGCTGTGTCATTTTCAAAAATACAAATACAACCCTTAGCTGTGTCTCGGAAAATAATACAAATACACCCCCAAGCTGTGTTATTTTCAAAAATAGAAATACAACCGTTAGCTGTATCTCGGAAAATAATACAAATACAACCCCAAGTTGTGTAATTTTCAAAAATACAAATACAGCCCTTAGCTTTATCTCGGAAAATAATACAAATACACCCCCAAGCTCTGTTATTTTCATAAATACAAATACAACCCTTAGCTGTATCTCTAAAAATAATACATATACACCCCCAAGCTGTGTTATTTTCAAAAATACAAATACAGCCCTTAGCTGTATCTCGGAAAATAATACAAATACACCCCCAAACTGTGTTATTTTCCAAAATACAAATCAAACTCTGAGCTGTATCTCGGATAATAATAGAAATACACCCCCAAGCTGTGGTATTTTCAAAAATACAAATACAACCCATAGCTGTATCTCAGAAAATAATACAAATACACCCCCAAGCTGTGTTATTTTACAAAATACAAATACAACCCTGAGCTGTATCTCGGAAAATAATACAAATACACCCCCACGCCGTGTTATTTTCAAAAATACAAATAAAACCCATAGCTGTATCTTGGAAAATAATACAAATACACCCCCAAGGTTGTTATTTTCAAAAATACAAATACAACCCTGAGTTGTAACTCAGAAAATAATACAAATACACCCCCAAGCTGTGTTATTTTCAAAAATACAAATTTAACCCTGAGCTGTATCTCAGAAAATAATACAAAAACACACCGAAGCTGTGTTATTTTCAAAAATACAAATACAAAACTTAGCTCTATCTCGGAAAATTATACAAATACACCCCCAAGCTCTATTATTTTCAATAATACAAATACAACACTTAGCTGTACTTCCGAAAATAATACAAATACACCCCCAACCTGTGTTATTTTCAAAAATAAAATACAACCCTTAGCTGTATCTTGGAAAATAATACAAATACACCCCCAAGCTGTGATATTTTCAAAAATACAAATACAACCCTGAGTTTTAACTCGAAAAATAGTACAAATACAACCTCAAGCTGTGTTATTTTCAAAAATAAAAATACAACCCTGAGCTGTGTCTCAGAAAATAATACAAAAAAAACCCCAAGCTGTGTTATTTTCAAAAATACAAATACAACCCTTAGCTGTATATCGGAAAATTATACAAATACACCCCCAAGCTCTATTATTTTCAATAATACAAATACAACCTTTAGCTGTACCTCTGAAAATAATACAAATACACCCCAACCTGTGTTATTTTCAAAAATAAAATACAACCCTTAGCAGTATCTCGGAAAATAATTCAAATACAACCCCAAGCTGTGTTATTTTCAAAAA
The DNA here is from genome assembly GCF_048565385.1 of Saimiri boliviensis. Classification (NCBI taxonomy): domain Eukaryota; kingdom Metazoa; phylum Chordata; class Mammalia; order Primates; family Cebidae; genus Saimiri; species Saimiri boliviensis. The sequence continues at coordinate 122,354,697 of NC_133459.1, read as the reverse complement.
TACAAATACAACTCTTAGGTGTATCTCGGAAAATAATACATATACACGCCCAAGCTGTGGTATTTTCAAAAATACAAATACAACCCTAAGCTGTATCTCGGAAAATAATACAAATACACCTCCAAGTTGTGTTATTTTCAAAAATACAAATATAACCCTTAGCTTTGTCTCGGAAAATAAAACAAATACACACCCAAGCTGTGTTATTTTCAAAAATACAAATATAACTGATAGCTGTATCTTGGAAAATAATACAAGTACACCCACAACATATGTTATTTTCAAAAATGCAAATACAGCCCTAAGCTGGAACGTCGAAAATAATACAAATACACCCCCAAGCTCTGTTATTTTCAAAAATAGAAATACAACCGTTAGCTGTATCTCGGAAAATAATACAAATACAACCCCAAGTTGTGTAATTTTCAAAAATACAAATACAGCCCTTAGCTTTATCTCGGAAAATAATACAAATACACCCCCAAGCTCTGTTATTTTCATAAATACAAATACAACCCTTAGCTGTATCTCTAAAAATAATACATATACACCCCCAAGCTGTGTTATTTTCAAAAATACAAATACAGCCCTTAGCTGTATCTCGGAAAATAATACAAATACACCCCCAAACTGTGTTATTTTCCAAAATACAAATCAAACTCTGAGCTGTATCTCGGATAATAATAGAAATACACCCCCAAGCTGTGGTATTTTCAAAAATACAAATACAACCCATAGCTGTATCTCAGAAAATAATACAAATACACCCCCAAGCTGTGTTATTTTACAAAATACAAATACAACCCTGAGCTGTATCTCGGAAAATAATACAAATACACCCCCACGCCGTGTTATTTTCAAAAATACAAATAAAACCCATAGCTGTATCTTGGAAAATAATACAAATACACCCCCAAGGTTGTTATTTTCAAAAATACAAATACAACCCTGAGTTGTAACTCAGAAAATAATACAAATACACCCCCAAGCTGTGTTATTTTCAAAAATACAAATTTAACCCTGAGCTGTATCTCAGAAAATAATACAAAAACACACCGAAGCTGTGTTATTTTCAAAAATACAAATACAAAACTTAGCTCTATCTCGGAAAATTATACAAATACACCCCCAAGCTCTATTATTTTCAATAATACAAATACAACACTTAGCTGTACTTCCGAAAATAATACAAATACACCCCCAACCTGTGTTATTTTCAAAAATAAAATACAACCCTTAGCTGTATCTTGGAAAATAATACAAATACACCCCCAAGCTGTGATATTTTCAAAAATACAAATACAACCCTGAGTTTTAACTCGAAAAATAGTACAAATACAACCTCAAGCTGTGTTATTTTCAAAAATAAAAATACAACCCTGAGCTGTGTCTCAGAAAATAATACAAAAAAAACCCCAAGCTGTGTTATTTTCAAAAATACAAATACAACCCTTAGCTGTATATCGGAAAATTATACAAATACACCCCCAAGCTCTATTATTTTCAATAATACAAATACAACCTTTAGCTGTACCTCTGAAAATAATACAAATACACCCCAACCTGTGTTATTTTCAAAAATAAAATACAACCCTTAGCAGTATCTCGGAAAATAATTCAAATACAACCCCAAGCTGTGTTATTTTCAAAAATACAAATACAACTCTTAGGTGTATCTCGGAAAATAATACATATACACGCCCAAGCTGTGGTATTTTCAAAAATACAAATACAACCCTAAGCTGTATCTCGGAAAATAATACAAATACACCTCCAAGTTGTGTTATTTTCAAAAATACAAATATAACCCTTAGCTTTGTCTCGGAAAATAAAACAAATACACACCCAAGCTGTGTTATTTTCAAAAATACAAATATAACTGATAGCTGTATCTTGGAAAATAATACAAGTACACCCACAACATATGTTATTTTCAAAAATGCAAATACAGCCCTAAGCTGGAACGTCGAAAATAATACAAATACACCCCCAAGCTCTGTTATTTTCAATAATACAAATACAACCCTTAGATGTATCTCAGAAAATAATACAAATACACCCCCAATCTGTGTTATTTTCAAAAATAGAAATACAAACCTTAGCTGTATCTCGGAAAATAATACAAAAACACCCACAAGCTGTGTTATTTTCAAAAATACAAATACAACCCTTAGCTGTATCTCGGAATTTAATACAAATGAACCTCCAAGACGTGTTATTTTCAAAAATAGAAATAAAACCCTTAGCTGTATCATGAAAAATAATACAGATACACCCGCAAGCTCTGTTATTTTCCAAAATACAAATACAACCCACAGCTGTATCTCGGAAAATAATACAAATACACCACCAAGCTGTGTTATTTTCAAAAATACAAATACAGCCCTTAGCTGTATCTTGGAAAATAATACAAATACACCCCCAAGCTCGTTTATTTTCAAAAATACATATAAATCCCTTAGCTATATCTCGGAAAATAATAAAATTACACCCCCAAGCTGTGCTATTTTCCAAAATACATATACAACCCTGAGCTGTATCTCGGAAAATAATACAAATACACCCCCAAGCTGTGTTATTTTCAAAAATACAAATACAACCCATAGCTCTATCTTGGAAAATAATACAAATACACCCACAAGCTGTGTTATTTTCAAACATACAAATACAAACCTGAGCTGTATCTCGGAAAATAATACAAATACACCCCCAAGCTGTGTTATTTTCAAAAATACATATACAACTCATAGCAGAATCTCGGAAAATAATAAAATTCACCCACAATCTGTGTTAATTTCAAAAATACAAATACAACCCTTAGCTGTATCTTGGAAAATAATACAAATACACCCCCAAGCTGTGTTATTTTCAAAAATACAAATAAAACCCTTAGCTTTATTTCAGAAAATAATACAAATACACCCTCAAGCTGTGTTATTTTCCAAAATACCAATACAACCCTGAGCTTTATCGCGGAAAATAATACAAATACACCCCCAAGCTGTGTTATTTTCAAAAATACAAATACAACCCTTAGCTTTATTTCAGAAAATAATACAAATACACCCCCAAGCTGTGTTATTTTCAAAAATACAAATAAAACCAATAGATGTATCTCGGAAAATAATACAAATACACCACCAAGCTGTATTATTTTCAAAAACACAAATACAATCCTTAGCTGTATCTCGGAAAATAATACAAATACACCCCCAAACTGTGTTATTTTCAAAAATACAAATAAAACCCTGAGCTGTATCTCAGATAATAATAGAAATACACCCCGAATCTGTGTTATTTTCAAAAATACAAATACAATCCTCAGCTGTATCTCGGAAAATAATACAAATACACACCCAAGCTGTGTTATTTTCAAAAATACAAAAACAATCCTTAGATGTATCTCGGAAAATAATACAAATATACCCCAAAGCTGTGTTATTTTCAAAAATACTTATACAACCCTGAGCTGTACACGGAAAATAATACAAATACACCACCAAGCTGTGTTATTTTCAAAAATACAAATACAACCCTGAGGTGTACCTCGGAAAATAATACAAAAACAACACCAAGCTGTGTTATTTTCAAAAATACAAATACAACCCTTAGCTGTATCTTGGAAAATAATACAAATACACCCCGAAGCTCTGTTATTTTCAATAAAACAAATACAACCCTGAGCTGTATCTCGGAAAATAATACAAATACACCACCAAGCTGTGTTATTTTCAAAAATACAAATAAAACCCATAGCAGTATCTCGGAAAATAATACAAATACACCTTAAAGCTGTGTTATTTTCAACAATACAAATAAAATCCATAGCTGTATCTTGGAAAATAATACAATACTCCCCCAAGGTTGTTATTTTCAAAAACAGAAATACAACCCGGAGCTTTATCTCGGATAATAATAGAAATACACCCCCAAGCTGTGTTATTTTCAAAATCCAAATACAACCCATAGCTGTATCTCGGACAATAATACAAATACACCCCCAAGCTGTGTTATTTTCAAAAATACAAACACAAACCTTAGCTGTATCTCGGAAAATAATACGAAAACACACCCAAGCTGTGTTATTTTCAAAAATACAAATACAACCCATAGCTGTATCTCGGAAAATAATACAAATACACCCCCAAGATGTGTTATTTTCAAAAATACAAATACAACTCTTAGCTGTATCGCGGAAAATAATACAAATACACTCCCAAGCTGTGTTATTTTCAAAAATACAAATACAACCCTTAGCTTTATTTCAGAAAATAATATAAATACACCCTCAAGCTGTGTTATTTTCTAAAATACCAAAACAACCCTGAGCTGTATCGCGGAAACTAATACAAATACACACCCAAGCTGTGTTATTTTCAAAAATACAAATACAATCCTCAGCTTTATCTCGGAAAATAATACAAATACACCCCCAAGCTGTGTTATTTTCAAAAATACAATTACAATCCTTAGCTGTATCTCGGAAAATAATACAAATACACCCCCAATCTGTGTTATTTTCAAAAATACAAATACAATCCTGAGCTGTAACTCGGAAAATAATGCAAATACATCCCCAAGCTGGGTTATTTTCAAAAATACATATACAACCCTGAGCTGTATCTCAGAAAATAACACAAAATACCCCTAAGCTGTGTTATTTTTAAAAATACAAAAACAACCCTTAGGTGTATCTCGGAAAATAATACAAATTCACCCCAAGCTGTGTTATTTTCAAAAATACAAATACAACCCTTAGCTGTATCTCGGAAAATAATACAAATACACCCCCAAGCTGTGTTATTTTCAATAATAGAAATACAAACCTTAGCTGTATCTCAGAAAATAATACAAATACACACCCAAGCTGTGTTATTTTCAAAAATAGAAATACAAACCTTAGCTGTATCTCGGAAAAAAATACAAAAACACCAACAAGCTGTGTTATTTTCAAAAATAAAAATACAACCCTTAGCTGTATCTCGGAAAATAATACAAATACACCCCCAAGATGTGTTATTTTCAAAAATACAAATACAACCCTTAACTGTATCTTGGAAAATAATACAAATACACGCCCAAGCTGTGTTATTTTCAAAATACAAATACAACCCTTAGCTGTATCTCGGAAAATAATACAAACACACCCCCAAGTTCTGCTATTTTCAAAAATACAAATACAACCCTTAGCTGTATCTAGGAAAATAATACGTATAAACCCCCAAGCTGTGTTATTTTCAAAAATACAAATACAACCCTGAGCTGTATCTCGGAGAATAATACGAATACACCCCCAGGCTGTGTAATTCAAAAATTCAAATGTAACCCTTAGCTGTATCTCGGAAAATAAAACAAATACACCCACAAGCTGTGTTATTTTCAGAAATACAAATATAACCGATAGCTGTATCTTGGAAAAAATTACAAGTACACCCACAAGATATGTTATTTTCAAAAATGCAAATACAACCCTTGGCTGTAACTTGGAAAATAATACAAATACACCCCCGAGCTGTGTTATTTTCCAAAATACAAATACAACCTTTTGCTGTATCTAGGAAAATAATACAAATGCACCTCCGAGCTGTGTTATTTTCAAAAATACAAATATAACCCTTAGCTGTATATCAGAAAATAATATAAATACACCCCCAAGCTCTGTTATTTTCAATAATACAAATACAACCCTTAGGTGTATCTCGGAAAATAATACAAATACACCCCCAATCTGTGTTATTTTCAAATATAGAAATACAAACTTTAGCTGTATCTCGGAAAATAATACAAAAACACCCCCAAGCTGTGTTATTTTCAAAAATACAAATACAACCCTCGGCTGTATCCTTGAAAATACACAAATACACCCTCAAGATGTGTTATTTTCAAAAATACAATTACAACCCTTAGCTGTATCTTGGAAAATAATACAGATACACACCCAAGCTCTGTTATTTTCAAAAATACAAATACAACCCATAGCTGTTCCTCGGAAAATAATACAAATACACCACCAAGCTGTGTTATTTTCAAAAATACAAATACAGCCCTTAGCTGTATCTTGGAAAATAATACAAATACACCCCCAAGCTCGTTTATTTTCAAAAATACAAATACAACCCTTACCTGTATCTCGGAAAATAATACAAGTACACCCAAAGGATATGTTATTTTCAAAAATGCAAATACAACCCTTAGCTGTGTCTTTGAAAATAATACCAATACACCCAAAATCTGTGTTATTTTCAAAAATGCAAATACAACCCTGAGTTGTAACTCAGAAAATAATACAAATACAACCCCAAGCTGTGTTATTTTCAAAAATACAAATACAACCCTGAGCTGTATCTCAGAAAATAATTCAAAAACACCCGCAAGCGGTGTTATTTTCAAAAATACAAATACAACCCTCAGCTGTATCTCGGAAAATAATAGAAACACACACCACAGCTGTGTCATTTTCAAAAATAAAAAAAACAACCGATAGCTGTATCTCGGAAAATAATACAAGAACACCCACAAGATATGTTATTTTCAAAAATTCAAATACAACCCTTAGCTGTGTCTTTGAAAATAATACAAATACACCCCAAAGCTGTGTTATTTTCAAAAATGCAAATACAACCCTTAGCTGTGTCTTTGAAAATAATACCAATACACCCAAAATCTGTGTTATTTTCAAAAATACAAATACAACCCTGAGTTGTAACTCAGAAAATAATACAAATACAACCCCAAGCTGTGTTATTTTCAAAAATACAAATACAACACTGAGCTGTATCTCAGAAAATAATTCAAAAACACCCCCAAGCTGTGTTATTTTCAAAAATACAAATACAACCCTCAGCTGTATCTCGGAAAATAATAGAAATACACACCACAGCTGTGTCATTTTCAAAAATAAAAAAACAACCGATAGCTTTATCTCGGAAAATAATACAAGTACACCCACAAGATATGTTATTTTCAAAAATTCAAATACAACCCTTAGCTGTGTCTTTGAAAATAATACAAATACACCCCAAAGCTGTGTTATTTTCAAAAATACAAATACAACCCTTAGCTGTATCTCGGAAATTAATACAAATACACCCAAAAGCTGTGTCATTTTCAAAAATACAAAAACAACCCTTAACTGTGTCTCGGAAAATAATACAAATACACACCCAAGCTGTGTTATTTTCAAAAACAGAATTACAACAGTTAGCTGTATCTTGGAAAATAATACAAACACACCCCCAAGTTGTGTTATTTTCAAAAACACAAATACAGCCCTTAGCTGTATCTTGGAAAATAATACAAATACACCACCAAGCTCGGTTATTTAAAAAAATACAAATACAACCCATAGCTGTATGTCGAAAAATAATACAAATACAACCCCAAGCTGTGTTATTTTCAAAAATACAAATACAACCCTGACCTGTATCTGGGAAAATAATACAGATACACCCCCACGGTCTGTTATTTTCAAAAATACTAATACAATCCTTAGCTGTATCTCGGAAAGTAATACAAATATACACCCCAGCTGTGTTATTTTCAAAAATACATATACAACCCCGAGCTTTAACTCGGAAAATAATACAAATACACCCCCAAGCTGTGTTATTTTCAAAAATACAAATACAACACTTAGCTGTACCTTGGAAAATAATAAAAATACACCCCAAGCTGTGTTATTTTCCAAAATACATATAAAACTCTGAGCTGTATCTCGGATAATAATAGAAATACACCCCCAAGCTGTGTTATTTTCAAAAATACAAATACAACCTATAGCTGTATCTCGGAAAATAATACAAAAACACCCCCAAGCTGTGTTTATTCAAAAATACAAATACAACCCTATGCTGTATATCGAAAAATAATACAAATACACCCCCAAGCTGTGTTATTTTCCAAAATACAAATACAACCCTGAGCTGTATCTCGGAAAATAATACAAATACACCCCCAAGCTGTGTTGTTTTCAAAAATACAAATATAACCCTTAGCTGTATCTCGGAAAAAAAAACAAATACACCCCCAAACTGTGTTATTTTCAAAAATACAAATATAACCGATAGCTGTATCTTGGAAAATAATACAAGTACACCCACAAGATATGTTAGTTTCAAAAATGCAAATACAACCTTTGGCTGTAACTTGGAAAATAATACAAATACACTCCCGAGCTGTGTTATTTTCCAAAATACAAATACAACCCTTAGCTGTATCTCGGAAAATAATACAAATGCACCTCCGAGCTGTGTTATTTTCAAAAATACAAATACAACCCTTAGCTGTATCTCGGAAAATAATACAAATACACAACCAAGCTCTGTTATTTTCAATAATACAAATACAACCCTTAGGTGTATCTCGGAAAATAATACAAATACACCCCTAATCTGTGTTATTTTCAGAAATAGAAATACAAACCTTAGCTGTACCTCGGAAAATAATACATAAGCACCCCCAAGCTGCGTTATTTTCAAAAATACAAATACAACCCTTGGCTGTATCCTGGAAAATAATACAAATACACCCCCAAGATGTGTTATTTTAAAAAATACAATTACAAACCATAGCAGTATCTTGGAAAATAACACAAATACACGCCCAAGCTGTGATATTTTCAAAAATACAAATACAACCCTGAGCTGTATCTCGGATAATAATAGAAACACACCCCCAAGCTGTGTTATTTTCAAAAATACAAATACAACCCTGAGCTGTATCTTGGAAAATAATACAAATACACCCCCAAGCTGTGTTATTTTCCAAAATACAAATAAAAAGCTTAGCTGTATCTGGAAAAATAATACAGGTACCCCCCAAGCTGTGTTATTTTCAAAAATACAAATACAACCCTGAGCTTTATCTTGGAAAATAATATAAATACACCCCCAAGCTGTGTTATTTTCAAAAATACAAATAAATCCCATAGCTCTATCTTGGAAAATAATACAAATACATCCACAAGCTGTGTTATTTTCAAAAATACAAATACAACCCTGAGCTGTATCTTGGATAATAATAGAAATACACCCCCAAGCTGTGTTATTTTTAAAAATACAAATACAACCAATAGCTGTATCTCAGAAAATAATACAAATACACCCCCAAGCTGTGTTATTTTCAAAAATACAAATGCAATCCCTAGCTCTATTTCGGAAAATAATACAAATACACCCCCAAGCTGTGTTATTTTCAAAAATACAAATACAACCCTTAGCTGTATCTCGAAAAATAATACATATACACCCGCAAGCTGTGTTATTTTCAAAAATACAAATACAGCCCTTAGCTGTATCTCGGAAAATAATACAAATACACCACCAAGCTCGGTTATTTTAAAAAATACAAATACAACCCATAGCTGTATCTCGGAAAATAATACAAATACACCCCCAAGCTGTGTTATTTTCCAAAATACAAATACAAACCTGACCTGTATCTCGGAAAATAATTCAAATACACCCCCAAGCTGTTATTTTCAAAAATACAAATACAACCCTGAGCTGTATCTCAGATAATAATGGAAATACACCCCCAACTGTGTTATTTTTAAAAATACAAATACAACCAATAGCTGTATCTCGGAAAATAATACAAATACACCCCAAAGCTGTGTTGTTTTTAAAAATACAAATACAATCCTTAGCTGTATTTCGGAAAATAATACAAATACACCCCCAAGCTGTGTTATTTTCAAAAACACAAATAAAACCCTCAGCTGTATCTCGGAAAATAATACAAATACACCCCAAAGCTGTGTTATTTTCAAAAATACAAAAACAACCGATAACTGTATCTCGGAAAATAATACAAGTACACCCACAAGTTATGTTATTTTCAAAAATGCAAATACAACCCTTAGCTGTGTCTTTGAAAATAATACAAATACACCCCTAAGCTGTGTTATTTTCAAAAATACAAATAACACCCATAGCTGTATCTTGGAAAATAATACAAATACAACCGTAAGCTGTGTTATTTTCAAAAATACAAATACAACCCTGAGCTGTATCTCGGAAAATGATACAAATACACCCCCATGCTGTGTTATTTTCAAAAATACAAATATATTCCTTAGCTGTATCTTGGAAAATTATACAAATATACCCCCATTCTGTGTTATTTTCAAAAATACGTATACAACCCTGATCTGTAACTGGAAAAATAATACAAACACACCCCCAAGCTGTGTTATTTAAAAAAATACAAATACAACCCTGAGCTGTATCTCGGAAAATAATACAAAAACACCCCCAAACTGTGTTATTTTCAAAAATACAAATAAAACCCTTAGCTGTATCTCGGAAAATAATACAAATACACCCGAAAGCTCTGTTATTTTCAATAGTACAAATACAACCCTTAGCAGTATCTCAGAAAATAATACAAATACACCCCCAAGCAGTGTTATTTTCAAAAATACAAATACAACCCTGAGCTGTATCTCGGATAATAATACAAATACACCCCCAAGCTGTGTTATTTTAAAAAATACAAATACAACCCTGACCTATATCTCGGAAAATAATACAAATACACCCCCAAGATGTGTTATTTTCAAAAATACAAATACAACCCTTAGCTGTATCTTGGAAAATTATACAGATCCACCCCCAAGGTCTGTTATTTTCAAAAATACAAATACAATAATTAGCTGTATCTTGGAAAATAATACAAATATACACCCCAGCTGTGTTATTTTCAAAAGTACATATACATCCCTGAGCTTTAACTCAGAAAATAATACAAATACACCCCCAAGCTGTGTTATTTTCAAAAACAAAAATACAACCCTTAGCTGTATCTTGGAAAATAAAACAAAACACACGAAAGCTGTGTTATTTTCAAAAATACAAATACAACCCTTACCTGTATCTTTGAAAATAATACAAATACAACCCCAAGCTGTGTTATTTTCAAAAATACAAATACAACCCTTAGCTGTATCTTGGAAAATAATACAAAACACCCACAAGCTGTGTTATTTTCAAAAATACAAATAGAAACCTTAGCTGTATCTTTGAAAATAACATAGATACACACCCAAGATGTGTCATTGTCAAAAATACAAATACAACGCTTAGCTTTATCTTGGAAAATAATACCAATACACACACAAGCTGTGTTATTGTCAAAAATACAAATACAACCATTAGCTGTATCTTGGAATATAATACAAATACACCTGCAAGCTGTGTTATTTTCAAAAATACAAATACAACCCTTAGCTGTATCTTGGAAAATATTACAAATACACCTTCAAGCTGTGTTATTTTCAAAAATACAAATACATCCCTTAGCTGTATCTTGGAAAATAATACATATACACGCCCAACTGTGTTATTTTCAAAAATACAACACTAACCTGTATCTTGGAAAATAATACATATACACCCAAAAGCTGTGTTATTTTCAAAAATACAAATAAAACCCTTAGCTCTACCTTGGGAAATAATACAAATACACACCCAATCTTTGTTATTTTCAAAAATACAAATACAACTCTTAGCTGTATCTTGGAAAATAATACAAATACACCCCCAAGTTTTGTTATTTTAAAAAATACAAATACAACCTTTAGCTGTATTCTGAAAATAATTCAAATACAACCCCAAGATGTGTTATTGTCAAAAATACAAATACAACCCTTAGCTGTATATTTGAAAATAATTCAAATACACACTCAAGCTGTGTTATTGTCAAAAATACAAATAGAACTCTTTGCTGTTTCTTTGAAAATAACACAAAAACACCCACAAGCTGTGTTATTGTCAAAAATACAAATACAACCCTTTGCTGTATCTTGGAAAATAGTACAATACACCCCCAAGCTGTGTTATTTTCAAAAATACAAACAGAACTCTTAGCTGTATCTTTGAAAATAACATAAATACACCCCCAAACTGTGTTATTGTCAAAAATACAAATAGAACCCTTAGCTGTATCTTGGAAAATAATACAAATACACACCCAAGCTGTGTTATTGTCAAAAATACAAATACAACCATTAGCTGTATCTTGGAAAATCATACAAATACACACCCAAGCTCTGTTGTTTTCAAAAATACAAATACAAACCTTAGCTCTATCTTGAAAATAATACAAACACACCCCCAAGCTGTGTTATTGTCAAAAATACAAATACAACAATTAGCTGTATCTTGGAAAATAATACACATACACCCGCAAGCTGTGTTATTTCAAAAATACAAATACAACCCTTAGCAGTATCTTGGAATATAATACAAATACACCCCCAAGCTGTGTTACTGACGAAAATACAAATACAACCCTTAGAAGTATCTTGGAAAATAATACAAATACACCCACAATCTGTGTTATTTTCATAAACACAAATACAGCCCTTAGCTGTATCTTGGAAAATAAAACAAAACACACGAAAGCTGAGTTATTTTCAAAAATAAAAATACAACCCTTAGCTGTATCTTGGAAAATAATACAAATACACCCCCAAGCTGTGTTATTTTCAAAAATACAAATACAACGCTTAGCAGTATCTTTGAAAATGATACAAATACATCCCTAAGCTGTGTTATTTTCAAAAATACAAATACAACCCTTAGCTGTATCTTGGAAAATAATACAAAACACCCACAAGCTTTCTTATTTTCAAAAATACAAATAGAACCCTTAGCTGTATCTTTGAAAATAACATAAATACACCCCCAAGTTGTGTTATTGTCAAAAGTACATATACAACGCTTAGCTTTATCTTGGAAAATAATACCAATACACACCCAAGCTGTGTTATTGTCAAAAATACAAATACAACCCTTAACTGTATCTTGGAATATAATACAAATACACCTGCAAGCTGTGTTATTTTCAAAAATACAAATACAACCCTTAGCTGTATCTTTGAAAATATTACAAATACACCTCCAAGCTGTGTTATTTTCAAAAATACAAATACATCCCTTAGCTGTATCTTGGAAAATAATACATATACACGCCCAACTGTGTTATTTTCAAAAATACAACACTTACCTGTATCTTGGAAAATAATACACATACACCCAAAAGCTGTGTTATTTTCAAAAATACAAATACAACCCTTAGCTGTATCTTGGAATATAATACAAAAACACCCACAAGCTGTGTTGTCGTCAAAAATGCAAATACAACCCTTAGCTGTATCTTGGAAAATAATACGTTACACCCCCAAGCTGTGTTATTTTCAAAAATACAAATAGAACCCTTAGCTGTATCTTTGAAAATAACATAAATACACCCCCAATCTGTGTTACTGTCAAAAGTACATATACAACCCTTAGCTGTATCTTGGAAAATAATACAAATACAGCACCAAGCTGTGTTATTGTCAAAAATACAAATACACCATTAGCTGTATCTTGGAAAATAATACAAATACACACCCAGGCTGTGTTATTTTCAAAAATACAAATACAAACCTTAGGTGTGTCTTTGAAAATAATACAAATACGCCCCGAAGCTGTGTTATTTTCAAAAATACAAATACAACCCATAGCAGAATATCGGAAAATAATACAAATACACGCCCAAGCTGTGTTATTTACAAAAATACAAATACAACCCATAGCAGTATCTCGGAAAACAATAGAAATACACCCCCAAGATGTGTTATTTTCAAAAATACAAATACAACTCTTAGCTGTATCTTGGAAAATAATACAAATACACCCCAAAGCTCTGTTATTTTCAATAATACAAATACAACCCTTAGGTGTGTCTCGGAAAATAATACAAATACACTCCCAAGTTGTGTTATTTTCAAAAATACAAATACAACTCTTAGCTGTATCTCGGAAAATAATACAAATACACCCCCAAGCTGTGTTATTTTCCAAAATACAAATGAAACTCTGAGCTGTATCTTGGATAATAATAGAAATACACCCCCAAGCTGTGGTATTTTCAAAAATACAAATAAAACCCATATTTGTATCTCAGGAATATAATACAAATACACCCCCAAGCAGTGTTATTTTCAAAAATACAATTAAAATCCATAGCTGTATCTTGGAAAATAATACAAACACAACACCAAGCAGGGTTATTTTCAAAAATACAAATAAAACCCTGAGCTGTATCTCGGATAGTAATAGAAATACACCCCGAAGCTGTGTTATTTTCAAAAATACAAATACAACCAATAGATGTATCTCTGAAAATAATACAAATACACCCCCAATCTGTGTTATTTTCAAAAATACAAATACAATCCTTAGCTGTATCTCGGAAAATAATACAAATACACCCCGAAACTGTGTTATTTTCAAAAATACAAATACAACCCTGAGCTGTATCTCAGATAATAATAGAAATACACCCCCAAGCTGTGTTATTTTCAAAAATACAAATACAATCCTTAGCTGTATCTCGGAAAATAATACAAATATACCCCAAAGCTGTGTTATTTTCAAAAATACATATACAACACTGAGCTGTAACTCGGAAAATAATACAAATACACCCCGAAGCTGTGTTATTTTCAAAAATACAAATACAACCCTGAGGTGTATCTTGGAAAATAATACAAAAACAACCCCAAGCTGTGTTATTTACAAAAATTATAATACAACCCTTAGCTGTATCTCGGAAAATAATACAAATACACCCCAAAGCTCTGTTATTTTCAATAATACAAATACAACCCTTAGCTGTATCTCGGGAAATAATACAAATACACCCTCAAGCTGTGTTATTTTCAAAAATACAAATACAACCCTGAGCTGTATCTCGGAAAATCATACAAATACAATCCAACGCTGTGTTATTTTCAAAAATACAAATAAAACCCTTAGCTGTATATCGGAAAATAATAGAAATACACCCCCAAGCTGTGTAATTTTCAAAAATACAAATACAACTCTTTGCTGTATCTCAGAAAATAATACAAATACACCCCCAAGGTGTGTTATTTTCCAAAATACAAATAAAACTCTGAGCTGTATCTCGGATAATAATAGAAATACACCCCCAAGCTCTGGTATTTTCAAAAATACAAATACAACCCATAGTTGTATCTCGGAAAATAATACAAATACACCCCCAAACTGTGTTATTTTCAAAAATAAAAATACAACTTTTAGCTGTATTTCAGAAAATAATACAAATACACCCCCAAGCTGTGTTATTATCAAAAATACAAATACAACCCTGAGCTCTATCTCGGAAAACAATACAAATACACCCCAAACCTTTGTTATTTTCAAAAATACAAATACAACCCATAGCAGTATCTCAGAAAATAATACAAATACACCCCAAAGCTGTGTTATTTTCAAAAATACAAATACAACCCTTAGCTGTATCTCGGAAAATAATACAAATTCACCCTCAAGCTGTGTTATTTTCTAAAATACAAATACAAACCTTAGCTGTATCTCCGAAAATAATACAAATACACCCCCAAACTCTGTTATTTTCAATAATACAAATACAACCCTTAGCTGTATCTCGGAAAATAATACCAATACACCCCCAATCTGTGTTATTTTCAAAAATAGAAATACACACCTTATCTGTATCTCGGAAAATAATACAAAAACACCCCCAAGCTGTGTTATTTTCAAAAATACAAATACAGCCCTTAGCTGTATCTCGGAAAATAATACAAATACACCCCCAAGATGTGTTATTTTCAAAAATACAAATACAACCCTTAACTGTATCTTGGAAAATAATACGGATACACACACAAGCTCTGTTAATTTCAAAAATACAATAAAAACCCACAGCAGTATCTCGGAAAATAATACAAATACACCACCAAGCTGTGTTATTTTCAAAAATACAAATACAGCCCTTAGCTGTATCTTGGAAAATAATACAAATACACCCCCAAACTCGTTTATTTTCCAAAATTCAAATACAACCCTTAGCTGTATCTCGGAAAATAATAAAAATACACCCACAAGCTGTGTTATTTTCCAAAATACAAATACAACCCTGAGCTGTATCTCGAAAATAATACAAATAAACCCCCAAGGTGTGTTATTTTAAAAAATACAAATACAACCATGAGCTGTATCTCGGAAAATAATACAAATACAACCCCAAGCTGTGTTATTTTCAAAAATACAAATACAACCCACAGCTGTATCTCGGAAAATAATACAAATACACCACAAATCTGTGTTATTTTCAAAAATACAAATACAGCCCTTAGCTGTATCTTGGAAAATAATACAAATACACCCCCAAGCAGTGTTATTTTCAAAAATAAAAACAAAACCCTTAGCTGTATCTCGGAAAATAATAAGAATACACCACCAAGCTGTGTTATTTTCCAAAATACAAATACAACACTTAGCTGTAACTCGGAAAATAATACAAATAAACCCCAAACTGTGTTATTTTCAAAAATACAAATACAACCGTTAGCTGTATCTCGGAAAATAATACAAATACACCCCCAAGCTTTGTTATTTACCAAAATACAAATACTACCCTGAGCTGTATCTCGGAAAATAATACAAAAACACCCCCAAGCTGTGTTATATTCAAAAATACAAATACAACCCTGAGATGTAACTCGGAAAGTAATACAAATACACCCCCAAGCTGTGTTATTTTCAAAAATACAAAAACAACCCTGAGCTGTATCTCGGAAAATAATACAAAAACAACCCCAACTGTCTTATTTTCAAAAATACAAATACAACCCTTAGCTCTATCTCGGAAAATAATACAAATTCACCCTCAAGCTGTGTTATTTTCAAAAATACAAATACAACCCTTAGCAGTATCTCGGAAAATAATACAAATACACCCCCAAGGTCTGTTATTTTCAATAATACAAATACAACCCTTAGCTCTATCACGGAAAATAATACAAATACACCCCAAATCTGTGTTATATTCAAAAATACAAATACAACCGTTAGCTGTATTTCGGAAAATAATACAAATACACACCAAGCTGTGTTATTTTCCAAAATACAAATTCAACCCTGAGCTGTATCTCGAAAATAATACAAATACACCCCCAAGGTGTGTTATTTTCAAAAATACAAATACAACCTATAGCTGTATCTCGGAAAATAATACAAATACACACCAAATCTGTGTTATTTTCAAAAATAGAAATACACACCTTAGCTGTATCTCGGAAAATAATACAAAAACACCCCCACAGGTGTTATTTTCAAAAATACAAATACAACCCACAGCTTTATCTCGGAAAATAATACAAATACACCCCCAAGGTGTGTTATTTTCAAAAATACAAATACAACCCTTAGCTGTATCTCAGAAAATAATACAAATTCACTCACAAGCTCTGTTATTTTGAAAAATACAAATAAAACCCACAGCTGTATCTCAGAAAATAATACAAATACACCCCCAAGCTCTGTTATTTTCAAAAATAAAAATACAGCCCTTAGCTTTATCTTGGAAAATAATACAAATACACCCCCAATCTGTGTTATTTTCAAAAATAGAAATACAAACCTTAGCTGTATCTCGGAAAATAATACAAAAACACCCCCAAGCTGTGTTATTTTCAAAAATACAAATACAACCCTTAGATGTATCTTGGAAAATAATACAAATACACCCCCAAGATGGGTTATTTTCAAAAATAAAAATACAACCATTAACTGTATCTTGGAAAATAATACAGATAACACCCACAAACTCTGTTATTTTCAAAAATACAAATAAACCCACAGCTGTATCTCGTAAAATAATACAAATACACCACCAAGCTGTGTTATTTTCAAAAATACACATACAACCGTTAGCTGTTTCTAGGAAAATAATACAAATACACCCCCAAACTCGTTTATTTTTAAAAATTCAAAAAAACCCTTAGCAGTATCAAGGAAAATAATAAAAATACACCCCCAAGCTGTGTTATTTTCCAAAATGCAAATACAACCCTTAGCTGTATCTAGGAAAATAATACAAATACACCCCCAAGCTGTGTTATTTTCAAAAATAGAAATACACACCTTAGCTGTATCTCGGAAAATAATACAAAAACACCCCCAAGCTGTGTTATTTTCAAAAATACAAATACAACCCTTAAGTGTATCTTGGAAAATAATACGGATACACCCACAAGCTCTGTTATTTTCAAAAATACAAATAAAACCCACAGCTGTATCTCGAAAATAATACAAATACAACACCAAGCTGTGTTATTTTCAAAAATACAAATAGAGCCCTTAGCTGTATTTGGAAAATAATACAAATACACCCCCAAACTCGTTTATTTTCCAAAATTCAAATACAACCTTTAGCTGTATTTCGGAAAATAATAAAAATACACCCCCAAGCTGTGTTATTTTCCAAAATACATATACAACCCTGAGCTGTATCTCGAAAATAATACAAAAACACCCCCAAGTTGTGTTATTTTCAAAAATACAAATACAACCATGAGCTGTATCTCGGAAAATAATACAAATACACGCCCAAGCTGTGTTATTTTCAAAAATACAAATACAACCCATAGCAGAATATCAGAAAATAATACAAATACACGCCCAAGCTGTGTTATTTTCAAAAATACAAATACAACCCATAGCAGAATATCGGAAAATAATACAAATACACCCCCAAGCTGTGTTAATTTCCAAAATACAAATGAAACTCTGAGCTGTATCTTGGATAATAATAGAAATACACCACCAAGCTGTGGTATTTTCAAAAATACAAATACAACCCATAGCTGTATCTGGGAAAATAATACAAATACACCCCCAAGCTGTGTTATTTTCAAAAATACAAATAAAACCCATAGCTGTATCTTGGTAAATAATACAAACACAACCCCAAGCTGGGTTATTTTCAAAAATACAAATACAACCCTGAGCTGTATCTCGGATAGTAATAGAAATACACCCCGAAGCTGTGTTATTCTCAAAAATACAAAAACAACAAATAGATATATCTCGGAAAATAATACAAATAAACACCCAATCTGTGTTATTTTCAAAAATACAAATAAAATCCACAGCTGTATCTCGGAAAATAATACAAATACACCCACAAGCTAGGTTATTTTCAAAAATACTAATACAATCCTTAGCTGTATCTCGGAAAATAATACAAACACACCCACACTCTGTGTTATTTTCAAAAATACAAATACAATCCTTAGCTGTATCTCGGAAAATAATACAAACACACCCACAATCTGTGTTATTTTCAAAAATACAAATACAACCCTGAGCTGTAACTCGGAAAATAATACAAAAACACCCCCAAGCTGTGTTATTTTCAAAAATACATATACAAACCTTAGCTGTATCTCGGAAAACAATACAAATTCACCCCCAAGCAGTGTTAGTTTCAAAAATACAAATACAACCCTTAGCTGTATCTCGGAAAACAATACAAATACACCCCCAAGCTCTGTTATTTTCAATAATACAAATACAACCCTTAGCTGTATCTCGGAAAATAATACAAATACACCCCCAATCTGTGTTATTTTCAAAAATAGAAATACACACGTTAGCTTTATCTCGGAAAATAATACAAAAACACACCCAAGCTGTGTTATTTTCAAAAATACAAATACAATCCTTAGCTGTATCTCGGAAAATAATAGAAATACACCCACAAACTGGGTTATTTTCAAAAATACAAATACAACCCTTAGCTGTATCTCGGAAAATAATACAAATACACCCCCAAGATGTGTTATTTTCAAAAATACAAATACAACCGTTAACAGTATCTTGGAAAATAATACGCATACACCCACACGCTCTG
The DNA here is from genome assembly GCF_048565385.1 of Saimiri boliviensis. Lineage (NCBI taxonomy): Eukaryota > Metazoa > Chordata > Mammalia > Primates > Cebidae > Saimiri > Saimiri boliviensis. Next base: position 122,334,963 of record NC_133459.1, on the reverse strand, counting down.
TTATTTTCAAAAATACAAATAAAACCCACAGCTGTATCTCGGAAAATAATACAAATACACCACCAACCTGTGTTATTTTCAAAAATACAAATACAGCCCTTAGCTGTATCTTGGAAAATAATACAAATTCACCCCCAAACTCGTTTATATTCAAAAATTCAAATACAACCCTTAGCTGTATCTCGGAAAATAATAAGAATACACTACCAAGCTGTGTTATTTTCCAAAATACATATACAACCCATAGCTGTATCTCGAAAATAATACAAATACACCCAAAAGATGTGTTATTTTCAAAAATACAAATACAACCATGAGCTGTATCTCGGAAAATAATACAAATACACCCCCAAGCTGTGTAATTTTCAAAATACAAGTACAACCCATAGCAGAATCTCGGAAAGTAATAAAAATACACGCCCAAGCTGTGTTATTTTCAAAAATACAAATAAAACCCATAGCTGTATCTCGGAAAATAATAGAAATACACCCCCAAGCTGTGTTATTTTCATAAATACAAATACAACCCATAGCTGTATCTCGGAAAATAATACAAATACACCTCCAAGAGGTGTTATTTTCAAAAATACAAATACAACCCATAGTAGTATCTCGGGAAATAATACAAATACACCCCAAAGCTGTGTTATTTTCAAAAATACAAATACAACCGTTAGCTGTATCTCGGAAAATAATACAAATACACCCACAAGCTGTGTTATTTTCAAAAATACAAATACAACCCATAGCTGTATCTCGGAAAATAATACAAATACACCACAAAGCTCTGTTATTTTCAATAATACAAATACAACCCTTAGCTGTATCTCGGAAAATAATACAAATACACCCCCAAGCTGTGTTATTTGCAAAAATACAAATACATCCCTGAGTTTTAACTTGGAAAATAATACAAATACACCCCCAATCTGTGTTATTTTCAAAAATACAAATACAACTCTTAGGTGTATCTCGGAAAATAATACAAATACACCCACAAGCTGTGTTATTTTCCAAAATACAAATAAAATTCTGAGCTGCATCTCGGATAATAACAGAAATACACCCACAAGCTGTGTTATTTTCAATAATACAAATACAACCCTTAGCTGTATCTCAGAAAATAATACAAATACACCCCCAATCTGGGTTATTTTCAAAAATGGAAATACAACCCTTAGCTGGAACGTCGAAAATAATACAAATACACCCACAAGCTGTGTTATTTTCCAAAATACAAATACAACCCTTAGCTGTATCTCGGAAAATAATACAAGTGCACCCCCAAGCTGTGTTATTTTCAAAAATACAAATACAACCCTTAGCTGTATCTCAGAAAATAATACAAATACACCCACAATTTGTGTTAATTTCAAAAATACAAATACAACCCTTAGCGGTATATCGGAAAATAATACAAATACACCCCCAAGCTGTGTTATTTTCCAAAATACAAATACAACCCTGAGCTGTATCTCGGAAAATAATACAAATACACCACCACGCCGTATTATTTTCAAAAATACAAATACAACCCATAGCTGTATCTTTGAAAATAATACAAATACACCCACAAACTGTGTTATTTTCAAAAAAACAAATACAATCCTTAGCTGTATCTTGGAAAATAATACAAATACACCCCCAAGCTGTGTTATTTTCAAAAATACAAATAAAACCCTGAGTTGTAACTCGGAAAAAAATACAAATACACCCCAAGCTGTGTTATTTTCAAAAATACAAATACAACCGTGAGCTGTATCTCAGAAAATAATACAAAAACACGCCCAAGCTGTGTTATTTTCAAAAATACAAATACAACACTTAGCTCTATCTCGGAAAATTATACAAATACACCCCGAAGCTCTATTATTTTCAATAATACAAATAAAACCCATAGCTGTATCTTGGAAAATAATACAAATTCACCACCAAGATTGTTATTTTCAAAAATACAAATACAACCCGGAGCTTTATCTCGGATAATAATAGAAATACACAACCAAGCTGCTTTATTTTCAAAATCCAAATACAACCCATAGCTGTATCTCGGACAATAATACAAATACACCCCCAAGCTGTGTTATTTTCAAAAATACAAATACAATCCTTAGCTGTATCTCGGAAAATAATACGAAAACACCCCCAAGCTGTGTTATTTTCAAAAAAACAAATACAACCCTTAGCTGTATCTCGGAAAATAATACAAATACACCCCCAAAATGTGTTATTTTCAAAAATACAAATACAACCTTTAGCTGTATCGCGGAAAATAATACAAATACACCCCCAAGCTGTGTTATTTTCAAAAATACAAATACAACCCTTAGCTTTATTTCAGAAAATAATACAAATACACCCTCAAGCTGTGTTATTTTCTAAAATACCAAAACAACCCTGAGCTGTATCGCGGAAAGTAATACAAATACACACCCAAGCTGTGTTATTTTCAAAAATACGAATAAAATCCTGAGCTGTATCTCGGAAAATAATACAAATAGACCCCCAATCTGTGTTATTTTCAAAAATACAAATACAATCCAGAGCTGTAACTCGGAAAATAATGCAAATACATCCCCACGCTGTGTTATTTTCAAAAATACAAATACAACCCTGAGCTGTATCTCAGAAAATAATACAAAATACCCCCAAGCTGTGTTATTTTTAAAAATACAAATACAACCCTTGGCTGTATCTCGGAAAATAATACAAATTCACCCCCAAGCTGTGTTATTTTCAAAAATACAAATATAACCGATAGCTGTATCTTGGAAAATAATACAAGTACACCCACAAGATATGTTATTTTCAAAAATGCAAATACAACCCTTGGCTGTAACTTGGAAAATAATACAAATACACCCCCGAGCTGTGTTATTTTCCAAAATACAAATACAACCTGTAGCTGTATCTCGGAAAATAATACAAATGCACCTCCGAGCTGTGTTATTTTCAAAAATACAAATACAACCCTTAGATGTATATCAGAAAATAATACAAATACACCCCCAAGCTCTGTTATTTTCAATAATACAAATACAACCCTTAGGTGTATCTCGGAAAATAATACAAATACACCCCCAATCTGTGTTATTTTCAAATATAGAAATACAAACCTTAGCTGTATCTCGGAAAATAATACAAAAACACCCCCAAGCTGTGTTATTTTCAAAAATACAAATACAACCCTTGGCTGTATCCTGGAAACTACACAAATACACCCTCAAGATGTGTTATTTTCAAAAATACAATTACAACCCTTAGCTGTATCTTGGAAAATAATACAGATACACCCCCAAGCTCGTTTATTTTCAAAAATACAAATACAACCCTTAGCTCTATCTCGGAAAATAATACAAGTACACCCACAGGATATGTTATTTTCAAAAATGCAAATACAACCATTAGCTGTGTCTTTGAAAATAATACAAATACACCACAAAGCTGCGTTATTTTCAAAAATACAAATACAACCCTGAGTTGTAACTCAGAAAATAATACAAATACAACCCCAAGCTGTGTTATTTTCAAAAATACAAATACAACCCTGAGCTGTATCTCAGAAAATAATTCAAAAACACCCCCAAGCGGTGTTATTTTCAAAAATACAAATACAACCCTTAGCTTTATCTCGGGAAATTATACAAATACACAGCCAAGCTCTATTATTTTCAATAATACAAATACAACCCTTAGCTGTACCTCAGAAAATAATACAAATACACCCCCAAGCTCGTTTATTTACAAAAATACAAATACAACCCTTAGCTGTATCTCGGAAAATAATACAAGTACACCCACAAGATATGTTATTTTCAAAAATGCAAATACAACCCTTAGCTGTGTCTTTGAAAATAATACAAATACACCCCAAAGATGTGTTATTTTCAAAAATACAAATACAACCCTGAGCTGTATCTCAGAAAATAATTCAAAAACACCCCCAAGCGGTGTTATTTTCAGAAATACAAATACAACCCTTAGCTTTATCTCGGGAAATTATACTAATAAACAGCCAAGCTCTATTATTTTCAATAATACAAATACAACCCTTAGCTGTACCTCCGAAAATAATACAAATACACCACCAACCTGTGTTATTTTCAAAAATAAAATACAACCTTTAGCTGTATCTCAGAAAATAATACAAATACACCCACATGCTGTATTATTTTCAAAAATACAAATACAACACATAGCTGTGTGTCGGAAAATAATACAAATACACCCCCAAGCTGTGTTATTTTCCAAAATACAAATAAAAAGCTTAGCTGTATCTGGAAAAATAATACAGGTACACGCCCAAGCTGTGTTATTTTCAAAAATACAAATACATCCCTAGCTGTATCGTGGAAAATAATATAAATACAACCCCAATCTGTGTTATTTTCAAAAATACAAATAAAACCCATAGCTGTATCTTGGAAAATAATACAAATACACCCCCAAGCTTTGTTATTTTCAAAAATACAAATACAACCCTGAACTGTATCTCGGAAAATAATAGAAATACACCCCCAAGCTGGGTTATTTTTAAAAATACAAATACAACCAATAGCTTTATCTTGGAAAATAATACAAATACACCACCAAGCTGTGTTATTTTGAAAAATACAAATACAATCCTTAGCTGTATTTCGGAAAATAATACAAATACATCCCCAAGCTCTGTTATTTTAAAAAATACAAATACAACCCTGAGCTGTATCTCGGATAATAATAGAAATACACCCACAAGCTGTGTTATTTTCAAAAATACAAATACAACCCTCAGCTGTATCTCGGAAAATAATACAAATACACCCCAAAGCTGTGTTATTTTCAAAAATAAAAAAACAACCGATAGCTGTGTCTCGGAAAATAATACAAGTACACCCACAAGATATGTTATTTTCAAAAATTCAAATACAACCCTTAGCTGTGTCTTTGAAAATAATACAAATACACCCCCAAGCTGTGTTATTTTCAAAAATACAAATACAACCCTTAGCTGTATCTCGGAAATTAATACAAATACACCCAAAAGCTGTGTCATATTCAAAAATACAAATACAACCCTTAGCTGTGTCTCGGAAAATAATACAAATACACACCCAAGCTGTGTTGTTTTCAAAAATAGAATTAAACCGTTAGCTGTATCTCGGAAAATAATACAAATACACCCCCAAGTTGTGTATATAAAAATATAACCCTTAGATTTGTCTCGGAATATAAAACAAATACACCCCCATGCTGTGTTATTTTCAAAAATACAAATATAACCGATAGCTGTATCTTGGAAAATAATACAAGTACACCCACAAGATATGTTATTTTAAAAATGCAAATACAACCTTTGGCTGTAACTTGGAAAATAATACAAATACTCCCCCGAGCTGTGTTATTTTCCAAAATACAAATACAACACTTAGCTGTATCTCGGAAAATAATACAAATGCACATCCGAGCTGTGTTATTTTCAAAAATACAAACACAACCCTTAGCTGTATCTCGGAAAATAATACAAATACACCCCCAAGCTCTGTTATTTTCAATAATACAAATACAACCCTTAGGTGTATCTCGGAAAATAATACAAATACACCCCCAATCTGTGTTATTTTCAAATATAGAAATACAAACCTTAGCTGTATCTTGGAAAATAATACAAAAGCACCCCCAAGCTGTGTTAGTTTCAAAAATAAAAATACAACCCTTAGATGTATATCTGAAAATAATACAAATACACCCACAAGCTGTGTTATTTTCAAAATACAAATACAACCCTTAGCTGTATCTCGGAAAATCATACATATACACCCCCAAGCTGTGTTATTTTCAAAAATACAAATACAACCCTTAGCTGTATCTCGGAAAATAATACAAATACACCCCCAAGCTCTGGTATTTTCAAAAATACAAATACAACCCTGAGTTGTAACTCGAAAAATAATACAAATACAACCCCAAGCTGTGTTATTTTCAAAAATACAAATACAACCCTGAGCTGTATCTCAGAAAATAATACAAAAAAAAACCCAAGCTGTGTTATTTTCAAAAATACAAATACAACCCTTAGCTGTATCTCGGAAAATTATACAAATATATCCCCAAGCTCTATTATTTTCAATAATACAAATACAACCCTTAGATGTATATCTGAAAATAATACAAATACACCCCAACCTGTGTTATTTTCAAAAATAAAATACAACCCTTAGCTGTATCTCGGAAAATAATTCAAATACACCCACAAGCTGTGTTATTTTCAAAAATACAAATACAACCCTTAGGTGTATCTCGGAAAATAATACAAATACACCCACAAGCTGTGTTATTTTCCAAAATACAAATAAAACTCTGAGCTGCATCTCGGATAGTAATAGAAATACACCCACAAGCAGTGATATTTTCAAAAATACAAATACAACCCATAGCTGTATCTCGGAAAATAATACAAATACACCCCCAAGCTGTGTGATTTTCAAAAATACAAATATAACTGATAGCTCTATCTTGGAAAATAATACAAGTACACCCACAAGATATGTTAGTTTCAAAAATGCAAATACAACCCTAAGCTGGAACGTCGAAAATAATACAAATACACCCGCAAGCTCTGTTATTTTCAAAAATACAAATACAACCCATAGCTGTATCTCGGAAAATAATACAAATACACCCCCAAGTGCTGTTATTTTCAAAAATAAAAATACAAAACTTAGCTGTATCTCGGAATTTAATACAAATACACCTCCAAGATGTGTTATTTTCAAAAATACAAATACAACACTTAGCTGTATCTTGGAAAATAATACAGATACACCCCCAAGCTCTGTTATTTTCCAAAATACAAATACAACCCACAGCTGTATCTCGGAAAATAATACAAATACACCACCAAGCTGTGTAATTTTCAAAAATACAAATACAGCCCTTAGCTGTATCTTGGAAAATAATACAAATACACCCCCAAGCTCGTTTATTTTCAAAAATACAAATAAATCCCTTAGCTATATCTCGGAAAATAATAAAAATACACCCCCAAGCTGTGCTATTTTCCAAAATACAAATACAAGCCTGAGCTGTATCTCAGAAAATAATACAAATACACCCCCAAGCTGTGTTATTTTCAAAAATACAAATACAACCCTGAGGTGTATCTCGTAAAATAATACAAAAACAACCCCAAGCTGTGTTATTTTCAAAAATACAAATACAACCCTTAGCTGTATCTAGGAAAGTAATACAAATACACCCCGAAGCTCTGTTATTTTCAATAATACAAATAAAACCCTGAGCTGTATCTCAGAAAATAAGACAAATACACCACCAAGCTGTGTTATTTTCAAAAACACAAATAAAACCCATAGCAGTATCTCGGAAAATAATACAAATACACCCCAAAGCTTTGTTATTTTCAAAAATACAAATAAAACCCATAGCTGTATCTTGGAAAATAATACAAATACAACACCAAGGTTCTTATTTTCAAAAATACAAATACAACACGGAGCTTTATCTCGGATAATAATAGAAATACACCCCCAAGCTGTGTTATTTTCAAAATCCAAATACAACCCATAGCTGTATCTCGGACAATAATACAAATACACGCCCAAGCTGTGTTATTTTCAAAAATACAAATACAATCCTTAGCTGTATCTCGGAAAATAATACGAAAACACCCCCAAGCTGTGTTATTTTCAAAAAAACAAATACAACCCTTAGCTGTATCTCGGAAAATAATACAAATACACCCCCAAGCTGTGTTATTTTCAAAAATACAAATACAACCTTTAGCTGTATCGCGGAAAATAATACAAATACACCCCCAAGATGTGTTATTTTCAAAAATACAATTACAAACCATAGCTGTATCTTGGAAAATAATGCAAATACACGCCCAAGCTGTGATATTTTCAAAAATACAAATACAACCCTGAGCTGTATATCGGATAATAATAGAAATACACCCCCAAGCTGTGTTATTTTCAAAAATACAAATACAACCCTGAGCTGTATCTCCGAAAATAATAAAAATACACCCCCAAGCTGTGTTATTTTCCAAAATACAAATAAAAAGCTTAGCTGTATCTGGAAAAATAATACAGGTACCCCCCCCAATCTGTGTTATTTTCAAAAATACAAATAGAACCCTGAGCTGTATCTTGGAAAATAATATAAATACACCCCCAAGCTGTGTTATTTTCAAAAATACAAATAAATCCCATAGCTGTATCTTGGAAAATAATACAAATACACCCACAAGCTGTGTTATTTTCAAAAATACAAATACAACCCTTAGCTATATCTCGGAAAATAATACAAATACACCCCCAAGCTGTGATATTTTGAAAAATACAAATACGACCCTGAGTTGTAACTCGAAAAATAATACAAATACAACCTCAAGCTGTGTTATTTTCAAAAATAAAAATACAACCCTGAGGTGTATCTCAGAAAATAATACAAAAAAAAACCCCAAGCTGTGTTATTTTCAAAAATACAAATACAACCCTTAGCTGTATCTCGGAAAATTAGACAAATACACCCCCAAGCTCTATTATTTTCAATAATACAAATACAACCCTTAGCTGTATCTCTAAAAATAATACAAATACACCCCAACCTGTGTTATTTTCAAAAATAAAATACAACCCTTAGCAGTATCTCGGAAAATAATTCAAATACAACCCCAAGCTGTGTTATTTTCAAAAATACAAATACAACTCTTAGGTGTATCTCGGAAAATAATACAAATACACCCACAAGCTGTGTTATTTTCCAAAATACAAATAAAACTCTGAGCTGCATCTCGGATAATAATAGAAATACACCCCCAAGCTGTGTTATTTTCAAAAATACAAATACAACCCATAGCTGTATCTCGGAAAATAATACAAATACACCCCCAAGAGCTGTTATTTTCAAAAATAAAAATACAACCCTTAGCTGTATCTCGGAAAATAATACATATACACCCCCAAGCTGTGGTATTTTCAAAAATACAAATACAACCCTAAGCTGTATCTCGGAAAATAATACAAATACACCTCCAAGTTGTGTTATTTTCAAAAATACAAATACAACCCTTTGTTGTATCTCAGAATATAATACAAATACATCCCCATGCTGTGTTATTTTCAAAAATACAAATACAACCTATAGCTTTATCTCGGAAAATAATACAAATACACCCCCAAGCTGTGTTATTTTCCAAAATACAAATACAACCCACAGCTGTATCTCGGAAAATAATACAAATACACTACCAAGCTGTGTTATTTTCAAAAATACAAATACAACCCTTTGTTGTATCTCAGAATATAATACAAATACACCCCCATGCTGTGTTATTTTCAAAAATACAAATACAACCTATAGCTGTATCTCGGAAAATAATACAAATACACCCCCAAGCTGTGTTATTTTCCAAAATACAAATACAAAGCTTAGCTGTATCTGGAAAAATAATACAGGTAACCCCCCAAGCTGTTATTTTCAAAAATACAAATACAACCCTGAGCTGTATCTTGGAAGATAATACAAATACACCCACAAGCTGTGTTATTTTCAAAAATACAAATACAACCCTGAGCTGTATCTTGGATAATAATAGAAATACACCCCAAAGCTGTGTTATTTTTAAAAATACAAATACAACCAATAGCTGTATCTCGGAAAATAATACAAATACACCCCCAAGCTGTGTTATTTTCAAAAATACAAATAAAATCCTTAGCTCTATTTCGGAAAATAATACAAATACACCCCCAAGCTGTGTTATTTTCAAAAATACAAATACAACCCGGAGCTGTATCTCGGATAATAATAGAAATGCACCCCTAAGCTGTGTTATTTTCAAAAATACAAATACAACCCTCAGATGTATCTCGAAAAATTATACAAATACACCCCAAAGCTGTGTTATTATCAAAAATACAAAAGCAACCGATAGCTGTATCTCGAAAAATAATACAAGTACACCCACAAGATATGTTATTTTCAAAAATGCAAATACAACCCTTAGCTGTGTCTTTGAAAATAATACAAATACACCCCCAAGGTGTGTTATTTTCAAAAATGCAAATATAACCCTTAGCTGTATCTCGGAAAGTAATACAAATACACCCAAAAGCTGCGTCATTTTCAAAAATACAAATACAACCCTTAGCTGTGTCTCGGAAAATAATACAAATACACCCCCAAGCTGTGTTATTTTCAAAAATGGAAATACAACCGTTAGCTGTATCTCGGAAAATAATACAAATACACCCCCAAGTTGTGTAATTTTCAAAAATACAAATACAGCCCTTAGCTTTATCTCGGAAAATAATACAAATACACCCCCAAGCTCTGTTATTTTCATAAATACAAATACAACCCTTAGCTGTATCTCGAAAAATAATACATATACACCCGCAAGCTGTGTTATTTTCAAAAATACAAATACAGCCCTTAGCTGTATCTCGGAAAATAATACAAATACACCCCCAAACTGTGTTATTTTCCAAAATACAAATAAAACTCTGAGCTGTATCTCGGATAATAATAGAAATACACCCCCAAGCTGTGGTATTTTCAAAAATACAAATACAACCCATAGCTGTATCTCGGAAAATAATACAAATACACCCCCAAGCTGTGTTATTTTCCAAAATACAAATACAACCCTGAGCTGTATCTCGGAAAATAATACAAATACACCCCCACGCCGTGTTATTTTCAAAAATACAAATAAAACCCATAGCTGTATCTTGGAAAATAATACAAATACACCCCCAAGGTTGTTATTTTCAAAAATACAAATACAACCCTGAGTTGTAACTCAGAAAATAATACAAATACACCCCCAAGATGTGTTATTTTCAAAAATACAATTACAAACCATAGCTGTATCTTGGAAAATAATGCAAATACACGCCCAAGCTGTGATATTTTCAAAAATACAAATACAACCCTGAGCTGTATCTCGGATAATAATAGAAATACACCCCCAAGCTGTGTTATTTTCAAAAATACAAATACAACCCTGAGCTGTATCTCCGAAAATAATAAAAATACACCACCAAGCTGTGTTATTTTCCAAAATACAAATAAAAAGCTTAGCTGTATCTGGAAAAATAATACAGGTACCCCCCCCAATCTGTGTTATTTTCAAAAATACAAATAGAACCCTGAGCTGTATCTTGGAAAATAATATAAATACACCCCCAAGCTGTGTTATTTTCAAAAATACAAATAAATCCCATAGCTGTATCTTGGAAAATAATACAAATACACCCACAAGCTGTGTTATTTTCAAAAATACAAATACAACCCTTAGCTGTATCTCGGAAAATAATACAAATACACCCCCAAGCTGTGATATTTTGAAAAATACAAATACGACCCTGAGTTGTAATTCGAAAAATAATACAAATACAACCTCAAGCTGTGTTATTTTCAAAAATAAAAATACAACCCTGAGCTGTATCTCAGAAAATAATACAAAAAAAACCCCAAGCTGTGTTATTTTCAAAAATACAAATACAACCCTTAGCTGTATCTCGGAAAATTAGACAAATACACCCCCAAGCTCTATTATTTTCAATAATACAAATACAACCCTTAGCTGTATCTCTAAAAATAATACAAATACACCGCAACATGTGTTATTTTCAAAAATAAAATACAACCCTTAGCAGTATCTCGGAAAATAATTCAAATACAACCCCAAGCTCTGTTATTTTCAAAAATACAAATACAACTCTTAGGTGTATCTCGGAAAATAATACAAATACACCCACAAGCTGTGTTATTTTCCAAAATACAAATAAAACTCTGAGCTGCATCTCGGATAATAATAGAAATACACCCCCAAGCTGTGTTATTTTCAAAAATACAAATACAACCCATAGCTGTATCTCGGAAAATAATACAAATACACCCCCAAGAGCTGTTATTTTCAAAAATAAAAATACAACCCTTAGCTGTATCTCGGAAAATAATACATATACACCGACAAGCTGTGGTATTTTCAAAAATACAAATACAACCCTAAGCTGTATCTCGGAAAATAATACAAATACACCTCCAAGTTGTGTTATTTTCAAAAATACAAATACAACCCTTTGTTGTATCTCAGAATATAATACAAATACATCCCCATGCTGTGTTATTTTTAAAAATACAAATACAACCTATAGCTGTATCTCGGAAAATAATACAAATACACCCCCAAGCTGTGTTATTTTCCAAAATACAAATACAACCCACAGCTGTATCTCGGAAAATAATACAAATACACCACCAAGCTGTGTTATTTTCAAAAATACAAATACAACCCTTTGTTGTATCTCAGAATATAATACAAATACACCCCCATGCTGTGTTATTTTCAAAAATACAAATACAACCTATAGCTGTATCTCGGAAAATAATACAAATACACCCCCAAGCTGTGTTATTTTCCAAAATACAAATACAAAGCTTAGCTGTATCTGGAAAAATAATACAGGTAACCCCCCAAGCTGTCATTTTCAAAAATACAAATACAACCCTGAGCTGTATCTTGGAAGATAATACAAATACACCCACAAGCTGTGTTATTTTCAAAAATACAAATACAACCCTGAGCTGTATCTTGGATAATAATAGAAATACACCCCAAAGCTGTGTTATTTTTAAAAATACAAATACAACCAATAGCTGTATCTCGGAAAATAATACAAATACACCCCCAAGCTGTGTTATTTTCAAAAATACAAATAAAATCCTTAGCTCTATTTCGGAAAATAATACAAATACACCCCCAAGCTGTGTTATTTTCAAAAATACAAATACAACCCGGAGCTGTATCTCGGATAATAATAGAAATGCACCCCTAAGCTGTGTTATTTTCAAAAATACAAATACAACCCTCAGATGTATCTCGAAAAATTATACAAATACACCCCAAAGCTGTGTTATTATCAAAAATACAAAAACAACCGATAGCTGTATCTCGAAAAATAATACAAGTACACCCACAAGATATGTTATTTTCAAAAATGCAAATACAACCCTTAGCTGTGTCTTTGAAAATAATACAAATACACCCCCAAGGTGTGTTATTTTCAAAAATGCAAATATAACCCTTAGCTGTATCTCGGAAAGTAATACAAATACACCCAAAAGCTGCGTCATTTTCAAAAATACAAATACAACCCTTAGCTGTGTCTCGGAAAATAATACAAATACACCCCCAAGCTGTGTTATTTTCAAAAATAGAAATACAACCGTTAGCTGTATCTCGGAAAATAATACAAATACACCCCCATGTTGTGTAATTTTCAAAAATACAAATACAGCCCTTAGCTTTATCTCGGAAAATAATACAAATACACCCCCAAGCTCTGTTATTTTCATAAATACAAATACAACCCTTAGCTGTATCTCGAAAAATAATACATATACACCCGCAAGCTGTGTTATTTTCAAAAATACAAATACAGCCCTTAGCTGTATCTCGGAAATTAATACAAATACACCCCCAAACTGTGTTATTTTCCAAAATACAAATAAAACTCTGAGCTGTATCTCGGATAATAATAGAAATACACCCCCAAGCTGTGGTATTTTCAAAAATACAAATACAACCCATAGCTGTATCTCGGAAAATAATACAAATACACCCCCAAGCTGTGTTATTTTCCAAAATACAAATACAACCCTGAGCTGTATCTCGGAAAATAATACAAATACACCCCCACGCCGTGTTATTTTCAAAAATACAAATGAAACCCATAGCTGTATCTTGGAAAATAATACAAATACACCCCCAAGGTTGTTATTTTCAAAAATACAAATACAACCCTGAGTTGCAACTCAGAAAATAATACAAATACACCCCCAAGATGTGATATTTTCAAAAATACAATTACAAACCATAGCTGTATCTTGGAAAATAATGCAAATACACGCCCAAGCTGTGATATTTTCAAAAATACAAATACAACCCTGAGCTGTATCTCGGATAATAATAGAAATACACCCCCAAGCTGTGTTATTTTCAAAAATACAAATACAACCCTGAGCTGTATCTCCGAAAATAATACAAATACACCCCCTAGCTGTGTTATTTTCCAAAATACAAATAAAAAGCTTAGCTGTATCTGGAAAAATAACACAGGTACCCCACCCAATCTGTGTTATTTTCAAAAATACAAATAGAACCCTGAGCTGTATCTTGGAAAATAATATAAATAAACCCCCAAGCTGTGTTATTTTCAAAAATACAAATAAATCCCATAGCTGTATCTTGGAAAATAATACAAATACACCCACAAGCTGTGTTATTTTCAAAAATACAAATACAACCCTTAGCTGTATCTCGGAAAATAATACAAATACACCCCCAAGCTGTGATATTTTGAAAAATACAAATACGACCCTGAGTTGTAATTCGAAAAATAATACAAATACAACCTCAAGCTGTGTTATTTTCAAAAATAAAAATACAACCCTGAGCTGTATCTCAGAAAATAATACAAAAAAAACCCCAAGCTGTGTTATTTTCAAAAATACAAATACAACCCTTAGCTGTATCTCGGAAAATTAGACAAATACACCCCCAAGCTCTATTATTTTCAATAATACAAATACAACCCTTAGCTGTATCTCTAAAAATAATACAAATACACCCCAACCTGTGTTATTTTCAAAAATAAAATACAACCCTTAGCAGTATCTCGGAAAATAATTCAAATACAACCCCAAGCTGTGTTATTTTCAAAAATACAAATACAACTCTTAGGTGTATCTCGGAAAATAATACAAATACACCCACAAGCTGTGTTATTTTCCAAAATACAAATAAAACTCTGAGCTGCATCTCGGATAATAATAGAAATACACCCCCAAGCTGTGTTATTTTCAAAAATACAAATACAACCCATAGCTGTATCTCGGAAAATAATACAAATACACCCCCAAGAGCTGTTATTTTCAAAAATAAAAATACAACCCTTAGCTGTATCTAGGAAAATAATACATATACACCCCCAAGCTGTGGTATTTTCAAAAATACAAATACAACCCTAAGCTGTATCTCGGAAAATAATACAAATACACCTCCAAGTTGTGTTATTTTCAAAAATACAAATACAACCCTTTGTTGGATCTCAGAATATAATACAAATACATCCCCATGCTGTGTTATTTTCAAAAATACAAATACAACCTATAGCTGTATCTCGGAAAATAATACAAATACACCCCAAGCTGTGTTATTTTCCAAAATACAAATACAACCCACAGCTGTATCTCGGAAAATAATACAAATACACCACCAAGCTGTGTTATTTTCAAAAATACAAATACAACCCTTTGTTGTATCTCAGAATATAATACAAATACACCCCCATGCTGTGTTATTTTCAAAAATACAAATACAACCTATAGCTGTATCTCGGAAAATAATACAAATACACCCCCAAGCTGTGTTATTTTCCAAAATACAAATACAAAGCTTAGCTGTATCTGGAAAAATAATACAGGTAACCCCCCAAGCTGTTATTTTCAAAAATACAAATACAACCCTGAGCTGTATCTTGGAAGATAATACAAATAAACCCACAAGCTGTGTTATTTTCAAAAATACAAATACAACCCTGAGCTGTATCTTGGATAATAATAGAAATACACCCCAAAGCTGTGTTATTTTTAAAAATACAAATACAACCAATAGCTGTATCTCGGAAAATAATACAAATACACCCCCAAGCTGTGTTATTTTCAAAAATACAAATAAAATCCTTAGCTCTATTTCGGAAAATAATACAAATACACCCCCAAGCTGTGTTATTTTCAAAAATACAAATACAACCCGGAGCTGTATCTCGGATAATAATAGAAATGCACCCCTAAGCTGTGTTATTTTCAAAAATACAAATACAACCCTCAGATGTATCTCGAAAAATTATACAAATACACCCCAAAGCTGTGTTATTATCAAAAATACAAAAACAACCGATAGCTGTATCTCGAAAAATAATACAAGTACACCCACAAGATATGTTATTTTCAAAAATGCAAATACAACCCTTAGCTGTGTCTTTGAAAATAATACAAATACACCCCCAAGGTGTGTTATTTTCAAAAATGCAAATATAACCCTTAGCTGTATCTCGGAAAGTAATACAAATACACCCAAAAGCTGCGTCATTTTCAAAAATACAAATACAACCCTTAGCTGTGTCTCGGAAAATAATACAAATACACCCCCAAGCTGTGTTATTTTCAAAAATAGAAATACAACCGTTAGCTGTATCTCGGAAAATAATACAAATACACCCCCAAGTTGTGTAATTTTCAAAAATACAAATACAGCCCTTAGCTTTATCTCGGAAAATAATACAAATACACCCCCAAGCTCTGTTATTTTCATAAATACAAATACAACCCTTAGCTGTATCTCGAAAAATAATACATATACACCCGCAAGCTGTGTTATTTTCAAAAATACAAATACAGCCCTTAGCTGTATCTCGGAAAATAATACAAATACACCCCCAAACTGTGTTATTTTCCAAAATACAAATAAAACTCTGAGCTGTATCTCGGATAATAATAGAAATACACCCCCAAGCTGTGGTATTTTCAAAAATACAAATACAACCCATAGCTGTATCTCGGAAAATAATACAAATACACCCCCAAGCTGTGTTATTTTCCAAAATACAAATACAACCCTGAGCTGTATCTCGGAAAATAATACAAATACACCCCCACGCCGTGTTATTTTCAAAAATACAAATAAAACCCATAGCTGTATCTTGGAAAATAATACAAATACACCCCCAAGGTTGTTATTTTCAAAAATACAAATACAACCCTGAGTTGTAACTCAGAAAATAATACAAATACACCCCCAAGCTGTGTTATTTTCAAAAATACAAATTTAACCCTGAGCTGTATCTCAGAAAATAATACAAAAACACACCGAAGCTGTGTTATTTTCAAAAATACAAATACAAAACTTAGCTCTATCTCGGAAAATTATACAAATACACCCCCAAGCTCTATTATTTTCAATAATACAAATACAACACTTAGCTGTACTTCCGAAAATAATACAAATACACCCCCAACCTGTGTTATTTTCAAAAATAAAATACAACCCTTAGCTGTATCTTGGAAAATAATACAAATACACCCCCAAACTGTGATATTTTCAAAAATACAAATAAAACCCTGAGTTTTATCTCGAAAAATAATACAAATACAACCTCAAGCTGTGTTATTTTCAAAAATACAAATACAACCCTGAGCTGTATCTCAGAAAATAATACAAAATAACCCCAAGCTGTGTTATTTTCAAAAATACAAATACAACCCTTAGCTGTATCTCGGAAAATTATACAAATACACCCCCAAGCTCTATTATTTTCAATAATACAAATACAACCCTTAGCTCTACCTCTGAAAATAATACAAATACACCCCAACCTGTGTTATTTTCAAAAATAAAATACAACCCTTAGCTGTATCTCGGAAAATAATTCAAATACAACCCCAAGCTGTGTTATTTTCAAAAATACAAATACAACTCTTAGGTGTATCTCGGAAAATAATACAAATACACCCAAAAGCTGTGTTATTTTCCAAAATACAAATAAAACTCTGAGCTGCATCTCGGATAATAATAGAAATACACCCCCAAGCTGTGTTATTTTCAAAAACACAAATACAACCCATAGCTGTATCTCGGAAAATATTACAAATACACCCCCAAGAGCTGTTATTTTCAAAAATAAAAATACAACCCTTAGCTGTATCTCGGAAAATAATACATATGCACCCCCAAGCTGTGTTATTTTCAAAAATACACATACAACCCTAAGGTGTATCTCGGAAAATAATAAAAATACACCTCCAAGTTGTGTTATTTTCAAAAATACAAATACAACCCACAGCAGTATCTCGGAAAACAATACAAATACACCCCCAAGCTGTGTTATTTTCAAAAATGCAAATAAAACCCTTAGCTGTATCTCGGAAAATTATACAAATACACCCCCAAGCTGTGTTATTTTCAAAAATACAAATACAACCCTTAGCTGTATCTCGGAAAATAATACAAATACACCCCCAAGCTGTGATATTTTCAAAAATACAAATACAACCCTGAGTTTTAACTCGAAAAATAATACAAATACAACCTCAAGCTGCGTTATTTTCAAAAATACAAATACAACCCTGAGCTTTATCTCAGAAAATAATACAAAAAAAAGCCCAAGCTGTGTTATTTTCAAAAATACAAATACAACCCTTAGCTGTATCTCGGAAAATAATACAAATACACCCCCAAGCTGTGTTATTTTCAAAAATACAAATATAACTGATAGCTGTATCTTGGAAAATAATACAAGTACACCCACAAGATATGTTATTTTCAAAAATGCAAATACAACCCTAAGCTGGAACGTCGAAAATAATACAAATACACCCCCAAGCTCTGTTATTTTCAATAATACAAATACAACCCTTAGATGTATCTCAGAAAATAATACAAATACACCCCCAACGCATGTTATTTTCAAAAATACTAATACAATCCTTAGCTGTATCTCGGAAAATAATACAAATATACACCCCAGCTGTGTTATTTTCAAAAATACATATACAACCCTGAGCTTTAACTAGGAAAATAATACAAATACACCCCCAAGCTGTGTTATTTTCAAAAATACAAATACAACTCTTAGCTGTATCTCGGAAAATAAAACAAATACACCCCAAACTGTGTTATTTTTCAAAATACATATAAAACTCTGAGCTGTATCTCGGATAATAATAGAAATACACCCCCAAGCTGTGTTATTTTCAAAAATACAAATACAACCCATAGCAGAATCTCGGAAAATAATAAAATTCACCCACAAGCTGAGTTATTTTCAAAAATACAAATACAACCCTTAGCTGTATCTCGGAAAATAATACAAATACACCCCCAAGCTGTGTTATTTTCAAAAATACAAATAAAACCAATAGATGTATCTCGGAAAATAATACAAATACACCCCCAAGCTGTATTATTTTCAAAAATACAAATACAATCCTTAGCTGTATTTCGGAAAGTAATACAAATACACCCTAAAGCTGTGTTATTTTCAAAAATACAAATACAACCCTGATTTGTAACTCAGAAAATAATACAAATACACCCCCAAGGTTGTTATTTTCAAAAATAGAAATACAACCCGGAGCTTTATCTCGGATAATAATAGAAATACACCCCGAAGCTGTGTTATTTTCAAAATCCAAATACAACCCATAGCTTTATCTCGGACAATAATACAAATACACCCCAAGCTGTGTTATTTTCAAAAATACAAATACAATCCTTAGCTGTATCTCGGAAAATAATACGAAAACACCCCCAAGCTGTGTTATTTTCAAAAATACAAATACAACCCTTAGCTGTATCTCAGAAAATAATACAAATATACCCCCAAGCTGTGTTATTTTCAAAAATACAAATACAACCCTTTGTTGTATCTCAGAATATAATACAAATACACCCCCAAGCTGTGTTATTTTCAAAAATATAAATACAACCTATAGCTGTATCTCGGAAAATAATACAAATACACCCCCAAGCTGTGTTATTTTCCAAAATACAAATACAAAGCTTAGCTGTATCTGGAAAAATAATACAGGTAACCCCCCAAGCTGTTATTTTCAAAAATACAAATACAACCCTGAGCTGTATCTTGGAAGATAATACAAATACACCCACAAGCTGTGTTATTTTCAAAAATACAAATACAACCCTGAGCTGTATCTTGGATAATAATAGAAATACACCCCAAAGCTGTGTTATTTTCAAAAATGCAAATACAACCCTTAGCTGTATCTCGGAAAATAATACAAATACACCCCCAAGCTGTGTTATTTTCAAAAATACAAATAAAATCCTTAGCTCTATTTCGGAAAATAATACAAATACACCCCCAAGCTGTGTTATTTTCAAAAATACAAATACAACCCGGAGCTGTATCTCGGATAATAATAGAAATGCACCCCTAAGCTGTGTTATTTTCAAAAATACAAATACAACCTTCAGATGTATCTCGAAGAATTATACAAATACACCCCAAAGCTGTGTTATTATCAAAAATACAAAAACAACCGATAGCTGTATCTCGAAAAATAATACAAGTACACCCACAAGATATGTTATTTTCAAAAATGCAAATACAACCCTTAGCTGTGTCTTTGAAAATAATACAAATACACCCCCAAGCTGTGTTATTTTCAAAAATGCAAATATAACCCTTAGCTGTATCTCGGAAAGTAATACAAATACACCCAAAAGCTGTGTCATTTTCAAAAATACAAATACAACCCTTAGCTGTGTCTCGGAAAATAATACAAATACACCCCCAAGCTGTGTTATTTTCAAAAATAGAAATACAACCGTTAGCTGTATCTCGGAAAATAATACAAATACAACCCCAAGTTGTGTAATTTTCAAAAATACAAATACAGCCCTTAGCTTTATCTCGGAAAATAATACAAATACACCCCCAAGCTCTGTTATTTTCATAAATACAAATACAACCCTTAGCTGTATCTCTAAAAATAATACATATACACCCCCAAGCTGTGTTATTTTCAAAAATACAAATACAGCCCTTAGCTGTATCTCGGAAAATAATACAAATACACCCCCAAACTGTGTTATTTTCCAAAATACAAATCAAACTCTGAGCTGTATCTCGGATAATAATAGAAATACACCCCCAAGCTGTGGTATTTTCAAAAATACAAATACAACCCATAGCTGTATCTCAGAAAATAATACAAATACACCCCCAAGCTGTGTTATTTTACAAAATACAAATACAACCCTGAGCTGTATCTCGGAAAATAATACAAATACACCCCCACGCCGTGTTATTTTCAAAAATACAAATAAAACCCATAGCTGTATCTTGGAAAATAATACAAATACACCCCCAAGGTTGTTATTTTCAAAAATACAAATACAACCCTGAGTTGTAACTCAGAAAATAATACAAATACACCCCCAAGCTGTGTTATTTTCAAAAATACAAATTTAACCCTGAGCTGTATCTCAGAAAATAATACAAAAACACACCGAAGCTGTGTTATTTTCAAAAATACAAATACAAAACTTAGCTCTATCTCGGAAAATTATACAAATACACCCCCAAGCTCTATTATTTTCAATAATACAAATACAACACTTAGCTGTACTTCCGAAAATAATACAAATACACCCCCAACCTGTGTTATTTTCAAAAATAAAATACAACCCTTAGCTGTATCTTGGAAAATAATACAAATACACCCCCAAGCTGTGATATTTTCAAAAATACAAATACAACCCTGAGTTTTAACTCGAAAAATAGTACAAATACAACCTCAAGCTGTGTTATTTTCAAAAATAAAAATACAACCCTGAGCTGTGTCTCAGAAAATAATACAAAAAAAACCCCAAGCTGTGTTATTTTCAAAAATACAAATACAACCCTTAGCTGTATATCGGAAAATTATACAAATACACCCCCAAGCTCTATTATTTTCAATAATACAAATACAACCTTTAGCTGTACCTCTGAAAATAATACAAATACACCCCAACCTGTGTTATTTTCAAAAATAAAATACAACCCTTAGCAGTATCTCGGAAAATAATTCAAATACAACCCCAAGCTGTGTTATTTTCAAAAATACAAATACAACTCTTAGGTGTATCTCGGAAAATAATACATATACACGCCCAAGCTGTGGTATTTTCAAAAATACAAATACAACCCTAAGCTGTATCTCGGAAAATAATACAAATACACCTCCAAGTTGTGTTATTTTCAAAAATACAAATATAACCCTTAGCTTTGTCTCGGAAAATAAAACAAATACACACCCAAGCTGTGTTATTTTCAAAAATACAAATATAACTGATAGCTGTATCTTGGAAAATAATACAAGTACACCCACAACATATGTTATTTTCAAAAATGCAAATACAGCCCTAAGCTGGAACGTCGAAAATAATACAAATACACCCCCAAGCTCTGTTATTTTCAATAATACAAATACAACCCTTAGATGTATCTCAGAAAATAATACAAATACACCCCCAATCTGTGTTATTTTCAAAAATAGAAATACAAACCTTAGCTGTATCTCGGAAAATAATACAAAAACACCCACAAGCTGTGTTATTTTCAAAAATACAAATACAACCCTTAGCTGTATCTCGGAATTTAATACAAATGAACCTCCAAGACGTGTTATTTTCAAAAATAGAAATAAAACCCTTAGCTGTATCATGAAAAATAATACAGATACACCCGCAAGCTCTGTTATTTTCCAAAATACAAATACAACCCACAGCTGTATCTCGGAAAATAATACAAATACACCACCAAGCTGTGTTATTTTCAAAAATACAAATACAGCCCTTAGCTGTATCTTGGAAAATAATACAAATACACCCCCAAGCTCGTTTATTTTCAAAAATACATATAAATCCCTTAGCTATATCTCGGAAAATAATAAAATTACACCCCCAAGCTGTGCTATTTTCCAAAATACATATACAACCCTGAGCTGTATCTCGGAAAATAATACAAATACACCCCCAAGCTGTGTTATTTTCAAAAATACAAATACAACCCATAGCTCTATCTTGGAAAATAATACAAATACACCCACAAGCTGTGTTATTTTCAAACATACAAATACAAACCTGAGCTGTATCTCGGAAAATAATACAAATACACCCCCAAGCTGTGTTATTTTCAAAAATACATATACAACTCATAGCAGAATCTCGGAAAATAATAAAATTCACCCACAATCTGTGTTAATTTCAAAAATACAAATACAACCCTTAGCTGTATCTTGGAAAATAATACAAATACACCCCCAAGCTGTGTTATTTTCAAAAATACAAATAAAACCCTTAGCTTTATTTCAGAAAATAATACAAATACACCCTCAAGCTGTGTTATTTTCCAAAATACCAATACAACCCTGAGCTTTATCGCGGAAAATAATACAAATACACCCCCAAGCTGTGTTATTTTCAAAAATACAAATACAACCCTTAGCTTTATTTCAGAAAATAATACAAATACACCCCCAAGCTGTGTTATTTTCAAAAATACAAATAAAACCAATAGATGTATCTTGGAAAATAATACAAATACACCACCAAGCTGTATTATTTTCAAAAACACAAATACAATCCTTAGCTGTATCTCGGAAAATAATACAAATACACCCCCAAACTGTGTTATTTTCAAAAATACAAATAAAACCCTGAGCTGTATCTCAGATAATAATAGAAATACACCCCGAATCTGTGTTATTTTCAAAAATACAAATACAATCCTCAGCTGTATCTCGGAAAATAATACAAATACACACCCAAGCTGTGTTATTTTCAAAAATACAAAAACAATCCTTAGATGTATCTCGGAAAATAATACAAATATACCCCAAAGCTGTGTTATTTTCAAAAATACTTATACAACCCTGAGCTGTACACGGAAAATAATACAAATACACCACCAAGCTGTGTTATTTTCAAAAATACAAATACAACCCTGAGGTGTACCTCGGAAAATAATACAAAAACAACACCAAGCTGTGTTATTTTCAAAAATACAAATACAACCCTTAGCTGTATCTTGGAAAATAATACAAATACACCCCGAAGCTCTGTTATTTTCAATAAAACAAATACAACCCTGAGCTGTATCTCGGAAAATAATACAAATACACCACCAAGCTGTGTTATTTTCAAAAATACAAATAAAACCCATAGCAGTATCTCGGAAAATAATACAAATACACCTTAAAGCTGTGTTATTTTCAACAATACAAATAAAATCCATAGCTGTATCTTGGAAAATAATACAATACTCCCCCAAGGTTGTTATTTTCAAAAACAGAAATACAACCCGGAGCTTTATCTCGGATAATAATAGAAATACACCCCCAAGCTGTGTTATTTTCAAAATCCAAATACAACCCATAGCTGTATCTCGGACAATAATACAAATACACCCCCAAGCTGTGTTATTTTCAAAAATACAAACACAAACCTTAGCTGTATCTCGGAAAATAATACGAAAACACACCCAAGCTGTGTTATTTTCAAAAATACAAATACAACCCATAGCTGTATCTCGGAAAATAATACAAATACACCCCCAAGATGTGTTATTTTCAAAAATACAAATACAACTCTTAGCTGTATCGCGGAAAATAATACAAATACACTCCCAAGCTGTGTTATTTTCAAAAATACAAATACAACCCTTAGCTTTATTTCAGAAAATAATATAAATACACCCTCAAGCTGTGTTATTTTCTAAAATACCAAAACAACCCTGAGCTGTATCGCGGAAACTAATACAAATACACACCCAAGCTGTGTTATTTTCAAAAATACAAATACAATCCTCAGCTTTATCTCGGAAAATAATACAAATACACCCCCAAGCTGTGTTATTTTCAAAAATACAATTACAATCCTTAGCTGTATCTCGGAAAATAATACAAATACACCCCCAATCTGTGTTATTTTCAAAAATACAAATACAATCCTGAGCTGTAACTCGGAAAATAATGCAAATACATCCCCAAGCTGGGTTATTTTCAAAAATACATATACAACCCTGAGCTGTATCTCAGAAAATAACACAAAATACCCCTAAGCTGTGTTATTTTTAAAAATACAAAAACAACCCTTAGGTGTATCTCGGAAAATAATACAAATTCACCCCAAGCTGTGTTATTTTCAAAAATACAAATACAACCCTTAGCTGTATCTCGGAAAATAATACAAATACACCCCCAAGCTGTGTTATTTTCAATAATAGAAATACAAACCTTAGCTGTATCTCAGAAAATAATACAAATACACACCCAAGCTGTGTTATTTTCAAAAATAGAAATACAAACCTTAGCTGTATCTCGGAAAAAAATACAAAAACACCAACAAGCTGTGTTATTTTCAAAAATAAAAATACAACCCTTAGCTGTATCTCGGAAAATAATACAAATACACCCCCAAGATGTGTTATTTTCAAAAATACAAATACAACCCTTAACTGTATCTTGGAAAATAATACAAATACACGCCCAAGCTGTGTTATTTTCAAAATACAAATACAACCCTTAGCTGTATCTCGGAAAATAATACAAACACACCCCCAAGTTCTGCTATTTTCAAAAATACAAATACAACCCTTAGCTGTATCTAGGAAAATAATACGTATAAACCCCCAAGCTGTGTTATTTTCAAAAATACAAATACAACCCTGAGCTGTATCTCGGAGAATAATACGAATACACCCCCAGGCTGTGTAATTCAAAAATTCAAATGTAACCCTTAGCTGTATCTCGGAAAATAAAACAAATACACCCACAAGCTGTGTTATTTTCAGAAATACAAATATAACCGATAGCTGTATCTTGGAAAAAATTACAAGTACACCCACAAGATATGTTATTTTCAAAAATGCAAATACAACCCTTGGCTGTAACTTGGAAAATAATACAAATACACCCCCGAGCTGTGTTATTTTCCAAAATACAAATACAACCTTTTGCTGTATCTAGGAAAATAATACAAATGCACCTCCGAGCTGTGTTATTTTCAAAAATACAAATATAACCCTTAGCTGTATATCAGAAAATAATATAAATACACCCCCAAGCTCTGTTATTTTCAATAATACAAATACAACCCTTAGGTGTATCTCGGAAAATAATACAAATACACCCCCAATCTGTGTTATTTTCAAATATAGAAATACAAACTTTAGCTGTATCTCGGAAAATAATACAAAAACACCCCCAAGCTGTGTTATTTTCAAAAATACAAATACAACCCTCGGCTGTATCCTTGAAAATACACAAATACACCCTCAAGATGTGTTATTTTCAAAAATACAATTACAACCCTTAGCTGTATCTTGGAAAATAATACAGATACACACCCAAGCTCTGTTATTTTCAAAAATACAAATACAACCCATAGCTGTTCCTCGGAAAATAATACAAATACACCACCAAGCTGTGTTATTTTCAAAAATACAAATACAGCCCTTAGCTGTATCTTGGAAAATAATACAAATACACCCCCAAGCTCGTTTATTTTCAAAAATACAAATACAACCCTTACCTGTATCTCGGAAAATAATACAAGTACACCCAAAGGATATGTTATTTTCAAAAATGCAAATACAACCCTTAGCTGTGTCTTTGAAAATAATACCAATACACCCAAAATCTGTGTTATTTTCAAAAATGCAAATACAACCCTGAGTTGTAACTCAGAAAATAATACAAATACAACCCCAAGCTGTGTTATTTTCAAAAATACAAATACAACCCTGAGCTGTATCTCAGAAAATAATTCAAAAACACCCGCAAGCGGTGTTATTTTCAAAAATACAAATACAACCCTCAGCTGTATCTCGGAAAATAATAGAAACACACACCACAGCTGTGTCATTTTCAAAAATAAAAAAAACAACCGATAGCTGTATCTCGGAAAATAATACAAGAACACCCACAAGATATGTTATTTTCAAAAATTCAAATACAACCCTTAGCTGTGTCTTTGAAAATAATACAAATACACCCCAAAGCTGTGTTATTTTCAAAAATGCAAATACAACCCTTAGCTGTGTCTTTGAAAATAATACCAATACACCCAAAATCTGTGTTATTTTCAAAAATACAAATACAACCCTGAGTTGTAACTCAGAAAATAATACAAATACAACCCCAAGCTGTGTTATTTTCAAAAATACAAATACAACACTGAGCTGTATCTCAGAAAATAATTCAAAAACACCCCCAAGCTGTGTTATTTTCAAAAATACAAATACAACCCTCAGCTGTATCTCGGAAAATAATAGAAATACACACCACAGCTGTGTCATTTTCAAAAATAAAAAAACAACCGATAGCTTTATCTCGGAAAATAATACAAGTACACCCACAAGATATGTTATTTTCAAAAATTCAAATACAACCCTTAGCTGTGTCTTTGAAAATAATACAAATACACCCCAAAGCTGTGTTATTTTCAAAAAT
Source organism: Saimiri boliviensis (assembly GCF_048565385.1). Classification (NCBI taxonomy): domain Eukaryota; kingdom Metazoa; phylum Chordata; class Mammalia; order Primates; family Cebidae; genus Saimiri; species Saimiri boliviensis. The sequence continues at coordinate 122,307,867 of NC_133459.1, read as the reverse complement.
ACAAATACAACCCTTAGCTGTATCTCGGAAATTAATACAAATACACCCAAAAGCTGTGTCATTTTCAAAAATACAAAAACAACCCTTAACTGTGTCTCGGAAAATAATACAAATACACACCCAAGCTGTGTTATTTTCAAAAACAGAATTACAACAGTTAGCTGTATCTTGGAAAATAATACAAACACACCCCCAAGTTGTGTTATTTTCAAAAACACAAATACAGCCCTTAGCTGTATCTTGGAAAATAATACAAATACACCACCAAGCTCGGTTATTTAAAAAAATACAAATACAACCCATAGCTGTATGTCGAAAAATAATACAAATACAACCCCAAGCTGTGTTATTTTCAAAAATACAAATACAACCCTGACCTGTATCTGGGAAAATAATACAGATACACCCCCACGGTCTGTTATTTTCAAAAATACTAATACAATCCTTAGCTGTATCTCGGAAAGTAATACAAATATACACCCCAGCTGTGTTATTTTCAAAAATACATATACAACCCCGAGCTTTAACTCGGAAAATAATACAAATACACCCCCAAGCTGTGTTATTTTCAAAAATACAAATACAACACTTAGCTGTACCTTGGAAAATAATAAAAATACACCCCAAGCTGTGTTATTTTCCAAAATACATATAAAACTCTGAGCTGTATCTCGGATAATAATAGAAATACACCCCCAAGCTGTGTTATTTTCAAAAATACAAATACAACCTATAGCTGTATCTCGGAAAATAATACAAAAACACCCCCAAGCTGTGTTTATTCAAAAATACAAATACAACCCTATGCTGTATATCGAAAAATAATACAAATACACCCCCAAGCTGTGTTATTTTCCAAAATACAAATACAACCCTGAGCTGTATCTCGGAAAATAATACAAATACACCCCCAAGCTGTGTTGTTTTCAAAAATACAAATATAACCCTTAGCTGTATCTCGGAAAAAAAAACAAATACACCCCCAAACTGTGTTATTTTCAAAAATACAAATATAACCGATAGCTGTATCTTGGAAAATAATACAAGTACACCCACAAGATATGTTAGTTTCAAAAATGCAAATACAACCTTTGGCTGTAACTTGGAAAATAATACAAATACACTCCCGAGCTGTGTTATTTTCCAAAATACAAATACAACCCTTAGCTGTATCTCGGAAAATAATACAAATGCACCTCCGAGCTGTGTTATTTTCAAAAATACAAATACAACCCTTAGCTGTATCTCGGAAAATAATACAAATACACAACCAAGCTCTGTTATTTTCAATAATACAAATACAACCCTTAGGTGTATCTCGGAAAATAATACAAATACACCCCCAATCTGTGTTATTTTCAGAAATAGAAATACAAACCTTAGCTGTACCTCGGAAAATAATACATAAGCACCCCCAAGCTGCGTTATTTTCAAAAATACAAATACAACCCTTGGCTGTATCCTGGAAAATAATACAAATACACCCCCAAGATGTGTTATTTTAAAAAATACAATTACAAACCATAGCAGTATCTTGGAAAATAACACAAATACACGCCCAAGCTGTGATATTTTCAAAAATACAAATACAACCCTGAGCTGTATCTCGGATAATAATAGAAACACACCCCCAAGCTGTGTTATTTTCAAAAATACAAATACAACCCTGAGCTGTATCTTGGAAAATAATACAAATACACCCCCAAGCTGTGTTATTTTCCAAAATACAAATAAAAAGCTTAGCTGTATCTGGAAAAATAATACAGGTACCCCCCAAGCTGTGTTATTTTCAAAAATACAAATACAACCCTGAGCTTTATCTTGGAAAATAATATAAATACACCCCCAAGCTGTGTTATTTTCAAAAATACAAATAAATCCCATAGCTCTATCTTGGAAAATAATACAAATACATCCACAAGCTGTGTTATTTTCAAAAATACAAATACAACCCTGAGCTGTATCTTGGATAATAATAGAAATACACCCCCAAGCTGTGTTATTTTTAAAAATACAAATACAACCAATAGCTGTATCTCAGAAAATAATACAAATACACCCCCAAGCTGTGTTATTTTCAAAAATACAAATGCAATCCCTAGCTCTATTTCGGAAAATAATACAAATACACCCCCAAGCTGTGTTATTTTCAAAAATACAAATACAACCCTTAGCTGTATCTCGAAAAATAATACATATACACCCGCAAGCTGTGTTATTTTCAAAAATACAAATACAGCCCTTAGCTGTATCTCGGAAAATAATACAAATACACCACCAAGCTCGGTTATTTTAAAAAATACAAATACAACCCATAGCTGTATCTCGGAAAATAATACAAATACACCCCCAAGCTGTGTTATTTTCCAAAATACAAATACAAACCTGACCTGTATCTCGGAAAATAATTCAAATACACCCCCAAGCTGTTATTTTCAAAAATACAAATACAACCCTGAGCTGTATCTCAGATAATAATGGAAATACACCCCCAACTGTGTTATTTTTAAAAATACAAATACAACCAATAGCTGTATCTCGGAAAATAATACAAATACACCCCAAAGCTGTGTTGTTTTTAAAAATACAAATACAATCCTTAGCTGTATTTCGGAAAATAATACAAATACACCCCCAAGCTGTGTTATTTTCAAAAACACAAATAAAACCCTCAGCTGTATCTCGGAAAATAATACAAATACACCCCAAAGCTGTGTTATTTTCAAAAATACAAAAACAACCGATAACTGTATCTCGGAAAATAATACAAGTACACCCACAAGTTATGTTATTTTCAAAAATGCAAATACAACCCTTAGCTGTGTCTTTGAAAATAATACAAATACACCCCTAAGCTGTGTTATTTTCAAAAATACAAATAACACCCATAGCTGTATCTTGGAAAATAATACAAATACAACCGTAAGCTGTGTTATTTTCAAAAATACAAATACAACCCTGAGCTGTATCTCGGAAAATGATACAAATACACCCCCATGCTGTGTTATTTTCAAAAATACAAATATATTCCTTAGCTGTATCTTGGAAAATTATACAAATATACCCCCATTCTGTGTTATTTTCAAAAATACGTATACAACCCTGATCTGTAACTGGAAAAATAATACAAACACACCCCCAAGCTGTGTTATTTAAAAAAATACAAATACAACCCTGAGCTGTATCTCGGAAAATAATACAAAAACACCCCCAAACTGTGTTATTTTCAAAAATACAAATAAAACCCTTAGCTGTATCTCGGAAAATAATACAAATACACCCGAAAGCTCTGTTATTTTCAATAGTACAAATACAACCCTTAGCAGTATCTCAGAAAATAATACAAATACACCCCCAAGCAGTGTTATTTTCAAAAATACAAATACAACCCTGAGCTGTATCTCGGATAATAATACAAATACACCCCCAAGCTGTGTTATTTTAAAAAATACAAATACAACCCTGACCTATATCTCGGAAAATAATACAAATACACCCCCAAGATGTGTTATTTTCAAAAATACAAATACAACCCTTAGCTGTATCTTGGAAAATTATACAGATCCACCCCCAAGGTCTGTTATTTTCAAAAATACAAATACAATAATTAGCTGTATCTTGGAAAATAATACAAATATACACCCCAGCTGTGTTATTTTCAAAAGTACATATACATCCCTGAGCTTTAACTCAGAAAATAATACAAATACACCCCCAAGCTGTGTTATTTTCAAAAACAAAAATACAACCCTTAGCTGTATCTTGGAAAATAAAACAAAACACACGAAAGCTGTGTTATTTTCAAAAATACAAATACAACCCTTACCTGTATCTTTGAAAATAATACAAATACAACCCCAAGCTGTGTTATTTTCAAAAATACAAATACAACCCTTAGCTGTATCTTGGAAAATAATACAAAACACCCACAAGCTGTGTTATTTTCAAAAATACAAATAGAAACCTTAGCTGTATCTTTGAAAATAACATAGATACACACCCAAGATGTGTCATTGTCAAAAATACAAATACAACGCTTAGCTTTATCTTGGAAAATAATACCAATACACACACAAGCTGTGTTATTGTCAAAAATACAAATACAACCATTAGCTGTATCTTGGAATATAATACAAATACACCTGCAAGCTGTGTTATTTTCAAAAATACAAATACAACCCTTAGCTGTATCTTGGAAAATATTACAAATACACCTTCAAGCTGTGTTATTTTCAAAAATACAAATACATCCCTTAGCTGTATCTTGGAAAATAATACATATACACGCCCAACTGTGTTATTTTCAAAAATACAACACTAACCTGTATCTTGGAAAATAATACATATACACCCAAAAGCTGTGTTATTTTCAAAAATACAAATAAAACCCTTAGCTCTACCTTGGGAAATAATACAAATACACACCCAATCTTTGTTATTTTCAAAAATACAAATACAACTCTTAGCTGTATCTTGGAAAATAATACAAATACACCCCCAAGTTTTGTTATTTTAAAAAATACAAATACAACCTTTAGCTGTATTCTGAAAATAATTCAAATACAACCCCAAGATGTGTTATTGTCAAAAATACAAATACAACCCTTAGCTGTATATTTGAAAATAATTCAAATACACACTCAAGCTGTGTTATTGTCAAAAATACAAATAGAACTCTTTGCTGTTTCTTTGAAAATAACACAAAAACACCCACAAGCTGTGTTATTGTCAAAAATACAAATACAACCCTTTGCTGTATCTTGGAAAATAGTACAATACACCCCCAAGCTGTGTTATTTTCAAAAATACAAACAGAACTCTTAGCTGTATCTTTGAAAATAACATAAATACACCCCCAAACTGTGTTATTGTCAAAAATACAAATAGAACCCTTAGCTGTATCTTGGAAAATAATACAAATACACACCCAAGCTGTGTTATTGTCAAAAATACAAATACAACCATTAGCTGTATCTTGGAAAATCATACAAATACACACCCAAGCTCTGTTGTTTTCAAAAATACAAATACAAACCTTAGCTCTATCTTGAAAATAATACAAACACACCCCCAAGCTGTGTTATTGTCAAAAATACAAATACAACAATTAGCTGTATCTTGGAAAATAATACACATACACCCGCAAGCTGTGTTATTTCAAAAATACAAATACAACCCTTAGCAGTATCTTGGAATATAATACAAATACACCCCCAAGCTGTGTTACTGACGAAAATACAAATACAACCCTTAGAAGTATCTTGGAAAATAATACAAATACACCCACAATCTGTGTTATTTTCATAAACACAAATACAGCCCTTAGCTGTATCTTGGAAAATAAAACAAAACACACGAAAGCTGAGTTATTTTCAAAAATAAAAATACAACCCTTAGCTGTATCTTGGAAAATAATACAAATACACCCCCAAGCTGTGTTATTTTCAAAAATACAAATACAACGCTTAGCAGTATCTTTGAAAATGATACAAATACATCCCTAAGCTGTGTTATTTTCAAAAATACAAATACAACCCTTAGCTGTATCTTGGAAAATAATACAAAACACCCACAAGCTTTCTTATTTTCAAAAATACAAATAGAACCCTTAGCTGTATCTTTGAAAATAACATAAATACACCCCCAAGTTGTGTTATTGTCAAAAGTACATATACAACGCTTAGCTTTATCTTGGAAAATAATACCAATACACACCCAAGCTGTGTTATTGTCAAAAATACAAATACAACCCTTAACTGTATCTTGGAATATAATACAAATACACCTGCAAGCTGTGTTATTTTCAAAAATACAAATACAACCCTTAGCTGTATCTTTGAAAATATTACAAATACACCTCCAAGCTGTGTTATTTTCAAAAATACAAATACATCCCTTAGCTGTATCTTGGAAAATAATACATATACACGCCCAACTGTGTTATTTTCAAAAATACAACACTTACCTGTATCTTGGAAAATAATACACATACACCCAAAAGCTGTGTTATTTTCAAAAATACAAATACAACCCTTAGCTGTATCTTGGAATATAATACAAAAACACCCACAAGCTGTGTTGTCGTCAAAAATGCAAATACAACCCTTAGCTGTATCTTGGAAAATAATACGTTACACCCCCAAGCTGTGTTATTTTCAAAAATACAAATAGAACCCTTAGCTGTATCTTTGAAAATAACATAAATACACCCCCAATCTGTGTTACTGTCAAAAGTACATATACAACCCTTAGCTGTATCTTGGAAAATAATACAAATACAGCACCAAGCTGTGTTATTGTCAAAAATACAAATACACCATTAGCTGTATCTTGGAAAATAATACAAATACACACCCAGGCTGTGTTATTTTCAAAAATACAAATACAAACCTTAGGTGTGTCTTTGAAAATAATACAAATACGCCCCGAAGCTGTGTTATTTTCAAAAATACAAATACAACCCTTAGCTGTATCTTGGAAAATAATACAAATACACCCCCAAGCTGTGTTATTGACGAAAATACAAATACAACCCTTAGAAGTATCTTGGAAAATAATACAAATACACCTCAAATCTGTGTTATTTTGAAAAGTACAAATACAACCCTTAGCTGTATCTTGGAAAATAAAACAAATACACCCGAAAGCTGTTTTATTTTCAAAAATACAAATACAACCCTTAGCTGTATCTTGGAAAATAATACAATACACCCCCAAGCTGTGTTATTTTCCAAAATACAAATAGAACCCTTAACTGTATCTTTGAAAATAACATAAATAAACACCCAACCTGTGTTATGGTCAAAAATGCAAATATATCGCTTAGCTTTGTCTTTGAAAATAATACAAATACACCCCCAAGCTGTGTTATTGTCAAAAATACAAATACAACCCTTAGCTGGATCTTGGAAAATAATACAAATACACCCCCAAGCTGTGTTATTTTAAAAAATACAAATAACACTCTTAGCTATATCTTGGAAAATAATATAAATACATCCCCAATCTGTGTTATTTTCAGAAATACAAATATAATCCTTGGCCGTATCTTTGAAAATGATAAAAATAATCCCCCAAGCTGTGTTATTTTCAAAAATAAAAATAAAACCCTTCGCTGTATCTAGAAAAATGATACAAATACACCCACAAGCTGTGTTATTTTCAAAAATACAAATACGACCCTTAGCTGTATCTTGTAAAATAATACAAATACACCCCCAAGGTGTGGGATTTTCCAAAATACCAATACAACCATTAGCTGTATCTTGGAAAATAATACAAATACATCCCCAAGCTGTTTTATTTTCAAAAATACCAATATATCCCTTAGCTGTATCTTGGAAAATAATACAAATACAACCCCAAGCTGTGTTATTTTCAAACATACAAATACAACCCTTAGCTGTATCTTGGAAAATAATACAAATACACCCCCAAGTTGTGTTATTATAAAAAATACAAATACAACACTTAGCTGTATTTTGAAAATAATTCAAATACAACCCAAAGCTGAGTTATAGTCAAAAATAAAAATACAACCCTTAGCTGTATCTTGGAAAATAATACAAATACACCCCTAAGCTGTGTTATTCTCAATAATACAAATACATCCCTTAGCTGTATCTTGGAAAATAATACAAATACACCCCCAATCTGTGTTATTTTCAAAAAGACAAATACAACCCTTAGCTGAATCTTGGAGAATAGTACAAATACACCCCCAAGCTGTGTTATTGTCACAAATACAAATACAACCCTTAGCTGTATCTGGGAAAATAATGCAAATACTCCCGCATGCTGTGTTATTCTCAAAAATACAAATACAACCCTTAGCTGTATATTGGAAAATAATACACATACACTACCAAGCTGTGTTATTGTCAAAAATACAAATACAACTTTTAGCTGTATGTTTGAAAATAATACAAATACACCCACAAGCTGTGTTATTTTCAAAAATACAAATAAAACCCTTAGCTGTATCTTGGAAAATAATACAAATACACCCCCAAATTGTGTTATTTTCAAAAATACAAATACAACCCTTAGCTGTATCTTGGAATATAATACAAAAACACCCACAAGCTGTGTTGTTGTCAAAAATGCAAATACAACCCTTAGCTGTATATTGGAATATAATACAAAAACACCCCCAAGCTGTGTTATTTTCAAAAATACAAATACAACTCTTAGTTTTATTTTGATTATAATACAAATGCACCCCCAAGTTGTGTTATTTTCAAAAATACAAATACGACTCTTAGTTTTTTTTTGAATATAATACAAATAAACCCCCAAGCTGTGATATTTTCAAAAATACAAATACTAAATCACTTAATTCGGGGACCGTTTTATCTGTGTATTCTGAACAAGTTGTCTAGCATTCAAAGCACGGACAGTTTTAGCTGTGTATTTTCAAAAAGTTGTCTCTACATGCCATAGCTCTTGAAGTCAAAACGAGTGATCTGTGTCCCCTTGAGTTCAGCATTGTTTTCGTAAGAAAGGATTAAGTTCTATTTGAATTCTGGAAAACTGCTTCTCATCCTGTCAATCAACTGTCAGTTTTGTGTGTTAACTTCCAGGAGAGGTAATAGAATCAATCCAAAATCAAAGGTGTATTCAACTCCAGATTGACAAGTCAAATCAAGAAAGCAGGCACTGAGTCAGAAGAGGTATCTTTTCCCAGTAGGCCTTAAGGCCCACATAAATCCCTGTGAAGGAATCGGGAAAGAGACAGAAAGGGACTCGCCTAAGGCTTGTCACTTGAAAGGGCCTGGCAGACTGACTGGCAGAGGGCTGGAAATCAAATCCAAATCTTCGGACGTGTAATTTCACAGGGTGCACCGCCTCCCCCAGACCCCATGTGACACTTCAATGGCTTAACGAGGGCTTGACGGGATGGATGTCAACATGAAAAGACATTCGATTCCATCGGACCTGTCTTTGGCCCATTGTCTCTAAGGAGAATGTGCCTGGTTCAAATTCTCACTTTGCTTCTCACCTGAGAGATGTGACCTCAGTGGTGACTGGGAAATGAGCTGGTTTCAGTCACCAACCTCTCACTCATCACCAAGAAAATTTCCTTCAACCATACATGGATTGTGTTTTCAGGAGTGCTGGGCTACATCCACAGTAGTGAGTAACATGCTAAAAGAGGAAAAAAGATTTGCTGCTCAGGAATGGAGACAGAAATACAGACACACAAACACACACACACACACACACACACACACACACATGACACAAAAATCACCCAAACACAGGCCGCACACACAACTGTTCGTGTTCAGCAAAATACTTAGTGGTATGAGGTGGGCTTTGAACCCGTCCATGCTCCAAAGGAAGACACACCTTTTGCTATTTCAACCGTCTATTTTCGTAGGGAATGTGAATAATTCTTTCAGACATGGCTCATGATGACAGGGACCACTCTCATTTCACCCTCAGAGGCAGACAAGAGGACTGCAAAGGACTCAGGGGTCGTCCCTGCTGACTGAAGAGGACTACCATTTCCCCTCGAACCCAAAGACACAGCAAAAGTAGCTTTCTCTTTGAAGAGCACAGAATTTTTTCAAAATACACAGCTAAAACGGTCCCCGCTTTAAGTGCTTTAGCTGTGTATTCTGAAAAACTTGTCTAGCATTCAAAGCACGGACAGTTTTAGCTGTGTATTTTCAAAAAGTTGTCTCTACCTGCCATAGCTCATGAAGTCAAAACGAGTGAGCTGTGTCCCCTTGATTTGAGCATTCTTTTAGTAAGAAAGGATTAAGTTCAATTTGAATTTTGGAAAACTGCTTCTCATCTTGTCAATCAGCTGTCAGTTTTGTGTGTTAATTTCTAGGAGAGGTAATAGAGTCAATCCAAAACCAAAGGTGTATTCAAGTCCAGATTGACAAGTCAAACCAAGAAAGCAGGCACTGAGCTGGCAGAGGGATCTGTTCCCAGTGGGCGTTAAGGCCCACATAAATCCCTGTGAAGGAATCGGGAATCAGAGACAGAAAGGGACTCGCCTAAGGCTTGTCACATGAAAGTGCCTGGCAGACTGACTGGCAGAGGGCTGGAAATCAAATCCAAACTTTCGGACATGTAATTTCACAGGGTGCACCGCCTCCCCCAGGCCCAATGTGACACTTCAATGGCTTAACGAGGGCTTGACGGGATGGATGTCAACATGAAAAGACATTCGATTCCATCGGACTTGTCTTTGGCCCATTGTCTCTAAGGAGAATGTGCCTGGTTCAAATTCTCACTTTGCTTCTCACCTGAGAGATGTGACCTCAGTGGTCAATGGGAAATGAGCTGGTTTCAGTCACCAACCTCTCACTCATCACCAAGAAAATTTCCTTCAACCATACATGGATTGTGTTTTCAGGAGTGCTGGGCTTCATCCACAGTTGTGAGTAACATGCTAAAAGAGGAAAAATGATTTGCTGCTCAGGAATGGAGACAGAAATACAAACACACACACACAGACACACACACACACACACACACACACACACACATACACACGACACAAAAATCACCCAAACACAGGCCGCACACACAACTGCTCGTGTTCAGCAAAATACTTAGTGGTATGAGGTGGGCTTTGAACCCGTCCATGCTCCAAAGGAAGACACACCTTTTGCTATTCCACCCGTCTATTCTCATAGGGAATGTGAATAATTCTTTCAGACATGGCTCATGATGACAGGGACCACTCTCATTTCACCCTCAGATGCAGACAAGGGGACTGCAAAGGACTCAGGTGTCGTCCCTGCTGACTGAAGAGGACTCCCATTTCCCCTCGAACCCAAAGACACAGCAAAAGTAGCTTTCTCTTTGAAGAGCACACAACTTTTTCAAAATACACAGCTAAAACGGTCCCCGCTTTAAGTGCTTTAGCACTTAAAGCGGGGACCGTTTTAGCTGTGTATTCTGAAAAACATGTCTTGCATTCAAAGCACGGACAGTTTTAGCTGTGTATTTTCAAAAAGTTGTCTCTACCTGCCATAGCTCATGAAGTCAAAACGAGTGAGCTGTGTCCCCTTGATTTGAGCATTCTTTTAGTAAGAAAGGATTAAGTTCAATTTGAATTTTGGAAAAATGCTTCTCATCTTGTCCATCAGCTGTCAGTTTTGTGTGCTAATTTCTAGGAGAGGTAATAGAGTCAATCCAAAACCAAAGGTGTATTCAAGTCCAGATTGACAAGTCAAACCAAGAAAGCAGGCACTGAGCTGGCAGAGGGATCTTTTCCCAGTGGGCGTTAAGGCCCACATAAATCCCTGTGAAGGAATCGGGAATCAGAGACAGAAAGGGACTCGCCTAAGTCTTGTCACATGAAAGTGCCTGGCAGACTGACTGCAGAGGCCTGGAAATCAAATCCAAATCTTCGGACGTGTAATTTCACAGGGTGCACCGCCTCCCCAAGGTCCAATGTGACACTTCAATGGCTTAACGAGGGCTTGACGGGATGGATGTCAACATGAAAAGACATTCCATTCCATCGGACCTGTCTTTGGCCCATTGTCTCTAAGGAGAATGTGCCTGTTTCAAATTCTCACTTTGCTTCTCACCTGAGAGATGTGACCTCAGTGGTCAATGGGAAATGAGCTGGTTTCAGTCACCAACCTCTCACTCATCACCAAGAAAATTTCCTTCAACCATACATGGATTGTGTTTTCAGGAGTGCTGGGCTTCATCCACAGTTGTGAGTAACATGCTAAAAGAGGAAAAATGATTTGCTGCTCAGGAATGGAGACAGAAATACAGACACACACACACAGACACCCACACACACACACACACACACCCACACACGACACAAAAATCACCCAAACACAGGCCGCACACACAAATGCTCGTGTTCAGCAAAATTCTTAGTGGTATGAGGTGGGCTTTGAACCCGTCCATGCTCCAAAGGAAGACACACCTTTTGCTATTTCACCCGTCTATTCTCGTAGGGAATGTGAATAATTCTTTCAGACATGGCTCATGATGACAGGGATCACTCTCATTTCACCCTCAGAGGCAGACAAGAGGACTGCAAAGGACTCAGGTGTCGTCCCTGCTGACTGAAGAGGACTCCCATTTCCCCTCGAACCCAAAGACACAGCAAAAGTAGCTTTCTGTTTGAAGAGCACACAACTTTTTCAAAATACACAGCTAAAACGGTCCCCGCTTTAGCTGTGTATTCTGAAAAACATGTCTAGCATTCAAAGCACGGACAGTTTTAGCTGTGTATTTTCAAAAAGTTGTCTCTACCTGCCATAGCTCATGAAGTCAAAACGAGTGAGCTGTGTCCCCTTGATTTGAGAATTCTTTTAGTAAGAAAGGATTAAGTTCAATTTGAATTTTGGAAAACTGCTTCTCATCTTGTCAATCAGCTGTCAGTTTTGTGTGTTAATTTCTAGGAGAGGTAATAGAGTCAATCCAAAACCAAAGGTGTATTCAAGTCCAGATTGACAAGTCAAACCAAGAAAGCAGGCATTGAGCTGGCAGAGGGATCTTTTCCCAGTGGGCGTTAAGGCCCACATAAATCCCTGTGACGGAATCGGGAATCAGAGACAGAAAGGGACTCGCCTAAGCCTTGTCACATGAAAGTGCCTGGCAGACTGACTGGCAGTGGGCTGGAAATCAAATCCAAATCTTCGGACGTGTAATTTCACAGGGTGCACCGCCTCCCCCAGGCCCAATGTGACACTTCAATGGCTTAACGAGGGCTTTACGGGATGGATGTCAACATGAAAAGACATTCCATTCCATCGGACATGTCTTTGGCCCATTGTCTCTAAGGAGAATGTGCCTGGTTCAAATCCGCTCTTTGCTTCTCAACTGAGAGATGTGACCTCAGTGGTCAATGGGAAATGAGCTGGTTTCAGTCACCAACCTCTCACTCATCACCGAGAAAATTTCCTTCAACCATACATGGATTGTGTTTTCAGGAGTGCTGGGCTTCATCCACAGTTGTGAGTAACATGCTAAAAGAGGAAAAAAGATTTGCTGCTCAGGAATGGAGACAGAAATACAGACACACACACACAGACACACACACACACACACACACACACACACACACACACGACACAAAAATCACCCAAACACAGGCCGCACACACAACTGCTCGTGTTCAGCAAAATACTTAGTGGTATGAGGTGGGCTTTGAACCCGTCCATGCTCCAAAGGAAGACACACCTTTTGCTATTTCACCCGTCTATTCTCGTAGGGAATGTGAATAATTCTTTCAGACATGGCTCATGATGACAGGGACCACTCTCATTTCACGCTCAGAGGCAGACAAGAGGACTGCAAAGGACTCAGGTGTCGTCCCTGCTGACTGAAGAGGACTCCCATTTCCCCTCGAACCCAAAGACACAGCAAAAGTAGCTTTCTCTTTGAAGAGCACACAACTTTTTCAAAATACACAGCTAAAACGGTCCCCGCTTTAAGTGCTTTAGCACTTAAAGCGGGGACCGTTTTAGCTGTGTATTCTGAAAAACATGTCTAGCATTCAAAGCACGGACAGTTTTAGCTGTGTATTTTCAAAAAGTTGTCTCTACCTGCCATAGCTCATGAAGTCAAAACGAGTGAGCTGTGTCCCCTTGATTTGAGCATTCTTTTAGTAAGAAAGGATTAAGTTCAATTTGAATTTTGGAAAATTGCTTCTCATCTAGTCAATCAGCTGTCAGTTTTGTGTGTTAATTTCTAGGAGAGGTAATAGAGTCAATCCAAAACCAAAGGTGTATTCTAGTACAGATTGACAAGTCAAACCAATAAAGCAGGCACTGAGCTGGCTGAGGGATCTTTTCCCAGTGGGCGTTAAGGCCCAAATAAATCCCTGTGAAGGAATCGGGAATCAGAGACACAAAGGGACTCGCCTAAGGCTTGTCACATGAAAGTGCCTGGCAGACTGACTGGCAGAGGGCTGGAAATCAAATCCAAATCTTCGGACGTGTAATTTCACAGGGTGCACCGCCTCCCCCAGGCCCAATGTGACACTTCAATGGCTTAACGAGGGCTTGACGGGATGGATGTCAACATGAAAAGACATTCGATTCCATCGGACCTGTCTTTGGCCCATTGTCTCTAAGGAGAATGTGCCTGGTTCAAATCCTCACTTTGCTTCTCACCTGAGAGATGTGACCTCAGTGGTCAATGGGAAATGAGCTGGTTTCAGTCACCAACCTCTCACTCATCACCAAGAAAATTTCCTTCAACCATACATGGATTGTCTTTTCAGGAGTGCTGGGCTTCATCCACAGTTGTGAGAAACATGCTAAAAGAGGAAAAAAGATTTGCTGCTCAGGAATGGAGACAGAAATACAGACACACACACACACACACACACACACACACACACACACAGACACGACACAAATATCACCCAAACACAGGCCGCACACACAACTGCTCGTGTTCAGCAAAATACTTAGTGGTATGAGGTGGGCTTTGAACCCGTCCATGCTCCAAAGGAAGACACACCTTTTGCTATTTCACCCGTCTATTCTCGTAGGGAATGTGAATAATTCTTTCAGACATGGCTCATGATGACAGGGACCACTCTCATTTCACCCTCAGAGGCAGACAAGAGGACTGCAAAGGACTGAGGTGTCGTCCCTGCTGACTGAAGAGGACTCCCATTTCCCCTCGAACCCAAAGACACAGCAAAAGTAGCTTTCTCTTTTAAGAGCACACAAATTTTTCAAAATACACAGCTAAAACGGTCCCCACTTTAAATGCTTTAGCACTTAAAGCGGGGACCGTTTTAGCTGTGTATTCTGAAAAACATGTCTAGCATTCAAAGCACGGACAGTTTCTGCTGTGTATTTTCAAAAAGTTGTCTCTACCTGCCATAGCTCATGAAGTCAAAACGAGTGAGTTGTGTCCCCTTGATTTGAGCATTCTTTTAGGAAGAAAGGATTAAGTTCAATTTGAATTTTGGAAAACTGCTTCTCATCTTGTCAATCAGCTGTCAGTTTTGTGTGTTAATTTCTAGGAGAGGTAATAGAGTCAATCCAAAACCAAAGGTGTATTCAAGTCCAGATTGACAAGTCAAACCAAGAAAGCAGGCACTGAGCTGGCAGAGGGATCTTTTCCCAGTGGGCGTTAAGGCCCACATAAATCCCTGTGACGGAATCGGTAATCAGAGACAGAAAGGGACTCGCCTAAGTCTTGTCACATGAAAGTGCCTGGCAGACTGACTGGCAGAGGGCTGGAAATCAAATCCAAATCTTCGGACGTGTAATTTCACAGGGTGCACCGCCTCCCCCAGGCCCAATGTGACACTTCAATGGCTTAACGAGGGCTTGACGGGATGGATGTCAACATGAAAAGACATTCCATTCCATCGGACCTGTCTTTGGCCCATTGTCTCTAAGGAGAATGTGCCTGGTTCAAATTCTCACTTTGCTTCTCACCTGAGAGATGTGACCTCAGTGGTCAATGGGAAATGAGCTGGTTTCAGTCACCAACCTCTCACTCATAACCAAGAAAATTTCCTTCAACCATACATGGATTGTGTTTTCAGGAGTGCTGGGCTTCATCCACAGTTGTGAGTAACATGCTAAAAGAGGAAAAAAAATTGCTGCTCAGGAATGGAGACAGAAATACAGACACACACACACAGACACACACACACACACACACACACACACACACACACACACACACGACACATAAATCACCCAAACACAGGCCTCACACACAACTGCTCGTGTTCAGCAAAATACTTAGTGGTATGAGGTGGGCTTTGAACCCGTCCATGCTCCAAAGGAAGACACACCTTTTGCTATTTCACCCGTCTATTCTCGTAGGGAATGTGAATAATTCTTTCAGACATGGCTCATGATGACAGGGACCACTCTCATTTCACCCTCAGAGGCAGACAGGAGGACTGCAAAGGACTCAGGTGTCGTCCCTGCTGACTGAAGAGGACTCCCATTTCCCCTCGAACCCAAAGACACAGCAAAAGTAGCTTTCTCTTTGAAGAGCACACAACTTTTTCAAAAGTGCTTTAGCACTTAAAGCGGGGACCGTTTTAGCTGTGTATTCTGAAAAACATGTCTAGCATTCAAAGCACGGACAGTTTTAGCTGTGTATTTTCAAAAAGTTGTCTCTACCTGCCATAGCTCATGAAGTCAAAACGAGTCAGCTGTGTCGCCTTGATTTGAGCATTCTTTTAGGAAGAAAGGATTAAGTTCAATTTGAATTTTGGAAAACTGCTTCTCATCTTGTCAATCAGCTGTCAGTTTTGTGTGTTAATTTCTAGGAGAGGTAATAGAGTCAATCCAAAACCAAAGGTGTATTCAAGTCCAGATTGACAAGTCAAACCAAGAAAGCAGGCATTGAGCTGGCAGAGGGATCTTTTCCCAGTGGGCGTTAAGGCCCACATAAATCCCTGTGACGGAATCGGGAATCAGAGACAGAAAGGGACTCGCCTAAGCCTTGTCACATGAAAGTGCCTGGCAGACTGACTGGCAGTGGGCTGGAAATCAAATCCAAATCTTCGGACGTGTAATTTCACAGGGTGCACCGCCTCCCCCAGGCCCAATGTGACACTTCAATGGCTTAACGAGGGCTTGACGGGATGGATGTCAACATGAAAAGACATTCCATTCCATCGGACATGTCTTTGGCCCATTGTCTCTAAGGAGAATGTGCCTGGTTCAAATCCGCTCTTTGCTTCTCAACTGAGAGATGTGACCTCAGTGGTCAATGGGAAATGAGCTGGTTTCAGTCACCAACCTCTCACTCATCACCGAGAAAATTTCCTTCAACCATACATGGATTGTGTTTTCAGGAGTGCTGGGCTTCATCCACAGTTGTGAGTAACATGCTAAAAGAGGAAAAAAGATTTGCTGCTCAGGAATGGAGACAGAAATACAGACACACACACACAGACACACACACACACACACACACACACACACACACACACACACACACACGACACAAAAATCACCCAAACACAGGCCGCACACACAACTGCTCGTGTTCAGCAAAATACTTAGTGGTATGAGGTGGGCTTTGAACCCGTCCATGCTCCAAAGGAAGACACACCTTTTGCTATTTCACCCGTCTATTCTCGTAGGGAATGTGAATAATTCTTTCAGACATGGCTCATGATGACAGGGACCACTCTCATTTCACGCTCAGAGGCAGACAAGAGGACTGCAAAGGACTCAGGTGTCGTCCCTGCTGACTGAAGAGGACTCCCATTTCCCCTCGAACCCAAAGACACAGCAAAAGTAGCTTTCTCTTTGAAGAGCACACAACTTTTTCAAAATACACAGCTAAAACGGTCCCCGCTTTAAGTGCTTTAGCACTTAAAGCGGGGACCGTTTTAGCTGTGTATTCTGAAAAACATGTCTAGCATTCAAAGCACGGACAGTTTTAGCTGTGTATTTTCAAAAAGTTGTCTCTACCTGCCATAGCTCATGAAGTCAAAACGAGTGAGCTGTGTCCCCTTGATTTGAGCATTCTTTTAGTAAGAAAGGATTAAGTTCAATTTGAATTTTGGAAAATTGCTTCTCATCTAGTCAATCAGCTGTCAGTTTTGTGTGTTAATTTCTAGGAGAGGTAATAGAGTCAATCCAAAACCAAAGGTGTATTCAAGTCCAGATTGACAAGTCAAACCAATAAAGCAGGCACTGAGCTGGCTGAGGGATCTTTTCCCAGTGGGCGTTAAGGCCCAAATAAATCCCTGTGAAGGAATCGGGAATCAGAGACACAAAGGGACTCGCCTAAGGCTTGTCACATGAAAGTGCCTGGCAGACTGACTGGCAGAGGGCTGGAAATCAAATCCAAATCTTCGGACGTGTAATTTCACAGGGTGCACCGCCTCCCCCAGGCCCAATGTGACACTTCAATGGCTTAACGAGGGCTTGACGGGATGGATGTCAACATGAAAAGACATTCGATTCCATCGGACCTGTCTTTGGCCCATTGTCTCTAAGGAGAATGTGCCTGGTTCAAATCCTCACTTTGCTTCTCACCTGAGAGATGTGACCTCAGTGGTCAATGGGAAATGAGCTGGTTTCAGTCACCAACCTCTCACTCATCACCAAGAAAATTTCCTTCAACCATACATGGATTGTCTTTTCAGGAGTGCTGGGCTTCATCCACAGTTGTGAGAAACATGCTAAAAGAGGAAAAAAGATTTGCTGCTCAGGAATGGAGACAGAAATACAGACACACACACACACACACACACACACACACACACACACACACAGACACGACACAAATATCACCCAAACACAGGCCGCACACACAACTGCTCGTGTTCAGCAAAATACTTAGTGGTATGAGGTGGGCTTTGAACCCGTCCATGCTCCAAAGGAAGACACACCTTTTGCTATTTCACCCGTCTATTCTCGTAGGGAATGTGAATAATTCTTTCAGACATGGCTCATGATGACAGGGACCACTCTCATTTCACCCTCAGAGGCAGACAAGAGGACTGCAAAGGACTGAGGTGTCGTCCCTGCTGACTGAAGAGGACTCCCATTTCCCCTCGAACCCAAAGACACAGCAAAAGTAGCTTTCTCTTTTAAGAGCACACACATTTTTCAAAATACACAGCTAAAACGGTCCCCACTTTAAATGCTTTAGCACTTAAAGCGGGGACCGTTTTAGCTGTGTATTCTGAAAAACATGTCTAGCATTCAAAGCACGGACAGTTTCTGCTGTGTATTTTCAAAAAGTTGTCTCTACCTGCCATAGCTCATGAAGTCAAAACGAGTGAGTTGTGTCCCCTTGATTTGAGCATTCTTTTAGTAAGAAAGGATTAAGTTCAATTTGAATTTTGGAAAACTGCTTCTCATCTTGTCAATCAGCTGTCAGTTTTGTGTGTTAATTTCTAGGAGAGGTAATAGAGTCAATCCAAAACCAAAGGTGTATTCAAGTCCAGATTGACAAGTCAAACCAAGAAAGCAGGCACTGAGCTGGCAGAGGGATCTTTTCCCAGTGGGCGTTAAGGCCCACATAAATCCCTGTGACGGAATCGGTAATCAGAGACAGAAAGG
This sequence comes from Saimiri boliviensis, assembly GCF_048565385.1. Classification (NCBI taxonomy): domain Eukaryota; kingdom Metazoa; phylum Chordata; class Mammalia; order Primates; family Cebidae; genus Saimiri; species Saimiri boliviensis. Next base: position 122,288,860 of record NC_133459.1, on the reverse strand, counting down.
GACTCGCCTAAGTCTTGTCACATGAAAGTGCCTGGCAGACTGACTGGCAGAGGGCTGGAAATCAAATCCAAATCTTCGGACGTGTAATTTCACAGGGTGCACCGCCTCCCCCAGGCCCAATGTGACACTTCAATGGCTTAACGAGGGCTTGACGGGATGGATGTCAACATGAAAAGACATTCCATTCCATCGGACCTGTCTTTGGCCCATTGTCTCTAAGGAGAATGTGCCTGGTTCAAATTCTCACTTTGCTTCTCACCTGAGAGATGTGACCTCAGTGGTCAATGGGAAATGAGCTGGTTTCAGTCACCAACCTCTCACTCATAACCAAGAAAATTTCCTTCAACCATACATGGATTGTGTTTTCAGGAGTGCTGGGCTTCATCCACAGTTGTGAGTAACATGCTAAAAGAGGAAAAAAATTTGCTGCTCAGGAATGGAGACAGAAATACAGACACACACACACAGACACACACACACACACACACACACACACACACACACACACGACACATAAATCACCCAAACACAGGCCTCACACACAACTGCTCGTGTTCAGCAAAATACTTAGTGGTATGAGGTGGGCTTTGAACCCGTCCATGCTCCAAAGGAAGACACACCTTTTGCTATTTCACCCGTCTATTCTCGTAGGGAATGTGAATAATTCTTTCAGACATGGCTCATGATGACAGGGACCACTCTCATTTCACCCTCAGAGGCAGACAGGAGGACTGCAAAGGACTCAGGTGTCGTCCCTGCTGACTGAAGAGGACTCCCATTTCCCCTCGAACCCAAAGACACAGCAAAAGTAGCTTTCTCTTTGAAGAGCACACAACTTTTTCAAAAGTGCTTTAGCACTTAAAGCGGGGACCGTTTTAGCTGTGTATTCTGAAAAACATGTCCAGCATTCAAAGCACGGACAGTTTTAGCTGTGTATTTTCAAAAAGTTGTCTCTACCTGCCATAGCTCATGAAGTCAAAACGAGTGAGCTGTGTCCCCTTGATTTGAGCATTCTTTTAGTAAGAAAGGATTAAGTTCAATTTGAATTTTGGAAAACTGCTTCTCATCTTGTCAATCAGCTGTCAGTTTTGTGTGTTAATTTCTAGGAGAGGTAATAGAGTCAATCCAAAAGCAAAGGTGTATTCAAGTCCAGGTTGACAAGTCAAAGCAAGAAAGCAGGCACTGAGCTGGCAGAGGGATCTTTTCCCAGTGGGCGTTAAGGCCCACATAAATCCCTGTGAAGGAATCGGGAATCAGAGACAGAAAGGGACTCGCCTAAGGCTTGTCACATGAAAGTGCCTGGCAGAATGACTGGCAGAGGGCTGGAAATCAAATCCAAATCTTCGGACGTGTAATTTCACAGGGTGCACCGCCTCCCCCAGGCCCAATGTGACACTTCAATGGCTTAACGAGGGCTTGACGGGATGGATGTCAACATGAAAAGACATTCGATTCCATCGGACCTGTCTTTGGCCCATTGTCTCTAAGGAGAATGTGCCTGGTTCAAATCCTCACTTTACTTCTCACCTGAGAGATGTGACCTCAGTGGTCAATGGGAAATGAGCTGGTTTCAGTCACCAATCTCTCACTCATCACCAAGAAAATTTCCTTCAACCATACATGGATTGTCTTTTCAGGAGTGCTAGGCTTCATCCACAGTTGTGAGAAACATGCTAAAAGAGGAAAAAAGATTTGCTGCTCAGGAATGGAGACAGAAATACAGACACACACACACACACACACACACACACACACAGACACGACACAAAAATCACCCAAACACAGGCCGCACACACAACTGCTCGTGTTCAGCAAAATACTTAGTGGTATGAGGTGGGATTTGAACCCGTCCATGCTCCAAAGGAAGACACACATTTTGCTATTTCACCCGTCTATTCTCGTAGGGAATGTGAATAATTCTTTCAGACATGGCTCATGATGACAGGGACCACTCTCATTTCACCCTCAGAGGCAGACAAGAGGACTGCAAAGGACTCAGGTGTCGTCCCTGCTGACTGAAGAGGACTCCCATTTCCCCTCGAACCCAAAGACACAGCAAAAGTAGCTTTCTCTTTGAAGAGCACACAACTTTTTCAAAATACACAGCTAAAACGGTCCCCACTTTAAATGCTTTAGCACTTAAAGCGGGGACCGTTTTAGCTGTGTATTCTGAAAAACATGTCTAGCATTCAAAGCACGGACAGTTTCTGCTGTGTATTTTCAAAAAGGTGTCTCTACCTGCCATAGCTCATGAAGTCAAAACGAGTGAGTTGTGTCCCCTTGATTTGAGCATTCTTTTAGTAAGAAAGGATTAAGTTCAATTTGAATTTTGGAAAACTGCTTCTCATCTTGTCAATCAGCTGTCAGTTTTGTGTGTTAATTTCTCGGAGAGGTAATAGAGTCAATCCAAAACCAAAGGTGTATTCAAGTCCAGATTGACAAGTCAAAGCAAGAAAGCAGGCACTGAGCTGGCAGAGGGATCTTTTCCCAGTGGGCGTTAAGGCCCACATAAATCCCTGTGAAGGCATCGGGAATCAGAGACAGAAAGGGACTCGCCTAAGTCTTGTCACATGAAAGTGCCTGGCAGACTGACTGGCAGAGGGCTGGAAATCAAATCCAAATCTTCGGACGTGTAATTTCACAGGGTGCACCGCCTCCCCCAGGCCCAATGTGACACTTCAACGGCTTAACGAGGGCTTGACGGGATGGATGTCAACATGAAAAGACATTCCATTCCATCGGACCTGTCTTTGGCCCATTGTCTCTAAGGAGAATGTGCCTGGTTCAAATTCTCACCTTGCTTCTCACCTGAGAGATGTGACCTCAGTGGTCAATGGGAAATGAGCTGGTTTCAGTCACCAACCTCTCACTCATCACCAAGAAAATTTCCTTCAACCATACATGGATTGTGTTTTCAGGAGTGCTGGGCTTCATCCACAGTTGTGAGTAACATGCTAAAAGAGGAAAAAAGATTTGCTGCTCAGGAATGGAGACAGAAATACAGACACACACACACAGACACACACACACACACACACACACACACACACACACGACACAAAAATCACCCAAACACAGGCCGCACACACAACTGCTCGTGTTCAGCAAAATACTTAGTGGTATGAGGTGGAATTTGAACCCGTCCATGCTCCAAAGGAAGACACACCTTTTGCTATTTCACCCGTCTATTCTCGTAGGGAATGTGAATAATTCTTTCAGACATGGCTCATGATGACAGGAACCACTCTCATTTCACCCTCAGAGGCAGACAAGAGGACTGCAAAGGACTCAGGTGTCATCCCTGCTGACTGAAGAGGACTCCCATTTCCCCTCGAACCCAAAGACACAGCAAAAGTAGCTTTCTCTTTGAAGAGCACACAACTTTTTCAAAATACACAGCTAAAGCGGGGACCGTTTTAGATGTGTATTCTGAAAAACATGTCTAGCACTCAAAGCACGGACAGTTTTAGCTGTGTATTTTCAAAAAGTTGTCTCTACCTGCCATAGCTCATGAAGTCAAAACGAGTGAGCTGTGTCCCCTTGATTTGAGCATTCTTTTAGTAAGAAAGGATTAAGTTCAATTTGAATTTTGGAAAACTGCTTCTCATCTTGTCAATCAGCTGTCAGTTTGGTGTGTTAATTTCTAGGAGAGGTAATAGAGTCAATCCAAAACCAAAGGTGTATTCAAGTCCAGATTGACAAGTCAAACCAAGAAAGCAGGCACTGAGCTGGAAGACGGATCTTTTCCCAGTGGGCGTTAAGGCCCACATAAATCCCTGTGAAGGAATCGGGAATCAGAGACAGAAAGGGACTCGCCTAAGGCTTGTCACATGAAAGTGCCTGGCAGACTGACTGGCAGAGGGCTGGAAATCAAATCCAAATCTTCGGACGGGTAATTTCACAGGGTGCACCTCCCTCGCCCAGGCCCAATGTGACACTTCAATGGCTTAACGAGGGCTTGACGGGATGGATGTCAACATGAAAATACATTCCATTCCATCGGACCAGTCTTTGGCCCATTGTCTCTAAGGAGAATGTGCCTGGTTCAAATCCTCACTTTGCTTCTCACCTGAGAGATGTGACCTCAGTGGTCAATGGGAAATGAGCTGGTTTCAGTCACCAACCTCTCACTCATCACCAAGAAAATTTCCTTCAACCAGACATGGATTGTGTTTTCAGGAGTGCTGGGCTTCATCCTCAGTTGTGAGTAACATGCTAAAAGAGGAAAAAAGATTTGCTGCTCAGGAATGGAGACAGAAATACAGACACACACACACAGACACACACACACACACACACACACACACACGACACAAAAATCACCCAAACACAGGCCGCACACACAACTGCTCGTGTTCAGCAAAATACTTAGTGGTATGAGGTGGACTTTGAACTCGTCCATGCTCCAAAGGAAGACACACCTTTTGCTATTTCACCCGTCTATTCTCGTAGGGAATGTGAATAATTCTTTCAGACATGGCTCATGATGACAGGGACCACTCTCATTTCACCCTCAGAGGCAGACAGGAGGACTGCAAAGGACTCAGGTGTCGTCCCTGCTGACTGAAGAGGACTCCCATTTCCCCTCGAACCCAAAGACGTAGCAAAAGTAGCTTTCTCTTTGAAGAGCACACAACTTTTTCAAAATACACAGCTAAAACGGTCCCCGCTTTAAGTGCTTTAGCACTTAAAGCGGGGATCGTTTTAGCTGTGTATTCTGAAAAACATGTCTAGCATTCAAAGCACGGACAGTTTTAGCTGTGTATTTTCAAAAAGTTGTCTCTACCTGCCATAGCTCATGAAGTCAAAACGAGTGAGCTGTGTCCCCTTGATTTGAGCATTCTTTTAGTAAGAAAGGATTAAGTTCAATTTGAATTTTGGAAAACTGCTTCTCATCTTGTCAATCAGCTGTCAGTTTTGTGTGTTAATTTCTAGGAGAGTTAATAGAGTCAATCCAAAAGCAAAGGTGTATTCAAGTCCAGATTGACAAGTCAAAGCAACAAAGCAGGCACTGAGCTGGCAGAGGGATCTTTTCCCAGTGGGCGTTAAGGCCCACATAAATCCCTGTGAAGGAATCGGGAATCAGAGACAGAAAGGGACTCGCCTAAGGCTTGTCACATGAAAGTGCCTGGCAGACTGACTGGCAGAGGGCTGGAAATCAAATCCAAATCTTCGGACGTGTAATTTCACAGGATGCACCGCCTCCCCCAGGCCCAATGTGACACTTCAATGGCTTAACGAGGGCTTGACGGGATGGATGTCAACATGAAAAGACATTCGATTCCATCGGACCTGTCTTTGGCCCATTGTCTCTAAGGAGAATGTGCCTGGTTCAAATCCTCACTTTGCTTCTCACCTGAGAGATGTGACCTCAGTGGTCAATGGGAAATGAGCTGGTTTCAGTCACCAACCTCTCACTCATCACCAAGAAAATTTCCTTCAACCATACATGGATTGTGTTTTCAGGAGTGCTGGGCTTCATCCACAGTTGTGAGAAACATGCTAAAAGAGGAAAAAAGATTTGCTGCTCAGGAATGGAGACAGAAATACAGACACACACACACACACACACACACACACACAGACACGACACAAAAATCACCCAAACACAGGCCGCACACACAACTGCTCGTGTTCAGCAAAATACTTAGTGGTATGAGGTGGGCTTTGAACCCGTCCATGCTCCAAAGGAAGACACACCTTTTGCTATTTCACCCGTCTATTCTCGTAGGGAATGTGAATAATTCTTTCAGACATGGCTCATGATGACAGGGACCACTCTCATTTCACCCTCAGAGGCAGACAGGAGGACTGCAAAGGACTCAGGTGTCGTCCCTGCTGACTGAATAGGAATCCCATTTCCCCTCGAACCCAAAGACGTAGCAAAAGCAGCTTTCTCTTTGAAGAGCACACAACTTTTTCAAAATACACAGCTAAAACGGTCCCCGCTTTAAGTGCTAAAGCACTTAAAGCGGGGACCGTTTTAGCTGTGTATTCTGAAAAACATATCTAGCATTCAAAGCACGGACAGTTTCTGCTGTGTATTTTCAAAAAGGTGTCTCTACCTGCCATAGCTCATGAAGTCAAAACGAGTGAGTTGTGTCCCCTTGATTTGAGCATTCTTTTAGTAAGAAAGGATTAAGTTCAATTTGAATTTTTGAAAACTGCTTCTCATCTTGTCAATCAGCTGTCAGTTTTGTGTGTTAATTTCTAGGAGAGGTAATAGAGTCAATCCAAAACCAAAGGTGTATTCAAGTCCAGATTGACAAGTCAAACCAAGAAAGCAGGCACTGAGCTGGCAGAGGGATCTTTTCCCAGTGGGCGTTAAGGCCCACATAAATCCCTGTGAAGGAATCGGGAATCAGAGACAGAAAGGGACTCGCCTAAGGCTTGTCACATGAAAGTGCCTGGCAGAATGACTGGCAGAGGGCTGGAAATCAAATCCAAATCTTCGGACGTGTAATTTCACAGGGTGCACCGCCTCCCCCAGGCCCAATGTGACACTTCAATGGCTTAACGAGGGCTTGACGGGATGGATGTCAACATGAAAAGACATTCGATTCCATCGGACCTGTCTTTGGCCCATTGTCTCTAAGGAGAATGTGCCTGGTTCAAATCCTCACTTTGCTTCTCACCTGAGAGATGTGACCTCAGTGGTCAATGGGAAATGAGCTGGTTTCAGTCACCAACCTCTCACTCATCACCAAGAAAATTTCCTTCAACCATACATGGATTGTCTTTTCAGGAGTGCTGGGCTTCATCCACAGTTGTGAGAAACATGCTAAAAGAGGAAAAAAGATTTGCTGCTCAGGAATGGAGACAGAAATACAGACACACACACACACACACACACACACACACACAGACACGACACAAAAATCACCCAAACACAGGCCGCACACACAACTGCTCGTGTTCAGCAAAATACTTAGTGGTATGAGGTGGGCTTTGAACCCGTCCATGCTCCAAGGGAAGACACACCTTTTGCTATTTCACCCGTCTATTCTCGTAGGGAATGTGAATAATTCTTTCAGACATGGCTCATGATGACAGGGACCACTCTCATTTCACCCTCAGAGGCAGACAAGAGGACTGCAAAGGACTCAGGTGTCGTCCCTGCTGACTGAAGAGGACTCCCATTTCCCCTCGAACCCAAAGACACAGCAAAAGTAGCTTTCTCTTTGAAGAGCACACAACTTTTTCAAAATACACAGCTAAAACGGTCCCCACTTTAAATGCTTTAGCACTTAAAGCGGGGACCGTTTTAGCTGTGTATTCTGAAAAACATGTCTAGCATTCAAAGCACGGACAGTTTCTGCTGTGTATTTTCAAAAAGGTGTCTCTACCTGCCATAGCTCATGAAGTCAAAACGAGTGAGTTGTGTCCCCTTGATTTGAGCATTCTTTTAGTAAGAAAGGATTAAGTTCAATTTGAATTTTGGAAAACTGCTTCTCATCTTGTCAATCAGCTGTCAGTTTTGTGTGTTAATTTCTCGGAGAGGTAATAGAGTCAATCCAAAACCAAAGGTGTATTCAAGTCCAGATTGACAAGTCAAAGCAAGAAAGCAGGCACTGAGCTGGCAGAGGGATCTTTTCCCAGTGGGCGTTAAGGCCCACATAAATCCCTGTGAAGGCATCGGGAATCAGAGACAGAAAGGGACTCGCCTAAGTCTTGTCACATGAAAGTGCCTGGCAGACTGACTGGCAGAGGGCTGGAAATCAAATCCAAATCTTCGGACGTGTAATTTCACAGGGTGCACCGCCTCCCCCAGGCCCAATGTGACACTTCAACGGCTTAACGAGGGCTTGACGGGATGGATGTCAACATGAAAAGACATTCCATTCCATCGGACCTGTCTTTGGCCCATTGTCTCTAAGGAGAATGTGCCTGGTTCAAATTCTCACCTTGCTTCTCACCTGAGAGATGTGACCTCAGTGGTCAATGGGAAATGAGCTGGTTTCAGTCACCAACCTCTCACTCATCACCAAGAAAATTTCCTTCAACCATACATGGATTGTGTTTTCAGGAGTGCTGGGCTTCATCCACAGTTGTGAGTAACATGCTAAAAGAGGAAAAAAGATTTGCTGCTCAGGAATGGAGACAGAAATACAGACACACACACACAGACACACACACACACACACACACACACACACACACACGACACAAAAATCACCCAAACACAGGCCGCACACACAACTGCTCGTGTTCAGCAAAATACTTAGTGGTATGAGGTGGACTTTGAACCCGTCCATGCTCCAAAGGAAGACACACCTTTTGCTATTTCACCCGTCTATTCTCGTAGGGAATGTGAATAATTCTTTCAGACATGGCTCATGATGACAGGAACCACTCTCATTTCACCCTCAGAGGCAGACAAGAGGACTGCAAAGGACTCAGGTGTCATCCCTGCTGACTGAAGAGGACTCCCATTTCCCCTCGAACCCAAAGACACAGCAAAAGTAGCTTTCTCTTTGAAGAGCACACAACTTTTTCAAAATACACAGCTAAAGCGGGGACCGTTTTAGATGTGTATTCTGAAAAACATGTCTAGCACTCAAAGCACGGACAGTTTTAGCTGTGTATTTTCAAAAAGTTGTCTCTACCTGCCATAGCTCATGAAGTCAAAACGAGTGAGCTGTGTCCCCTTGATTTGAGCATTCTTTTAGTAAGAAAGGATTAAGTTCAATTTGAATTTTGGAAAACTGCTTCTCATCTTGTCAATCAGCTGTCAGTTTGGTGTGTTAATTTCTAGGAGAGGTAATAGAGTCAATCCAAAACCAAAGGTGTATTCAAGTCCAGATTGACAAGTCAAACCAAGAAAGCAGGCACTGAGCTGGAAGACGGATCTTTTCCCAGTGGGCGTTAAGGCCCACATAAATCCCTGTGAAGGAATCGGGAATCAGAGACAGAAAGGGACTCGCCTAAGGCTTGTCACATGAAAGTGCCTGGCAGACTGACTGGCAGAGGGCTGGAAATCAAATCCAAATCTTCGGACGGGTAATTTCACAGGGTGCACCTCCCTCGCCCAGGCCCAATGTGACACTTCAATGGCTTAACGAGGGCTTGACGGGATGGATGTCAACATGAAAATACATTCCATTCCATCGGACCAGTCTTTGGCCCATTGTCTCTAAGGAGAATGTGCCTGGTTCAAATCCTCACTTTGCTTCTCACCTGAGAGATGTGACCTCAGTGGTCAATGGGAAATGAGCTGGTTTCAGTCACCAACCTCTCACTCATCACCAAGAAAATTTCCTTCAACCAGACATGGATTGTGTTTTCAGGAGTGCTGGGCTTCATCCTCAGTTGTGAGTAACATGCTAAAAGAGGAAAAAAGATTTGCTGCTCAGGAATGGAGACAGAAATACAGACACACACACACAGACACACACACACACACACACACACACACACGACACAAAAATCACCCAAACACAGGCCGCACACACAACTGCTCGTGTTCAGCAAAATACTTAGTGGTATGAGGTGGACTTTGAACTCGTCCATGCTCCAAAGGAAGACACACCTTTTGCTATTTCACCCGTCTATTCTCGTAGGGAATGTGAATAATTCTTTCAGACATGGCTCATGATGACAGGGACCACTCTCATTTCACCCTCAGAGGCAGACAGGAGGACTGCAAAGGACTCAGGTGTCGTCCCTGCTGACTGAAGAGGACTCCCATTTCCCCTCGAACCCAAAGACGTAGCAAAAGTAGCTTTCTCTTTGAAGAGCACACAACTTTTTCAAAATACACAGCTAAAACGGTCCCCGCTTTAAGTGCTTTAGCACTTAAAGCGGGGATCGTTTTAGCTGTGTATTCTGAAAAACATGTCTAGCATTCAAAGCACGGACAGTTTTAGCTGTGTATTTTCAAAAAGTTGTCTCTACCTGCCATAGCTCATGAAGTCAAAACGAGTGAGCTGTGTCCCCTTGATTTGAGCATTCTTTTAGTAAGAAAGGATTAAGTTCAATTTGAATTTTGGAAAACTGCTTCTCATCTTGTCAATCAGCTGTCAGTTTTGTGTGTTAATTTCTAGGAGAGGTAATAGAGTCAATCCAAAAGCAAAGGTGTATTCAAGTCCAGATTGACAAGTCAAAGCAACAAAGCAGGCACTGAGCTGGCAGAGGGATCTTTTCCCAGTGGGCGTTAAGGCCCACATAAATCCCTGTGAAGGAATCGGGAATCAGAGACAGAAAGGGACTCGCCTAAGGCTTGTCACATGAAAGTGCCTGGCAGACTGACTGGCAGAGGGCTGGAAATCAAATCCAAATCTTCGGACGTGTAATTTCACAGGATGCACCGCCTCCCCCAGGCCCAATGTGACACTTCAATGGCTTAACGAGGGCTTGACGGGATGGATGTCAACATGAAAAGACATTCGATTCCATCGGACCTGTCTTTGGCCCATTGTCTCTAAGGAGAATGTGCCTGGTTCAAATCCTCACTTTGCTTCTCACCTGAGAGATGTGACCTCAGTGGTCAATGGGAAATGAGCTGGTTTCAGTCACCAACCTCTCACTCATCACCAAGAAAATTTCCTTCAACCATACATGGATTGTGTTTTCAGGAGTGCTGGGCTTCATCCACAGTTGTGAGAAACATGCTAAAAGAGGAAAAAAGATTTGCTGCTCAGGAATGGAGACAGAAATACAGACACACACACACACACACACACACACACACAGACACGACACAAAAATCACCCAAACACAGGCCGCACACACAACTGCTCGTGTTCAGCAAAATACTTAGTGGTATGAGGTGGGCTTTGAACCCGTCCATGCTCCAAAGGAAGACACACCTTTTGCTATTTCACCCGTCTATTCTCGTAGGGAATGTGAATAATTCTTTCAGACATGGCTCATGATGACAGGGACCACTCTCATTTCACCCTCAGAGGCAGACAGGAGGACTGCAAAGGACTCAGGTGTCGTCCCTGCTGACTGAATAGGAATCCCATTTCCCCTCGAACCCAAAGACGTAGCAAAAGCAGCTTTCTCTTTGAAGAGCACACAACTTTTTCAAAATACACAGCTAAAACGGTCCCCGCTTTAAGTGCTAAAGCACTTAAAGCGGGGACCGTTTTAGCTGTGTATTCTGAAAAACATATCTAGCATTCAAAGCACGGACAGTTTCTGCTGTGTATTTTCAAAAAGGTGTCTCTACCTGCCATAGCTCATGAAGTCAAAACGAGTGAGTTGTGTCCCCTTGATTTGAGCATTCTTTTAGTAAGAAAGGATTAAGTTCAATTTGAATTTTGGAAAACTGCTTCTCATCTTGTCAATCAGCTGTCAGTTTTGTGTGTTAATTTCTAGGAGAGGTAATAGAGTCAATCCAAAACCAAAGGTGTATTCAAGTCCAGATTGACAAGTCAAACCAAGAAAGCAGGCACTGAGCTGGCAGAGGGATCTTTTCCCAGTGGGCGTTAAGGCCCACATAAATCCCTGTGAAGGAATCGGGAATCAGAGACAGAAAGGGACTCGCCTAAGGCTTGTCACATGAAAGTGCCTGGCAGAATGACTGGCAGAGGGCTGGAAATCAAATCCAAATCTTCGGACGTGTAATTTCACAGGGTGCACCGCCTCCCCCAGGCCCAATGTGACACTTCAATGGCTTAACGAGGGCTTGACGGGATGGATGTCAACATGAAAAGACATTCGATTCCATCGGACCTGTCTTTGGCCCATTGTCTCTAAGGAGAATGTGCCTGGTTCAAATCCTCACTTTGCTTCTCACCTGAGAGATGTGACCTCAGTGGTCAATGGGAAATGAGCTGGTTTCAGTCACCAACCTCTCACTCATCACCAAGAAAATTTCCTTCAACCATACATGGATTGTCTTTTCAGGAGTGCTGGGCTTCATCCACAGTTGTGAGAAACATGCTAAAAGAGGAAAAAAGATTTGCTGCTCAGGAATGGAGACAGAAATACAGACACACACACACACACACACACACACACACACACAGACACGACACAAAAATCACCCAAACACAGGCCGCACACACAACTGCTCGTGTTCAGCAAAATACTTAGTGGTATGAGGTGGGCTTTGAACCCGTCCATGCTCCAAGGGAAGACACACCTTTTGCTATTTCACCCGTCTATTCTCGTAGGGAATGTGAATAATTCTTTCAGACATGGCTCATGATGACAGGGACCACTCTCATTTCACCCTCAGAGGCAGACAAGAGGACTGCAAAGGACTCAGGTGTCGTCCCTGCTGACTGAAGAGGACTCCCATTTCCCCTCGAACCCAAAGACACAGCAAAAGTAGCTTTCTCTTTGAAGAGCACACAACTTTTTCAAAATACACAGCTAAAACGGTCCCCACTTTAAATGCTTTAGCACTTAAAGCGGGGACCGTTTTAGCTGTGTATTCTGAAAAACATGTCTAGCATTCAAAGCACGGACAGTTTCTGCTGTGTATTTTCAAAAAGGTGTCTCTACCTGCCATAGCTCATGAAGTCAAAACGAGTGAGTTGTGTCCCCTTGATTTGAGCATTCTTTTAGTAAGAAAGGATTAAGTTCAATTTGAATTTTGGAAAACTGCTTCTCATCTTGTCAATCAGCTGTCAGTTTTGTGTGTTAATTTCTCGGAGAGGTAATAGAGTCAATCCAAAACCAAAGGTGTATTCAAGTCCAGATTGACAAGTCAAAGCAAGAAAGCAGGCACTGAGCTGGCAGAGGGATCTTTTCCCAGTGGGCGTTAAGGCCCACATAAATCCCTGTGAAGGCATCGGGAATCAGAGACAGAAAGGGACTCGCCTAAGTCTTGTCACATGAAAGTGCCTGGCAGACTGACTGGCAGAGGGCTGGAAATCAAATCCAAATCTTCGGACGTGTAATTTCACAGGGTGCACCGCCTCCCCCAGGCCCAATGTGACACTTCAACGGCTTAACGAGGGCTTGACGGGATGGATGTCAACATGAAAAGACATTCCATTCCATCGGACCTGTCTTTGGCCCATTGTCTCTAAGGAGAATGTGCCTGGTTCAAATTCTCACCTTGCTTCTCACCTGAGAGATGTGACCTCAGTGGTCAATGGGAAATGAGCTGGTTTCAGTCACCAACCTCTCACTCATCACCAAGAAAATTTCCTTCAACCATACATGGATTGTGTTTTCAGGAGTGCTGGGCTTCATCCACAGTTGTGAGTAACATGCTAAAAGAGGAAAAAAGATTTGCTGCTCAGGAATGGAGACAGAAATACAGACACACACACACAGACACACACACACACACACACACACACACACACACACGACACAAAAATCACCCAAACACAGGCCGCACACACAACTGCTCGTGTTCAGCAAAATACTTAGTGGTATGAGGTGGACTTTGAACCCGTCCATGCTCCAAAGGAAGACACACCTTTTGCTATTTCACCCGTCTATTCTCGTAGGGAATGTGAATAATTCTTTCAGACATGGCTCATGATGACAGGAACCACTCTCATTTCACCCTCAGAGGCAGACAAGAGGACTGCAAAGGACTCAGGTGTCATCCCTGCTGACTGAAGAGGACTCCCATTTCCCCTCGAACCCAAAGACACAGCAAAAGTAGCTTTCTCTTTGAAGAGCACACAACTTTTTCAAAATACACAGCTAAAGCGGGGACCGTTTTAGATGTGTATTCTGAAAAACATGTCTAGCACTCAAAGCACGGACAGTTTTAGCTGTGTATTTTCAAAAAGTTGTCTCTACCTGCCATAGCTCATGAAGTCAAAACGAGTGAGCTGTGTCCCCTTGATTTGAGCATTCTTTTAGTAAGAAAGGATTAAGTTCAATTTGAATTTTGGAAAACTGCTTCTCATCTTGTCAATCAGCTGTCAGTTTGGTGTGTTAATTTCTAGGAGAGGTAATAGAGTCAATCCAAAACCAAAGGTGTATTCAAGTCCAGATTGACAAGTCAAACCAAGAAAGCAGGCACTGAGCTGGAAGACGGATCTTTTCCCAGTGGGCGTTAAGGCCCACATAAATCCCTGTGAAGGAATCGGGAATCAGAGACAGAAAGGGACTCGCCTAAGGCTTGTCACATGAAAGTGCCTGGCAGACTGACTGGCAGAGGGCTGGAAATCAAATCCAAATCTTCGGACGGGTAATTTCACAGGGTGCACCTCCCTCGCCCAGGCCCAATGTGACACTTCAATGGCTTAACGAGGGCTTGACGGGATGGATGTCAACATGAAAATACATTCCATTCCATCGGACCAGTCTTTGGCCCATTGTCTCTAAGGAGAATGTGCCTGGTTCAAATCCTCACTTTGCTTCTCACCTGAGAGATGTGACCTCAGTGGTCAATGGGAAATGAGCTGGTTTCAGTCACCAACCTCTCACTCATCACCAAGAAAATTTCCTTCAACCAGACATGGATTGTGTTTTCAGGAGTGCTGGGCTTCATCCTCAGTTGTGAGTAACATGCTAAAAGAGGAAAAAAGATTTGCTGCTCAGGAATGGAGACAGAAATACAGACACACACACACAGACACACACACACACACACACACACACACACGACACAAAAATCACCCAAACACAGGCCGCACACACAACTGCTCGTGTTCAGCAAAATACTTAGTGGTATGAGGTGGACTTTGAACTCGTCCATGCTCCAAAGGAAGACACACCTTTTGCTATTTCACCCGTCTATTCTCGTAGGGAATGTGAATAATTCTTTCAGACATGGCTCATGATGACAGGGACCACTCTCATTTCACCCTCAGAGGCAGACAGGAGGACTGCAAAGGACTCAGGTGTCGTCCCTGCTGACTGAAGAGGACTCCCATTTCCCCTCGAACCCAAAGACGTAGCAAAAGTAGCTTTCTCTTTGAAGAGCACACAACTTTTTCAAAATACACAGCTAAAACGGTCCCCGCTTTAAGTGCTTTAGCACTTAAAGCGGGGATCGTTTTAGCTGTGTATTCTGAAAAACATGTCTAGCATTCAAAGCACGGACAGTTTTAGCTGTGTATTTTCAAAAAGTTGTCTCTACCTGCCATAGCTCATGAAGTCAAAACGAGTGAGCTGTGTCCCCTTGATTTGAGCATTCTTTTAGTAAGAAAGGATTAAGTTCAATTTGAATTTTGGAAAACTGCTTCTCATCTTGTCAATCAGCTGTCAGTTTTGTGTGTTAATTTCTAGGAGAGGTAATAGAGTCAATCCAAAAGCAAAGGTGTATTCAAGTCCAGATTGACAAGTCAAAGCAACAAAGCAGGCACTGAGCTGGCAGAGGGATCTTTTCCCAGTGGGCGTTAAGGCCCACATAAATCCCTGTGAAGGAATCGGGAATCAGAGACAGAAAGGGACTCGCCTAAGGCTTGTCACATGAAAGTGCCTGGCAGACTGACTGGCAGAGGGCTGGAAATCAAATCCAAATCTTCGGACGTGTAATTTCACAGGATGCACCGCCTCCCCCAGGCCCAATGTGACACTTCAATGGCTTAACGAGGGCTTGACGGGATGGATGTCAACATGAAAAGACATTCGATTCCATCGGACCTGTCTTTGGCCCATTGTCTCTAAGGAGAATGTGCCTGGTTCAAATCCTCACTTTGCTTCTCACCTGAGAGATGTGACCTCAGTGGTCAATGGGAAATGAGCTGGTTTCAGTCACCAACCTCTCACTCATCACCAAGAAAATTTCCTTCAACCATACATGGATTGTGTTTTCAGGAGTGCTGGGCTTCATCCACAGTTGTGAGAAACATGCTAAAAGAGGAAAAAAGATTTGCTGCTCAGGAATGGAGACAGAAATACAGACACACACACACACACACACACACACACACAGACACGACACAAAAATCACCCAAACACAGGCCGCACACACAACTGCTCGTGTTCAGCAAAATACTTAGTGGTATGAGGTGGGCTTTGAACCCGTCCATGCTCCAAAGGAAGACACACCTTTTGCTATTTCACCCGTCTATTCTCGTAGGGAATGTGAATAATTCTTTCAGACATGGCTCATGATGACAGGGACCACTCTCATTTCACCCTCAGAGGCAGACAGGAGGACTGCAAAGGACTCAGGTGTCGTCCCTGCTGACTGAATAGGAATCCCATTTCCCCTCGAACCCAAAGACGTAGCAAAAGCAGCTTTCTCTTTGAAGAGCACACAACTTTTTCAAAATACACAGCTAAAACGGTCCCCGCTTTAAGTGCTAAAGCACTTAAAGCGGGGACCGTTTTAGCTGTGTATTCTGAAAAACATATCTAGCATTCAAAGCACGGACAGTTTCTGCTGTGTATTTTCAAAAAGGTGTCTCTACCTGCCATAGCTCATGAAGTCAAAACGAGTGAGTTGTGTCCCCTTGATTTGAGCATTCTTTTAGTAAGAAAGGATTAAGTTCAATTTGAATTTTGGAAAACTGCTTCTCATCTTGTCAATCAGCTGTCAGTTTTGTGTGTTAATTTCTAGGAGAGGTAATAGAGTCAATCCAAAACCAAAGGTGTATTCAAGTCCAGATTGACAAGTCAAACCAAGAAAGCAGGCACTGAGCTGGCAGAGGGATCTTTTCCCAGTGGGCGTTAAGGCCCACATAAATCCCTGTGAAGGAATCGGGAATCAGAGACAGAAAGGGACTCGCCTAAGGCTTGTCACATGAAAGTGCCTGGCAGAATGACTGGCAGAGGGCTGGAAATCAAATCCAAATCTTCGGACGTGTAATTTCACAGGGTGCACCGCCTCCCCCAGGCCCAATGTGACACTTCAATGGCTTAACGAGGGCTTGACGGGATGGATGTCAACATGAAAAGACATTCGATTCCATCGGACCTGTCTTTGGCCCATTGTCTCTAAGGAGAATGTGCCTGGTTCAAATCCTCACTTTGCTTCTCACCTGAGAGATGTGACCTCAGTGGTCAATGGGAAATGAGCTGGTTTCAGTCACCAACCTCTCACTCATCACCAAGAAAATTTCCTTCAACCATACATGGATTGTCTTTTCAGGAGTGCTGGGCTTCATCCACAGTTGTGAGAAACATGCTAAAAGAGGAAAAAAGATTTGCTGCTCAGGAATGGAGACAGAAATACAGACACACACACACACACACACACACACACACACACAGACACGACACAAAAATCACCCAAACACAGGCCGCACACACAACTGCTCGTGTTCAGCAAAATACTTAGTGGTATGAGGTGGGCTTTGAACCCGTCCATGCTCCAAGGGAAGACACACCTTTTGCTATTTCACCCGTCTATTCTCGTAGGGAATGTGAATAATTCTTTCAGACATGGCTCATGATGACAGGGACCACTCTCATTTCACCCTCAGAGGCAGACAAGAGGACTGCAAAGGACTCAGGTGTCGTCCCTGCTGACTGAAGAGGACTCCCATTTCCCCTCGAACCCAAAGACACAGCAAAAGTAGCTTTCTCTTTGAAGAGCACACAACTTTTTCAAAATACACAGCTAAAACGGTCCCCACTTTAAATGCTTTAGCACTTAAAGCGGGGACCGTTTTAGCTGTGTATTCTGAAAAACATGTCTAGCATTCAAAGCACGGACAGTTTCTGCTGTGTATTTTCAAAAAGGTGTCTCTACCTGCCATAGCTCATGAAGTCAAAACGAGTGAGTTGTGTCCCCTTGATTTGAGCATTCTTTTAGTAAGAAAGGATTAAGTTCAATTTGAATTTTGGAAAACTGCTTCTCATCTTGTCAATCAGCTGTCAGTTTTGTGTGTTAATTCCTAGGAGAGGTAATAGAGTCAATCCAAAACCAAAGGTGTATTCAAGTCCAGATTGACAAGTCAAACCAAGAAAGCAGGCACTGAGCTGGCAGAGGGATCTTTTCCCAGTGGGCGTTAAGGCCCACATAAATCCCTGTGACGGAATCGGGAATCAGAGACAGAAAGGGACTCGCCTAAGTCTTGTCACATGAAAGTGCCTGGCAGACTGACTGGCAGAGGGCTGGAAATCAAATCCAAATCTTCGGACGTGTAATTTCACAGGGTGCACCGCCTCCCCCAGGCCCAATGTGACACTTCAATGGCTTAACGAGGGCTTGACGGGATGGATGTCAACATGAAAAGACATTCCATTCCATCGGACCTGTCTTTGGCCCATTGTCTCTAAGGAGAATGTGCCTGGTTCAAATTCTCACTTTGCTTCTCACCTGAGAGATGTGACCTCAGTGGTCAATGGGAAATGAGCTGGTTTCAGTCACCAACCTCTCACTCATCACCAAGAAAATTTCCTTCAACCATACATGGATTGTGTTTTCAGGAGTGCTGGGCTTCATCCACAGTTGTGAGTAACATGCTAAAAGAGGAAAAAAATTTGCTGCTCAGGAATGGAGACAGAAATACAGACACACACACACAGACACACACACACAGACACACACACACACACACACACGACACAAAAATCACCCAAACACAGGCCTCACACACAACTGCTCGTGTTCAGCAAAATACTTAGTGGTATGAGGTGGGCTTTGAACCCGTCCATGCTCCAAAGGAAGACAGACCTTTTGCTATTTCACCCGTCTATTCTCGTAGGGAATGTGAATAATTCTTTCAGACATGGCTCATGATGACAGAGACCACTCTCATTTCACCCTCAGAGGCAGACAGGAGGACTGCAAAGGACTCAGGTGTCGTCCCTGCTGACTGAAGAGGAATCCCATTTCCCCTCGAACCCAAAGACGTAGCAAAAGTAGCTTTCTCTTTGAAGAGCACACAACTTTTTCAAAATACACAGCTAAAACGGTCCCCGCTTTAAGTGCTTTAGCACTTAAAGCGGGGACCGTTTTAGCTGTGTATTCTGAAAAACATATCTAGCATTCAAAGCACGGAGAGTTTTAGCTGTGTATTTTCAAAAAGTTGTCTCTACCTGCCATAGCTCATGAAGTCAAAACGAGTGAGCTGTGTCCCCTTGATTTGAGCATTCTTTTAGTAAGAAAGGATTAAGTTCAATTTGAATTTTGGAAAACTGCTTCTCATCTTGTCAATCAGCTGTCAGTTTTGTGTGTTAATTTCTAGGAGAGGTAATAGAGTCAATCCAAAAGCAAAGGTGTATTCAAGTCCAGATTGACAAGTCAAAGCAAGAAAGCAGGCACTGAGCTGGCAGAGGGATCTTTTCCCAGTGGGCGTTAAGGCCCACATAAATCCCTGTGAAGGAATCGGGAATCAGAGACAGAAAGGGACTCGCCTAAGGCTTGTCACATGAAAGTGCCTGGCAGACTGACTGGCAGAGGGCTGGAAATCAAATCCAAATCTTCGGACGTGTAATTTCACAGGGTGCACCGCCTCCCCCAGGCCCAATGTGACACTTCAATGGCTTAACGAGGGCTTGACGGGATGGATGTCAACATGAAAAGACATTCGATTCCATCGGACCTGTCTTTGGCCCATTGTCTCTAAGGAGAATGTGCCTGGTTCAAATCCTCACTTTGCTTCTCACCTGAGAGATGTGACCTCAGTGGTCAATGGGAAATGAGCTTGTTTCAGTCACCAACCTCTCACTCATCACCAAGAAAATTTCCTTCAACCATACATGGATTGTGTTTTCAGGAGTGCTGGGCTTCATCCACAGTTGTGAGAAACATGCTAAAAGAGGAAAAAAGATTTGCTGCTCAGGAATGGAGACAGAAATACAGACACACACACACACACACACACACACACACAGACACGACACAAAAATCACCCAAACACAGGCCGCACACACAACTGCTCGTGTTCAGCAAAATAATTAGTGGTATGAGGTGGGCTTTGAACCCGTCCATGCTCCAAAGTTAGACACACCTTTTGCTATTTCACCCGTCTATTCTCGTAGGGAATGTGAATAATTCTTTCAGACATGGCTCATGATGACAGGGACCACTCTCATTTCACCCTTAGAGGCAGACAAGAGGACTGCAAAAAACTCAGGTGTCGTCCCTGCTGACTGAAGAGGACTCCCATTTCCCCTCGAACCCAAAGACACAGCAAAAGTAGCTTTCTCTTTGAAGAGCACACAAATTTTTCAAAATACACAGCTAAAACGGTCCCCACTTTAAATGCTTTAGCACTTAAAGCGGGGACCGTTTTAGCTGTGTATTCTGAAAAACATGTCTAGCATTCAAAGCACGGACAGTTTCTGCTGTGTATTTTCAAAAAGGTGTCTCTACCTGCCATAGCTCATGAAGTCAAAACGAGTGAGTTGTGTCCCCTTGATTTGAGCATTCTTTTAGTAAGAAAGGATTAAGTTCAATTTGAATTTTGGAAAACTGCTTCTCATCTTGTCAATCAGCTGTCAGTTTTGTGTGTTAATTCCTAGGAGAGGTAATAGAGTCAATCCAAAACCAAAGGTGTATTCAAGTCCAGATTGACAAGTCAAACCAAGAAAGCAGGCACTGAGCTGGCAGAGGGATCTTTTCCCAGTGGGCGTTAAGGCCCACATAAATCCCTGTGACGGAATCGGGAATCAGAGACAGAAAGGGACTCGCCTAAGTCTTGTCACATGAAAGTGCCTGGCAGACTGACTGGCAGAGGGCTGGAAATCAAATCCAAATCTTCGGACGTGTAATTTCACAGGGTGCACCGCCTCCCCCAGGCCCAATGTGACACTTCAATGGCTTAACGAGGGCTTGACGGGATGGATGTCAACATGAAAAGACATTCCATTCCATCGGACCTGTCTTTGGCCCATTGTCTCTAAGGAGAATGTGCCTGGTTCAAATTCTCACTTTGCTTCTCACCTGAGAGATGTGACCTCAGTGGTCAATGGGAAATGAGCTGGTTTCAGTCACCAACCTCTCACTCATCACCAAGAAAATTTCCTTCAACCATACATGGATTGTGTTTTCAGGAGTGCTGGGCTTCATCCACAGTTGTGAGTAACATGCTAAAAGAGGAAAAAAATTTGCTGCTCAGGAATGGAGACAGAAATACAGACACACACACACAGACACACACACACACACACACACACACACACACACGACACAAAAATCACCCAAACACAGGCCTCACACACAACTGCTCGTGTTCAGCAAAATACTTAGTGGTATGAGGTGGGCTTTGAACCCGTCCATGCTCCAAAGGAAGACACACCTTTTGCTATTTCACCCGTCTATTCTCGTAGGGAATGTGAATAATTCTTTCAGACATGGCTCATGATGACAGAGACCACTCTCATTTCACCCTCAGAGGCAGACAGGAGGACTGCAAAGGACTCAGGTGTCGTCCCTGCTGACTGAATAGGAATCCCATTTCCCCTCGAACCCAAAGACGTAGCAAAAGCAGCTTTCTCTTTGAAGAGCACACAACTTTTTCAAAATACACAGCTAAAACGGTCCCCGCTTTAAGTGCTTTAGCACTTAAAGCGGGGACCGTTTTAGCTGTGTATTCTGAAAAACATATCTGGCATTCAAAGCACGGAGAGTTTTAGCTGTGTATTTTCAAAAAGTTGTCTCTACCTGCCATAGCTCATGAAGTCAAAACGAGTGAGCTGTGTCCCCTTGATTTGAGCATTCTTTTAGTAAGAAAGGATTAAGTTCAATTTGAATTTTGGAAAACTGCTTCTCATCTTGTCAATCAGCTGTCAGTTTTGTGTGTTAATTTCTAGGAGAGGTAATAGAGTCAATCCAAAACCAAAGGTGTATTCAAGTCCAGATTGACAAGTCAAACCAAGAAAGCAGGCACTGAGCTGGCAGAGGGATCTTTTCCCAGTGGGCGTTAAGGCCCACATAAATCCCTGTGAAGGAATCGGGAATCAGAGACAGAAAGGGACTCGCCTAAGGCTTGTCACATGAAAGTGCCTGGCAGAATGACTGGCAGAGGGCTGGAAATCAAATCCAAATCTTCGGACGTGTAATTTCACAGGGTGCACCGCCTCCCCCAGGCCCAATGTGACACTTCAATGGCTTAACGAGGGCTTGACGGGATGGATGTCAACATGAAAAGACATTCGATTCCATCGGACCTGTCTTTGGCCCATTGTCTCTAAGGAGAATGTGCCTGGTTCAAATCCTCACTTTACTTCTCACCTGAGAGATGTGACCTCAGTGGTCAATGGGAAATGAGCTGGTTTCAGTCACCAATCTCTCACTCATCACCAAGAAAATTTCCTTCAACCATACATGGATTGTCTTTTCAGGAGTGCTGGGCTTCATCCACAGTTGTGAGAAACATGCTAAAAGAGGAAAAAAGATTTGCTGCTCAGGAATGGAGACAGAAATACAGACACACACACACACACACACACACACACACAGACACGACACAAAAATCACCCAAACACAGGCCGCACACACAACTGCTCGTGTTCAGCAAAATACTTAGTGGTATGAGGTGGGATTTGAACCCGTCCATGCTCCAAAGGAAGACACACCTTTTGCTATTTCACCCGTCTATTCTCGTAGGGAATGTGAATAATTCTTTCAGACATGGCTCATGATGACAGGGACCACTCTCATTTCACCCTCAGAGGCAGACAAGAGGACTGCAAAGGACTCAGGTGTCGTCCCTGCTGACTGAAGAGGACTCCCATTTCCCCTCGAACCCAAAGACACAGCAAAAGTAGCTTTCTCTTTGAAGAGCACACAACTTTTTCAAAATACACAGCTAAAACGGTCCCCACTTTAAATGCTTTAGCACTTAAAGCGGGGACCGTTTTAGCTGTGTATTCTGAAAAACATGTCTAGCATTCAAAGCACGGACAGTTTCTGCTGTGTATTTTCAAAAAGGTGTCTCTACCTGCCATAGCTCATGAAGTCAAAACGAGTGAGTTGTGTCCCCTTGATTTGAGCATTCTTTTAGTAAGAAAGGATTAAGTTCAATTTGAATTTTGGAAAACTGCTTCTCATCTTGTCAATCAGCTGTCAGTTTTGTGTGTTAATTCCTAGGAGAGGTAATAGAGTCAATCCAAAACCAAAGGTGTATTCAAGTCCAGATTGACAAGTCAAACCAAGAAAGCAGGCACTGAGCTGGCAGAGGGATCTTTTCCCAGTGGGCGTTAAGGCCCACATAAATCCCTGTGACGGAATCGGGAATCAGAGACAGAAAGGGACTCGCCTAAGTCTTGTCACATGAAAGTGCCTGGCAGACTGACTGGCAGAGGGCTGGAAATCAAATCCAAATCTTCGGACGTGTAATTTCACAGGGTGCACCGCCTCCCCCAGGCCCAATGTGACACTTCAATGGCTTAACGAGGGCTTGACGGGATGGATGTCAACATGAAAAGACATTCCATTCCATCGGACCTGTCTTTGGCCCATTGTCTCTAAGGAGAATGTGCCTGGTTCAAATTCTCACTTTGCTTCTCACCTGAGAGATGTGACCTCAGTGGTCAATGGGAAATGAGCTGGTTTCAGTCACCAACCTCTCACTCATCACCAAGAAAATTTCCTTCAACCATACATGGATTGTGTTTTCAGGAGTGCTGGGCTTCATCCACAGTTGTGAGTAACATGCTAAAAGAGGAAAAAAATTTGCTGCTCAGGAATGGAGACAGAAATACAGACACACACACACAGACACACACACACAGACAAACACACACACACACACACACGACACAAAAATCACCCAAACACAGGCCTCACACACAACTGCTCGTGTTCAGCAAAATACTTAGTGGTATGAGGTGGGCTTTGAACCCGTCCATGCTCCAAAGGAAGACAGACCTTTTGCTATTTCACCCGTCTATTCTCGTAGGGAATGTGAATAATTCTTTCAGACATGGCTCATGATGACAGAGACCACTCTCATTTCACCCTCAGAGGCAGACAGGAGGACTGCAAAGGACTCAGGTGTCGTCCCTGCTGACTGAAGAGGAATCCCATTTCCCCTCGAACCCAAAGACGTAGCAAAAGTAGCTTTCTCTTTGAAGAGCACACAACTTTTTCAAAATACACAGCTAAAACGGTCCCCGCTTTAAGTGCTTTAGCACTTAAAGCGGGGACCGTTTTAGCTGTGTATTCTGAAAAACATATCTAGCATTCAAAGCACGGAGAGTTTTAGCTGTGTATTTTCAAAAAGTTGTCTCTACCTGCCATAGCTCATGAAGTCAAAACGAGTGAGCTGTGTCCCCTTGATTTGAGCATTCTTTTAGTAAGAAAGGATTAAGTTCAATTTGAATTTTGGAAAACTGCTTCTCATCTTGTCAATCAGCTGTCAGTTTTGTGTGTTAATTTCTAGGAGAGGTAATAGAGTCAATCCAAAAGCAAAGGTGTATTCAAGTCCAGATTGACAAGTCAAAGCAAGAAAGCAGGCACTGAGCTGGCAGAGGGATCTTTTCCCAGTGGGCGTTAAGGCCCACATAAATCCCTGTGAAGGAATCGGGAATCAGAGACAGAAAGGGACTCGCCTAAGGCTTGTCACATGAAAGTGCCTGGCAGACTGACTGGCAGAGGGCTGGAAATCAAATCCAAATCTTCGGACGTGTAATTTCACAGGGTGCACCGCCTCCCCCAGGCCCAATGTGACACTTCAATGGCTTAACGAGGGCTTGACGGGATGGATGTCAACATGAAAAGACATTCGATTCCATCGGACCTGTCTTTGGCCCATTGTCTCTAAGGAGAATGTGCCTGGTTCAAATCCTCACTTTGCTTCTCACCTGAGAGATGTGACCTCAGTGGTCAATGGGAAATGAGCTTGTTTCAGTCACCAACCTCTCACTCATCACCAAGAAAATTTCCTTCAACCATACATGGATTGTGTTTTCAGGAGTGCTGGGCTTCATCCACAGTTGTGAGAAACATGCTAAAAGAGGAAAAAAGATTTGCTGCTCAGGAATGGAGACAGAAATACAGACACACACACACACACACACACACACACACACACAGACACGACACAAAAATCACCCAAACACAGGCCGCACACACAACTGCTCGTGTTCAGCAAAATAATTAGTGGTATGAGGTGGGCTTTGAACCCGTCCATGCTCCAAAGTTAGACACACCTTTTGCTATTTCACCCGTCTATTCTCGTAGGGAATTTGAATAATTCTTTCAGACATGGCTCATGATGACAGGGACCACTCTCATTTCACCCTCAGAGGCAGACAAGAGGACTGCAAAGGACTCAGGTGTCGTCCCTGCTGACTGAAGAGGACTCCCATTTCCCCTCGAACCCAAAGACACAGCAAAAGTAGCTTTCTCTTTGAAGAACACACAACTATTTCAAAATACACAGCTAAAGCGAGGACCGTTTTAGTTTTGTATTCTGAAAAACATGTCTAGCACTCAAAGCACGGACAGTTTTAGCTGTGTATTTTCAAAAAGTTGTCACTACCTGCCATAGCTCATGAAGTCAAAACAAGTGAGCTGTGTCCCCTTGATTTGAGCATTCTTTTAGTAAGAAAGGATTAAGTTCAATTTGAATTTTGGAAAACTGCTTCTCATCTTGTCAATCAGCTGTCAGTTTTGTGTGTTAATTTCTAGGAGAGTTAATAGAGTCAATCCAAAACCAAAGGTGTATTCAAGTCCAGATTGACAAGTCAAACCAAGAAAGCAGGCACTGAGCTGGCAGAGGGATCTTTTCCCAGTGGGCGTTAAGACCCACATAAATCCCTGTGAAGGAATCGGGTATCAGAGACAGAAATGGACTCGCCTAAGGCTTGTAACATGAAAGTGCCTGGCAGACTGACTGGCAGAGGGCTGGAAATCAAATCCAAATCTTCGGACGTGTAATTTCACAGGGTGCACCGCCTCCCCCAGGCCCAATGTGACACTTCAATGGCTTAACGAGGGCTTGACGGGATGGATGTCAACATGAAAAGACATTCGATTCCATCGGACCAGTCTTTGGCCCATTGTCTCTAAGGAGAATGTGCCTGGTTCAAATTCTCACTTTGCTTCTCACCTGAGAGATGTGACCTCAGTGGTCAATGGGAAATGAGCTGGTTTCAGTCACCAACCTCTCACTCATCACCAAGAAAATTTCCTTCAACCATACATGGATTGTGTTTTCAGGAGTGCTGGGCTTCATCCACAGTTGTGAGTAACATGCTAAAAGAGGAAAAAAAGATTTGCTGCTCAGGAATGGAGACAGAAATACAGACACACACACACAGACACACACACACACACACACACACACAAACACGACACAAAAATCACCCAAACACAGGCCGCACACACAACTGCTCGTGTTCAGCAAAATACTTAGTGGTATGAGGTGGGCTTTGAACCCGTCCAAGCTCCAAAGGAAGACACACCTTTTGCTATTTCACCCGTCTATTCTCGTAGGGAATGTGAATAATTCTTTCAGACATGGCTCATGATGACAGGGACCACTCTCCTTTCACCCTCAGAGGCAGACAAGAGGACTGCAAAGGACTCCGGTGTCGTCCCTGCTGACTGAAGAGGACTCCCATTTCCCCTCGAACCCAAAGACACAGCAAAAGTAGCTTTCTCTTTGAAGAGCACACAACTTTTTCAAAAGTGCTTTAGCACTTAAAGCGGGGACCGTTTTAGCTGTGTATTCTGAAAAACATGTCCAGCATTCAAAGCACGGACAGTTTTAGCTGTGTATTTTCAAAAAGTTGTCTCTACCTGCCATAGCTCATGAAGTCAAAACGAGTGAGCTGTGTCCCCTTGATTTGAGCATTCTTTTAGTAAGAAAGGATTAAGTTCAATTTGAATTTTGGAAAACTGCTTCTCATCTTGTCAATCAGCTGTCAGTTTTGTGTGTTAATTTCTAGGAGAGGTAATAGAGTCAATCCAAAACCAAAGGTGTATTCAAGTCCAGATTGACAAGTCAAACCAAGAAAGCAGGCACTGAGCTGGCAGAGGGATCTTTTCC
The DNA here is from genome assembly GCF_048565385.1 of Saimiri boliviensis. NCBI lineage: Eukaryota > Metazoa > Chordata > Mammalia > Primates > Cebidae > Saimiri > Saimiri boliviensis. The sequence goes on along the minus strand of NC_133459.1, from coordinate 122,262,098 downwards.
CAGTGGGCGTTAAGGCCCACATAAATCCCTGTGAAGGAATCGGGAATCAGAGACAGAAAGGGACTCGCCTAAGGCTTGTCACATGAAAGTGCCTGGCAGACTGACTGGCAGAGGGCTGGAAATCAAATCCAAATCTTCGGACGTGTAATTTCACAGGGTGCACCGCCTCCCCCAGGCCCAATGTGACACTTCAATGGCTTAACGAGGGCTTGACGGGATGGATGTCAACATGAAAAGACATTCGATTCCATCGGACCTGTCTTTGGCCCATTGTCTCTAAGGAGAATGTGCCTGGTTCAAATTCTCACTTTGCTTCTCACCTGAGAGATGTGACCTCAGTGGTCAATGGGAAATGAGCTGGTTTCAGTCACCAACCTCTCACTCATCACCAAGAAAATTTCCTTCAACCATACATGGATTGTGTTTTCAGGAGTGCTGGGCTTCATCCACAGTTGTGAGTAACATGCTAAAAGAGGAAAAAAGATTTGCTGCTCAGGAATGGAGACAGAAATACAGACACACACACACAGACACACACACACACACACACACACACACGACACAAAAATCACCCAAACACAGGCCGCACACACAACTGCTCGTGTTCAGCAAAATACTTAGTGGTATGATGTGGACTTTGAACTCGTCCATGCTCCAAAGGAAGACACACCTTTTGCTATTTCACCCGTCTATTCTCGTAGGGAATGTGAATAATTCTTTCAGACATGGCTCATGATGACAGGGACCACTCTCATTTCACCCTCAGAGGCAGACAGGAGGACTGCAAAGGACTCAGGTGTCGTCCCTGCTGACTGAAGAGGAATCCCATTTCCCCTCGAACCCAAAGACGTAGCAAAAGCAGCTTTCTCTTTGAAGAGCACACAACTTTTTCAAAATACACAGCTAAAACGGTCCCCGCTTTAAGTGCTTTAGCAGTTAAAGCGGGGACCGTTTTAGCTGTGTATTCTGAAAAACATATCTAGCATTCAAAGCACGGAGAGTTTTAGCTGTGTATTTTCAAAAAGTTGTCTCTACCTGCCATAGCTCATGAAGTCAAAACTAGTGAGCTGTGTCCCCTTGATTTGAGCATTCTTTTAGTAAGAAAGGATTAAGTTCAATTTGAATTTTGGAAAACTGCTTCTCATCTTGTCAATCAGCTGTCAGTTTTGTGTGTTAATTTCTAGGAGAGGTAATAGAGTCAATCCAAAACCAAAGGTGTATTCAAGTCCAGATTGACAAGTCAAACCAAGAAAGCAGGCACTGAGCTGGCAGAGGGATCTTTTCCCAGTGGGCGTTAAGGCCCACATAAATCCCTGTGAAGGAATCGGGAATCAGAGACAGAAAGGGACTCGCCTAAGGCTTGTCACATGAAAGTGCCTGGCAGAATGACTGGCAGAGGGCTGGAAATCAAATCCAAATCTTCGGACGTGTAATTTCACAGGGTGCACCGCCTCCCCCAGGCCCAATGTGACACTTCAATGGCTTAACGAGGGCTTGACGGGATGGATGTCAACATGAAAAGACATTCGATTCCATCGGACCTGTCTTTGGCCCATTGTCGCTAAGGAGAATGTGCCTGGTTCAAATCCTCACTTTACTTCTCACCTGAGAGATGTGACCTCAGTGGTCAATGGGAAATGAGCTGGTTTCAGTCACCAATCTCTCACTCATCACCAAGAAAATTTCCTTCAACCATACATGGATTGTCTTTTCAAAAGTGCTGGGCTTCATCCACAGTTGTGAGAAACATGCTAAAAGAGGAAAAAAGATTTGCTGCTCAGGAATGGAGACAGAAATACAGACACACACACACACACACACACACACACACACACAGACACGACACAAAAATCACCCAAACACAGGCCGCACACACAACTGCTCGTGTTCAGCAAAATACTTAGTGGTATGAGGTGGGCTTTGAACCCGTCCATGCTCCAAAGGAAGACACACCTTTTGCTATTTCACCCGTCTATTCTCGTAGGGAATGTGAATAATTCTTTCAGACATGGCTCATGATGACAGGGACCACTCTCATTTCACCCTCAGAGGCAGACAAGAGGACTGCAAAGGACTCAGGTGTCGTCCCTGCTGACTGAAGAGGACTCCCATTTCCCCTCGAACCCAAAGACACAGCAAAAGTAGCTTTCTCTTTGAAGAGCACACAACTTTTTCAAAATACACAGCTAAAACGGTCCCCACTTTAAATGCTTTAGCACTTAAAGCGGGGACCGTTTTAGCTGTGTATTCTGAAAAACATGTCTAGCATTCAAAGCACGGACAGTTTCTGCTGTGTATTTTCAAAAAGGTGTCTCTACCTGCCATAGCTCATGAAGTCAAAACGAGTGAGTTGTGTCCCCTTGATTTGAGCATTCTTTTAGTAAGAAAGGATTAAGTTCAATTTGAATTTTGGAAAACTGCTTCTCATCTTGTCAATCAGCTGTCAGTTTTGTGTGTTAATTTCTCGGAGAGGTAATAGAGTCAATCCAAAACCAAAGGTGTAATCAAGTCCAGATTGACAAGTCAAAGCAAGAAAGCAGGCACTGAGCTGGCAGAGGGATCTTTTCCCAGTGGGCGTTAAGGCCCACATAAATCCCTGTGAAGGAATCGGGAATCAGAGACAGAAAGGGACTCGCCTAAGGCTTGTCACATGAAAGTGCCTGGCAGACTGACTGGCAGAGGGCTGGAAATCAAATCCAAATCTTCACACGTGTAATTTCACAGGGTGCACCGCCTCCCCCAGGCCCAATGTGACACTTCAATGGCTTAACTAGGGCTTGACGGGATGGATGTCAACATGAAAAGACATTCCATTCCATCGGACCTGTCTTTGGCCCATTGTCGCTAAGGAGAATGTGCCTGGTTCAAATTCTCACTTTGCTTCTCACCTGAGAGATGTGACCTCAGTGGTGACTGGGAAATGAGCTGGTTTCAGTCACCAACCTCTCACTCATCACCAAGAAAATTTCCTTCAACCATACATGGATTGTGTTTTCTGGAGTGCTGGGCTTCATCCACAGTTCTGAGTAACATGCTAAAACAGGAAAAAAGATTTGCTGCTCAGGAATGGAGACAGAAATACAGACACACACACACAGACACACACACACACACACACACACACACACACACACATGACACAAAAATCACCCAAACGCAGGCCGCACACACAACTGCTCGTGTTCAGCAAAATACTTAGTGGTATGAGGTGGGCTTTGAACCCGTCCATGCTCCAAAGGAAGACACACCTTTTGCTATTTCACCCGTCTATTCTCGTAGGGAATGTGAATAATTCTTTCAGACATGGCTCATGATGACAGGGACCACTCTCATTTCACCCTCAGAGGCAGACAAGAGGACTGTAAAGGACTCAGGTGTCGTCCCTGCTGACTGAAGAGGACTCCCATTTCCCCTCGAACCCAAAGACACAGCAAAAGTAGCTTTCTCTTTGAAGAGCACACAACTTTTTCAAAAGTGCTTTAGCACTTAAAGCGGGGACCGTTTTTGCTGTGTATTCTGAAAAACATGTCTAGCATTCAAAGCACGGACAGTTTTAGCTGTGTATTTTCAAAAAGGTGTCTCTACCTGCCATAGCTCATGAAGTCAAAACGAGTGAGTTGTGTCCCCTTGATTTGAGCATTCTTTTAGTAAGAAAGGATTAAGTTCAATTTGAATTTTGGAAAACTGCTTCTCATCTTGTCAATCAGCTGTCAGTTTTGTGTGTTAATTTCTCGGAGAGGTAATAGAGTCAATCCAAAAGCAAAGGTGTATTCAAGTCCAGATTGACAAGTCAAACCAAGAAAGCAGGCACTGAGCTGGCAGAGGGATCTTTTCCCAGTGGGCGTTAAGGCCCACATAAATCCCTGTGAAGGAATCGGGAATCAGAGACAGAAAGGGACTCGCCTAAGGCTTGTCACATGAAAGTGCCTGGCAGACTGACTGGCAGAGGGCTGGAAATCAAATCCAAATCTTCGGACGTGTAATTTCACAGGGTGCACCGCCTCCCGCAGGCCCAATGTGACACTTCAATGGCTTAACGAGGGCTTGACGGGATGGATGTCAACATGAAAAGACATTCGATTCCATCGGACCTGTCTTTGGCCCATTGTCTCTAAGGAGAAAGTGTCTGGTTCAAATTCTCACTTTGCTTCTCACCTGAGAGATGTGACCTCAGTGGTCAATTGGAAATGAGCTGGTTTCAGTCACCAACCTCTCACTCATCACCAAGAAAATTTCCTTCAACCAGACATGGATTGTGTTTTCAGGAGTGCTGGGCTTCATCCACAGTTGTGAGTAACATGCTAAAAGAGGAAAAAAGATTTGCTGCTCAGGAATGGAGACAGAAATACAGACACACACACACAGACACACACACACATGACACAAAAATCACCCAAACACAGGCCGCACACACAACTGCTCGTGTTCAGCAAAATACTTAGTGGTATGAGGTGGGCTTTGAACCCGTCCATGCTCCAAAGGAAGACACACCTTTTGCTTTTTCACCCGTTTATTCTCGTAGGGAATGTGAATAATTCTTTCAGACATGGCTAATGATGACAGGGACCACTCTCATTTCACCATCAGAGGCAGACAAGAGGACTGCAAAGGACTCAGGTGTCGTCCCTGCTGACTGATGAGGACTCCCATTTCCCCTCGAACCCAAAGACATAGCAAAAGTAGCTTTCTCTTTGAAGAGCACACAAGTTTTTCAAAATACACAGCTAAAACGGTCCCCGCTTTAAGTGCTTTAGTACTTAAAGCGGGGACCGTTTTAGCTGTGTATTCTGAAAAACATGTCTAGCATTCAAAGCACGGACAGTTTTAGCTGTGTGTTTTCAAAAAGTTGTCTCTACCTGCCATAGCTCATGAAGTCAAAACGAGTGAGCTGTGTCCCCTTGATTTTAGCATTCTTTTAGTAAGAAAGGATTAAGTTCAATTTGAATTTTGGAAAACTGCTTCTCATCTTGTCAATCAGCTGTCAGTTTTGTGTGTTAATTTCTAGGAGAGGTAATAGAGTCAATCGAAAACCAAAGGTGTATTCAAGTCCAGATTGACAAGTCAAACCAAGAAAGCAGGCACTGAGCTGGCAGAGGGATCTTTTCCCAGTGGGCATTAAGGCCCACATAAATCCCTGTGAAGGAATCGGGGATCAGAGACAGAAAGGGACTCGCCTAAGGCTTGTCACATGAAAGTGCCTGGCAGACTGACTGGCAGAGGGCTGGAAATCAAATCCAAATCTTCGGACGAGTAATTCCACAGTGTGCACCGCCTCCCCCAGGCCCAATGTGACACTTCAATGGCTTAACGAGGGCTTGACGGGATGGATGTCAACATGAAAAGACATTCCATTCCATCGGACCTGTCTTTGGCCCATTGTCTCTAAGGAGAATGTGCCTGGTTCAAATTCTCACTTTCCTTCTCACCTGAGAGATGTGACCTCAGTGGTCAATGGGAAATGAGCTGGTTTCAGTCACCAACCTCTCACTCATCACCAAGAAAATTTCCTTCAACCATACATGGATTGTGTTTTCAGGAGTGCTGGGCTTCATCCACAGTTGTGAGTAACATGCTAAAAGAGGAAAAAAGATTTGCTGCTCAGGAATGGAGACAGAAATACAGACACACACACACAGACACACACAAACACACACAAACACACACACACACAAACATGACACAAAAATCACCCAAACACAGGCCGCACACACAACTGCTCGTGTTCAGCAAAATACTTAGTGGTATGAGGTGGGCTTTGAACCCGTCCATGCTCCAAAGGAAGACACAACTTTTGCTATTTCACCCGTCTATTCTCGTAGGGAATGTGAATAATTCTTTCAGACACGGCTCATGATGACAGGGACCACTCTCATTTCATCCTCAGAGGCAGACAAGAGGACTGCAAAGGACTCAGGTGTCGTCCCTGCTGACGGAACAGGACTCCCATTTCCCCTCGAACCCAAAGACACAGCAAAAGTAGCTTTCTCTTTGAAGAGCACACAACTTTTTCAAAAGTGCTTTAGCACTTAAAGCGGGGACCATTTTAGCTGTGTATTCTGAAAAACATGTCTAGCATTCAAAGCACGGACAGTTTTAGCTGTGTATTTTCAAAAAGTTGTCTCTACCTGCCATAGCTCATGAAGTCAAAACGAGTGAGCTGTGTCCCCTTGATTTGAGCATTCTTTTAGTAAGAAAGGATTAAGTTCAATTTGAATTTTGGAAAACTGCTTCTCATCTTGTCAATCAGCTGTCAGTTTTGTGTGTTATTTTTTAGGAGAGGTAATAGAGTCAATCCAAAACCAAAGGTGTATTCAAGTCCAGATTGACAAGTCAAACCAAGAAAGCAGGCACTGAGCTGATAGAGGGATCTTTTCCCAGTGGGCGTTAAGGCCCAAATAAATCCCTGTGAAGGAATCGGGAATCAGAGACAGAAAGGGACTCGCCTAAGGCTTGTCACATGAAAGTGCCTGGCAGACTGACTGGCAGAGGGCTGGAAATCAAATCCAAATCTTCGGACGTGTAATTTTACAGGGTGCACCGCCTCCCCCAGGCCCAATGTGACACTTCAATGGCTTAACGAGGGCTTGACGGGATGGATGTCAACATGAAAAGACATTCCATTCCATCGGACCTGTCTTTGGCCCATTGTCTCTAAGGAGAATGTGCCTGGTTCAAATTCTCACTTTGCTTCTCACCTGAGAGATGTGACCTCAGTGGTCAATGGGAAATGAGCTGGTTTCAGTCACCAACCTCTCACTCATCACCAAGAAAATTTCCTTCAACCATACATGGATTGTGTTTTCAGGAGTGCTGGGCTTCATCCACAGTTGTGAGTAACATGCTAAAAGAGGAAAAAAGATTTGCTGCTCAGGAATGGAGACAGAAATACAGACACACACACACAGACACACACAAACACACACACACACACACACACACACAAACATGACACAAAAATCACCCAAACACAGGCCGCACACACAACTGCTCGTGTTCAGCAAAATACTTAGTGGTATGAGGTGGGCTTTGAACCCGTCCATGCTCCAAAGGAAGACACACCTTTTGCTATTTCACCCGTCTATTCTCGTAGGGAATGTGAATAATTCTTTCAGACATGGCTCATGATGACAGGGACCACTCTCATTTCACCCTCAGAGGCAGACAAGAGGACTGCAAAGGACTCAGGTGTCGTCCCTGCTGACTGAAGAGGACTCCCATTTCCCCTCGAACCCAAAGACCCAGCAAAAGTAGCTTTCTCTTTGAAGAGCACACAACTTTTTCAAAATACACAGCTAAAACGGTCCCCGCTTTAAATGCTTTAGCACTTAAAGCGGGGACCGTTTTAGCTGTGTATTCTGAAAAACATGTCTAGCATTCAAAGCACGGACAGTTTTAGCTGTGTATTTTCAAAAAGTTGTCTCTACCTGCCATAGCTCATGAAGTCAAAACGAGTGAGCTGTGTCCCCTTGATTTGAGCATTCTTTTAGTAAGAAAGGATTAAGTTCAGTTTGAATTTTGGAAAACTGCTTCTCATCTTGTCAATCAGCTGTCAGTTTTGTGTGTTAATTTCTAGGAGAGGTAATAGAGTCAATCCAAAACCAAAGGTGTATTCAAGTCCAGATTGACAAGTCAAACCAAGAAAGCAGGCACTGATCTGGCAGACGATCTTTTCCCAGTGGGCGTTAAGGCCCACATAAATCCCTGTGAAGGAATCGGGAATCAGAGACAGAAAGGGACTCGCCTAAGGCTTGTCACATGAAAGTGCCTGGCAGACTGACTGGCAGAGGGCTGGAAATCAAATCCTAATCTTCGGACGTGTAATTTCACAGGGTGTACCGCCTCCCCCAGGCCCAATGTGACACTTCAAAGGCTTAACGAGGGCTTGACGGGATGGATGTCAACATGAAAAGACATTCGATTCCATCGGACCTGTCTTTGGCCCATTGTCTCTAAGGAGAATGTGCCTGGTTCAAATTCTCACTTTGCTTCTCACCTGAGAGATGTGACCTCAGTGGTCAATGGGAAATGAGCTGGTTTCAGTCACCAACCTCTCACTCATCACCAAGAAAATTTCCTTCAACCATACATGGATTGTGTTTTCAGGAGTGCTGGGCTTCATCCACAGTTGTGAGTAACATGCTAAAAGAGGAAAAAAGATTTGCTGCTCAGGAATGGAGACAGAAATACAGACACACGCACAGAGACACACACACTCACACACACACACACACACACACACACACACATGACACAAAAATCACCCAAACACAGGCCGCACACACAACTGCTCGTGTTCAGCAAAATACTTAGTGGTATGAGGTGGGCTTTGAACCCGTCCATTCTCCAAAGGAAGACACACCTTTTGCTATTTCACCCGTCTATTCTCGTAGGGAATGTGAATAATTCTTTCAGACATGGCTCATGATGACAGGGACCACTCTCATTTCACCCTCAGAGGCAGACAGGAGGACTGCAAAGGACTCAGGTGTCGTCCCTGCTGACTGAAGAGGACTCCCATTTCCCCTCGAACCCAAAGACACAGCAAAAGGAGCTTTCTCTTTGAAGAGCACAAAACTTTTTCAAAATACACAAGTAAAGCGGGGACCGTTTTAGATATGTATTCTGAAAAACATGTCTAGCACTCAAAGCACGGACAGTTTTAGCTGTGTATTTTCAAAAAGTTGTCTCTACCTGCCATAGCTCATGAAGTCAAAACGAGTGAGCTGTGTCCCCTTGATTTGAGCATTCTTTTAGTAAGAAAGGATTAAGTTCAATTTGAATTTTGGAAAACTGCTTCTCATCTTGTCAATCAGCTGTCAGTTTTGTGTGTTAATTTCTAGGAGAGGTAATAGAGTCAATCCAAAACCAAAGGTGTATTCAAGTCCAGATTGACAAGTCAAAGCAAGAAAGCAGGCACTGAGCTGGCAGAGGGATCTTTTCCCAGTGGGCGTTAAGGCCCACATAAATCCCTGTGAAGGAATCGGGAATCAGAGACAGAAAGGGACTCGCCTAAGGCTTGTCACATGAAAGTGCCTAGCATACTGACTGGCAGAGGGCTGGAAATCAAATCCAAGTCTTCGGACGTGTAATTTCACAGGGTGCACCGCCTCCCCCAGGCCCAATGTGACACTTCAATGGCTTAACGAGGGCTTGACGGGATGGATGTCAACATGAAAGGACATTCGATTCCATCGGACCTGTCTTTGGCCCATTGTCGCTAAGGAGAATGTGCCTGGTTCAAATTCTCACTTTGCTTCTCACCTGAGAGATGTGACCTCAGTGGTCAATGGGAAATGAGCTGGTTTCAGTCACCAACCTCTCACTCATCACCAAGAAAATTTCCTTCAACCATACATGGATTGTGTTTTCTGGAGTGCTGGGCTTCATCCACAGTTCTGAGTAACATGCTAAAACAGGAAAAAAGATTTGCTGCTCAGGAATGGAGACAGAAATACAGACACACACACACAGACACACACACACATGACACAAAAATCACCCAAACACAGGCCGCACACACAACTGCTCGTGTTCAGCAAAATACTTAGTGGTATGAGGTGGGCTTTGAACCCGTCCATGCTCCAAAGGAAGACACACCTTTTGCTATTTCACCCGTCTATTCTCGTAGGGAATGTGAATAATTCTTTCAGACATGGCTCATGATGACAGGGACCACTCTCATTTCACACTCAGAGGCAGACAGGAGGACTGCAAAAGACTCAGGTGTCGTCCCTGCTGACTGAAGAGGACTCCCATTTCCCCTCGAACCCAAAGACACAGCAAAAGTAGCTTTCTCTTTGAAGAGCACACAACTTTTTCAAAATACACAGCTAAAACGGTCCCCGCTTTAAGTGCCTTAGCACTTAAAGTGGGGACCGTTTTAGCTGTGTATTCTGAAAAACATGTCTAGCATTCAAAGCACGGACAGTTTTAGCTGTGTATTTTCAAAAAGGTGTCTCTACCTGCCATAGCTAATGAAGTCAAAACGAGTGAGTTGTGTCCCCTTGATTTTAGCATTCTTTTAGTAAGAAAGGATTAAGTTCAATTTGAATTTTGGAAAACTGCTTCTCATCTTGTCAATCAGCTGTCAGTATTGTGTGTTAATTTCTAGGAGAGGTAATAGACTCAATCCAAAACCAAGGTGTATTCAAGTCCAGATTGACAAGTCAAACCAAGAAAGCAGGCACTGAGCTGGCAGAGGGATCTTTTCCCAGTGGGCGTTAAGACCCACATAAATCCCTGTGAAGGAATCGGGAATCAGAGACAGAAAGGGACTCGCCTGAGGCTTGTCACATGAAAGTGCCTGGCAGACTGACTGCAGAGGGCTGGAAATCAAATCCAAATCTTCGGACGTGTAATTTCACAGGGTGCACCTCCTCCCCAAGGTCCAATGTGACACTTCAATGGCTTAACGAGGGCTTGACGGGATGGATGTCAACATGAAAAGACATTCCATTCCATTGGACCTGTCTTTGGCCCATTGTCTCTAAAAAGAATGTGCCTGTTTCAAATTCTCACTTTGCTTCTCACCTGAGAGATGTGACCTCAGTGGTCAATGGGAAATGAGCTGGTTTCAGTCACCAACCTCTCACTCATCACCAAGAAAATTTCCTTCAACCATACATGGATTGTGTTTTCAGGAGTGCTGGGCTTCATCCACAGTTGTGAGTAACATGCTAAAAGAGGAAAAAAGATTTGCTGCTCAGGAATGGATACAGAAATACAGACACACACACAAAGACACACACACACACACACACACACACACACACACACACACGACACAAAAATCACCCAAACACAGGCCGCACACTCAACTGCTCGTGTTCAGCAAAATACTTAGTGGTATGAGGTGGGCTTTGAACCCGTCCATGCTCCAAAGGAAGACACAACTTTTGCTATTTCACCCGTCTATTCTCGTAGGGAATGTGAATAATTCTTTCAGACACGGCTCATGATGACAGGGACCACTCTCATTTCATCCTCAGAGGCAGACAAGAGGACTGCAAAGGACTCAGGTGTCGTCCCTGCTGACTGAAGAGGACTCCCATTTCCCCTCGAACCCAAAGACACAGCAAAAGTAGCTTTCTCTTTGAAGAGCACACAACTTTTTCAAAAGTGCTTTAGCACTTAAAGCGGGGACCGTTTTAGCTGTGTATTCTGAAAAACATGTCCAGCATTCAAAGCACGGACAGTTTTAGCTGTGTATTTTCAAAAAGTTGTCTCTACCTGCCATAGCTCATGAAGTCAAAACGAGTGAGCTGTGTCCCCTTGATTTGAGCATTCTTTTAGTAAGAAAGGATTAAGTTCAATTTGAATTTTGGAAAACTGCTTCTCATCTTGTCAATCAGCTGTCAGTTTTGTGTGTTAATTTCTAGGAGAGGTAATAGAGTCAATCCAAAACCAAAGGTGTATTCAAGTCCAGATTGACAAGTCAAACCAAGAAAGCAGGCACTGAGCTGGCAGAGGGATCTTTTCCCAGTGGGCGTTAAGGCCCACATAAATCCCTGTGAAGGAATCGGGAATCAGAGACAGAAAGGGACTCGCCTAAGGCTTGTCACATGAAAGTGCCTGGCAGACTGACTGGCAGAGGGCTGGAAATCAAATCCAAATCTTCGGACGTGTAATTTCACAGGGTGCACCGCCTCCCCCAGGCCCAATGTGACACTTCAATGGCTTAACCAGGGCTTGACGGGATGGATGTCAACATGAAAAGACATTCCATTCCATCGGACCTGTCTTTGGCCCATTGTCTCTAAGGAGAATGTGCCTGGTTCAAATCCTCACTTTGCTTCTCAACTGAGAGATGTGACCTCAGTGGTCAATGGGAAATGAGCTGGTTTCAGTCACCAACCTCTCACTCATCACCGAGAAAATTTCCTTCAACCATACATGGATTGTGTTTTCAGGAGTGCTGGGCTTCATCCACAGTTGTGAGTAACATGCTAAAAGAGGAAAAAAGATTTGCTGCTCAGGAATGGAGACAGAAATACAGACACACACACACAGACAAACACACACACACACACACACACACACACGACACAAAAATCACCCAAACACAGGCCGCACACACAACTGCTCGTGTTCAGCAAAATTCTTAGTGGTATGAGGTGGGCTTTGAACCCGTCCATGCTCCAAAGGAAGACACACCTTTTGCTATTTCACCCGTCTATTCTAGTAGGGAATGTGAATAATTCTTTCAGACATGGCTCATGATGACAGGGACCACTCTCATTTCACCCTCAGAGGCAGACAAGAGGACTGCAAAGGACTCAGGTGTCGCCCCTGCTGAATGAAGAGGACTCCCTTTTCCCCTCGAACCCAAAGACACAGCAAAAGTAGCTTTCTCTTTGAAGAGCACACAACTTTTTCAAAATACACAGCTAAAACGGTCCCCACTTTAAATGCTTTAGCACTTAAAGCGGGGACCGTTTTAGCTGTGTATTCTGAAAAACATGTCTAGCATTCAAAGCACGGACAGTTTTAGCTGTGTATTTTCAAAAAGTTGTCTCTACCTGCCATAGCTCATGAAGTCAAAACGAGTGAGCTGTGTCCCCTTGATTTGAGCATTCTTTTAGTAAGAAAGGATTAAGTTAAATTTGAATTTTGGAAAACTGATGTGTTGTTTTCAAAAATACAAATACATCCCCGAGCAGTATCTCGGAAAATAATACAAATACACCGCCACACTGTGTTATTTTCCAAAGTACAAATACAACCCTGAGCTGTATCGCGGAAAATAATATATATACACCCCCAAGCTCGTTTATTTTCAAAAATACAAATACAACCCTTGGCTGTATCTCGGAAAATAATATAAATACACCCCCAAGCTGTGTTATTTTCAAAAATTCAAATACAACCCTCAGCTGTATCTCAGAGAATAATAAAAACACACCCCCAAGGTGTGTTATTTCCAAAAATACAAATACAAACCTTAGCTGTATCTCGGAAAATAATATAAATACAGCCCCAAGCTGTGATATTTTCAAAAATACAAATACAACCCTTAGCTGTATCTCAGAAAATAATACAAATACACCCCCAAGATTTGATATTTTCAAAAATACAAATACAACCTTTAGCTGTATCTCCGAAAATAATACAAATACACCCCCAAGCTCTGTTAATATCAAAAACACAAATACAACCCACAGCTCTATCTCGGAAAATAATACAAATACACCCCCAAGCTGTGTTATTTTCAAAAATACAAATACAACCCATAGGTGTATCTCGGAAAATAATACAAATACACCCCCAAGCTGTGTTATTTTCCAAAATACAACTAAAACCCTGAGCTGTATCTTGGATAATAATAGAAATACACCAACAAGCTGTGTTATTTTCAAAAATACAAATACAACCCATAGCTGTATCTCGGAAAATAATACAAATACACCCCCAAGCTGTGTTATTTTCAAAAATACAAATACAACCCTGAGCTGTATCTCGGAAAATAATACAAATACACCCCCAACCTGCGTTATTTTCAAAAATACAAATACAACCCTTAGCTGTATATCGGAAAATAATACAAATACACCGCCAAGTTTTGTTATTTTCAAAAATACATATACAGCCCTTAGCTGTATATCGGAAAATAATACAAATACACCCCCAAGCTGTGTTATTTTCCAAAATAAAAATACAAACCTTATCTGTATCTGGGAATATAATACAAATACACCCCGAAGCTGTGTAATTTTCAAAAATACAAATACAAACATTAGCTGTATCTCGGAAAATAATACAAATACACCCCAAAGCTGCGTTATATTCAAAAATACAAATACAACCCTTAGCTGTATTTCGGAAAATAATACAAATACACACCCAAGTTCTGTTATTTTCAATAATACAAATACAACCCTTAGCTGTATTTCGGAAAATGATACAAATACACTCCCAAGCAGTGTTATTTTTAAAAATAGAAATAAAACCCTTAGCTGTATCTCGGAAAATAATACAAATACACCCGCATGCTGTGTTATTTTCAAAAATACAAATACAAACCTTAGCTGTATCTCAGAAAATAATACAAATACACCCCAAAGCTGTGTTATTTTCAAAAATACAAATACAACCCTTAGCTATATCTCAGAAAATGATACAAATACACACACAAGCTCGTTTATTTTCAAAAATACAAACACAACCCTTAGCTGTATCCCGGAAAGTAATACAAATACACCCCCAAACTGTGTTATTTTCCAAAGTACAAATACAACCCTGAGCTGTATCGCGGAAAATAATACAAATACACCGCCAAGCAGTGTTATTTTCAAAAATACAAATACAACCCATAGCTGTATCTTGGAAAATAATACAAATACATTCCAAAGCTGTGTTATTTTCAAAAATACAAATACAACCCTGAGCTGTATCTCGAAAAATAATGCAAATACACCACCGAGCTGTGTTATTTTCAAAAATACAAATACAACCCTTAGCTGTATCTCGGAAAATAATACAAATACACCCCCAAGCTTTGTTATTTTCAAAAATACAAATATAACCCTGAGCTGTATCTCGGAATATAATACAAATACACCCCCAAGCTGCGTTCTTTTCAAAAATACAAATACAACCCTTAGCTTTATCTCGGAAAATAATACAAATACACCCCCAAGCTGTGTTATTTTCAAAAATACAAATACATCCCTTAGCTGTATCTCGGAAAATAATACAAATACACCACCAAGCTGCGTTATTTTCAAATATACAAATACAACCCTTAGCTGTATCTCGGAAAATAATACAAATACACACGCAAGTTCTGTTATTTTCAATAATACAGATACAACCCTTAGCTGTATCTTGGAAAATGATACAAATACACCCCCAAGCTGTGTTATTTTTAAAAATAGAAATAAAACCTATACCTCTATCTAGGAAAATAATACAAAAACACCCCCAAGCTGTGTTATTTTCAAAAATACAAATAAAACCCTTAGCTCTATCTCCGAAAATAATACAAATACACCCCTAAGCTCTGTTATTTTCAATAATACAAATAGAACCCTTAGATGTATATCGGAAAATAATACAAATACACCCCCAAGCTGTGTTATTTTCAAAAATAGAAATAAAACCCAAATCTGTATCTTGGAATATAATAAAAATACACCCGCAAGCTGTGTTATTTTCAAAAACATAAATACAAACCTTATCTGTATCTTAGAAAATAACATAAATACACCCCCAATCTGTGTTATTTTCAAAAATACAAATACAACCCTTAGTTGTATCTCAGATAATAATACAAATACACCCCCAAGATGTGTTATTTACAAAAATACAAATACAAACCTTAGCTGTATCTCGGAAAATAATACAAATACACCCCCAAGCTGTGTTATTTTCAAAAATACAAATAAAACCCTTAGTTGTATCTCGGAAAATAATACAAATACACCTCCAAGATGTGTTATTTTCAAAAATACAAATACAACCCTTAGCTGTATCTCGGAAAATAATACAAATACACCCCCATGCTCTGTTATTTTCAAAAATACAAATAAAACCCACAGCTGTATCTCGGAAAATAATACAAATACACCACCAAGCTGTGTTATTTTCAAAAATACAAACACAACACTTAGCTGTATCTCTGAAAATAATACAAATAAACCCCCAAGATGTGTTATTTTCCAAAATACA
This sequence comes from Saimiri boliviensis, assembly GCF_048565385.1. Lineage (NCBI taxonomy): Eukaryota > Metazoa > Chordata > Mammalia > Primates > Cebidae > Saimiri > Saimiri boliviensis. The sequence continues at coordinate 122,246,432 of NC_133459.1, read as the reverse complement.
AATACAACCCTTAGCTGGATCTCGGAAAATAATACATATACACCGACAAGCTGTGTTATTTTTAAAAATACAAATACTACCCATAGCTGTATCTTGGAAAATGATATAAATACACCCCCAAGCAGTGTTATTTTCCAAAATACAAATAAAACCGATAGCTGTATCTTGGAAAATAATTCAAATACACCCCCAAGGTGTGTTATTTTCAAAAATACAAATACGACGCTGAGCTGTATCTCGGAAAATAATACAAAAACCACCCCAAGCTGTGTTATTTTCAAAAATACAAATACCACCCTTAACCGTATCTCGAAAAATATTACAAATACACCCGCAACATGTGTTATTTACAAAAATACAAATACAACACTTAGCTGTATCTCTGAAAATAATACAAATACACCCCCAAGCTGTGTTATTTTCCAAAATACAAATACAAGCCTGAGCGGTATCTCAGAAAATAATACAAATACACCCCCAAGCTGTGTTATTTTCCAAAATACTAATACAACCCATAGCTGTATCTTGGAAAATAATACAAATACATCCCCAGGCTGTGTTATTTTCAAAAATACAAACACAACCCTGAGCTGTATCTCGGATAATAATAGAAATACACCCACAAGCTGTGTTATTTTCAAAAATAAAAATACAACCCTTACCTGTATCTCGGAAAATAATAAAAATACACCCCCAAGCTCTGTTATTTCCAAAATACAAATACAACCCACAGCTGTATCTCGGTAAATAATACAAATACACCACAAAGCTGTGTTATTTTCAAAAATACAAATACAGCTCTTAGCTGTATCTCAGAAAATAATACAAATACACCCCCAAGCACGTTTATTTTCAAAAATACAAATACAACCCTTAGCTGTATCTCGGAAAATAATACAAATACACCCCCAAGCTGTGTTATTTTGCAAAATACAAATACATCCCTGAGCTGTATCTCAGAAAATAATACAAATACACCCCCAATCTGTGTTATTTTCAAAAATACAAATACAACCCATAGCTGTATCTCGGAAAATAGTACAAATACACCCCCAAGCTGTGTTATTTTCCAAAGTACAAATACAACCCTGAGCTGTATCGCGGAAAATAATACAAATACACCTCCAAGCTGTGTTATTTTCAAAAATACAAATGCAAACCTTAGCTGTATCTCGGAAAATAATAAAAATACACCCCCAAGATGTGTTATTTTCAAAAATACAAATACAACCCTTAGCTTTATCTCGGAAAATAATAAAAATACACCCCCAATCTGCGTTATTTTCAAAAATACAAATACAACCCAAAGGTGTATCTTGGAAAATAATACAAATACACGCCAAAGCTGTGTTATTTTCAAAAATACAAATAAAACCCTTAGCTATATCTCAGAAAATAATACAAATACACCCACAAGCTCGTTTATTTTCAAAAATACAAACACAACCCTTAGCTGTATCCCGGAAAATAATACAAATACACCCCCAAGCTGTGTTATTTTGCAAAATAGAAATACAACCCTGACCTCTATCTCGGAAAATAATACAAATACACCGCCAACCTGTGTTATTTTCAAAAATACAAATACAACCCTGAGCTGTATCTCGAAAAATAATACAAATACACCACCGAGCTGTGTTATTTTCAAAAATACAAATACAACCCTTAGCTGTATCTCGGAAAATAATACAAATACACCACCAAGCTGTGTTATTTTCAAAAATACAAATATAACCCTGAGCTGTATGTCGGAATAGAATACAAATACACCCCCAAGCTGCGTTATTTTCAAAAATACAAATACAACCCTTAGCTGTATCTCGGAAAATAATACAAATACACCCCTAAGCTGTGTTATTTTCTAAAATACAAATACATCCCTTAGCTGTATCTCGGAAAATAATACAAATACACCCCCAAGTTGTGTTATTTTCAAAAATACAAATACAACCGTTAGCTGTATCTTGGAAAATAATACAAATACACACCCAAGTTCTGTTATTTTCAATAATACAAATACAACCCTTAGCTGTATCTCGGAAAATGATACAAATACACCCCCAAGCTGTGTTATTTTTAAAAATAGAAATAAAACCTATAGCTCTATCTCGGAAAATAATACAAATACACCCCCAAGCTGTGTTATTTTCAAAAATACAAATACAACCCTTAGCTGTATCTCGGAAAATAATACAAATACACCCCTAAGCTCTGTTATTTTCAATAATACAAGTAGAACAATTAGCTGTATCTCGGAAAATAATACAAATACACCCACAAGCTGTGTTATTTTCAAAAATAGAAATACAACCCTTAGCTGTATGTCAGAAAATAATAAAAATAAAAAATCAAAATGTGTTATTTTCAAAAATACAAATACAACACTTAGCTGTATCTCGGAAAATAATTCAAATACACCCCCAAGCTGTGTCATTTTCAAAAATACAAATGCAACCATGAGCTGTAACTCGGAAAATAATAAAAATAAAACTCCAAGCTGTGTTATTTTCAAAAATACAAATACCACCCTTAGCTGTATCTCGGAAAATAATTAAAAAAAAACCCCGAAGCTGTGTTTTTTTCAAAAATACTAATACAACCCTTAGCTGTATCTTGGAAAATAATTCAAATACACCCCCAAGCTGTGTCATTTTCAAAAATACAAATACAACCCACAGCTGTATTTTGGAAAATAATACAAATACACCACCGAGCTGTGTTATTTTCAAAAATACAAATACAACCCTTAGCTGTATCTCGGAAAATAATACAAATACACCCCAAGACTGTGTTATTTTCTAAAATACAAATACAACCCTGAGCTGTATATCGGAAAATAATACAAATACCAGGCCAAGTTGTGTTATTTTCAAAAATACAAATACAGCCCTTAGCTGTATATCGGAAAATAATACAAATACACCCCCAAGCTGTGTTATTTTCCAAAATACAAATAAAAACCTTATCTCTATTTGGGAAAATAATACAAATACACCCCCAAGCTGTGTTATTTTCAAGAATACAAATACATCCATTAGCTGTATCTCGGAAAATAATACAAATACACCCCAAAGCTGTGTTATTTTCAAAAATACAAATACAAAACTTAGCTGTATCTCGGAAAATAATACAAATAAACACCCAAGTTCTGTTATTTTCAATAATAGAAATACAACCCTTAGCTGTATCTCGGAAAATGATACAAATACACCCGAATGCTGTGTTATTTTTAAAAATAGAAATAAAACCCTTAGCTGTATCTCAGAAAATAATACAAATACACCCCCAACTGTGATATTTTCAAAAATACAAATAATAACCTTAGCTGTATCTCGGAAAATAATATAAATACACCCCCAAGCTGTTTTATTTTCAAAAATACAAATACAACCCTTTGTTGTATCTCAGAAAATAATACAAATACACCCCCAAGATGTGTTGTTTTCAAAAATACAAATACAACCCTTAGCTGTATCTCGGAAAATAATACAAATACTCCCCCAAGCTCTGTTAATTTCAAAAACACAAATACAACCCACAGCTCTATCTCGGAAAATAATACAAATACTCCCCCAAGCTGTGTTATTTACAAAAATACAAATACAACCCATAGCTGTATCTCGGAAAATAATACAAATACACCCAAGCTGTGTTATTTTCAAAAATACAAATACAACCCTTAGCTGTATCTCGGAAAATAATACAAATCCACCCCCAAGCTGTGTTATTTTCAAAAATACAAATACAACCCTGAGTTGTAACTCGGAAAATAATACAAATACAGCCCCATGCTGTGTTATTTTCAAAAATACATATACATACCTGAGCTGTATCTCGGGAAATAATACATAAACACCCCCAAGCTCTGTTATTTTCAATAATACATATACAACTCTTAGCTGTATCTCAGAAAATAATACAAATACACCCCCAAGCTCTATTGTTTTCAATAATACAAATACAACTCTTAGCTGTATCTCGGAAAATGATACAAATACACCCCCAAGCTGTGTTATTTTCAAAAATAGAAATAAAACCCAAAGCTGTATCTCGGAAAATAATACAAAAACACCCCCAAGCTGTGTTATTTTCAAAAATAAAAACACAACCCTTACCTTTATCTCGGTAAATAATAAAAATACACCCCCAAGCTCTGTTATTTTCAAAAATACAAATACAACCCACACCTGTATCTCGGAAAATATTACAAATACACCCCAAAGCTGTGTTATTTTCAAAAATACAAATACAGCTCTTAGCTGTATCTCAGAAAATAATACAAATACACCCACAAACACATTTATTTTCAAAAATACAAATACAAACCATAGCTGTATCTCAGAAAATAATATAAATACACCCCCAAGCTGTGTTAATTTCAAAAATACAAATACAACCCTTAGCTTTATCTCGGAAAATAATAAAAATACACCCCAAATCTGCGTTATTTTCAAAAATACAAATACAACCCACAGCTGTATCTTGGAAAATAATACAAATACACCCCAAAGCTGTGTTATTTTCAAAAATACAAATAAAGCCCTTAGCTATATCTCAGAAAATAATACAAATACACCCCCAAGCTCGTTTGTTTTCAAAAATGCAAATACAACCCTTAGCTGTATCCCGGAAAATAATAAAAATACACCCCCAAGCTGTGTTATTTTGCAAATTACAAATACAACACTGAGCTCTATCTCGGAAAATAATACAAATACACCCCAAAGCTCTGTTGTTTTCAATAATACAAATACAACCCTTATCTGTATCTCCGAAAATAATACAAATACACCCCCATGCTGTGTTATTTTCAAAAATACAAATATAACCCTGAGCTGCATCTCGGAAAATAATACAAATACACCCCCAAGCTGTGTTATTTTCAAAAATACAAATACAACCCATAGTAGTATCTCGGAAAATAATACAAATACACCCCAAAGCTGTGTTATTTTCAACAATACAAATACAACCGTTAGCTGTATCTCGGAAAATAATACAAATACACCCACCGGCTGTGTTATTTTCAAAAATACAAATACAACCCATAGCTGTATCTCGGAAAATAATACAAATACACCCCAAAGCTCTGTTATTTTCAATAATACAAATACAACCCTTAGCTGTATAACAGAAAATAATACAAATACACCACCAAGCTGTGTTATTTTCAAAAATACAAATACAACCCTTAGCTGTATCTCGGAAAATAATACCAATAAACCCCAAAGCTGTGTTATTTTCAAAAATACAAATACAACCCAGAGCAGAATCTCGGAAAATAATACAAATACACCCCAAAGCTGTGTTATTTTCAAAAATACAAATACAACCCTTAGCTGTATCTCGGAAAATAAAACAAATACACCCCCAAGCTGTGTTATTTTCAAAAATACACATAAATCCCATAGCTGTATCTTGGAAAATAATACAAACACAACCCCAATCTGTGTTATTTTCAAAAATACAAATACAACCCAGAGCTCTATCTCCGATAATAATAGAAATACACCACCAAGCTGTGTTATTTTCAAAAATACAAATATAACCAATAGCTGTATCTCGGAAAATATTACAAATACAAACGCAAGCTGTGTTATTTTCAAAAACACAAATATAACTCTTAGCTGTATCTCGGAAAATAATACAAATACATCCCCAAGCTGGGTTATTTTCCAAAATACAAATAAAACTCTGAGCTGTATCTCGAATAATAATAGAAATACACCCCCAAGCTGTGGTATTTTCAAAAATACAAATACAACCCATAGCTGTATCTCGGAAAATAATACAAATACACCACCAAGCTGTGTTATTTTCAAAAATACAATTTCAATCCTTGGCTTTTTCTCGGACAATAATACAAATACACCCCAAAGATGTGTTATTTTCAAAAATAGAAATACATCCCTGAGTTGTAACTTGGAAAATAATACAAATACACCCCCAAGCTGTGTTATTTTCAAAAATACAAATAAAACCAAAAGCTGTATCTCGGAAAATACTACAAATACACCCCCAGGCTGTGTTATTTTCAAAAATACAAATAAAATTTTTAGGTGTATCTCGGAAAATAATACAAATATACCACCAAGCTGTGTTATTTTCAAAAATACATATACAACCCTGAGCTGTAACTCGGAAAATAATACAAATACACTCCCAAGCTGTGTTATTTTCATAAATACAAATACAACCCTGAGCTTTATCTCGGAAAATAATACAAAAACACCATTAAGCTGTGTTATTTTCAAAAATACAAGTAAAACCCTTAGCTGTATCTCGGAAAATAATACAAATACACCCCAAAGCTCTGTTATTTTCAATAATACAAATACAAACCTTAGCTGTATCTCGGAAAATAATACAAATACACCCTGAAGCTGTGTTATTTTCAAAAGTACAAATACAACCCTTAGCTGTATCTCGGAAAATAATACAAATACACACCCAATCTGTGTTATTTTCAAAAATAGAAATACACACCTTAGCAGTATCTCGGAAAATAATACAAAAACACCCGCAATCTGGGTTATTTTCAAAAATACAAGTACAACCCTTAGCTGTATCTCGTAAAATAATACAAATACACCCCCAAGATGTGTTATTTTCAAAAATACAAATACAACCCTTAACTGTATCTTGGAAAATAATACGGATACCCCCACAAGCTCTGTTATTTTCAAAAATACAAATAAAAACCACAGCTGTGTCTCGAAAATAATACAAATACACCACCAAACTGTGTTATTTTCAAAAATACAAATACAGCCCTTAGCTGTATCTTGGAAAATAATACAAATACAACCCCAAACTCGTTTATTTTCAAAAATTCAAATACAACCTTTAGCTGTATTTCAGAAAATAATAAAAATACACCCCCAAGCTGTGTTCTTTTCCAAAATACATATACAACCCTGAGCTGTATCTCGAAAATAATACAAAAGCACCCCCAAGGTGTGTTATTTTCAAAAATACAAATACAACCATGAGCTGTATCTCGGAAAATAATACAAATACACCCCCAAGCTGTGTTATTTTCCAAAATACAAATGAAACTCTGAGCTGTATCTCGGATAATAATAGAAATACACCCCCAAGCTGTGGTATTTTCAAAAATACAAATACAACCCATAGCTGTATCTCGGAAAATAATAAAAATACACCCCCAAGCTGTGTTATTTTCAAAAATACAAATACAATCCTTAGCTCTATCTCGAAAAATAATACAAATACACCCCCAAGCTGTGTTATTTTCAAAAATACAAATATATCCCTGAGTTGTAACTTGGAAAATAATACAAATACACCCCCAAGCTGCTTTATTTTCAAAAATACAAATACAACTTTTGGTGTATCTCGGAAAATAATACAAATACACACACAAGCTGTGTTATTTTCCAAAATAGAAATAAAACTCTGAGCTGCATCTCGGATAATAATAGAAATACACCCTCAAGCTTTGTTATTTTCAAAAATACAAATACAACCCATAGCTGTATCTCGGAAAATAATACAAATACACCCCCAAGCTGTGTTATTTTCCAAAATACAAATAAAACCCTTAGCTGTATCTCGGAAAAAAATACAAACACACCCACAATCTGTGTTATTTTCAAAAATACAAATACAACCCTGAGCTGTAACACGGAAAATACTACAAAAACACACACAAGCTGTGTTATTTTCAAAAATACAAATACAACCCTTAGCTGTATCTCGGAAAATAATACAAATACACCCCCAAGATGTGTTATTTTCAAAAATACATATACAACCCTTAACTGTATCTTGGAAAATAATACGGATACACCCAAAAGCTCTGTTATTTTCAAAAATACAAATAAACCCCACAGCTGTATCTCGAAAATAATACAAATACACCACCAAGCTGTGTTATTCTCAAAAATACAAATAGAGCCCTTAGCTGTATTTGGAAAATAATACAAATACACCCCCAAATTCGTTTATTTTCCAAAATTCAAATACAACCTTTAGCTGTATTTCGGAAAATAATAAAAATACACCCCCAAGCTGTGTTATTTTCGAAAATACATATACAACCCTGAGCTGTATCTCGAAAATAATACAAAAACACCCCCAAGTTGTGTTATTTTCAAAAATACAAATACAACCATGAGCTGTATCTCGGAAAATCATACAAATACACGCCCAAGCTGTGTTATTTTCAAAAATACAAATACAACCATGAGCTGTATCTCGGAAAATAATACAAATACACCCCCATGCTGTGTTATTTTCAAAAATACAAATACAACCCATAGCAGAATCTCCAAAAATAATACAAATAGACGCCCAAGCTGTGTTATTTTCAAAAATACAAATACAACCCATAGCTGTATTTCGGAAAATAATAGAAAAACACCCCCAAGATGTGTTATTTTCAAAAATACAAATACAACCCTTAGCTGTATCTCGGAAAATAATACAAATACACCCCAAAGCTCTGTTATTTTCAATAATACAAATACAACCAATAGCTGTATCTCGGAAAATAATACAAATACAACACCAAGCTGTGTTATTTTCAAAAATACAAATATAACCCTTAGCTGTATCTCGGATAATAATAGAAATACACCCCCAAGCTGTGTTATTTTCAAAAATACAAATAAAACCCATAGCTGTATCTTGGAAAATAATACAAACACAACCCCAAGCTGTGTTATTTTCAAAAATACAAATACAACCCTGAGCTGTATCTCGGATAATAATAGAAATACACCCACAAGCTGTGTTATTTTCAAAAATACAAATACAACCCTTAGCTGTATCTCGGAAAATAATACAAATACACAACCAAGCTGTGTTATTTTCAAAAATACAAATACAACCCTTAGCTGTATATCGGAAAATAATACAAATACACCCACAAGCTGTGTTATTTTCAAAAATACAAGTACAATCCTTAGCTGTATCTCGGAAAATAATACAAATACACCCCCAAGCTGTGTTATTTTTAAAAATACAAATACAACCCTGAGCTCTATCTCAGATAATAAGAGAAATACACCCCCAAGGGGTGTTATTTTCAAAAATACAAATACAATCCTCAGCGGTATCTCGGAAAATAATACAAATACACCCAAAAGCTCTGTTATTTTCAATAATACAAACACAACCCTTAGGTGTGTCTCGGAAAATAATACAAATACACCCCCAAGCTGTGTTATTTTCAAAAATACAAATACAACCCAGAGCAGTATCTCGGAAAATAATACAAATACACCCCAAAGCTGTGTTATTTTCAAAAATACAAATACAACCCTTGACTGTATCTTGGAAAATAATACGGATACACCCACAAGCTCTGTTATTTTGAAAAATACAAATAAAACCCACAGCTGTATCTCTGAAAATAATACAAATACACCACAAAGCTGTGTTATTTTCAAAAATACAAATACAGCCTTAGCTGTATCTTGGAAAATAATACAAATACACCCCCAAACTCCTTTATTTTCAAAAATTCAAATACAACCGTTAGCTGTATCTCGGAAAATAATAAAAATACACACCCAAGCTGTGTTATTTTTCAAAATACAAATACAACCCTGAGCTGTATCTCGAAAATAATACAAATACACCCCCAAGGTGTGTTATTTTCAAAAATACAAATACAACCATGAGCTGTATCTAGGAAAATAATAAAAATACATCCCCAAGCTGTGTTATTTTCAAAAATACAAATACAACCCTTAGCTGTATCTCGGAAAATAATACAAATACACCCACAAGCTGTGTTATTTTCCAAAATACAAATACAACCCTGAGCTGTATCTCGGAAAATAATACAAATACACACCCAAGCTTTGTTATTTTCAAAAATATAAATAAAAACCACAGCTGTATCTTGGAAAATAATACAAATACACCCCCAAGCTGTGTTATTTTCAAAAATACAAATACAACCCTTAGCTGTATCTCGGAAAATAATACAAATACACCCCAAAGCTCTGTTATTTTCAATAATACAAATACAACCCTTATCTGTATCTCGGAAAATAATACAATACACCCCCATGCTGTGTTATTTTCAAAAATACAAATAAAACCCACAGCTGTATCTCTGAAAATAATACAAATACACCACAAAGCTGTGTTATTTTCAAAAATACAAATAGAGCCCTTTGCTCTATCTTGGAAAATAATACAAATACACCCCCAAACTCGTTTATTTTCAAAAATTCAAATACAACCCTTAGCTGTATCTCAGAAAATAATAAAAATACACAACCAAGCTGTGTTATTTTCCAAAATACATATACAACCCTTAGCTGTATCTCGAAAATAATACAAACACACCCCCAAGATGTGTTATTTTCAAAAATACAAATACAACCATGAGCTGTATCTCGGAAAATAATACAAATACACCCACAAGCTGTGTAATTTTCAAAATACAAATACAACCCATAGCAGAATCTCAGAAAGTAATAAAAATACACGCCCAAGCTGTGTTATTTTCAAAAATACAAATACAACCCATAGCTGTATCTCGGAAAATAATAGAAATACACCCCCAAGCTGTATTATTTTCAAAAATACAAATACAACCCTTAGCTGTATCTCGGAAAATAATACAAATACACCCCAAAGCTCTGTTGTTTTCAATAATACAAATACAACCCTTATCTGTATCTCGGAAAATAATACAAATACACCCCCATGCTGTGTTATTTTCAAAAATACAAATATAACCCTGAGCTGCATCTCGGAAAATAATACAAATACACCCCCAAGCTGTGTTATTTTCAAAAATACAAATACAACCCATAGTAGTATCTCGGAAAATAATACAAATACACCCCAAAGCTGTGTTATTTTCAACAATACAAATACAACCGTTAGCTGTATCTCGGAAAATAATACAAATACACCCACCGGCTGTGTTATTTTCAAAAATACAAATACAACCCATAGCTGTATCTCGGAAAATAATACAAATACACCCCAAAGCTCTGTTATTTTCAATAATACAAATACAACCCTTAGCTGTATAACAGAAAATAATACAAATACACCACCAAGCTGTGTTATTTTCAAAAATACAAATACAACCCTTAGCTGTATCTCGGAAAATAATACCAATAAACCCCAAAGCTGTGTTATTTTCAAAAATACAAATACAACCCAGAGCAGAATCTCGGAAATTAATACAAATACACCCCAAAGCTGTGTTATTTTCAAAAATACAAATACAACCCTTAGCTGTATCTCGGAAAATAAAACAAATACACCCCCAAGCTGTGTTATTTTCAAAAATACACATAAATCCCATAGCTGTATCTTGGAAAATAATACAAACACAACCCCAATCTGTGTTATTTTCAAAAATACAAATACAACCCAGAGCTCTATCTCCGATAATAATAGAAATACACCACCAAGCTGTGTTATTTTCAAAAATACAAATATAACCAATAGCTGTATCTCGGAAAATATTACAAATACAAACGCAAGCTGTGTTATTTTCAAAAACACAAATATAACTCTTAGCTGTATCTCGGAAAATAATACAAATACATCCCCAAGCTGGGTTATTTTCCAAAATACAAATAAAACTCTGAGCTGTATCTCGAATAATAATAGAAATACACCCCCAAGCTGTGGTATTTTCAAAAATACAAATACAACCCATAGCTGTATCTCGGAAAATAATACAAATACACCACCAAGCTGTGTTATTTTCAAAAATACAATTTCAATCCTTGGCTTTTTCTCGGACAATAATACAAATACACCCCAAAGATGTGTTATTTTCAAAAATAGAAATACATCCCTGAGTTGTAACTTGGAAAATAATACAAATACACCCCCAAGCTGTGTTATTTTCAAAAATACAAATAAAACCAAAAGCTGTATCTCGGAAAATACTACAAATACACCCCCAGGCTGTGTTATTTTCAAAAATACAAATAAAATTTTTAGGTGTATCTCGGAAAATAATACAAATATACCACCAAGCTGTGTTATTTTCAAAAATACATATACAACCCTGAGCTGTAACTCGGAAAATAATACAAATACACTCCCAAGCTGTGTTATTTTCATAAATACAAATACAACCCTGAGCTTTATCTCGGAAAATAATACAAAAACACCATTAAGCTGTGTTATTTTCAAAAATACAAGTAAAACCCTTAGCTGTATCTCGGAAAATAATACAAATACACCCCAAAGCTCTGTTATTTTCAATAATACAAATACAAACCTTAGCTGTATCTCGGAAAATAATACAAATACACCCCGAAGCTGTGTTATTTTCAAAAGTACAAATACAACCCTTAGCTGTATCTCGGAAAATAATACAAATACACACCCAATCTGTGTTATTTTCAAAAATAGAAATACACACCTTAGCAGTATCTCGGAAAATAATACAAAAACACCCGCAATCTGGGTTATTTTCAAAAATACAAGTACAACCCTTAGCTGTATCTCGTAAAATAATACAAATACACCCCCAAGATGTGTTATTTTCAAAAATACAAATACAACCCTTAACTGTATCTTGGAAAATAATACGGATACCCCCACAAGCTCTGTTATTTTCAAAAATACAAATAAAAACCACAGCTGTGTCTCGAAAATAATACAAATACACCACCAAACTGTGTTATTTTCAAAAATACAAATACAGCCCTTAGCTGTATCTTGGAAAATAATACAAATACAACCCCAAACTCGTTTATTTTCAAAAATTCAAATACAACCTTTAGCTGTATTTCAGAAAATAATAAAAATACACCCCCAAGCTGTGTTCTTTTCCAAAATACATATACAACCCTGAGCTGTATCTCGAAAATAATACAAAAGCACCCCCAAGGTGTGTTATTTTCAAAAATACAAATACAACCATGAGCTGTATCTCGGAAAATAATACAAATACACCCCCAAGCTGTGTTATTTTCCAAAATACAAATGAAACTCTGAGCTGTATCTCGGATAATAATAGAAATACACCCCCAAGCTGTGGTATTTTCAAAAATACAAATACAACCCATAGCTGTATCTCGGAAAATAATAAAAATACACCCCCAAGCTGTGTTATTTTCAAAAATACAAATACAATCCTTAGCTCTATCTCGAAAAATAATACAAATACACCCCCAAGCTGTGTTATTTTCAAAAATACAAATATATCCCTGAGTTGTAACTTGGAAAATAATACAAATACACCCCCAAGCTGCTTTATTTTCAAAAATACAAATACAACTTTTGGTGTATCTCGGAAAATAATACAAATACACACACAAGTTGTGTTATTTTCCAAAATAGAAATAAAACTCTGAGCTGCATCTCGGATAATAATAGAAATACACCCTCAAGCTTTGTTATTTTCAAAAATACAAATACAACCCATAGCTGTATCTCGGAAAATAATACAAATACACCCCCAAGCTGTGTTATTTTCCAAAATACAAATAAAACCCTTAGCTGTATCTCGGAAAAAAATACAAACACACCCACAATCTGTGTTATTTTCAAAAATACAAATACAACCCTGAGCTGTAACACGGAAAATACTACAAAAACACACACAAGCTGTGTTATTTTCAAAAATACAAATACAACCCTTAGCTGTATCTCGGAAAATAATACAAATACACCCCCAAGATGTGTTATTTTCAAAAATACATATACAACCCTTAACTGTATCTTGGAAAATAATACGGATACACCCAAAAGCTCTGTTATTTTCAAAAATACAAATAAACCCCACAGCTGTATCTCGAAAATAATACAAATACACCACCAAGCTGTGTTATTCTCAAAAATACAAATAGAGCCCTTAGCTGTATTTGGAAAATAATACAAATACACCCCCAAATTCGTTTATTTTCCAAAATTCAAATACAACCTTTAGCTGTATTTCGGAAAATAATAAAAATACACCCCCAAGCTGTGTTATTTTCGAAAATACATATACAACCCTGAGCTGTATCTCGAAAATAATACAAAAACACCCCCAAGTTGTGTTATTTTCAAAAATACAAATACAACCATGAGCTGTATCTCGGAAAATCATACAAATACACGCCCAAGCTGTGTTATTTTCAAAAATACAAATACAACCATGAGCTGTATCTCGGAAAATAATACAAATACACCCCCATGCTGTGTTATTTTCAAAAATACAAATACAACCCATAGCAGAATCTCCAAAAATAATACAAATAGACGCCCAAGCTGTGTTATTTTCAAAAATACAAATACAACCCATAGCTGTATTTCGGAAAATAATAGAAAAACACCCCCAAGATGTGTTATTTTCAAAAATACAAATACAACCCTTAGCTGTATCTCGGAAAATAATACAAATACACCCCAAAGCTCTGTTATTTTCAATAATACAAATACAACCAATAGCTGTATCTCGGAAAATAATACAAATACAACACCAAGCTGTGTTATTTTCAAAAATACAAATATAACCCTTAGCTGTATCTCGGATAATAATAGAAATACACCCCCAAGCTGTGTTATTTTCAAAAATACAAATAAAACCCATAGCTGTATCTTGGAAAATAATACAAACACAACCCCAAGCTGTGTTATTTTCAAAAATACAAATACAACCCTGAGCTGTATCTCGGATAATAATAGAAATACACCCACAAGCTGTGTTATTTTCAAAAATACAAATACAACCCTTAGCTGTATCTCGGAAAATAATACAAATACACAACCAAGCTGTGTTATTTTCAAAAATACAAATACAACCCTTAGCTGTATATCGGAAAATAATACAAATACACCCACAAGCTGTGTTATTTTCAAAAATACAAGTACAATCCTTAGCTGTATCTCGGAAAATAATACAAATACACCCCCAAGCTGTGTTATTTTTAAAAATACAAATACAACCCTGAGCTCTATCTCAGATAATAAGAGAAATACACCCCCAAGGGGTGTTATTTTCAAAAATACAAATACAATCCTCAGCGGTATCTCGGAAAATAATACAAATACACCCAAAAGCTCTGTTATTTTCAATAATACAAACACAACCCTTAGGTGTGTCTCGGAAAATAATACAAATACACCCCCAAGCTGTGTTATTTTCAAAAATACAAATACAACCCAGAGCAGTATCTCGGAAAATAATACAAATACACCCCAAAGCTGTGTTATTTTCAAAAATACAAATACAACCCTTGACTGTATCTTGGAAAATAATACGGATACACCCACAAGCTCTGTTATTTTGAAAAATACAAATAAAACCCACAGCTGTATCTCTGAAAATAATACAAATACACCACAAAGCTGTGTTATTTTCAAAAATACAAATACAGCCTTAGCTGTATCTTGGAAAATAATACAAATACACCCCCAAACTCCTTTATTTTCAAAAATTCAAATACAACCGTTAGCTGTATCTCGGAAAATAATAAAAATACACACCCAAGCTGTGTTATTTTTCAAAATACAAATACAACCCTGAGCTGTATCTCGAAAATAATACAAATACACCCCCAAGGTGTGTTATTTTCAAAAATACAAATACAACCATGAGCTGTATCTAGGAAAATAATAAAAATACATCCCCAAGCTGTGTTATTTTCAAAAATACAAATACAACCCTTAGCTGTATCTCGGAAAATAATACAAATACACCCACAAGCTGTGTTATTTTCCAAAATACAAATACAACCCTGAGCTGTATCTCGGAAAATAATACAAATACACACCCAAGCTTTGTTATTTTCAAAAATATAAATAAAAACCACAGCTGTATCTTGGAAAATAATACAAATACACCCCCAAGCTGTGTTATTTTCAAAAATACAAATACAACCCTTAGCTGTATCTCGGAAAATAATACAAATACACCCCAAAGCTCTGTTATTTTCAATAATACAAATACAACCCTTATCTGTATCTCGGAAAATAATACAATACACCCCCATGCTGTGTTATTTTCAAAAATACAAATAAAACCCACAGCTGTATCTCTGAAAATAATACAAATACACCACAAAGCTGTGTTATTTTCAAAAATACAAATAGAGCCCTTTGCTCTATCTTGGAAAATAATACAAATACACCCCCAAACTCGTTTATTTTCAAAAATTCAAATACAACCCTTAGCTGTATCTCAGAAAATAATAAAAATACACAACCAAGCTGTGTTATTTTCCAAAATACATATACAACCCTTAGCTGTATCTCGAAAATAATACAAACACACCCCCAAGATGTGTTATTTTCAAAAATACAAATACAACCATGAGCTGTATCTCGGAAAATAATACAAATACACCCACAAGCTGTGTAATTTTCAAAATACAAATACAACCCATAGCAGAATCTCAGAAAGTAATAAAAATACACGCCCAAGCTGTGTTATTTTCAAAAATACAAATACAACCCATAGCTGTATCTCGGAAAATAATAGAAATACACCCCCAAGCTGTATTATTTTCAAAAATACAAATACAACCCTTAGCTGTATCTCGGAAAATAATACAAATACACCCCAAAGCTCTGTTGTTTTCAATAATACAAATACAACCCTTATCTGTATCTCGGAAAATAATACAAATACACCCCCATGCTGTGTTATTTTCAAAAATACAAATATAACCCTGAGCTGCATCTCGGAAAATAATACAAATACACCCCCAAGCTGTGTTATTTTCAAAAATACAAATACAACCCATAGTAGTATCTCGGAAAATAATACAAATACACCCCAAAGCTGTGTTATTTTCAACAATACAAATACAACCGTTAGCTGTATCTCGGAAAATAATACAAATACACCCACCGGCTGTGTTATTTTCAAAAATACAAATACAACCCATAGCTGTATCTCGGAAAATAATACAAATACACCCCAAAGCTCTGTTATTTTCAATAATACAAATACAACCCTTAGCTGTATAACAGAAAATAATACAAATACACCACCAAGCTGTGTTATTTTCAAAAATACAAATACAACCCTTAGCTGTATCTCGGAAAATAATACCAATAAACCCCAAAGCTGTGTTATTTTCAAAAATACAAATACAACCCAGAGCAGAATCTCGGAAAATAATACAAATACACCCCAAAGCTGTGTTATTTTCAAAAATACAAATACAACCCTTAGCTGTATCTCGGAAAATAAAACAAATACACCCCCAAGCTGTGTTATTTTCAAAAATACACATAAATCCCATAGCTGTATCTTGGAAAATAATACAAACACAACCCCAATCTGTGTTATTTTCAAAAATACAAATACAACCCAGAGCTCTATCTCCGATAATAATAGAAATACACCACCAAGCTGTGTTATTTTCAAAAATACAAATATAACCAATAGCTGTATCTCGGAAAATATTACAAATACAAACGCAAGCTGTGTTATTTTCAAAAACACAAATATAACTCTTAGCTGTATCTCGGAAAATAATACAAATACATCCCCAAGCTGGGTTATTTTCCAAAATACAAATAAAACTCTGAGCTGTATCTCGAATAATAATAGAAATACACCCCCAAGCTGTGGTATTTTCAAAAATACAAATACAACCCATAGCTGTATCTCGGAAAATAATACAAATACACCACCAAGCTGTGTTATTTTCAAAAATACAATTTCAATCCTTGGCTTTTTCTCGGACAATAATACAAATACACCCCAAAGATGTGTTATTTTCAAAAATAGAAATACATCCCTGAGTTGTAACTTGGAAAATAATACAAATACACCCCCAAGCTGTGTTATTTTCAAAAATACAAATAAAACCAAAAGCTGTATCTCGGAAAATACTACAAATACACCCCCAGGCTGTGTTATTTTCAAAAATACAAATAAAATTTTTAGGTGTATCTCGGAAAATAATACAAATATACCCCCAAGCTGTGTTATTTTCAAAAATACATATACAACCCTGAGCTGTAACTCGGAAAATAATACAAATACACTCCCAAGCTGTGTTATTTTCATAAATACAAATACAACCCTGAGCTTTATCTCGGAAAATAATACAAAAACACCCTTAAGCTGTGTTATTTTCAAAAATACAAGTAAAACCCTTAGCTGTATCTCGGAAAATAATACAAATACACCCCAAAGCTCTGTTATTTTCAATAATACAAATACAAACCTTAGCTGTATCTCAGAAAATAATACAAATACACCCCGAAGCTGTGTTATTTTCAAAAGTACAAATACAACCCTGGGCTGTATCTCGGAAAATAATACAAATACACACCCAAGCTGTCTTATTTTCAAAAATACATATACAACTAATAGCAGTATATCGGAAAATAATACAAATACATCCCCAAGCTCTGTTATTTTCAAAAATACAAAAACAACCCTGAGCTGTATCTCGGAAAATAATACAAATACACCCCCAAGCTGTGTTATTTTCAAAAATACAAATACAACGCTTAGCTGTATCTCGGAAAATAATACAAATACACCCCCAAGCTGTGTTATTTTCCAAAATACTAATAAAACTCTGAGCTGTATCTCGGAAAATAATACAAATACACCCCAAAGCTCTGTTATTTTCAGTAATACAAATACAACCCTTAGCTGTATCACGGAAAATAATACAAATACACCCCAAAGCTGTGTTATTTTCAAAAATACCTATACAACCCTGAGCTGTATTGCGGAAAATAATACAAATACACCAGCAAGCTGTGTTATTTTCAAAAATACAAATAAAACCCTTAGCTGTATCTTGGAAAATAATACAAACACAACCCAAAGCTGGGTTATTTTCAAAAACACAAATACAACCCTGAGATGTATCTCGGATAATAATAGAAATACACCCCCAAGCTGTGTTATTTTCAAAAATGCAAATACAACACTTAGCTGTATCTCGGAAAATAATACAAATACACCCCCAAGATGTTTTATTTTCGAAAATACAAATACAACCCTGAGCTGTATCTCCTAAAATAATACAAATACACCCACAATCTGTGTTATTTTCAAAAACAGAAATACACACCATAGCTGTATCTCGGAAAATAATAAAAAAACACCCCCAAGCTGTGTTATTTTCAAAAATACAAATACAACCCTTAACTGTATCTTGGAAAATAATACGGATACACCCACAAGCTCTGTTAATTTCAAAAATACAATAAAAACACACAGCAGTATCTCAGAAAATAATACAAATACACCACCAAGCTGTGTTATTTTCAAAAATACAAATACAGCCCTTAGCTGTATCTCGGAAAATAATACAAATACACCCCCAAGCTGTGTTATTTTCCAAAATACAAATACAACCCTTAGCTGTATATCGGAAAATAATACAAATACACCCCCAAGCTGTGTTATTTTCCAAAATACAAATACATCCCTGAGCTGTATCTCCTAAAATAATACAAATAAACCCCAAAGCTGTGTTATTTTCAGAAATACAAATAAAACCCATACCTGTATCTTGGAAAATAATACAAATACACCCCCAAGTTGTGTTATTTTCCAAAATACAAATACAACCCGGAGCTGTATCTCAGATAATAATAGAAATACACACCCAAGCTGTGTTATTTTCAAAATACAAATACAACCCATTGCTGTATTTCGGAAAACAATACAAATACACCCATAAGCTGTGTTATTTTCGAAAATACAAATACAACCCATAGCTGTATCTCGGAAAATAATAGAAATACACCCCCAAGCTGTGTTATTTTCAAAAATACAAATACAACCCTTAGCTGTATCTCGGAAAATAATACAAATACACCCCAAAGCTCTGTTATTTTCTATAATACAAATACAACCCTGAGCTGTATCTTGGAAAATAATACAAATACACCCCCAAGCTGTGTTATTTTCAAAAATACAAATACAAACCGGAGCTGTATCTCGGAAAGTAATACAAATACAGCCCCTAGCTGTGTTATTTTCAAAAATACAAATACAACCCATAGCAGTATCTCAGAAAATAATACAAATACACCCCAAAGCTGTGTTATTTTCAAAAATACAAATACAACCGTTAGCTGTATCTCGGAAAGTAATACAAATACAGCCCAAGCTGTGTTATTTTCAAAAATACAAATACAATCCTTAGCTGTTTCTCGGAAAATAATACAAATTCACCCTCAAGCTGTGTTATTTTCAAAAATACAAATACAACACTTAGCTGTATCTCGGAAAATAATACAAATACAACCCAAAGCTCTGTTATTTTCAATAATACAAATAAAAACCTTAGCTGTATCTCGGAAAATAATACAAATACAAACCCAATCTGTGTTATTTTCAAAAATAGAAATACACACCTTAGCTGTATCTCGGAAAATAATACAAAAACACCCCCAAGCTGTGTTATTTTCAAAAATACAAATACAACCCTTAGCTGTATCTCGTAAAATAATACAAATACACCCCCAAGATGTGTTATTTTCAAAAATACAAATACAACCCTTGACTGTATCTTGGAAAATAATACGGATACACCCACAAGCTCTGTTATTTTGAAAAATACAAATAAAACCCATAGCTGTATATCTGAAAATAATACAATTACACCACAAAGCTGTGTTATTTTCAAAGATACAAATACAGCCTTACCTGTATCTTGGAAAATAATACAAATACACCCCCAAACTCCTTTATTTTCAAAAATTCAAATACAACCGTTAGCTGTATCTCGGAAAATAATAAAAATACACACCCAAGCTGTGTTATTTTTCAAAATACAAATACAACCCTGAGCTGTATCTCGAAAATAATACAAAAACACCCCCAAGGTGTGTTATTTTCAAAAATACAAATACAACCATGAGCTGTATCTAGGAAAATAATAAAAATACACCCCCAAGCTGTGTTATTTTCAAAAATAAAAATACAACCCATAGAAAAATCTCAGAAAATAATACAAAAACACCCCCAAGCTGTGTTATTTTCAAAAATACAAATACAACCCTTAACTGTATCTTGGAAAATAATACGGATACACCCTCAAGCTCTGTTATTTTCAAAAATACAAATAAAACCCACAGCTGTATCTCGAAAATAATACAAATACACGCCCAAGCTGTGTTATTTTCAAAAATACAAATACAACACATAGCTGTATCTCGGAAAACAATAGAAACACACCCCCAAGATGTGCTATTTTCAAAAATACAAATACAACGCTTAGCTGTATCTCGGAAAATAATACAAATACACCCCCAAGCTGTGTTATTTTCCAAAATACTAATAAAACTCTGAGCTGTATCTCGGAAAATAATACAAATACACCCCAAAGCTCTGTTATTTTCAGTAATACAAATACAACCCTTAGCTGTATCACGGAAAATAATACAAATACACCCCAAAGCTGTGTTATTTTCAAAAATACCTATACAACCCTGAGCTGTATTGCGGAAAATAATACAAATACACCAGCAAGCTGTGTTATTTTCAAAAATACAAATAAAACCCTTAGCTGTATCTTGGAAAATAATACAAACACAACCCAAAGCTGGGTTATTTTCAAAAACACAAATACAACCCTGAGATGTATCTCGGATAATAATAGAAATACACCCCCAAGCTGTGTTATTTTCAAAAATGCAAATACAACACTTAGCTGTATCTCGGAAAATAATACAAATACACCCCCAAGATGTTTTATTTTCGAAAATACAAATACAACCCTGAGCTGTATCTCCTAAAATAATACAAATACACCCACAATCTGTGTTATTTTCAAAAACAGAAATACACACCATAGCTGTATCTCGGAAAATAATAAAAAAACACCCCCAAGCTGTGTTATTTTCAAAAATACAAATACAACCCTTAACTGTATCTTGGAAAATAATACGGATACACCCACAAGCTCTGTTAATTTCAAAAATACAATAAAAACACACAGCAGTATCTCAGAAAATAATACAAATACACCACCAAGCTGTGTTATTTTCAAAAATACAAATACAGCCCTTAGCTGTATCTCGGAAAATAATACAAATACACCCCCAAGCTGTGTTATTTTCCAAAATACAAATACAACCCTTAGCTGTATATCGGAAAATAATACAAATACACCCCCAAGCTGTGTTATTTTCCAAAATACAAATACATCCCTGAGCTGTATCTCCTAAAATAATACAAATAAACCCCAAAGCTGTGTTATTTTCAGAAATACAAATAAAACCCATACCTGTATCTTGGAAAATAATACAAATACACCCCCAAGTTGTGTTATTTTCCAAAATACAAATACAACCCGGAGCTGTATCTCAGATAATAATAGAAATACACACCCAAGCTGTGTTATTTTCAAAATACAAATACAACCCATTGCTGTATTTCGGAAAACAATACAAATACACCCATAAGCTGTGTTATTTTCGAAAATACAAATACAACCCATAGCTGTATCTCGGAAAATAATAGAAATACACCCCCAAGCTGTGTTATTTTCAAAAATACAAATACAACCCTTAGCTGTATCTCGGAAAATAATACAAATACACCCCAAAGCTCTGTTATTTTCTATAATACAAATACAACCCTGAGCTGTATCTTGGAAAATAATACAAATACACCCCCAAGCTGTGTTATTTTCAAAAATACAAATACAAACCGGAGCTGTATCTCGGAAAGTAATACAAATACAGCCCCTAGCTGTGTTATTTTCAAAAATACAAATACAACCCATAGCAGTATCTCAGAAAATAATACAAATACACCCCAAAGCTGTGTTATTTTCAAAAATACAAATACAACCGTTAGCTGTATCTCGGAAAGTAATACAAATACAGCCCAAGCTGTGTTATTTTCAAAAATACAAATACAATCCTTAGCTGTTTCTCGGAAAATAATACAAATTCACCCTCAAGCTGTGTTATTTTCAAAAATACAAATACAACACTTAGCTGTATCTCGGAAAATAATACAAATACAACCCAAAGCTCTGTTATTTTCAATAATACAAATAAAAACCTTAGCTGTATCTCGGAAAATAATACAAATACAAACCCAATCTGTGTTATTTTCAAAAATAGAAATACACACCTTAGCTGTATCTCGGAAAATAATACAAAAACACCCCCAAGCTGTGTTATTTTCAAAAATACAAATACAACCCTTAGCTGTATCTCGTAAAATAATACAAATACACCCCCAAGATGTGTTATTTTCAAAAATACAAATACAACCCTTGACTGTATCTTGGAAAATAATACGGATACACCCACAAGCTCTGTTATTTTGAAAAATACAAATAAAACCCATAGCTGTATATCTGAAAATAATACAATTACACCACAAAGCTGTGTTATTTTCAAAGATACAAATACAGCCTTACCTGTATCTTGGAAAATAATACAAATACACCCCCAAACTCCTTTATTTTCAAAAATTCAAATACAACCGTTAGCTGTATCTCGGAAAATAATAAAAATACACACCCAAGCTGTGTTATTTTTCAAAATACAAATACAACCCTGAGCTGTATCTCGAAAATAATACAAATACACCCCCAAGGTGTGTTATTTTCAAAAATACAAATACAACCATGAGCTGTATCTAGGAAAATAATAAAAATACACCCCCAAGCTGTGTTATTTTCAAAAATAAAAATACAACCCATAGAAAAATCTCAGAAAATAATACAAAAACACCCCCAAGCTGTGTTATTTTCAAAAATACAAATACAACCCTTAACTGTATCTTGGAAAATAATACGGATACACCCTCAAGCTCTGTTATTTTCAAAAATACAAATAAAACCCACAGCTGTATCTCGAAAATAATACAAATACACGCCCAAGCTGTGTTATTTTCAAAAATACAAATACAACACATAGCTGTATCTCGGAAAACAATAGAAACACACCCCCAAGATGTGCTATTTTCAAAAATACAAATACAACCCTTAGCTTTATCTCGGAAAATAATACAAATACACCCCAAAGCTCTGTTATTTTCAATAATACAAATACAACCTTTAGGTGTATCTCGGAAACTAATACAAATACACTCCCAAGTTGTGTTATTTTCAAAAATACAAATACAACTCTTAGCTGTATCTCGGAAAATAATACAAATACACCCCCAAGCTGTGTTATTTTCCAAAATACAAATGAAACTCTGAGCTGTATCTTGGATAATAATAGAAATACACCCCCAAGCTGTGGTATTTTCAAAAATACAAATACAACCCATAGCTGTATCTCAGAAAATAATACAAATACACCCCAAAGCGGTGTTATTTTCAAAAATACAAATAAAACCCATAGCTGTATCTTGGAAAATAATACAAACACAACCCCAAGCTGGGTTATTTTCAAAAATACAAATAAAACCCTGAGCTATATCTCGGATAGTAATAGAAATACACCCCGAAGCTGTGTTATTTTCAAAAATACAAATACAACCAATAGATGTATCTCGGAAAATAATACAAATACACCCCCAATCTGTGTTATTTTCAAAAATACAAATGCAATCCTTAGCTGTACCTCGGAAAATAATACAAATACAACCCCACGCTGTGTTATTTTCAAAAATACAAATACAACTCTTAGCTGTATCTCGGAAAATAATACAAATAGAACCCCAAGCTGTGTTATTTTCCAAAATACAAATAAAACTCTGAGCTGTATCTCGAATAATAATAGAAATACACCCCCAAGCTGTGGTATTTTCAAAAATACAAATACAACCCATAGCTGTATCTCGGAAAATAATACAAATACACCAAAAATCTGTGTTATTTTCAAAACTACAAATACAACACTTAGCTGTATATCGGAAAATAATACACATACACCCCCAAGCTGTGTTATTTTCAAAAATACATATACAACCCTGAGCTGTATCTCAGAAAATAATACAAATACACCCTAAGCCCTGTTATTTTCAAAAATAAAAATAAAACTCATAGCTGTATCTTGGAAAATAATACAAATACACCCCCAAGGTGTGTTATTTTCAAAAACACAAATACAACCCTGAGTTGTATCTCGGATAATAATAGAAATACACACCCAAGCTGTGTTATTTTCAAAATCCAAATACAACCCATAGCTGTATCTCGGAAAATAATACAAATATACCCCCAAGCTGTGTTATTTTCAAAAATACAAATACAATCCTTAGCTATATCTCGGAAAATAATACAAATACACCCCCAAGCTGTGTTATTTGAAAAATGCAAATACATCCCTGAGTTGTAACTTGGAAAATAATACAATTACACCCCCAATCTGTGTTATTTTAAAAAATACAAATACAACTCTTAGGTGTATCTCGGAAAACAGTACAAATACACCCACAAGCTGTGTTATTTTCCAAAATACAAATAAAATTCTGAGCTGCATCTCGGATAATAACAGAAATACACCCCCAAGCTGTGTTATTTAAAAAAAAAAATACAACCCATAGCTGTATCTCGGAAAATAATACAAATACACCCCCAAGCTGGGTTATTTTCAAAAATACAAATACAATCCTTAGCTGTATCTCGGAAAATAATACAAACACACCCACAATCTGTGTTATTTTCAAAAATACAAATACAACCCTTAACAGTATCTTGGAAAATAATACGGATACACCCACACGCTCTGTTATTTTCAAAAATACAAATAAATCCCACAGATGTATCTCGGGAAATAATACAAATACACCACCAAGCTGTGTTATTTTCAAAAATACAAATACAGCCCTTAGCTGTATCTTGGAAAATAATACAAATTCACCCCCAAACTCTTTTATATTCAAAAATTCAAATACAACCCTTAGCTGTATCTAGGAAAATAATAAAAATACACTACCAAGCTGTGTTATTTTCCAAAATACATATACAACCCTTAGCTCTATCTCGAAAATTATACAAATACACCCCCAAGATGTGTTATTTTCAAAAATACAAATACAACCATGAGCTGTATCTCGGAAAATAATACAAATACACCAACAAGCTGTGTAATTTTCAAAATACAAATACAACCCATAGCAGAATCTCGGAAACTAATAAAAATACGCGCCCAAGCTGTGTTATTTTCAAAAATACAAATACAACCCTGAGCTGTATCTCGGAAAATAATACAAATACACCCCAACGATGTGTTATTTACAAAAATACAAATACAACCCTGAGCTCTATCTCGGAAAACAATACAAATACACCCCAAACCTGTGTTATTTTCAAAAATACAAATACCACCCATAGCAGTATCTCCGAAAATAATACAAATACACCCCAAAGCTGTGTTATTTTCAAAAATACAAATACAACCCTTAGCTGTATCTCGGAAAATAGTACAAATACACCCCCACGCTGTGTTATTTTCAAAAATACAAATACAACTCTTAGCTGTATCTCGGAAAATAATACAAATAGAACCCCAAGCTGTGTTATTTTCCAAAATACAAATAAAACTCTGAGCTGTATCTCGAATAATAATAGAAATACACCAAAAAGCTGTGTTATTTTCAAAAATACAAATACAACACTTAGCTGTATATCGGAAAATAATACACATACACCCCCAAGCTGTGTTATTTTCCAAAATACATATACAACCCTGAGCTGTATCTCGGAAAATAATACAAATACACCCTAAGCCCTGTTATTTTCAAAAATAAAAATAAAGCCATAGCTGTATCTTGGAAAATAATACAAATACACCCCCAAGGTGTGTTATTTTCTAAAATACAAATACAATCCTTAGCTGTATCTCGGAAAATAATACAAATACACCCCCAAGCTGTGATATTTGCAAAAATGCAAATACATCCCTGAGTTGTAACTTGGAAAGTAATACAAATACACCCACAATCTGTGTTATTTTCAAAAATACAAATACAACTCTTAGGTGTATCTCGGAAAATAGTACAAATACACCCACAAGCTGTGTTATTTTCCAAAATACAAATAAAACTCTGAGCTGCATCTCGGATAATAACAGAAATACACCCCCAAGCTGTGTTATTTTCAAAAAAAAAAAAATACAACCCATAGCTGTATCTCGGAAACTAATACAAATACACCCTCAAGCTGTGTTATTTTCCAAAATACCCATACAACCCTTAGCTCTATCTCGGAAAATAATAAAAACACACCCACAATCTGTGTTATTTTCAAAAATACAAATACAACCCTGAGCTGTAACTCGGAAAATAATACAAAAACACCCACAAGCTGTGTTATTTTCAAAAATACAAATACAAACCTTAGCTGTATCTCGGAAAATAATACAAATACACCCTCAAGCTGTGTTATTTTCCAAAATACAAATACAACCCTGAGCTGTTTCTCGGAAAAAAATACAAATACACCCCCAAGCTTTGTTATTTTCAAAAATACAAATAAAATCCACAGCTGTATCTTGGAAAATAATACAAATACACCCCCAAGCTGTGTTATTTTCAAAAATACAAATACAACCCTGAGCTGTATCCCGGATAATAATAGAAATACACACCCAAGCTGTGTTATTTTCAAAATACAAATACAACCCATAGCTGTATCTCAGAAAATAATACAAATACACCCCCAAGCTGGGTTATTTTCAAAAATACAAATACAATCCTTAGCTGTATCTCGGAAAATAATACAAACACACACAAAATCTGTGTTATTTTCAAAAATACATATACAACCCTGAGCTGTATCTCGGAAAACAATACAAATACACCCCCAAGCTCTGTTATTTTCAATAATACAAATACAACCCTTAGCTGTATCTCGGAAAATAATACAAATACACCCCCAATCTGTGTTATTTTCAAAAATAGAAATGCACCCCTTAGCTTTATCTCGGAAAATAATACAAAAACACACCCAAGCTGTGTTATTTTCAAAAATACAAATACAACCCTTAGCTGTATCTCGAAAAATAATACAAATACACCCCCAAGATGTGTTATTTTCAAAAATACAAATACAACCCTTAACAGTATCTTGGAAAATAATACGGATACACCCACACGCTCTGTTATTTTCAAAAATACAAATAATTCCCACAGCTGTATCTCGGAAAATAATACAAATACACCACCAAGCTGTGTTATTTTCAAAAATACAAATACAGCCCTTAGCTGTATCTTGGAAAATAATACAAATTCACCCCCAAACTCGTTTATATTCAAAAATTCAAATACAACCCTTAGCTGTATCTCGGAAAATAATAAAAATACACTACCAAGCTGTGTTATTTTCCAAAATACATATACAACCATTAGCTGTATCTCGAAAATTATACAAATACACCCCCAAGCTGTGTTATTTTCCAAAATACAAATACAACCCTGAGCTGTATCTCGAAAATAATACAAATACACCCCCAAGGTGTTTTATTGTCAAAAATACAAATACAGCCATGAGCTGTATCTCGGAAAATAATACAAATACACCCCCAAGCTGTGTTATTTTCAAAAATACAAATACAACCCACAGGTGTATCTCGGAAAATAATAGAAATACACCCCCAAGCTGTGTTATTTTCATAAATACAAATACAACCCTTAGCTGTATCTTGGAAAATAATACAAATACCCACCAAAGCTCTGTTATTTTCAATAATACAAATACAACCCTTATATGTATCTCGGAAAATAATACAAATACACCCCCATGCTGTGTTATTTTCAAAAATACAAATACAACCCTGAGCTGTATCTCGGAAAATAATACAAATACACCCCCAAGCTGTGTTATTTTCAAAAATACAAATACAACCCATAGTATTATCTCGGAAAATAATACAAATACACCCCAAAACTGTGTTATTTTCAAAAATACAAATACAACCGTTAGCTGTATCTCGGAAAATAATACAAATACACCCACAAGCTGTGTTATTTTCAAAAATACAAATACAACCGATAGCTATATCTCGGAAAATAATACAAATACACCCCAAAGCTCTGTTATTTTCAATAATACAAATAGAACCCTTAGCTGTATCTCGGAAAATAATACAAATACACCACCAAGCTGTGTTATTTTCAAAAATACAAATACAACCCTGAGCTGTATCTCGGAAAATAATACAAATACACCCCAAAGCTGTGTTATTTTCAAAAATACAAATACAACCAAGAGCAGTATCTCGGAAAATAATACAAATACACCCCAAAGCTGTGTTATTTTCAAAAATACAAATACAACCCAGAGCTCTATCTCGGATAATAATAGAAATACACCCCCAAGCTGTGTTATTTTCAAAAATACAAATACAACCAATAGCTGTATCTCGGAAAATAATACAAATACACACGCAAGCTGTGTTATTTCCAAAAACACAAATACAACTCTTAGCTGTATCTCGGAAAATAATACAAATACACCCCCAAGCTGGGTTATTTTCCAAAATACAAATAAAACTCTGAGCTGTATCTCGAATAATAATAGAAATACACCCCCAAGCTGTGGTATTTTCAAAAATACAAATACAACCCATAGCTGTATCTCGGATAATAATACAAATACACCCCCAAGCTGTGTTATTTTCAAAAATATAATTACAATCCTTGGCTGTATCTTGGACAATAATACAAATACACCCCCAAGCTGTGTTATTTTCAAAAATACAAATACATCCCTGAATTGTAACTTGGAAAATAATACAAATACACCCCCAAGCTGTGTTATTTTCAAAAATACAAATAAAACCAAAAGCTGTATCTCGGAAAATAATACAAATACACCCCCAAGCTGTGTTATTTTCAAAAATACAAATACAATTTTTAGGTGTATCTCAGAAAATAATACAAATATACCCCCAAACTGTGTTATTTTCAAAAATACATATACAACCCTGAGCTGTAACTCGGAAAATAATACAAATACACTCCCAAGCTGTGTTATTTTCAAAAATACAAATACAACCCTGAGCTGTATCTCGGAAAATAATACAAAAACACCCTTAAGCTGTGTTATTTTCAAAAATACAAGTACAACCCTTAGCTGTATCTCGGAAAATAATACAAATACACCCCAAAGCTCTGTTATTTTAAATAATACAAATATAAACCTTAGCTGTATCTCGGAAAATAATACAAATACACCCCGAAGCTGTGTTATTTTCAAAAGTACAAATAGAACCCTGAGCTCTATCTCGGAAAATAATACAAATACACACCCAAGCTGTCTTATTTTCAAAAATACAAATACAACTCATAGCAGTATATCGGAAAATAATACAAATACACCCCCAAGCTCTATTATTTTCAAAAATACAAATACAACCCTGAGCTGTATCTCGGAAAATAATACAAATACACCCCCAATCTGTGTTATTTTCAAATATACAAATACAACGCTTAGCTGTATCTCGGAAAATAATACAAATACACCCCCAAGCTGTGTTATTTTCCAAAATACTAATAAAACTCTGAGCTGTATCTCGGAAAATAATACAAATACACCCCAAAGCTCTGTTATTTTCAGTAATACAAATACAACCCTTAGCTGTATCTCGGAAAATAATACAAATACACCCCCAAGCTGTGTTATTTTCAAAAATACCTATACAACCCTGAGCTGTATCGCGGAAAATAATACAAATACACCAGCAAGCTGTGTTATTTTCAAAAATACAAATAAAACCCATAGCTGTATCTTGGAAAATAATACAAACACAACCCCAAGGTGGGTTATTTTCAAAAACACAAATACAACCCTGAGCTGTATCTCGGATAATAATAGAAATTCACCACCAAGCTGTGTTATTTTCAAAAATACAAATACAATACTCAGCTGTATCTCGGAAAATAATACAAATACACACCCAAGCTGTGTTATTTTCAAAAATACAAATACAATCCTTAGCTGTATCTCAGAAAATAATACAAATATACCCCAAAGCTGTGTTATTTTCAAAAATACATACACAACCCTGAGCTGTATCTCGGATAATAATAAAAATACACCCCCAAGCTGTGTTATTTTAAAAATACAAATACAACCCTGAGGTGTATCTCGGAAAATAATACAAAAACAATTCCAAGCTGTGTTATTTTCAAAAATTCAAATAAAACCCTTACCTGTATCTCGGAAAATAATACAAATACACATCAAAGCTCTGTTATTTTCAATAATACAAATACAACCCTTAGCTGTATCTCGGAAAATAATACAAATACACCCCCAAGCTGTGTTATTTTCAAAAATACAAATACAACCCTGAGCTGTATCTCGGAAAATAATACAAATACACCCCCAAGCTGTTTTATTTTCAAAAATACAAATACAACCCTTAGCTGTATCTCGGAAAATAATAGAAATACACCTCCAACCTGTGTAATTTTAAAAAATACAAATACAACTCTTAGCAGTATCTCGGAAAATAATACAAATACACACCCAAGCTGTGTTATTTTCAAAAGTACAAATAGAACCCTGAGCTGTATCTCGGAAAATAATACAAATACACACCCAAGCTGTCTTATTTTCAAAAATACAAATACAACTCATAGCAGTATATCGGAAAATAATACAAATACACCCCCAAGCTCTATTATTTTCAAAAATACTAATAAAACTCTGAGCTGTATCTCGGAAAATAATACAAATACACCCCAAAGCTCTGTTATTTTCAGTAATACAAATACAACCCTTAGCTGTATCTCGGAAAATATTAGAAATACACCCCCAAGCTGTGTTATTTTCAAAAATACCTATACAACCCTGAGCTGTATCGCGGAAAATAATACAAATACACCAGCAAGCTGTGTTATTTTCAAAAATACAAATACATCCCTTAGCTGTATCTTGGAAAATAATACAAATACACCCCCAAGCTCTGTTATTTTCAATAATACAAACAAAACCCTTAGCTGTATCTCGTAAAATAATACAAATACACCCCTAAGATGTTTTATTTTCAAAAATACGAATACAATCCTTGACTGTATCTTGGAAAATAATACGGATACACACACAAGCTCTGTTATTTTGAAAAATACAAATAAAACCCACAGCTGTATCTCTGAAAATAATACAAATACACCACAAAGCTGTGTTATTTTCAAAAATACAAATACAGCCCTTAGCTGTATCTTGGAAAATAATACAAATACACCCCCAAACTCGTTTATTTTCAAAAATTCAAATACAACCCTTAGCTGTATCTCGGAAAATAATAAAAATACACACCCAAGCTGTGTTATTTTCAAAAATACAAATACAAACCTGAGCTGTATCTCGAAAATAATTCAAATACACCCCCAAGGTGTGTTATTTTCAAAAATACAAATACAACCATGAGCTGTATCTCGGAAAATAATACAAATACACCCCCAAGCTGTGTTATTTTCAAAAATACAAATACAACCCTGAGCTGAATCTTGGAAAATAATACAAAAACACCCCCAAGCTGTGTTATTTTCAAAAATTCAAATACAACCCTTAGCTCTATCTCGGAAAATAATACAAATACACCACCAAGCTGTGTTATTTTCAAAAATATAAATACAACACTTAGCTGTATCTCGGAAAACAATACAAATACACCCCCAAGATGTGTTATTTTCAAAAATACAAATACAACCCTTAACTGTATCTTGGAAAATAATACGGATACACCCACAAGCTCTGTTATTTTCAAATATACAAATAAAACCCACAGCTGTATCTCGGAAAATCATAAAAATACACCAACAAGCTGTGTTATTTTCAAAAATACAAATACAGCCCATAGCTGTATCTTGGAAAATAATACAATTCACCCCCAAACTCGTTTATTTTAAAAAATGCAAATAAAACCCTTAACTGTATCTTGGAAAATAATACAGATACACCCACAATCTCTGTTATTTTCAAAAATACTAATAAAACCCACAGCTGTATCTCGTAAAATAATACAAATACACCACCAAGCTGTGTTATTTTCAAAAAAAGAAATACAGCCATTTGCTGTTTCTTGGAAAATAATACAAATACACCCCCAAACTAGTTTATTTTCAAAAATTCAAATACAACCCTTCGCAGTATCTCGGAAAATAATAAAAATACACCTCCAAGCTGTGTTATTTTCAAAAATAAAAATACAACCCATACCTGTATCTCGGAAAATAATACAAATAAACCCCCAAGCTGTGTTATTTACCAAAATACAAATACAACCCTGAGCTGTATCTCGGAAAATAATACAAATACACCCACAAGCTGTGTTATTTTCAAAAATACAAATAAAACCCATATCTGTATCTTAGAAAATAATACAAATACACGCCCAAGCTGTGTTATTTTCAAAAATACAAATACAACCCTGAGCTGTATCTCGGAAAATAATAGAAATACCCCACGAAGCTGTGTTATTTTCAAAATACAAATACAACCCATAGCTGTATCTCGGAAAATAATATTAATACACGCCCAAGCTGTGTTATTTTGAAAAATACAAATAGAACCCTGACTGTATCTCGGAAAATAATACAAAAACACCCCCAAGCTGTGTTATATTCAAAAATACAAATAGAACCCTGAGATGTAACTCGGAAAATAATACAAATACACCACCAAGCTGTGTTATTTTCAAAAACACAAATACAACCATGAGATGTATCTCAGAAAATAATACAAAAACACACCCAAGTTGTGTTATTTTCAAATATACAAATACAACCCTTACCTGTATCTCGGAAAATAATAGAAATACACCCCCAACCTGTGTTATTTTCAAAAATAAAATCAACCCTTAGCTGTATCTCGGAAAATAATACAAATACACCCCCAAGATGTGTTATTTTCAAAAATACAAATACAACCCTTAACTGTATCTTGGAAAATAATACGGATACACCCACAAGCTCTGTTATTTTCAAAAATACAAATAAAACCCACAGCTGTATCTCGGAAAATACTACAAATACACCACCAAGCTGTTTTATTTTCAAAAATACAAATACATCCCTTAGCTGTATCTTGCAAAATAATACAAATACACCCCCATACTCGATTATTTTCAAAAATTCAAATACAACCCTTAGCTGTATCTCGGAATATAATAAAAATACACCCCCAAGCTGTGTTATTTTCCCAAATACAAATACAACCCTGAGCTGTATCTCGAAAATATTACAAATACACCACCAAGGTGTGTTATTTTCAAAAACACAAATACAACCATGAGCTGTATCTCGGAAAATAATACAAATACACCCCAAAGCTCTGTTATTTTCAATAATACAAATACAACCCTTAGCTATATCTCGGAAAATAATACAAATACACACCCAAGCCGTGTTATTTTCAAAAATACAAATACAACCCTGAGCTGTGTCTCGGAAAATAATACAAATACACCCCCAAGCTCTGTTATTTTCAAAAATACAAATACAACCCATAGCAGTATCTCAGAAAATAATACAAATACACCCGAAAGCTGTGTTATTTTCAAAAATACAAATACAACCGTTAGCTGTATCTCCGAAAATAATACAAATACACCCCCAATCTGTGTTATTTTCAGAAATACAAATACAATCCTTAGCTGTATCTCGGAAAATAATACAAATACACCCCCAATCTGTGTTATTTTCAAAAATACAAATACAACCCTGAGCTGTATCTCGGAAAATAATACAAATTCACCCTCAAGCTTTGTTATTTTCAAAAATACAAATTCAACCCTTAGCTGTATCTCAGAAAATAATACAAATACACCCCCAAACTCTGTTATTTTCAATAATACAAATACAACCCTTAGCTGTATCTCGGAAAATAATACAAATACACCCACAATCTGTGTTATTTTCAAAAATAGAAATACTCCTTAGCTGTATCTCGGAAAATAATACAAATACACCACCAAGCTGTGTTATTTTCAAAAATATAAATACAACCCTTAGCTGTATCTCGGAAAATAATACAAATACACCCCCAAGATGTGTTATTTTCAAAAATACAAATACAACCCTTAACTGTATCTTGGAAAATAATACGGATACACCCAAAAGCTCTGTTATTTTCAAAAATACAAATAAAACCCACAGCTGTATCTCGTAAAATAATACAAATACACCACCAAGCTGTGTTATTTTGAAAAATAGAAATACAGCCCTTAGCTCTTTCTTGGAAAATAATACAAAAACACCCCCAAACTCGTTTATTTTCAAAAATTCAAATACAACCCTTAGCAGTATCTCGGAAAATAATAAAAATACACCCCCAAGCTGTGTTATTTTCAAAAATACAAATACAACCCCTAGCTGTATCTCGGAAAATAATACAGATAAACCCCCAAGCTGTGTTATTTACCAAAATACCAATACAACCCTGAGCTGTATCTCAGAAAATAATACAAATACACCCTCAAGCTGTGTTATTTTTAAAAATACAAATAAAACCCATAACTGTATCTTAGAAAATAATACAAATACACGCCCAAGCTGTGTTATTTTCAAAAATACAAATACAACCCTGAGCTGTATCTCGGATAATAATAGAAATACAGCACGAAGCTGTGTTATTTTCAAAGTACAAATACAACCCATAGCTGTATCTCTGAAAATAATATAAATACACGCCCAAGCTGTGTTATTTGCAAAAATATAAATACAACCCTGACTGTATCTCGGAAAATAATACAAAAACACCCCCAAGCTGTGTTATATTCAAAAATACAAATACAACCCTGAGATATAACTCGGAAAATAATACAAATACACACCCAAGCTGTGTTATTTTCAAAAATACAAATACAACCCTGAGCTGTATCTCGGAAAATAATACAAAAACACCCCCAAGTTGTGTTATTTTCAAAAATACAAATACAACCCTTAGCTGTATCTCGGAAAATAATAGAAATACACCCCTAACCTGTGTTATTTTCAAAAATACAAATACAACCCTTAGCTGTATCTCGGAAAATAATACAAATACACCCCAAAGCTCTGTTATTTTCAGTAATACAAATACAACCCTTAGCTGTATCTCGGAAAATAATACAAATACACCCCCAAGCTGTGTTATTTTCAAAAATACAAATACAACCCTGAGCTGTGTCTCGGAAAATAATACAAATACACCCCAAAGCTCTGTTATTTTCAATAATACAAATACAACCCTTAGCTGTATCTCGGAAAATAATACAAATACACCCCCAAGCTGTGTTATTTTCAAAAATACAAATACAACCCTGAGCTGTGTCTCGGAAAATAATACAAATACACCCCCAAGCTCTGTTATTTTCAAAAATACAAATACAACCCATAGCAGTATCTCAGAAAATAATACAAATACACCCGAAAACTGTGTTATTTTCAAAAATACAAATACAACCGTTAGCTGTATCTCCGAAAATAATACAAATACACCCCCAATCTGTGTTATTTTCAAAAATACAAATACAATCCTTAGCTGTATCTCGGAAAATAATACAAATACACCCCCAATCTGTGTTATTTTCAAAAATACAAATACAACCCTGAGCTGTATCTCGGAAAATAATACAAATTCACCCTCAAGCTTTGTTATTTTCAAAAATACAAATTCAACCCTTAGCTGTATCTCGGAAAATAATACAAATTCACCCTCAAGCTTTGTTATTTTCAAAAATACAAATTCAACCCTTAGCTGTATCTCGGAAAATAATACAAATACACCCACAATCTGTGTTATTTTCAAAAATAGAAATACTCCTTAGCTGTATCTCGGAAAATAATACAAATACACCACCAAGCTGTGTTATTTTCAAAAATATAAATACAACCTTTAGCTGTATCTCGGAAAATAATACATATACACCCCCAAGATGTGTTATTTTCAAAAATACAAATACAACCCTTAACTGTATCTTGTAAAATAATACGGATACACCCACAAGCTCTGTTATTTTCAAAAATACAAATAAAACCCACAGCTGTATCTCGTAAAATAATACAAATACACCACCAAGCTGTGTTATTTTCAAAAATAGAAATACAGCCCTTAGCTGTTTCTTGGAAAATAATACAAAAACACCCCCAAACTCGTTTATTTTCAAAAATTCAAATACAACCCTTAGCAGTATCTCGGAAAATACTAAAAATACACCCCCAAGCCGTGTTATTTTCAAAAATACAAATACAACCCCTAGCTGTATCTCGGAAAATAATACAAATAAACCCCCAAGCTGTGTTATTTACCAAAATACCAATACAACCCTGAGCTGTATCTCAGAAAATAATACAAATACACCTACAGGCTGTGTTATTTTCAAAAATACAAATACAACCCTTAGCTGTGTCTCGGAAAATAATACAAATACACCCCCAAGCTGTC
This sequence comes from Saimiri boliviensis, assembly GCF_048565385.1. Taxonomy (NCBI): domain Eukaryota; kingdom Metazoa; phylum Chordata; class Mammalia; order Primates; family Cebidae; genus Saimiri; species Saimiri boliviensis. The sequence goes on along the minus strand of NC_133459.1, from coordinate 122,209,212 downwards.
TTATTTTCAAAAATACAAATACAACCCATAGCTGTATCTCGGAAAATAATACAAGTACACCAACAAGTTGCATAATTTTCAAATACAACCCTTAGCTATACCTCCGAAAATAATACAAATAAACCCACAACCTGTGTTATTTTCAAAAATAGAAATACACACCTTAGCTGTATCTCGGAAAATAATACAAAAACACCCCCAAGATGTGTTATTTTCAAAAATACAAATACAACCCACAGCTGTATCTCGGAAAATAATACAAAAACACCCCCAAGATGTGTTATTTTCAAAAATACAAATACAACCCTTAGCTGTATCTCGGAAAATAATACAAATTCACTCACAAGCTTTGTTATTTTCAAAAATACAAATACAACCCTTAGATGTATCTTGGAAAATAATACAAATACACACCCAAGATGGGTTAATATCAAAAATAAAAATACAACCCTTAACTGTATCTTGGAAAATAATACAGATACACCCACAAGCTCTGTTATTTTCAAAAATACAAATACAACACTTAGCTGTATCTCGGAAAATAATAGAAATACACCCCAAACCTGTGTTATTTTCAAAAATAAAATCAACCCTTAGCTGTATCTCGGAAAATAAAACAAATACACCTACAGGCTGTGTTATTTTCAAAAATACAAATACAACCCTTAGCTGTGTCTCGGAAAATAATACAAATACACCCCCAAGCTGTCTTATTTTCAAAAATACAAATACAACCGTTAGCTGTATCTCCGAAAATAATACAAATACACCCCCAATCTGTGTTATTTTCAAAAATACAAATACAATCCTTAGCTGTATCTCGGAAAATAATACATATTCACCCCCAAGCTGTGTTATTTTCAAAAATACAAATACAACCCATAGCAGAATCTCGGAAAATAATACAAATACACGCCCAAGCTGTGTTATTTTCAAAAATACAAACACAACCCATAGCTGTATCTCGGAAAATAATACAAGTACACCCCCAAGTTGCGTAATTTTCAAATACAACCCTTAGCTGTACCTCCGAAAATAATACAAATAAACCCACAACCTGTGTTATTTTCAAAAATAAAATACAACCCAGAGCAGTATCTCGGAAAATAATACAAATACACCCCAAAGTTGTGTTATTTTCAAAAATACAAATACAACCGTTAGCTGTATCTCGGAAAATAATACAAATACACCCCCAAGCTCTGTTATTTTCAAAAATACAAACACAACCCATAGCAGAATCTCGGAAAATAATACAAAAACACCCCCAAGCTGTGTTATTTTCAAAAATACAAATACAACCCTTAGCTGTATCTCGGAAAATAATACAAATTCACCCTCAAGCTGTGTTATTTTCAAAAATACAAATACAACCCTTAGCTGTATCTCGGAAAATATTACAAATACACCCCCAAACTCTGTTATTTTCAATAATACAAATGCAACCCTTAGCTGTATCTCAGAAAATAATACAAATACACCCCCAATCTGTGTTATTTTCAAAAATAGAAATACACACCTTAGCTGTATCTCGGAAAATAATACAAAAACACCCCCAAGCTGTGTTATTTTCAAAAATAAAAATACAACCCTTAGCTGTATCTCGGAAAATAATACAAATACACACCCAAGATGTGTTATTTTCAAAAATACACATACAACCCTTAACTGTATCTTGGAAAATAATATGGATACATCCACAAGCTCTGTTAATTTCAAATATACAAAAAAAACCCACAGCAATATGTCGGAAAATAATACATATACACCACCAAGCTGTGTTATTTTCAAAAATAAAAATACAGCCCTTAGCTGTATCTTGGAAAATAATACAAATACACCCCCAAACTCGTTTATTTTCAAAAATTCAAATACAACCCTTAGCTGGATCTCGGAAAATAATAAAAATACACCCCAAGCTGTGTTATTTTCCAAAATAGAAATACAACATTGAGCTGTATCTCGAAAATAATACAAATATACCCCCAAGGTGTGTTATTTTCAAAAATACAAATACAACCATGAGCTGTATGTCGGAAAATAATACAAATACACCCCCAAGCTCTGTTATTTTCAAAAATACAAATACAACCCATAGCAGAATCTCGGAAAATAATACAAATACACGCCAAAGCTGTGCTATTTTCAAAAATACAAATACAACCCTTAGCTGTATCTCGGAAAATAATACAATACACCCCCAAGCTGTGTTATTTTCAAAAATACAAATACAACCCATAGCAGAATCTCGGAAAATAATAAAAATACAGGCCCAAGCTGTGTTATTTTCAAAAATACAAATACAACCCATAGCTGTATCTCGGAAAATAATACAAGTACACCCCCAAGTTGCGTAATTTTCAAATACAACCCTTAGCTATACCTCTGAAAACAATACAAATAAACCCACAACCTGTGTTATTTTCAAAAATAGAAATACACACCTTACCTGTATCTCGGAAAATAATACAAAAACACCCCCAAGATGTGTTATTTTCAAAAATACAAATACAACCCACAGCTGTATCTTGGAAAATAATACAAATACACCCCCAAGATGTGTTATTTTCAAAAATACAAATACAACCCTTAGCTGTATCTCGGAAAATAATACAAATTCACTCACAAGATCTGTTATTTTGAAAAATACAAATAAAACCCACAGCTGTATCTCAGAAAATAATACAAATACACCCCCAAGCTCTGTTATTTTCAAAAATAAAAATACAGCCCTTAGCTTTATCTTGGAAAATAATACAAATACACACCCAATCTGTGTTATTTTCAAAAATAGAAATACAAACTTTAGCTGTATCTCGGAAAATAATACAAAAAGACTCGCAAGCTGTGTTATTTTCAAAAATACAAATACAACCCTTAGATGTATCTTGCAAAATAATAAAAATACACCCCCAAGATGGGTTATTTTCAAATATAAAAATAAAACCCTTAACTGTATCTTGGAAAATAATACAGATACACCCACAAGCTCTGTTATTTTCAAAAATACAAATAAAACCCACAGCTGTATCTCGTAAAATAATACAAATACACCACCAAGCTGTGTTATTTTCAAAAATACACATACAGCCGTTAGCTGTTTCTAGGAAAATTATACAAATACACACCCAAACTCGTTTATTTTCAATAATTCAAATACAACACTTAGCAGTGCCTCGGAAAATAATAAAAATACACCCCCAAGCTGTGTTATTTTCCAAAATGCAAATACAACCCTTAGCTGTATCTAGGAAAATAATATAAATACACCCCCAAGCTGTGTTATTTTCAAAAATAGAAATACACACCTTAGCTGTATCTCGGAAAATAATACAAAAACACCCACAAGCTGTGTTATTTTCAAAAATACAAATACAACCTTTAGCTGTATCTCGGAAAATAATACATATACACCCCCAAGCTGTGTTATTTTCAAAAATACAAATACAACCCTTAGCTGTATCTTGGAAAATAATACAAATACACCCCCAAGCTGTGTTATTTTCAAAAATAAAAACACAACCCTTAGCTGTATCTCGGAATATAATAAGAATACACCACAAAGCTGTGTTATTTTCCAAAATACAAATACAACCCTTAGCTGTATCTCGGAAAATAATACAAATACACCCCCAAGATGGGTTATTTTCAAAAATAAAAATACAACCCTTAGCTGTATCTTGGAAAATAATACAAATACACCCCCAAACTCGTTTATTTTCAAAAATTCAAATACAACCCATAGCTGTATCTCGGAAAATAATACAAATACACACCCAAGCTGTGTTATTTTCAAAAATACAGATACAAACCTGAGCGGTATCTCGAAAATAATATAAATACACCCCCAAGGTGTGTTATTTTCAAAAATACAAATACAACCATGAGCTGTAACTCGGAAAATAATACAAATACACCCCCAAGCTGTGTTATTTTCAAAAATACAAATACAACCCATAGCATAATCTCAGAAAATAATACAAATACACGCCCAAGCTGTGTTATTTTCTAAAATACAAATACAAACCATAGCTGTATCTCGGAAAATAATAGAAATACACCCCTAAGCTGTGTTATTTTCAAAAATACAAATACAACCCTTAGCTGTATCTCGGAAAATAATACAAATACACCCCAAAGCTCTGTTATTTTCAAAAATACAAATACAACCCTTAGCTGTATCTCGGAAAATAATACAAATACACCCCCAAGCTGTGTTATTTTCAAAAATACAAATACAACCCTGAGCTGTGTCTCGGAAAATAATACAAATACACCCCCAAGCTCTGTTATTTTCAAAAATACAAATACAACCCATAGCAGTATCTCGGAAAATAATACAAATACACCCCAAAGCTGTGTTATTTTCAAAAATACAAATACAACCGTTAGCTGTATCTCCGAAAATAATACAAATACACCCCCAATCTGTGTTATTTTCAGAAATACAAATACAATCCTTAGCTGTATCTCTGAAAATAATACAAATACACCCCCAATCTGTGTTATTTTCAAAAATACAAATACAACCCTGAGCTGTATCTCGGAAAATAATACAAATTCACCCTCAAGCTTTGTTATTTTCAAAAATACAAATTCAACCCTTAGCTGTATCTCAGAAAATAATACAAATACACCCCCAAACTCTGTTATTTTCAATAATACAAATACAACCCTTAGCTGTATCTCGGAAAATAATACAAATACACCCACAATCTGTGTTATTTTCAAAAATAGAAATACTCCTTAGCTGTATCCCGGAAAATAATACAAATACACCACCAAGCTGTGTTATTTTCAAAAATATAAATACAACCCTTAGCTGTATCTCGGAAAATAATACAAATACACCCCCAAGATGTGTTATTTTCAAAAATACAAATACAACCCTTAACTGTATCTTGGAAAATAATACGGATACACCCAAAAGCTCTGTTATTTTCAAAAATACAAATAAAACCCACAGCTGTATCTCGTAAAATAATACAAATACACCACCAAGCTGTGTTATTTTGAAAAATAGAAATACAGCCCTTAGCTCTTTCTTGGAAAATAATACAAAAACACCCCCAAACTCGTTTATTTTCAAAAATTCAAATACAACCCTTAGCAGTATCTCGGAAAATAATAAAAATACACCCCCAAGCTGTGTTATTTTCAAAAATACAAATACAACCCCTAGCTGTATCTCGGAAAATAATACAGATAAACCCCCAAGCTGTGTTATTTACCAAAATACCAATACAACCCTGAGCTGTATCTCAGAAAATAATACAAATACACCCTCAAGCTGTGTTATTTTTAAAAATACAAATAAAACCCATAACTGTATCTTAGAAAATAATACAAATACACGCCCAAGCTGTGTTATTTTCAAAAATACAAATACAACCCTGAGCTGTATCTCGGATAATAATAGAAATACAGCACGAAGCTGTGTTATTTTCAAAGTACAAATACAACCCATAGCTGTATCTCTGAAAATAATATAAATACACGCCCAAGCTGTGTTATTTGCAAAAATATAAATACAACCCTGACTGTATCTCGGAAAATAATACAAAAACACCCCCAAGCTGTGTTATATTCAAAAATACAAATACAACCCTGAGATATAACTCGGAAAATAATACAAATACACACCCAAGCTGTGTTATTTTCAAAAATACAAATACAACCCTGAGCTGTATCTCGGAAAATAATACAAAAACACCCCCAAGTTGTGTTATTTTCAAAAATACAAATACAACCCTTAGCTGTATCTCGGAAAATAATAGAAATACACCCCTAACCTGTGTTATTTTCAAAAATACAAATACAACCCTTAGCTGTATCTCGGAAAATAATACAAATACACCCCAAAGCTCTGTTATTTTCAGTAATACAAATACAACCCTTAGCTGTATCTCGGAAAATAATACAAATACACCCCCAAGCTGTGTTATTTTCAAAAATACAAATACAACCCTGAGCTGTGTCTCGGAAAATAATACAAATACACCCCAAAGCTCTGTTATTTTCAATAATACAAATACAACCCTTAGCTGTATCTCGGAAAATAATACAAATACACCCCCAAGCTGTGTTATTTTCAAAAATACAAATACAACCCTGAGCTGTGTCTCGGAAAATAATACAAATACACCCCCAAGCTCTGTTATTTTCAAAAATACAAATACAACCCATAGCAGTATCTCAGAAAATAATACAAATACACCCGAAAACTGTGTTATTTTCAAAAATACAAATACAACCGTTAGCTGTATCTCCGAAAATAATACAAATACACCCCCAATCTGTGTTATTTTCAAAAATACAAATACAATCCTTAGCTGTATCTCGGAAAATAATACAAATACACCCCCAATCTGTGTTATTTTCAAAAATACAAATACAACCCTGAGCTGTATCTCGGAAAATAATACAAATTCACCCTCAAGCTTTGTTATTTTCAAAAATACAAATTCAACCCTTAGCTGTATCTCGGAAAATAATACAAATACACCCCCAAACTCTGTTATTTTCAATAATACAAATACAACCCTTAGCTGTATCTCGGAAAATAATACAAATACACCCACAATCTGTGTTATTTTCAAAAATAGAAATACTCCTTAGCTGTATCTCGGAAAATAATACAAATACACCACCAAGCTGTGTTATTTTCAAAAATATAAATACAACCTTTAGCTGTATCTCGGAAAATAATACATATACACCCCCAAGATGTGTTATTTTCAAAAATACAAATACAACCCTTAACTGTATCTTGTAAAATAATACGGATACACCCACAAGCTCTGTTATTTTCAAAAATACAAATAAAACCCACAGTTGTATCTCGTAAAATAATACAAATACACCACCAAGCTGTGTTATTTTCAAAAATAGAAATACAGCCCTTAGCTGTTTCTTGGAAAATAATACAAAAACACCCCCAAACTCGTTTATTTTCAAAAATTCAAATACAACCCTTAGCAGTATCTCGGAAAATACTAAAAATACACCCCCAAGCTGTGTTATTTTCAAAAATACAAATACAACCCCTAGCTGTATCTCGGAAAATAATACAAATAAACCCCCAAGCTGTGTTATTTACCAAAATACCAATACAACCCTGAGCTGTATCTCAGAAAATAATACAAATACACCTACAGGCTGTGTTATTTTCAAAAATACTAATACAACCCTTAGCTGTGTCTCGGAAAATAATACAAATACACCCCCAAGCTGTCTTATTTTCAAAAATACAAATACAACCCATAGCTGTATCTCGGAAAATAATACAAGTACACCAACAAGTTGCATAATTTTCAAATACAACCCTTAGCTATACCTCCGAAAATAATACAAATAAACCCACAACCTGTGTTATTTTCAAAAATAGAAATACACACCTTAGCTGTATCTCGGAAAATAATACAAATACACCCCCAAGATGTGTTATTTTCAAAAATACAAATACAACCCACAGCTGTATCTCGGAAAATAATACAAAAACACCCCCAAGATGTGTTATTTTCAAAAATACAAATACAACCCTTAGCTGTATCTCGGAAAATAATACAAATTCACCCTCAAGCTTTGTTATTTTCAAAAATACAAATTCAACCCTTAGCTGTATCTCAGAAAATAATACAAATACACCCCCAAACTCTGTTATTTTCAATAATACAAATACAACCCTTAGCTGTATCTCGGAAAATAATACAAATACACCCACAATCTGTGTTATTTTCAAAAATAGAAATACTCCTTAGCTGTATCCCGGAAAATAATACAAATACACCACCAAGCTGTGTTATTTTCAAAAATATAAATACAACCCTTAGCTGTATCTCGGAAAATAATACAAATACACCCCCAAGATGTGTTATTTTCAAAAATACAAATACAACCCTTAACTGTATCTTGGAAAATAATACGGATACACCCAAAAGCTCTGTTATTTTCAAAAATACAAATAAAACCCACAGCTGTATCTCGTAAAATAATACAAATACACCACCAAGCTGTGTTATTTTGAAAAATAGAAATACAGCCCTTAGCTCTTTCTTGGAAAATAATACAAAAACACCCCCAAACTCGTTTATTTTCAAAAATTCAAATACAACCCTTAGCAGTATCTCGGAAAATAATAAAAATACACCCCCAAGCTGTGTTATTTTCAAAAATACAAATACAACCCCTAGCTGTATCTCGGAAAATAATACAGATAAACCCCCAAGCTGTGTTATTTACCAAAATACCAATACAACCCTGAGCTGTATCTCAGAAAATAATACAAATACACCCTCAAGCTGTGTTATTTTTAAAAATACAAATAAAACCCATAACTGTATCTTAGAAAATAATACAAATACACGCCCAAGCTGTGTTATTTTCAAAAATACAAATACAACCCTGAGCTGTATCTCGGATAATAATAGAAATACAGCACGAAGCTGTGTTATTTTCAAAGTACAAATACAACCCATAGCTGTATCTCTGAAAATAATATAAATACACGCCCAAGCTGTGTTATTTGCAAAAATATAAATACAACCCTGACTGTATCTCGGAAAATAATACAAAAACACCCCCAAGCTGTGTTATATTCAAAAATACAAATACAACCCTGAGATATAACTCGGAAAATAATACAAATACACACCCAAGCTGTGTTATTTTCAAAAATACAAATACAACCCTGAGCTGTATCTCGGAAAATAATACAAAAACACCCCCAAGTTGTGTTATTTTCAAAAATACAAATACAACCCTTAGCTGTATCTCGGAAAATAATAGAAATACACCCCTAACCTGTGTTATTTTCAAAAATACAAATACAACCCTTAGCTGTATCTCGGAAAATAATACAAATACACCCCAAAGCTCTGTTATTTTCAGTAATACAAATACAACCCTTAGCTGTATCTCGGAAAATAATACAAATACACCCCCAAGCTGTGTTATTTTCAAAAATACAAATACAACCCTGAGCTGTGTCTCGGAAAATAATACAAATACACCCCAAAGCTCTGTTATTTTCAATAATACAAATACAACCCTTAGCTGTATCTCGGAAAATAATACAAATACACCCCCAAGCTGTGTTATTTTCAAAAATACAAATACAACCCTGAGCTGTGTCTCGGAAAATAATACAAATACACCCCCAAGCTCTGTTATTTTCAAAAATACAAATACAACCCATAGCAGTATCTCAGAAAATAATACAAATACACCCGAAAACTGTGTTATTTTCAAAAATACAAATACAACCGTTAGCTGTATCTCCGAAAATAATACAAATACACCCCCAATCTGTGTTATTTTCAAAAATACAAATACAATCCTTAGCTGTATCTCGGAAAATAATACAAATACACCCCCAATCTGTGTTATTTTCAAAAATACAAATACAACCCTGAGCTGTATCTCGGAAAATAATACAAATTCACCCTCAAGCTTTGTTATTTTCAAAAATACAAATTCAACCCTTAGCTGTATCTCGGAAAATAATACAAATACACCCCCAAACTCTGTTATTTTCAATAATACAAATACAACCCTTAGCTGTATCTCGGAAAATAATACAAATACACCCACAATCTGTGTTATTTTCAAAAATAGAAATACTCCTTAGCTGTATCTCGGAAAATAATACAAATACACCACCAAGCTGTGTTATTTTCAAAAATATAAATACAACCTTTAGCTGTATCTCGGAAAATAATACATATACACCCCCAAGATGTGTTATTTTCAAAAATACAAATACAACCCTTAACTGTATCTTGTAAAATAATACGGATACACCCACAAGCTCTGTTATTTTCAAAAATACAAATAAAACCCACAGTTGTATCTCGTAAAATAATACAAATACACCACCAAGCTGTGTTATTTTCAAAAATAGAAATACAGCCCTTAGCTGTTTCTTGGAAAATAATACAAAAACACCCCCAAACTCGTTTATTTTCAAAAATTCAAATACAACCCTTAGCAGTATCTCGGAAAATACTAAAAATACACCCCCAAGCTGTGTTATTTTCAAAAATACAAATACAACCCCTAGCTGTATCTCGGAAAATAATACAAATAAACCCCCAAGCTGTGTTATTTACCAAAATACCAATACAACCCTGAGCTGTATCTCAGAAAATAATACAAATACACCTACAGGCTGTGTTATTTTCAAAAATACTAATACAACCCTTAGCTGTGTCTCGGAAAATAATACAAATACACCCCCAAGCTGTCTTATTTTCAAAAATACAAATACAACCCATAGCTGTATCTCGGAAAATAATACAAGTACACCAACAAGTTGCATAATTTTCAAATACAACCCTTAGCTATACCTCCGAAAATAATACAAATAAACCCACAACCTGTGTTATTTTCAAAAATAGAAATACACACCTTAGCTGTATCTCGGAAAATAATACAAAAACACCCCCAAGATGTGTTATTTTCAAAAATACAAATACAACCCACAGCTGTATCTCGGAAAATAATACAAAAACACCCCCAAGATGTGTTATTTTCAAAAATACAAATACAACCCTTAGCTGTATCTCGGAAAATAATACAAATTCACTCACAAGCTTTGTTATTTTCAAAAATACAAATACAACCCTTAGATGTATCTTGGAAAATAATACAAATACACACCCAAGATGGGTTAATATCAAAAATAAAAATACAACCCTTAACTGTATCTTGGAAAATAATACAGATACACCCACAAGCTCTGTTATTTTCAAAAATACAAATACAACACTTAGCTGTATCTCGGAAAATAATAGAAATACACCCCAAACCTGTGTTATTTTCAAAAATAAAATCAACCCTTAGCTGTATCTCGGAAAATAAAACAAATACACCTACAGGCTGTGTTATTTTCAAAAATACAAATACAACCCTTAGCTGTGTCTCGGAAAATAATACAAATACACCCCCAAGATGTGTTATTTTCAAAAATACAAATACAACCGTTAGCTGTATCTCCGAAAATAATACAAATACACCCCCAATCTGTGTTATTTTCAAAAATACAAATACAATCCTTAGCTGTATCTCGGAAAATAATACATAATCACCCCCAAGCTGTGTTATTTTCAAAAATACAAATACAACCCTGAGATGTAACTCGGAAAATAATACAAATACACCCCCAAGCTGTGTTATTTTCAAAAATACAAATACAACCCTGAGCTGTATCTCGGAAAATAATACAAAAACACCCCCAAGTTGTGTTATTTTCAAAAATACAAATACAACCCTTAGCTGTATCTCGGAAAATAATAGAAATACACCCCCAACCTGTGTTATTTTCAAAAATAAAATCAACCCTTAGCTGTATCTCAGAAAATAAAAAAATACACCCCCAAGCTGTGTTATTTTCAAAAATACAAATACAAACCTTAGCTGTGTCTCGGAAAATAATACAAATACACCCCCAAGCTGTGTTATTTTCAAAAATACAAATACAACCCATAGCTGTATCTCGGAAAATAATACAAGTACACCCCCAAGTTGCGTAATTTTCAAATAAAACCCTTAGCTATACCTCCGAAAATAATACAAATAAACCCACAACCTGTGTTATTTTCAAAAATAGAAATACACACCTTAGCTGTATCTCGGAATATAATACAAAAACACCCCCAAGATGTGTTATTTTCAAAAATACAAATACAACCCACAGCTGTATCTCGGAAAATAATACAAATACACCCCCAAGATGTGTTATTTTCAAAAATACAAATACAACCCTTAGCTGTATCTCGGAAAATAATACAAATTCACTCACAAGCTCTGTTATTTTCAAAAATACAAATAAAACCAACAGCTGTATCTCTTAAAATAATACAAATACACCACCAAGCTGTGTTATTTTCAAAAATACACATACAGCCGTTAGCTGTTTCTAGGAAAATAATACAAATATCCCCCAAACTCGTTTATTTTCAATAATTCAAATACAACCCTTAGCAGTGTCTCGGAAAATAATAAAAATACACCCCCAAGCTGTGTTATTTTCCAAAATGCAAATACAACCCTTAGCTGTATCTAGGAAAATAATACAAATACACCCCCAAGCTGTGTTATTTTCAAAAATAGAAATATACACCTTAGCTGTATCTCGGAAAATAATACAAAAACACCCCCAAGCTGTGATATTTTCAAAAATACAAATACAACCCTTAGCTGTATCTCGGAAAATAATACATATTCACCCCCAAGCTGTGTTATTTTCAAAAATACAAATAAAACCCATAGCAGAATCTCGGAAAATAATACAAATACACGCCCAAGCTGTGTTATTTTCAAAAATACAAACACAACCCATAGCTGTATCTCGGAAAATAATACAAGTACACCCCCAAGTTGCGTAATTTTCAAATACAACCCTTAGCTGTACCTCCGAAAATAATACAAATAAACCCACAACCTGTGTTATTTTCAAAAATAAAATACAACCCAGAGCAGTATCTCGGAAAATAATACAAATACACCCCAAAGTTGTGTTATTTTCAAAAATACAAATACAACCGTTAGCTGTATCTCGGAAAATAATACAAATACACCCCCAAGCTCTGTTATTTTCAAAAATACAAACACAACCCATAGCAGAATCTCGGAAAATAATACAAAAACACCCCCAAGCTGTGTTATTTTCAAAAATACAAATACAACCCTTATCTGTATCTCGGAAAATAATACAAATTCACCCTCAAGCTGTGTTATTTTCAAAAATACAAATACAACCCTTAGATGTATCTCGGAAAATATTACAAATACACCCCCAAACTCTGTTATTTTCAATAATACAAATGCAACCCTTAGCTGTATCTCAGAAAATAATACAAATACACCCCCAATCTGTGTTATTTTCAAAAATAGAAATACACACCTTAGCTGTATCTCGGAAAATAATACAAAAACACCCCCAAGCTGTGTTATTTTCAAAAATAAAAATACAACCCTTAGCTGTATCTCGGAAAATAATACAAATACACACCCAAGATGTGTTATTTTCAAAAATACACATACAACCCTTAACTGTATCTTGGAAAATAATATGGATACATCCACAAGCTCTGTTAATTTCAAATATACAAAAAAAACCCACAGCAATATGTCGGAAAATAATACATATACACCACCAAGCTGTGTTATTTTCAAAAATAAAAATACAGCCCTTAGCTGTATCTTGGAAAATAATACAAATACACCCCCAAACTCGTTTATTTTCAAAAATTCAAATACAACCCTTAGCTGGATCTCGGAAAATAATAAAAATACACCCCAAGCTGTGTTATTTTCCAAAATAGAAATACAACATTGAGCTGTATCTCGAAAATAATACAAATATACCCCCAAGGTTTGTTATTTTCAAAAATACAAATACAACCATGAGCTGTATGTCGGAAAATAATACAAATACACCCCCAAGCTCTGTTATTTTCAAAAATACAAATACAACCCATAGCAGAATCTCGGAAAACAATACAAATACACGCCAAAGCTGTGCTATTTTCAAAAATACAAATACAACCCTTAGCTGTATCTCGGAAAATAATACAATACACCCCCAAGCTGTGTTATTTTCAAAAATACAAATACAACCCATAGCAGAATCTCGGAAAATAATAAAAATACAGGCCCAAGCTGTGTTATTTTCAAAAATACAAATACAACCCATAGCTGTATCTCGGAAAATAATACAAGTACACCCCCAAGTTGCGTAATTTTCAAATACAACCCTTAGCTATACCTCCGAAAACAATACAAATAAACCCACAACCTGTGTTATTTTCAAAAATAGAAATACACACCTTACCTGTATCTCGGAAAATAATACAAAAACACCCCCAAGATGTGTTATTTTCAAAAATACAAATACAACCCACAGCTGTATCTCGGAAAATAATACAAATACACCCCCAAGATGTGTTATTTTCAAAAATACAAATACAACCCTTAGCTGTATCTCGGAAAATAATACAAATTCACTCACAAGATCTGTTATTTTGAAAAATACAAATAAAACCCACAGCTGTATCTCAGAAAATAATACAAATACACCCCCAAGCTCTGTTATTTTCAAAAATAAAAATACAGCCCTTAGCTTTATCTTGGAAAATAATACAAATACACACCCAATCTGTGTTATTTTCAAAAATAGAAATACAAACTTTAGCTGTATCTCGCAAAATAATACAAAAAGACTCGCAAGCTGTGTTATTTTCAAAAATACAAATACAACCCTTAGATGTATCTTGCAAAATAATAAAAATACACCCCCAAGATGGGTTATTTTCAAATATAAAAATAAAACCCTTAACTGTATCTTGGAAAATAATACAGATACACCCACAAGCTCTGTTATTTTCAAAAATACAAATAAAACCAACAGCTGTATCTCGTAAAATAATACAAATACACCACCAAGCTGTGTTATTTTCAAAAATACACATACAGCCGTTAGCTGTTTCTAGGAAAATTATACAAATACACACCCAAACTCGTTTATTTTCAATAATTCAAATACAACACTTAGCAGTGCCTCGGAAAATAATAAAAATACACCCCCAAGCTGTGTTATTTTCCAAAATGCAAATACAACCCTTAGCTGTATCTAGGAAAATAATACAAATACACCCCCAAGCTGTGTTATTTTCAAAAATAGAAATACACACCTTAGCTGTATCTCGGAAAATAATACAAAAACACCCACAAGCTGTGTTATTTTCAAAAATACAAATACAACCTTTAGCTGTATCTCGGAAAATAATACATATACACCCCCAAGCTGTGTTATTTTCAAAAATACAAATACAACCCTTAGCTGTATCTTGGAAAATAATACAAATACACCCCCAAGCTGTGTTATTTTCAAAAATAAAAACACAACCCTTAGCTGTATCTCGGAATATAATAAGAATACACCACAAAGCTGTGTTATTTTCCAAAATACAAATAAAACCCTTAGCTGTATCTCGGAAAATAATACAAATACACCCCCAAGATGGGTTATTTTCAAAAATAAAAATACAACCCTTAGCTGTATCTTGGAAAATAATACAAATACACCCCCAAACTCGTTTATTTTCAAAAATTCAAATACAACCCATAGCTGTATCTCGGAAAATAATAGAAATACACACCCAAGCTGTGTTATTTTCAAAAATACAAATACAACCCTTAGCTGTATCTCGGAAAATAATACAAATACACCCACAAACTGTGTTATTTTCAAAAATAGAAATACTCCTTAGCTGTATCTCGGAAAATAATACAAATACACCACCAAGCTGTATTATTTTCAAAAATATAAATACAACCCTTAGCTGTATCTCGGAAAATAATACAAATACACACCCAAGATGTGTTATTTTCAAAAATACAAATACAACCCTTAACTGGATCTTGGAAAATAATACGGATACACCCACAAGCTCTGTTATTTTCAAAAATACAAATAAAACCCACAGCTGTATCTCGGAAAATAAAAATACACCGCCAAGCTGTGTTATTTTCAAAAATAAAAATACAGCCCTTAGCTGTATCTTGGAAAATAATACAAATACACCCACAAACTCGTTTATTTTAAAAAATGCAAATACAACCCTAAACTGTATCTTGGAAAATAATACAGATACACCCACAAGCTCTGTTATTTTCAAAAATACAAATAAAAAACACAACTGTATGTCGTAAAATAATACAAATACACCACCAAGCTGTGTTATTTTCAAAAATAGAAATACAGCCCTTAGCTGTTTCTTGGAAAATAATACAAAAACACCCCCAAACTCGTTTATTTTCAAAAATTCAAATACAACCCTTAGCAGTATCTCGGAAAATAATAAAAATACACCCCCAAGCTGTGTTATTTTCAAAAATACAAATACAACCCCTAGCTGTATCTCGGAAAATAATACAAATAAACCCCCAAGCTGTGTTATTTACCAAAATACCAATACAACCCTGAGCTGTATCTCGGAAAATAATACAAATACACCCCTAAGCTGTGTTATTTTTAAAAATACAAATAAAACCCATAGCTGTATTTAGAAAATAATACAAATACACGCCCAAGGTGTGTTATTTTCAAAAATACAAATACAACCCTGAGCTGTATCTCGGATAATAATAGAAATACACCACGAAGCTGTGTTATTTTCAAAATACAAATACAACCCATAGCTGTATCTCGGAAAATAATATAAATACACGCCCAAGCTGTGTTATTTGCAGAAATACAAATACAACCCTGACTGTATCTCGGAAAATAATACAAAAACACCCGCAAGCTGTGTTATATTCAAAAATACAAATACAACCCTGAGATGTAACTCGGAAAATAATACAAATACACCCCCAAGCTGTGTTATTTTCAAAAATACAAATACAACCCTGAGCTGTATCTCGGAAAATAATACAAAAACACCCCCAAGTTGTGTTATTTTCAAAAATACAAATACAACCCTTAGCTGTATCTCGGAAAATAATAGAAATACACCCCCAACCTGTGTTATTTTCAAAAATAAAATCAACCCTTAGCTGTATCTCGGAAAATAAAAAAATACACCCCCAAGCTGTGTTATTTTCAAAAATACAAATACAAACCTTAGCTGTGTCTCGGAAAATAATACAAATACACCCCCAAGCTGTGTTATTTTCAAAAATACAAATACAACCCATAGCTGTATCTCGGAAAATAATACAAGTACACCCCCAAGTTGCGTAATTTTCAAATAAAACCCTTAGCTATACCTCCGAAAATAATACAAATAAACCCACAACCTGTGTTATTTTCAAAAATAGAAATACACACCTTAGCTGTATCTCGGAATATAATACAAAAACACCCCCAAGATGTGTTATTTTCAAAAATACAAATACAACCCACAGCTGTATCTCGGAAAATAATACAAATACACCCCCAAGATGTGTTATTTTCAAAAATACAAATACAACCCTTAGCTGTATCTCGGAAAATAATACAAATTCACTCACAAGCTCTGTTATTTTCAAAAATACAAATAAAATCCACAGCTGTATCTCTTAAAATAATACAAATACACCACCAAGCTGTGTTATTTTCAAAAATACACATGCAGCCGTTAGCTGTTTCTAGGAAAATAATACAAATATCCCCCAAACTCGTTTATTTTCAATAATTCAAATACAACCCTTAGCAGTGTCTCGGAAAATAATAAAAATACACCCCCAAGCTGTGTTATTTTCCAAAATGCAAATACAACCCTTAGCTGTATCTAGGAAAATAATACAAATACACCCCCAAGCTGTGTTATTTTCAAAAATAGAAATACACACCTTAGCTGTATCTCGGAAAATAATACAAAAACACCCCCAAGCTGTGATATTTTCAAAAATACAAATACAACCCTTAGCTGTATCTCGGAAAATAATACATATACACCCCCAAGCTGTGTTATTTTCAAAAATACAAATACAACCCATAGCAGAATCTCGGAAAATAATACAAATACACGCCCAAGCTGTGTTATTTTCAAAAATACAAACACAACCCATAGCTGTATCTCGGAAAATAATACAAGTACACCCCCAAGTTGCGTAATTTTCAAATACAACCCTTAGCTGTACCTCCGAAAATAATACAAATAAACCCACAAGCTGTGTTATTTTCAAAAATAAAATACAACCCAGAGCAGTATCTCGGAAAATAATACAAATACACCCCAAAGTTGTGTTATTTTCAAAAATACAAATACAACCGTTAGCTGTATCTCGGAAAATAATACAAATACACCCCCAAGCTCTGTTATTTTCAAAAATACAAACACAACCCATAGCAGAATCTCGGAAAATAATACAAAAACACCCCCAAGCTGTGTTATTTTCAAAAATACAAATACAACCCTTAGCTGTATCTCGGAAAATAATACAAATTCACCCTCAAGCTGTGTTATTTTCAAAAATACAAATACAACCCTTAGCTGTATCTCGGAAAATATTACAAATACACCCCCAAACTCTGTTATTTTCAATAATACAAATGCAACCCTTAGCTGTATCTCAGAAAATAATACAAATACACCCCCAATCTGTGTTATTTTCAAAAATAGAAATACACACCTTAGCTGTATCTCGGAAAATAATACAAAAACACCCCCAAGCTGTGTTATTTTCAAAAATAAAAATACAACCCTTAGCTGTATCTCGGAAAATAATACAAATACACACCCAAGATGTGTTATTTTCAAAAATACACATACAACCCTTAACTGTATCTTGGAAAATAATATGGATACATCCACAAGCTCTGTTAATTTCAAATATACAAAAAAAACCCACAGCAATATGTCGGAAAATAATACATATACACCACCAAGCTGTGTTATTTTCAAAAATAAAAATACAGCCCTTAGCTGTATCTTGGAAAATAATACAAATACACCCCCAAACTCGTTTATTTTCAAAAATTCAAATACAACCCTTAGCTGGATCTCGGAAAATAATAAAAATACACCCCAAGATGTGTTATTTTCCAAAATAGAAATACAACATTGAGCTGTATCTCGAAAATAATACAAATACATCTCCAAGGTGTGTTATTTTCAAAAATACAAATACAACCATGAGCTGTATGTCGGAAAATAATACAAATACACCCCCAAGCTCTGTTATTTTCAAAAATACAAATACAACCCATAGCAGAATCTCGGAAAATAATACAAATACACGCCAAAGCTGTGCTATTTTCAAAAATACAAATACAACCCTTAGCTGTATCTCGGAAAATAATACAATACACCCCCAAGCTGTGTTATTTTCAAAAATACAAATACAACCCATAGCAGAATCTCGGAAAATAATAAAAATACAGGCCCAAGCTGTGTTATTTTCAAAAATACAAATACAACCCATAGCTGTATCTCGGAAAATAATACAAGTACACCCCCAAGTTGCGTAATTTTCAAATACAACCCTTAGCTATACCTCCGAAAACAATACAAATAAACCCACAACCTGTGTTATTTTCAAAAATAGAAATACACACCTTAGCTGTATCTCGGAAAATAATACAAAAACACCCCCAAGATGTGTTATTTTCAAAAATACAAATACAACCCACAGCTGTATCTCGGAAAATAATACAAATACACCCCCAAGATGTGTTATTTTCAAAAATACAAATACAACCCTTAGCTGTATCTCGGAAAATAATACAAATTCACTCACAAGATCTGTTATTTTGAAAAATACAAATAAAACCCACAGCTGTATCTCAGAAAATAATACAAATACACCCCCAAGCTCTGTTATTTTGAAAAATAAAAATACAGCCCTTAGCTTTATCTTGGAAAATAATACAAAAACACCTACAAGCTGTGATATTTTCAAAAATACAAATACAACCCTTAGCTGTATCTCGGAAAATAATACATATACACCCCCAAGCTGTGTTATTTTCAAAAATACAAATACAACCCTTAGATGTATCTTGCAAAATAATACAAATACACCCCCAAGATGGGTTATTTTCAAATATAAAAATAAAACCCTTAACTGTATCTTGGAAAATAATACAGATACACCCACAAGCTCTGTTATTTTCAAAAATACAAATAAAACCCACAGCTGTATCTCGTAAAATAATACAAATACACCACCAAGCTGTGTTATTTTCAAAAATACACATACAGCCGTTAGCTGTTTCTAGGAAAATTATACAAATACACACCCAAACTCGTTTATTTTCAATAATTCAAATACAACACTTAGCAGTGCCTCGGAAAATAATAAAAATACACCCCCAAGCTGTGTTATTTTCCAAAATGCAAATACAACCCTTAGCTGTATCTAGGAAAATAATACAAATACACCCCCAAGCTGTGTTATTTTCAAAAATAGAAATACACACCTTAGCTGTATCTCGGAAAATAATACAAAAACACCCACAAGCTGTGTTATTTTCAAAAATACAAATACAACCTTTAGCTGTATCTCGGAAAATAATACATATACACCCCCAAGCTGTGTTATTTTCAAAAATACAAATACAACCCTTAGCTGTATCTTGGAAAATAATACAAATACACCCCCAAGCTGTGTTATTTTCAAAAATAAAAACACAACCCTTAGCTGTATCTCGGAATATAATAAGAATACACCACAAAGCTGTGTTATTTTCCAAAATACAAATACAACCCTTAGCTGTATCTCGGAAAATAATACAAATACACCCCCAAGATGGGTTATTTTCAAAAATAAAAATACAACCCTTAGCTGTATCTTGGAAAATAATACAAATACACCCCCAAACTCGTTTATTTTCAAAAATTCAAATACAACCCATAGCTGTATCTCGGAAAATAATACAAATACACCACCAAGCTGTGTTATTTTCAAAAATACAGATACAAACCTGAGCGGTATCTCGAAAATAATATAAATACACCCCCAAGGTGTGTTATTTTCAAAAATACAAATACAACCATGAGCTGTAACTCGGAAAATAATACAAATACACCCCCAAGCTGTGTTATTTTCAAAAATACAAATACAACCCATAGCATAATCTCAGAAAATAATACAAATACACGCCCAAGCTGTGTTATTTTCTAAAATACAAATACAAACCATAGCTGTATCTCGGAAAATAATAGAAATACACCCCTAAGCTGTGTTATTTTCAAAAATACAAATACAACCCTTAGCTGTATCTCGGAAAATAATACAAATACACCCCAAAGCTCTGTTATTTTCAAAAATACAAATACAACCCTTAGCTGTATCTCGGAAAATAATACAAATACACCCCCAAGCTGTGTTATTTTCAAAAATACAAATACAACCCTGAGCTGTGTCTCGGAAAATAATACAAATACACCCCCAAGCTCTGTTATTTTCAGAAATACAAATACAACCCATAGCAGTATCTCGGAAAATAATACAAATACACCCCAAAGCTGTGTTATTTTCAAAAATACAAATACAACCGTTAGCTGTATGTCCGAAAATAATACAAATACACCACCAATCTGTGTTATTTTCAAAAATACAAATACAATCCTTAGCTGTATCTCGGAAAATAATACAAATACACCCCAAATCCGTGTTATTTTCAAAAATACAAATACAACCCTGAGCTGAAACTCGGAAAAAAATACAAAAACACCCCCAAGCTGTGTTATTTTCAAAAATACTAATACAACCCTTAGCTGTATCTCGGAAAATAATACAAATTCACCCTCAAGCTGTGTTATTTTCAAAAATACAAATTCAACCCTTAGCTGTATCTCGGAAAATAATACAAATACACCCCCAAACTCTGTTATTTTCAATAATACAAATACAACCCTTAGCTGTATCTCGGAAAATAATACAAATACACCCACAAACTGTGTTATTTTCAAAAATAGAAATACTCCTTAGCTGTATCTCGGAAAATAATACAAATACACCACCAAGCTGTGTTATTTTCAAAAATATAAATACAACCCTTAGCTGTATCTCGGAAAATAATACAAATACACCCCCAAGATGTGTTATTTTCCAAAATACAAATACAACCCTTAACTGGATCTTGGAAAATAATACGGATACACCCACAAGCTCTGTTATTTTCAAAAATACAAATAAAACCCACAGCTGTATCTCGGAAAATAAAAATACACCGACAAGCTGTGTTATTTTCAAAAATACAAATACAGCCCTTAGCTGTATCTTGGAAAATAATACAAATACACCCCCAAACTCGTTTGTTTTAAAAAATGCAAATACAACCCTAAACTGTATCTTGGAAAATAATACAGATACACCCACAAGCTCTGTTATTTTCAAAAATACAAATAAAAAACACAACTGTATCTCGTAAAATAATACAAATACACCACCAAGCTGTGTTATTTTCAAAAATAGAAATACAGCCCTTAGCTGTTTCTTGGAAAATAATACAAAAACACCCCCAAACTCGTTTATTTTCAAAAATTCAAATACAACCCTTAGCAGTATCTCGGAAAATAATAAAAATACACCCCCAAGCTGTGTTATTTTCAAAAATACAAATACAACCCCTAGCTGTATCTCGGAAAATAATACAAATAAACCCCCAAGCTGTGTTATTTACAAAAATACCAATACAACCCTGAGCTGTATCTCGGAAAATAATAAAAATACACCCCTAAGCTGTGTTATTTTTAAAAATACAAATAAAACCCATAGCTGTATTTAGAAAATAATACAAATACACGCCCAAGGTGTGTTATTTTCAAAAATACAAATACAACCCTGAGCTGTATCTCGGATAATAATAGAAATACACCACGAAGCTGTGTTATTTTCAAAATACAAATACAACCCATAGCTGTATCTCGGAAAATAATATAAATACACGCCCAAGCTGTGTTATTTGCAAAAATACAAATACAACCCAGACTATATCTCGGAAAATAATACAAAAACACCCCCAAGCTGTGTTATATTCAAAAATACAAATACAACCCTGAGATGTAACTCGGAAAATAATACAAATACACCCCCAAGCTGTGTTATTTTCAAAAATACAAATACAACCCTGAGCTGTATCTCGGAAAATAATACAAAAACACCCCCAAGTTGTGTTATTTTCAAAAATACAAATACAACCCTTAGCTGTATCTCGGAAAATAATAGAAATACACCCCCAACCTGTGTTATTTTCAAAAATAAAATCAACCCTTAGCTGTATCTCAGAAAATAAAAAAATACACCCCCAAGCTGTGTTATTTTCAAAAATACAAATACAAACCTTAGCTGTGTCTCGGAAAATAATACAAATACACCCCCAAGCTGTGTTATTTTCAAAAATACAAATACAACCCATAGCTGTATCTCGGAAAATAATACAAGTACACCCCCAAGTTGCGTAATTTTCAAATAAAACCCTTAGCTATACCTCCGAAAATAATACAAATAAACCCAC
Source organism: Saimiri boliviensis (assembly GCF_048565385.1). Classification (NCBI taxonomy): domain Eukaryota; kingdom Metazoa; phylum Chordata; class Mammalia; order Primates; family Cebidae; genus Saimiri; species Saimiri boliviensis. Next base: position 122,186,261 of record NC_133459.1, on the reverse strand, counting down.
AACCTGTGTTATTTTCAAAAATAGAAATACACACCTTAGCTGTATCTCGGAATATAATACAAAAACACCCCCAAGATGTGTTATTTTCAAAAATACAAATACAACCCACAGCTGTATCTCGGAAAATAATACAAATACACCCCCAAGATGTGTTATTTTCAAAAATACAAATACAACCCTTATCTGTATCTCGGAAAATATTACAAATTCACCCTCAAGCTGTGTTATTTTCAAAAATACAAATACAACCCTTAGCTGTATCTCGGAAAATAATACAAATTCACTCACAAGCTCTGTTATTTTCAAAAATACAAATAAAACCCACAGCTGTATCTCTTAAAATAATACAAATACACCACCAAGCTGTGTTATTTTCAAAAATACACATACAGCCGTTAGCTGTTTCTAGGAAAATAATACAAATATCCCCCAAACTCGTTTATTTTCAATAATTCAAATACAACCCTTAGCAGTGTCTCGGAAAATAATAAAAATACACCCCCAAGCTGTGTTATTTTCCAAAATGCAAATACAACCCTTAGCTGTATCTAGGAAAATAATACAAATACACCCCCAAGCTGTGTTATTTTCAAAAATAGAAATACACACCTTAGCTGTATCTCGGAAAATAATACAAAAACACCCCCAAGCTGTGATATTTTCAAAAATACAAATACAACCCATAGCAGAATCTCGGAAAATAATACAAATACACGCCCAAGCTGTGTTATTTTCAAAAATACAAACACAACCCATAGCTGTATCTCGGAAAATAATACAAGTACACCCCCAAGTTGCGTAATTTTCAAATACAACCCTTAGCTGTACCTCCGAAAATAATACAAATAAACCCACAAGCTGTGTTATTTTCAAAAATAAAATACAACCCAGAGCAGTATCTCGGAAAATAATACAAATACACCCCAAAGTTGTGTTATTTTCAAAAATACAAATACAACCGTTAGCTGTATCTCGGAAAATAATACAAATACACCCCCAAGCTCTGTTATTTTCAAAAATACAAACACAACCCATAGCAGAATCTCGGAAAATAATACAAAAACAGCCCCAAGCTGTGTTATTTTCAAAAATACAAATACAACCCTTATCTGTATCTCGGAAAATAATACAAATTCACCCTCAAGCTGTGTTATTTTCAAAAATACAAATACAACCCTTAGCTGTATCTCGGAAAATATTACAAATACACCCCCAAACTCTGTTATTTTCAATAATACAAATGCAACCCTTAGCTGTATCTCAGAAAATAATACAAATACACCCCCAATCTGTGTTATTTTCAAAAATAGAAATACACACCTTAGCTGTATCTCGGAAAATAATACAAAAACACCCCCAAGCTGTGTTATTTTCAAAAATAAAAATACAACCCTTAGCTGTATCTCGGAAAATAATACAAATACACACCCAAGATGTGTTATTTTCAAAAATACACATACAACCCTTAACTGTATCTTGGAAAATAATATGGATACATCCACAAGCTCTGTTAATTTCAAATATACAAAAAAAACCCACAGCAATATGTCGGAAAATAATACATATACACCACCAAGCTGTGTTATTTTCAAAAATAAAAATACAGCCCTTAGCTGTATCTTGGAAAATAATACAAATACACCCCCAAACTCGTTTATTTTCAAAAATTCAAATACAACCCTTAGCTGGATCTCGGAAAATAATAAAAATACACCCCAAGCTGTGTTATTTTCCAAAATAGAAATACAACATTGAGCTGTATCTCGAAAATAATACAAATATACCCCCAAGGTGTGTTATTTTCAAAAATACAAATACAACCATGAGCTGTATGTCGGAAAATAATACAAATACACCCCCAAGCTCTGTTATTTTCAAAAATACAAATACAAATCATAGCAGAATCTCGGAAAATAATACAAATACACGCCAAAGCTGTGCTATTTTCAAAAATACAAATACAACCCTTAGCTGTATCTCGGAAAATAATACAATACACCCCCAAGCTGTGTTATTTTCAAAAATACAAATACAACCCATAGCAGAATCTCGGAAAATAATAAAAATACAGGCCCAAGCTGTGTTATTTTCAAAAATACAAATACAACCCATAGCTGTATCTCGGAAAATAATACAAGTACACCCCCAAGTTGCGTAATTTTCAAATACAACCCTTAGCTATACCTCCGAAAACAATACAAATAAACCCACAACCTGTGTTATTTTCAAAAATAGAAATACACACCTTACCTGTATCTCGGAAAATAATACAAAAACACCCCCAAGATGTGTTATTTTCAAAAATACAAATACAACCCACAGCTGTATCTCGGAAAATAATACAAATACACCCCCAAGATGTGTTATTTTCAAAAATAAAAATACAACCCTTAACTGGATCTTGGAAAATAATACAAATTCACTCACAAGATCTGTTATTTTGAAAAATACAAATAAAACCCACAGCTGTATCTCAGAAAATAATACAAATACACCCCCAAGCTCTGTTATTTTCAAAAATAAAAATACAGCCCTTAGCTTTATCTTGGAAAATAATACAAATACACACCCAATCTGTGTTATTTTCAAAAATAGAAATACAAACTTTAGCTGTATCTCGGAAAATAATACAAAAAGACTCGCAAGCTGTGTTATTTTCAAAAATACAAATACAACCCTTAGATGTATCTTGCAAAATAATAAAAATACACCCCCAAGATGGGTTATTTTCAAATATAAAAATAAAACCCTTAACTGTATCTTGGAAAATAATACAGATACACCCACAAGCTCTGTTATTTTCAAAAATACAAATAAAACCCACAGCTGTATCTCGTAAAATAATACAAATACACCACCAAGCTGTGTTATTTTCAAAAATACACATACAGCCGTTAGCTGTTTCTAGGAAAATTATACAAATACACACAAAAACTCGTTTATTTTCAATAATTCAAATACAACACTTAGCAGTGCCTCGGAAAATAATAAAAATACACCCCCAAGCTGTGTTATTTTCCAAAATGCAAATACAACCCTTAGCTGTATCTAGGAAAATAATACAAATACACCCCCAAGCTGTGTTATTTTCAAAAATAGAAATACACACCTTAGCTGTATCTCGGAAAATAATACAAAAACACCCACAAGCTGTGTTATTTTCAAAAATACAAATACAACCTTTAGCTGTATCTCGGAAAATAATACATATACACCCCCAAGCTGTGTTATTTTCAAAAATACAAATACAACCCTTAGCTGTATCTTGGAAAATAATACAAATACACCCCCAAGCTGTGTTATTTTCAAAAATAAAAACACAACCCTTAGCTGTATCTCGGAATATAATAAGAATACACCACAAAGCTGTGTTATTTTCCAAAATACAAATACAACCCTTAGCTGTATCTCGGAAAATAATACAAATACACCCCCAAGATGGGTTATTTTCAAAAATAAAAATACAACCCTTAGCTGTATCTTGGAAAATAATACAAATACACCCCCAAACTCGTTTATTTTCAAAAATTCAAATACAACCCATAGCTGTATCTCGGAAAATAATAGAAATACACACCCAAGCTGTGTTATTTTCAAAAATACAGATACAAACCTGAGCGGTATCTCGAAAATAATATAAATACACCCCCAAGGTGTGTTATTTTCAAAAATACAAATACAACCATGAGCTGTAACTCGGAAAATAATACAAATACACCCCCAAGCTGTGTTATTTTCAAAAATACAAATACAACCCATAGCATAATCTCAGAAAATAATACAAATACACGCCCAAGCTGTGTTATTTTCTAAAATACAAATACAAACCATAGCTGTATCTCGGAAAATAATAGAAATACACCCCTAAGCTGTGTTATTTTCAAAAATACAAATACAACCCTTAGCTGTATCTCGGAAAATAATACAAATACACCCCAAAGCTCTGTTATTTTCAATAATACAAATACAACCCTTAGCTGTATCTCGGAAAATAATACAAATACACCCCCAAGCTGTGTTATTTTCAAAAATACAAATACAACCCTGAGCTGTGTCTCGGAAAATAATACAAATACACCCCCAAGCTCTGTTATTTTCAGAAATACAAATACAACCCATAGCAGTATCTCGGAAAATAATACAAATACACCCCAAAGCTGTGTTATTTTCAAAAATACAAATACAACCGTTAGCTGTATGTCCGAAAATAATACAAATACACCACCAATCTGTGTTATTTTCAAAAATACAAATACAATCCTTAGCTGTATCTCGGAAAATAATACAAATACACCCCAAATCTGTGTTATTTTCAAAAATACAAATACAACCCTGAGCTGAAACTCGGAAAAAAATACAAAAACACCCCCAAGCTCTGTTATTTTCAAAAATACTAATACAACCCTTAGCTGTATCTCGGAAAATAATACAAATTCACCCTCAAGCTGTGTTATTTTCAAAAATAGAAATTCAACCCTTAGCTGTATCTCGGAAAATAATACAAATACACCCCCAAACTCTGTTATTTTCAATAATACAAATACAACCCTTAGCTGTATCTCGGAAAATAATACAAATACACCCACAAACTGTGTTATTTTCAAAAATAGAAATACTCCTTAGCTGTATCTCGGAAAATAATACAAAAACACCCCCAAGCTGTGATATTTTCAAAAATACAAATACAACCCTTAGCTGTATCTCGGAAAATAATACATATACACCCCCAAGCTGTGTTATTTTCAAAAATACAAATACAACCCATAGCAGAATCTCGGAAAATAATACAAATACACGCCCAAGCTGTGTTATTTTCAAAAATACAAACACAACCCATAGCTGTATCTCGGAAAATAATACAAGTACACCCCCAAGTTGCGTAATTTTCAAATACAACCCTTAGCTGTACCTCCGAAAATAATACAAATAAACCCACAACCTGTGTTATTTTCAAAAATAAAATACAACCCAGAGCAGTATCTCGGAAAATAATACAAATACACCCCAAAGTTGTGTTATTTTCAAAAATACAAATACAACCGTTAGCTGTATCTCGGAAAATAATACAAATACACCCCCAAGCTCTGTTATTTTCAAAAATACAAACACAACCCATAGCAGAATCTCGGAAAATAATACAAAAACACCCCCAAGCTGTGTTATTTTCAAAAATACAAATACAACCCTTAGCTGTATCTCGGAAAATAATACAAATTCACCCTCAAGCTGTGTTATTTTCAAAAATACAAATACAACCCTTAGCTGTATCTCGGAAAATATTACAAATACACCCCCAAACTCTGTTATTTTCAATAATACAAATGCAACCCTTAGCTGTATCTCAGAAAATAATACAAATACACCCCCAATCTGTGTTATTTTCAAAAATAGAAATACACACCTTAGCTGTATCTCGGAAAATAATACAAAAACACCCCCAAGCTGTGTTATTTTCAAAAATAAAAATACAACCCTTAGCTGTATCTCGGAAAATAATACAAATACACACCCAAGATGTGTTATTTTCAAAAATACACATACAACCCTTAACTGTATCTTGGAAAATAATATGGATACATCCACAAGCTCTGTTAATTTCAAATATACAAAAAAAACCCACAGCAATATGTCGGAAAATAATACATATACACCACCAAGCTGTGTTATTTTCAAAAATAAAAATACAGCCCTTAGCTGTATCTTGGAAAATAATACAAATACACCCCCAAACTCGTTTATTTTCAAAAATTCAAATACAACCCTTAGCTGGATCTCGGAAAATAATAAAAATACACCCCAAGATGTGTTATTTTCCAAAATAGAAATACAACATTGAGCTGTATCTCGAAAATAATACAAATACATACCCAAGGTGTGTTATTTTCAAAAATACAAATACAACCATGAGCTGTATGTCGGAAAATAATACAAATACACCCCCAAGCTCTGTTATTTTCAAAAATACAAATACAACCCATAGCAGAATCTCGGAAAATAATACAAATACACGCCAAAGCTGTGCTATTTTCAAAAATACAAATACAACCCTTAGCTGTATCTCGGAAAATAATACAATACACCCCCAAGCTGTGTTATTTTCAAAAATACAAATACAACCCATAGCAGAATCTCGGAAAATAATAAAAATACAGGCCCAAGCTGTGTTATTTTCAAAAATACAAATACAACCCATAGCTGTATCTCGGAAAATAATACAAGTACACCCCCAAGTTGCGTAATTTTCAAATACAACCCTTAGCTATACCTCCGAAAACAATACAAATAAACCCACAACCTGTGTTATTTTCAAAAATAGAAATACACACCTTAGCTGTATCTCGGAAAATAATACAAAAACACCCCCAAGATGTGTTATTTTCAAAAATACAAATACAACCCACAGCTGTATCTCGGAAAATAATACAAATACACCCCCAAGATGTGTTATTTTCAAAAATACAAATACAACCCTTAGCTGTATCTCGGAAAATAATACAAATTCACTCACAAGATCTGTTATTTTGAAAAATACAAATAAAACCCACAGCTGTATCTCAGAAAATAATACAAATACACCCCCAAGCTCTGTTATTTTGAAAAATAAAAATACAGCCCTTAGCTTTATCTTGGAAAATAATACAAAAACACCTCCAAGCTGTGATATTTTCAAAAATACAAATACAACCCTTAGCTGTATCTCGGAAAATAATACGTATACACCCCCAAGCTGTGTTATTTTCAAAAATACAAATACAACCCTTAGATGTATCTTGCAAAATAATACAAATACACCCCCAAGATGGGTTATTTTCAAATATAAAAATAAAACCCTTAACTGTATCTTGGAAAATAATACAGATACACCCACAAGCTCTGTTATTTTCAAAAATACAAATAAAACCCACAGCTGTATCTCGTAAAATAATACAAATACACCACCAAGCTGTGTTATTTTCAAAAATACACATACAGCCGTTAGCTGTTTCTAGGAAAATTATACAAATACACACCCAAACTCGTTTATTTTCAATAATTCAAATACAACACTTAGCAGTGCCTCGGAAAATAATAAAAATACACCCCCAAGCTGTGTTATTTTCCAAAATGCAAATACAACCCTTAGCTGTATCTAGGAAAATAATACAAATACACCCCCAAGCTGTGTTATTTTCAAAAATAGAAATACACACCTTAGCTGTATCTCGGAAAATAATACAAAAACACCCACAAGCTGTGTTATTTTCAAAAATACAAATACAACCTTTAGCTGTATCTCGGAAAATAATACATATACACCCCCAAGCTGTGTTATTTTCAAAAATACAAATACAACCCATAGCTGTATCTCGGAAAATAATACAAGTACAACCCCAAGTTGCGTAATTTTAAAATACAACCCTTAGCTGTACCTCCGAAAATAATACAAATAAACCTACAACCTGTGTTATTTTCAAAAATAAAATACAACCCATAGCAGTATCTCGGAAAATAATACAAATACATCCCAAAGTTGTGTTATTTTCAAAAATACAAATACAACCGTTAGCTGTATCTCGGAAAATAATACATATACACCCCCAAGCTGTGTTATTTTCAAAAATACAAATACAGCCCTTGGCTTTATCTTGGAAAATAATACAAATACACCCCCAAGCTGTGTTATTTTCAAAAATACAAACACAACCCTTAGCTGTATCTCGGAAAATAATAAGAATAAACCCCCAAGCTGTGTTATTTTCCAAAATACAAATACAACCCTTAGCTGTATCTCGGAAAATAATACAAATACACCACCAAGCTGTGTTATTTACAAAAATACAAATACAACCCTGAGCTGTATATCGGAAAATAATACAAATAAACCCCCAAGCTGTGTTATTTTCAAAAATACAAATACAACCCATAGCAGTATCTCGGAAAATAATACAAATACACCCCAAAGCTGTGTTATTTTCAAAAATACAAATACAACCGTTAGCTGTATCTCGGAAAATAATAGAAATACACCCCCAAGCTGTGTTATTTTTAAAAATACAAATACAATCCTTAGCTGTATCTCGGAAAATAATAAAAATACACCCCCAAGCTGTGTTATTTTCAAAAATACAAATACAACCCTGAGCTGTAACTCGGAAAATAATACAAAAACACCCCCAATCTGTGTTATTTTCAAAAATAGAAATACACACCTTAGCTGTATCTCGGAAAATAATACAAATACACCACCAAGCTGTGTTATTTTCAAAAATATAAATACAACCCTTAGCTGTATCTCGGAAAATAATACAAATACACCCCCAAGATATGTTATTTTTAAAAATACAAATACAACCCTTAACTGTATCTTGGAAAATAATATGGATACACCCACAAGCTCTGTTATTTTCAAAAATACAAATAAATCCCACAGCTGTATCTCGGAAAATAATACAAATACACCACCAAGCTGTGTTATTTTCCAAAATACAAATACAACCCTTAGCTGTATCTCGGAAAATAATACAAATACACCCCCAAGCTTTTTTATTTACCAAAATAAAAATACAACCCTGAGCTGTATCTCGGAAAATCATACAAATACACGCCCAAGCTGTGTTATTTTCAAAAATAAAAATACAACCCATAGCTGTATCTTAGAAAATAATACAAATACACGCCCAAGCTATGTTATTTTCAAAAATACAAATACAACCCTTAGCTGTATCTCGGATAATAATAGAAATACACCACGAAGCTGTGTTATTTTCAAAATACAAATACAACCTATAGCTGTATCTCGGAAAATAATATAAATACACGCCCAAGCTGTGTTATTTTCAAAAATACAAATACAACCCTGAGCTGTATCTCGGAAAATAATACAAAAACACCCCCAAGCTGTGTTATATTCAAAAATACAAATACAACCCTTAGCTGTATCTCGGAAAATAATACAAATTCACCCTCAAGCTGTGTTATTTTCAAAAATACAAATACAACCCTTAGCTGTATCTCGGAAAATAATACAAATACTCCCCCAAGCTCTGTTATTTTCAATAATACAAATACAACCCTTAGCTCTATATCGGAAAAGAATACAAATACACCCCAAATCTGTGTTATTTTCAAAAATACAAATACAACCGTTAGCTGTATTTCAGAAAATAATACAAATACACCCCAAGCTGTGTTATTTTCCAAAATAAAAATACAACCCTGAGCTGTATCTCGGAAAATAATACAAAAACATCCCCAAGTTGTGTTATTTTCAAAAATACAAATACAACCCTTAGCTGTATCTCGGAAAATAATACAAATACACCCCCAACCTGTGTTGTTTTCAAAAATAAAATCAACCCTTTGCTGTATCTTGGAAAATAATAAAAATACACACCCAAGTTGTGTAATTTTCAAAAATACAAAAAAACCCTTAGCTGTATCTCGGAAAATAATACAAATACACCCACAAGCTGTGTTATTTTCAAAAATACAAATACAAACCTTAGATGTATCTCGTAAAATAAAACAAATACAACACGAAGCTGTGATATTTTCAAAAATACAAGTAAAACCCATAGCTGTATCTGGGAAAATAATACAAACACAACCCCATCCTGTGTTATTTTCAAAAATAGAAACACAACCCTTAGCTGTATCTCGTAAAATAATAGAAATACACCCCCAATCTGTGTTATTTTCAAAAATAGAAATAAACACCTTAGCTGTATCTCGGAAAATAATACAAAAACCCCCCCAAGCTGTGTTATTTTCAAAAATACAAATACAACCCTTAGCTATATCTCGGAAAATAATACAAATACACCCCCGAGATGTGTTATTTTCAAAAATACAAATAGAGCCCTTAGCTGTATCTTGGAAAATAATACAAATACACCCACAAACTCGGTTATTTTCAAAAATTAAAATACAACCCTTAGCTGTATCTCGGAAAATAATAAAAATACACACCCAAGCTGTGTTATTTTCCAAAATACAAATACAACCCTGAGCTGTTTCTCGAAAATAATACAAATACACCCCCAAGCTGTGTTATTTTCAAAAATACAAATACAACCCATAGCTGTATCTTGGAAAATAACACAAATACACCCGCAAGGTGTGTTATTTTCAAAAATACAAATACAACCCTGGGCTGTATCTCGGAAAATAATACAAATACACCCCAAAGTTGTGTTATATTCAAAAATACAAATACAACCCTGAGATGTAACTCGGAAAATAATACAAATACACCACCAGGCTGTGTTATTTTCAAAAATACAAATATAACCCTGAGCTGTATCTCGGAAAATAATACAAAAACAGCCCCAAGCTGTGTTATTTTCAAAAATACAAATACAACCCATAGCTGTATCTCGGAAAATAATACAAAAACAACCCCAAGCTGTGTTATTTTCAAAATACAATTACAACCCATAGCTCTATCTCGGAAAATAATACAAATACACCCACAAGCTGTTTTATTTTCAAAAATACAAATACAACCCTTAGCTGTATCTCGGAAAATAATACAAATACACCCCCGAGCTGTGTTATTTTCGAAAATACAAATACAACCCTGAGTTGTAATTCAGAATATAATACAAATACACCCCCAAGCTGTGTTATTTTCAAAAATACAAATTTAATCCTGAGCTATATCTCAGAAAATTATACAAAAACACACCGAAGCTGTGTTATTTTCAAAAATACAAATAAAACATTTAGCTCTATCTCGGAAAATTATACAAATACACCCCCAAGCTCTATTATTTTCAATAATAAAAATACAACCCTTAGCTGTACTTCCGAAAATAATACAAATACACCACCAACCTGTGTTATTTTCAAAAATAAAATACAACCCTTAGCTGTGTCTCGGAAAATAATACAAATACACACCCATGCTGTGTTATTTTCAAAAATACAAATACAACACTTAGCTGTGTCTCGGAAAATAATACAAATACACCCCCAGGATGTGTTATTTTCAAAAATACAAATACAACCGTTAGTTGTATCATGGCAAATAATAGAAATACACCCCCAAGCTGTGTTATTATCAAAAATGCAAATACAACCCATAGCTGTATCTTCGAAAATAATACAAAAACACCCCCAAGCTGTGTTATTTTCAAATATACAAATACAACACTGAGCTGTATCTCGGAAAACAATACAAATACACCCCCAAGCTGTGTTATTTTCCAAAATACAAATACAACTCTTAGCTGTATCTCAGAAAATCATACAAATACACCCCCAAGCTGTGTTATTTTCAATAATACAAATACAACCCTTACCTGTATCTCGGAAAATAATACAAATACACCCCCAAGCTGTGATATTTTCTAAAATACAAATACAACCCTGAGTTGTAACTCGAAAAATAATACAAATACAACCCCAAGCTGTGTTATTTTCAAAAATACAAATACAACCGTGAGCTGTATCTCAGAAAATAATACAAAAAAAACCCCCAAGCTGTGTTATTTTCAAAAATACGAATACAACCCTTAGCTGTATCTCGGAAAATTATACAAATACACCCCCAAGCTCTATTATTTTCAATAATACAAATACAACCCTTAGCTGCACCTCTGAAAATAATACAAATACACCCCAACCTGTGTTATTTTCAGAAATAAAATACAACCCTTAGCTGTATCTCGGAAAATAATTCAAATACACCCCCAAGCTGTGTTATTTTCAAAAATACAAATACAACTCTTAGGTATATCTCGGAAAATAATACAAATACACCCACAAGCTCTGTTATTTTCCAAAATACAAATAAAACTCTGAGCTGCATCAAGGATAATAATAGAAATACACCCCGAAGCTGTGTTATTTTCAAAAATACAAATACAACCCATAGCTGTATCTCGGAAAATAATACAAATACACCCCCAAGAGCTGTTATTGTCAAAAATAAAAATACAACCCTTAGCTGTATCTCGGAAAATAATACATATACACCACCAAGCAGTGGTATTTTAAAAAAATACAAATACAACCCTTAGCTGTATCTCGGAAAATAATACAAATACACCCCCAAGTTGTGTTATTTTCAAAAATACAAATATAACCCTTAGCTTTGTCTCGGAAAATAAAACAAATACACCCCCAAGCTGTGATATTTTCAAAAATACAAATATAACTGATAGCTGTATCTTGGAAAATAATACAAGTACACCCACAAGATATGTTATTTTCTAAAATGCAAATACAACCCTAAGCTGGAACGTCGAAAATAATACAAATGCACCCCCAAGCTCTATTATTTTCAATAATACAAATACAACCCTTAGCTATATCACAGAAAATAATACAAATCCACCCCCAATGTGTGTTATTTTCAAAAATAGAAATAAAAACCTTAGCTTTGACTCGGAAAATAATACAAAAACACCCCCAAGCTGTGTTATTTTCAAAAATACAAATACAACCCTTAGCTGTATCTCGGAATTTAATACAAATACACCTCGAAGATGTGTTATTTTCAAAAATAGAAATACAACCCTTAGCTGTATCTTGGAAAATAATAGAGATACACCCCCAAGCTCTGTTATTTTCCAAAATGAATATACAAGCCACAGCTGTATCTCGGAAAATAATACAAATACACCACCAAGCTGTGTTATTTTCAAAAATACAAATACAGCCCTTAGCTGTATCTTGGAAAATAATACAAATACACTTCCAAGCTGTGTTATTTTAAAAAATACAAATACAACCCATAGTTCTATCATGGAAAATACTACAAATACACCCACAAGCTGTGTTATTTCCAAACATACAAATACAAACCTGAGCTGTATCTCGGAAAATAATACAAATACACCCCTAAGCTGTGTTATTTTCAAAAATACAAATACAACCCATAGAAAAATCTCGGAAAATAATAAAATTCACCCACAAGCTGTGTTATTTTCAAAAATACAAATACAACCCTTAGCTGTATCTCGGAAAATAATACAAATACACCCCCAAGCTGTGTTATTTTCAAAAATACAAATACAACCCTTGGCTTTATTTCAGCAAATAATACAAATACACCCTCAAGCTGTGTTATTTTCCAAAATACCAATACAACCCTGAGCTGTATCGCGGAAAATAATACAAATACACCCCCAAGCTGTGTTATTTTCAAAAATACAAATACTACCCTTAGCTTTATTTCAGAAAATAATACAAATACACCTTCAAGCTGTGTTATTTTCTAAAATACCAATACAACCCTGAGCTGTATACCGGAAAATAATACAAATACACCCCCAAGCTCTGTTATTTTCAAAAATACAAATAAAACCCATAGCTGTATCTTGGAAAATAATACAAACACAACGCGAAGCTCTGTTATTTTCAAAAATACAAATACAACCCTGAGCTGTATCTCGGATAGTAATAGAAATACACCCCGAAGCTGTGTTATTTTCAAAAATACAAATACAACCAATAGATGTGTCTCGGAAAATAATACAAATACACCCCCAAGCTGTGTTATTTTCAAAAATACAAATAAAACCCTGAGCTGTATCTCGGATAATAATAGAAATACACCCCCAAGCTGTGTTATTTTCAAAAATACAAATACAATCCTCAGCTGTATCTCGGAAAATAATACTAATAGACACCCAAGCTGTGTTATTTTCAAAAATACAAATACAACCCTGAGGTCTATCTCGGAAAATAATACAAAAACAACCACAAGCCCTGTTATTTTCAAAAATACAAATACAACCCTGAGCTGTATCTCGGATAATAATAGAAATACACCCCGAAGCTGTGTTATTTTCAAAAATACAAATATAACCAATAGATGTATCTCGGAAAATAATACAAATACACCCCCAATCTGTGTTATTTTCAAAAATACAAATACAATCCTTAACTGTATCTCGGAAAATAATACAAATACACCCCCAAACTGTGTTATTTTCAAAAATACAAATAAAACCCTGAGCTGTATCTCGGATAATAATAGAAATACACCCCCAAGCTGTGTTATTTTCATAAATACAAATACAATCCTCAGCTGTATCTCGGAAAATAATACAAATACACACCCAAGCTGTGTTATTTTCAAAAATTCAAATACAGCCCTTAGCTGTATCTCGGAAAATAATACAAATACACCCCAAAGCTGGTTTATTTTCAAAAATAGAAATACAACCGTTAGCTGTATCTCGGGAAATAATACAAATACACCCCCAAGTTGTGTAATTTTCAAAAATACAAATACAACCCTTAGCTGTATCTCGGAAAATAATACAAATACACCCCCAAACTGTGTTATTTTCCAAAATACAAATAAAACTCTGAGCTGTATCTCGGATAATAATAGAAATACACCCCCAAGATGTGGTATTTTCAAAAATACAAATACAGCCCTTAGCTGTATCTCGGAAAATAATACAAATACACCCCCAAACTGTGTTATTTTCCAAAATACAAATAAAACTCTGAGCTGTATCTCGGATAATAATAGAAATACACCCCCAAGATGTGGTATTTTCAAAAATACAAATACAACCCATACCTGTATCTCAGAAAATAATACAAATACACACACAAGCTGTGTTATTTTCAAAAATACAAATAAAACCCTTAGCTGTATATCGGAAAATAATACAAATACACCCCCAAGCTGTGTTATTTTCCAAAATACAAATACAACCCTGAGCTGTATCTCGGAAAATAATACAAATACACCCCCACGCCGTGTTATTTTCAAATATACAAATAAAACCCATAGCTGTATCTTGGAAAATAATACAAATACACCCCCAAGGTTGTTATTTTCAAAAATACAAATACAACCCGTAGCTGTGTCTCAAATAATAATAGAAATACACCGCCAAGCTGTGTTATTTTCAAAATACAAATACAACCCATAGCTGTATCTCGGAAAATAATACAAATACACCCCCAAGCTGTGTTATTTTCAAAAATACAAATACAATCCTTAGCTGTATCTCGGAAAATAATACAAATACACCCCCAAACTGTGTTATTTTCAAAAAGAAAAATACAACCCTGAGTTGTAACTCAGAAAATAATACAAATACACCCCCAAGCTGTGTTATTTTCAAAAATACAAATTTTACCCTGAGCTGTATCTCAGAAAATAATACAAAACCACACCGAAGCTGTGTTATTTTCAAAAATACAAATACAACACTTAGCTCTATCTCAAAAAATTATACAAATATACCCCCAAGCTCTATTATTTTCAATAATACAAATACACCACTTAGCTGTACTTCCGAAAATAATACAAATACACCCCCAACCTGTGTTATTTTCAAAAATAAAATACAACCCTTAAATGTATCTCGGAAAATAATACAAATACACCCCCATGCTGTGTTATTTTCAAAAATACAAATACAACACTTAGCTGTGTCTCGGAAAATAATACAAATACACCCCCAGGCTGTGTTATTTTCAAAAATACAAATACAACCGTTAGTTGTATCTCAGAAAATAATAGAAATACACCCCCAAGCTGTGTTATTATCAAAAATACAAATACAACCCATAGCTGTATCTTCGAAAATAATACAAATACACCCCCAAGCTGTGTTATTTTCAAATATACAAATACAACACTGAGCTGTATCTCGGGAAATAATACAAATACACCCCCAAGCTGTGTTAATTTAAAAAATACAAATACAACACTTAGCTGTATCTCGTAAAATAATACAAACACACCCCCAAGCTGTGTTATTTTCAAAAAAAAATATATAACCCTTAGCTGTATCTCGGTCAATAAAACAAATATACCCCCAAGCTGTGTTATTTTCAAAAATACAAATAAAACCCATAGCTGTATCTTGGAAAATATTACAAACACAAACCAAAGCTCTGTTATTTTCAAAAATACAAATAGAACCCTGAGCTGTATTTCGGATAATAATAGAAATACACCCACAAGCTGTGTTATTTTCAAAAATACAAATACAACCAATAGCTGTATCTCGGAAAATAATACAAATACACCTCAAAGCTCTGTTATTTTCAATAATACAAATACAACCCATAGCTGTATCTCGGAAAATAAGACAAATACACCCCCAAGCTGTGTTATTTTCAAAAATACAAATACAACCCTTAGCTGTGTCTCGGAAAATAATACAAATACACCCCCAATCTGTTTTATTTTCAAAAATAGAAATACAACCGTTAGCTGTATCTCGGAAAATAATACAAATACACCCCCAAGTTGTGTAATTTTCAAAAATACAAATACAGCCCTTAGCTGTATCTCGGAAAATAATACAAATACACCCCCAAACTGTGTTATTTTCCAAAATACAAATAAAACTCTGAGCTGTATCTCGGATAATAATGGAAATACACCCCCAAGATGTGGTATTTTCAAAAATACAAATACAGCCCTTAGCTGTATCTCGGAAAATAATACAAATATACCCCCAAACTGTGTTATTTTCCAAAATACAAATAAAACTCTGAGCTGTATCTCGGATAATAATAGAAATACACCCCCAAGATGTGGTATTTTCAAAAATACAAATACAACCCATACCTATATCTCAGAAAATAATACAAATACACACACAAGCTGTGTTATTTTCAAAAATACAAATAAAACCCTTAGCTGTATATCGGAAAATAATACAAATACACCCCCAAGCTGTGTTATTTTCCAAAATACAAATACAACCCTGAGCTGTATCTCGGAAAATAATACAAATACACCCCCACGCCGTGTTATTTTCAAATATACAAATAAAACCCATAGCTGTATCTTGGAAAATAATACAAATACACCCCCAAGGTTGTTATTTTCAAAAATACAAATACAACCCGGAGCTGTGTCTGAAATAATAATAGAAATACACCGCCAAGCTGTGTTATTTTCAAAATACAAATACAACACATAGCTGTATCTCGGAAAATAATACAAATACACCCCCAAGCTGTGTTATTTTCAAAAATACAAATACAATCCTTAGCTGTATCTCGGAAAATAATACAAATACACCCCCAAACTGTGTTATTTTCAAAAAGAAAAATACAACCCTGAGTTGTAACTCAGAAAATAATACAAATACACCCCCAAGCTGTGTTATTTTCAAAAATACAAATTTAACCCTGAGCTGTATCTCAGAAAATAATACAAAACCACACCGAAGCTGTGTTATTTTCAAAAATACAAATACAACACTTAGCTCTATCTCAAAAAATTATACAAATATACCCCCAAGCTCTATTATTTTCAATAATACAAATACACCACTTAGCTGTACTTCCGAAAATAATACAAATACACCCCCAACCTGTGTTATTTTCAAAAATAAAATACAACCCTTAAATGTATCTCGGAAAATAATACAAATACACCCCCATGCTGTGTTATTTTCAAAAATACAAATACAACACTTAGCTGTGTCTCGGAAAATAATACAAATACACCCCCAGGCTGTGTTATTTTCAAAAATACAAATACAACCGTTAGTTGTATCTCGGAAAATAATAGAAATACACCCCCAAGCTGTGTTATTATCAAAAATACAAATACAACCCATAGCTGTATCTTCGAAAATAATACAAATACACCCCCAAGCTGTGTTATTTTCAAATATACAAATACAACACTGAGCTCTATCTCGGGAAATAATACAAATACACCCCCAAGCTGTGTTAATTTAAAAAATACAAATACAACACTTAGCTGTATCTCGTAAAATAATACAAACACACCCCCAAGCTGTGTTATTTTCAAAAAAATATATATAACCCATAGCTGTATCTCGGTCAATAAAACAAATAAACCCCCAAGCTGTTTTATTTTCAAAAATACAAATAAAACCCATAGCTGTATCTTGGAAAATATTACAAACACAAACCAAAGCTGTGTTATTTTCAAAAATACAAATACAACCCTGAGCTGTATTTCGGATAATAATAGAAATACACCCCCAAGCTGTGTTATTTTCAAAAATACAAATACAACCAATAGCTTTATCTCGAAAAATAATACAAATACACCTCAAAGCTCTGTTATTTTCAATAATACAAATACAACCCATAGCTGTATCTCGGAAAATAATACAAATACACCCCCAAGCTGTGTTATTTTCAAAAATAGAAATACAACCGTTAGCTGTATCTCGGAAAATAATACAAATACACCCCCAAGTTGTGTAATTTTCAAAAATACAAATACACCCCTTAGCGTTATCTCGGAAAATAATACAAATACACCCCAAAGCTCTGTTATTTTCAAAAATACAAATACAACCCTTAGCTGTATCTCGAAAAATAATACTTATACACCCGCAAGCTGTGTTATTTTCAAAAATACAAATACAGGCTTTAGCTGTATCTCGGAAAATAATACAAATACACCCCCAAGCAGTGTTATTTTCAAAAACACAGAAATACAGAACTTAGCCGTAATTCAGAAAATAAGACTAATTCAAACCCAAGCTGTGTTAATTTCAAAAATACAAACACAACCCTTAGCTCTATCTCGGAAAATAATACAAATACATCCCCAAGCTGTGTTAGTTTCAAAAATATATATATAACCCTTAGCTGTATCTTGGAAAATAATACAAATACAACCCCAAACTGTGTTATTTTCAAAAATACAAATAAAACCCTTAGCTGTATTTCGGAAAATAATACAAATACATCCCCAAGCTGTGTTATTTTCAAAAATACAAATACAACCCTTAACTGTATTTCGGAAAATAATACAAACACACACCCAAGCGGTGTTATTTCCAAAAATACAAATACAACACTTAGCTGTATCACGGAAAATAATGCAAATACACCCCCTAGCTCTGTTATTGTCAAAAATACAAAAACAACAATTAACTGTATCTTGGAAAAGAATACAAATACAACCCCAAGGTGTGTTATTTTCAAAAACACAAATATAACCCTTAGCTGTATCTCAGAAAATAATACAAATACACCCCCAAACGGTGTTATTTTCAAAAATACAAATACATCCCTTAGCTGAATGTCGGAAAATAATACAAATACACCCCCAAGTTGTGTTATTTTCAAAAATACAAATAAAACCCTTAGCGGTATCTCGGAAAATAATACAAATACACCCCCAAACGGTTTTATTTTCAAAAATACAAATACAACCCTTAGCTATATCGAGGAATATAATACAAATACACCACCAAGCTCTGTTATTTTCCAAAATACAAATACAACCCTTAGTTCTATCTCGGAAAATAATACAAATACACACCCAAGCTGTGTTATTTTCAAAAATACAAATACAACCCATAGCTGTATCTCAGAAAATAATACAAATACACCCCCAAACGGTTTTATTTTCAAAAATACAAATACAACCCTTAGCTGTATCTAGGAATATAATACAAATACACCCCCAAGCTGTGTTATTTTCAAAAATACAAATGCAACCCCTAGCTGTATGTCAGAAAATATTACAAATAAACCCTCAAACTGTGGTATTTTCAAAAATACAAATTCAACCCTTAGCTGTATCTCGTAAAATAATACAAATACACCCCCAAGCTGTGTTATTTTCAAAAATACAAATACAACCCTTAGCTGTATCTTTGAAAATAATACAAATACACACTCTAGCTGTGTTATTTTCAAAAATAAAAATAGAACCCTTAGCTGTATCTCGGAAAATAATACAAATAAACCCCCAAGCTGTGTTATTTTCAAAAATACAAATACAACCCTTAGTTGTATCTTGGAAAATAATATAAAAACACCCACAAGCTGTGTTATTTTCAGAAATACAAATTCAACCCTTAGCTGTATCTCGCAAAAAAATACAAATACGTACACAAGCTCTTTTATAGTCAAAAATACATATACAACCTTTAGCTGTAACTCGGAAAATAATACAAATACACACGCAAGCTGTGTTATTGTCAAAAATACAGATAAAACCCTAAGCTGTATCTCGGAAAATTATACAAATACACCCCCAAGCTGTGTTATTTTCAAAAATACAGATACAACCCTTAGCTGTATCTCGCAAAATAAAACAAATACACACCCAAGCTGTGTTAATTTCAAAAATACAAATACAACCCTTAGCTTTATCTCGGAAAATAATACAAATACACCCACAGTCTGTATTATTTTCAAAAATAGAAATAAAACCCTTAGCTGTACCTCGCAAAATAATACAAATACACACCCAAGCTGTTTTATAGTCAAAAATAACTTTACAACACTTAGCTGTAACTCGGAAAATAATACAAATACACACCCAAGCTGTGATATTGTCAAAAATACAGAAACAACCCTTAGCTGTGTCTAGTAAAACAATACAAATAAACCCGCAAGCTCTGATATTGTAAAAAATAAAGATACAACCCTTAGCTGTATCTCGGAAAATAATACAAATACACCCTCAAGCTGTGTTATTTTCAAAAATAAAAATACAACCCTTAGCTGTATCTCGGAAAATAATACAAATACACCCCCAAGCTGTGTTATTATCAAAAATACAAATACAACCCTTAGCTGTATCTAGGAAAATACTACAAATACACCCCCAAGCCGTGTTATTGTCAAAAATACAAATAAAACCCTTAGCCGTATCTCACAAAATAATACAAATACACCCCCAAGCAGTGTTATTTTCAAAAATACAGAAATACAGAACTTAGCCGTAATTCAGAAAATAAGACTAATTCAAACCCAAGCTGTGTTAATTTCAAAAATACAAACACAACACTTAGCTCTATCTCGGAAAATAATACAAATACATCCCCAAGCTGTGTTAGTTTCAAAAATATATATATAACCCTTAGCTGTATCTTGGAAAATAATACAAATACAACCCCAAACTGTGTTATTTTCAAAAATACAAATACTACCCATACCAGTATCTCAGAAAATAATACAAATACACGCCCAAGCTGTGTTATTTTCAAAAATACAAATACAACACTTAGCTGTATCTCGGAAAATAATACAAATACACCCACAAGCTGTGTTACTTTCAAAAATACAAATACAAAGCATAGTTGTATCTTGGAAAATAATACAAATACCCCCCCAAGCTGTGTTATTTTCAAAAATACAAATACAACCCTGAGCAGTATCTCCGAAAATTATACAAAAACACACCCAAGCTCTGTTATTTTCAACAATACAAATACAACCCTTAGCTGTATCTCGAAAAATAATACAAATACACCTCCAAGCTCTGTTATTTTCAAAAACACAAATACAACCCTTAGCTGTATCTCGAAAAATAATACATATACACCCCCAAGCTGTGTTATTTTCAAAAATACAAATACAGCCTTTAGCTGTATCTCGGAAAATAATACAAATACACCCACAAGATCTGTTATTTTCAAAAATACAAATACAACCCTTAGCTGTATCTCGGAAAATAATACAAATACACCCCCAAGCTCTTTTATTTTCAAAAATACAAATACAACCCACAGCTGTATCTCAGAACATAATACAAATACACCCACAAGCTGTGTTATTTTTAAAAATACAAATAAAAACCTTATCTGTATCTGGGAATATAATACAAATACAACCCCAAGCTGTGTTATTATCAAAAATACAAATACAGCCCTTAGCTGTATCTCGGAAAATAATACAAATACACCCCCAAGCTGTATTATTTTCAAAAATACAAATACAACCCTGAGCGGTATCTCGGAAAATAATTCAAATACACCCACAAGCTGTGTTATTTCCAAAAATACAAATACAACCCTGAGCTGTATCTCGGAAAATAATACAAAAACACCCCCAAGCTGTGTTATTTTCAAAAATACAAATACAACACTTAGGTGTATCTCGGAAAATAATAAAAATACACCCCCAAGCTCTGTTATTTTCAAAAACACAAATACAACCCACAGCTGTATCTCGGAAAATAATACAATTACACCCCAAACCTGTGTTATTTTCAAAAATACAAATACAGCCATTAGCTGTATCTCAGAAAATAATACAAATACACCCACAATCTGGTTTATTTTCAAAAATACATATACAACCCTTAGCTGTATCTCGGAAAATAATACAAATACACCCCCAAGCTGTGTTATTTTGCAAAACACAAATACAACCCTGAGCTGTATCTCGGAAAATAATACAAATACACCCCCAAGCTGTGTTATTTTCAAAAATACAAATTTAACCCTGAGCTGTATCTCAGAAAATAATACAAAACCACACCGAAGCTGTGTTATTTTCAAAAATACAAATACAACACTTAGCTCTATCTCAAAAAATTATACAAATATACCCCCAAGCTCTATTATTTTCAATAATACAAATACACCACTTAGCTGTACTTCCGAAAATAATACAAATACACCCCCAACCTGTGTTATTTTCAAAAATAAAATACAACCCTTAAATGTATCTCGGAAAATAATACAAATACACCCCCATGCTGTGTTATTTTCAAAAATACAAATACAACACTTAGCTGTGTCTCGGAAAATAATACAAATACACCCCCAGGCTGTGTTATTTTCAAAAATACAAATACAACCGTTAGTTGTATCTCGGAAAATAATAGAAATACACCCCCAAGCTGTGTTATTATCAAAAATACAAATACAACCCATAGCTGTATCTTCGAAAATAATACAAATACACCCCCAAGCTGTGTTATTTTCAAATATACAAATACAACACTGAGCTCTATCTCGGGAAATAATACAAATACACCCCCAAGCTGTGTTAATTTAAAAAATACAAATACAACACTTAGCTGTATCTCGTAAAATAATACAAACACACCCCCAAGCTGTGTTATTTTCAAAAAAATATATATAACCCATAGCTGTATCTCGGTCAATAAAACAAATAAACCCCCAAGCTGTTTTATTTTCAAAAATACAAATAAAACCCATAGCTGTATCTTGGAAAATATTACAAACACAAACCAAAGCTGTGTTATTTTCAAAAATACAAATACAACCCTGAGCTGTATTTCGGATAATAATAGAAATACACCCCCAAGCTGTGTTATTTTCAAAAATACAAATACAACCAATAGCTTTATCTCGAAAAATAATACAAATACACCTCAAAGCTCTGTTATTTTCAATAATACAAATACAACCCATAGCTGTATCTCGGAAAATAATACAAATACACCCCCAAGCTGTGTTATTTTCAAAAATAGAAATACAACCGTTAGCTGTATCTCGGAAAATAATACAAATACACCCCCAAGTTGTGTAATTTTCAAAAATACAAATACACCCCTTAGCGTTATCTCGGAAAATAATACAAATACACCCCAAAGCTCTGTTATTTTCAAAAATACAAATACAACCCTTAGCTGTATCTCGAAAAATAATACTTATACACCCGCAAGCTGTGTTATTTTCAAAAATACAAATACAGGCTTTAGCTGTATCTCGGAAAATAATACAAATACACCCCCAAGCAGTGTTATTTTCAAAAACACAGAAATACAGAACTTAGCCGTAATTCAGAAAATAAGACTAATTCAAACCCAAGCTGTGTTAATTTCAAAAATACAAACACAACCCTTAGCTCTATCTCGGAAAATAATACAAATACATCCCCAAGCTGTGTTAGTTTCAAAAATATATATATAACCCTTAGCTGTATCTTGGAAAATAATACAAATACAACCCCAAACTGTGTTATTTTCAAAAATACAAATAAAACCCTTAGCTGTATTTCGGAAAATAATACAAATACATCCCCAAGCTGTGTTATTTTCAAAAATACAAATACAACCCTTAACTGTATTTCGGAAAATAATACAAACACACACCCAAGCGGTGTTATTTCCAAAAATACAAATACAACACTTAGCTGTATCACGGAAAATAATGCAAATACACCCCCTAGCTCTGTTATTGTCAAAAATACAAAAACAACAATTAACTGTATCTTGGAAAAGAATACAAATACAACCCCAAGGTGTGTTATTTTCAAAAACACAAATATAACCCTTAGCTGTATCTCAGAAAATAATACAAATACACCCCCAAACGGTGTTATTTTCAAAAATACAAATACATCCCTTAGCTGAATGTCGGAAAATAATACAAATACATCCCCAAGTTGTGTTATTTTCAAAAATACAAATAAAACCCTTAGCGGTATCTCGGAAAATAATACAAATACACCCCCAAACGGTTTTATTTTCAAAAATACAAATACAACCCTTAGCTATATCGAGGAATATAATACAAATACACCACCAAGCTCTGTTATTTTCCAAAATACAAATACAACCCTTAGTTCTATCTCGGAAAATAATACAAATACACACCCAAGCTGTGTTATTTTCAAAAATACAAATACAACCCATAGCTGTATCTCAGAAAATAATACAAATACACCCCCAAACGGTTTTATTTTCAAAAATACAAATACAACCCTTAGCTGTATCTAGGAATATAATACAAATACACCCCCAAGCTGTGTTATTTTCAAAAATACAAATGCAACCCCTAGCTGTATGTCAGAAAATATTACAAATAAACCCTCAAACTGTGGTATTTTCAAAAATACAAATTCAACCCTTAGCTGTATCTCGTAAAATAATACAAATACACCCCTAAGCTGTGTTATTTTCAAAAATACAAATACAACCCTTAGCTGTATCTTTGAAAATAATACAAATACACACTCTAGCTGTGTTATTTTCAAAAATAAAAATAGAACCCTTAGCTGTATCTCGGAAAATAATACAAATAAACCCCCAAGCTGTGTTATTTTCAAAAATACAAATACAACCCTTAGTTGTATCTTGGAAAATAATATAAAAACACCCACAAGCTGTGTTATTTTCAGAAATACAAATTCAACCCTTAGCTGTATCTCGCAAAAAAATACAAATACGTACACAAGCTCTTTTATAGTCAAAAATACATATACAACCTTTAGCTGTAACTCGGAAAATAATACAAATACACACGCAAGCTGTGTTATTGTCAAAAATACAGATAAAACCCTAAGCTGTATCTCGGAAAATTATACAAATACACCCCCAAGCTGTGTTATTTTCAAAAATACAGATACAACCCTTAGCTGTATCTCGCAAAATAAAACAAATACACACCCAAGCTGTGTTAATTTCAAAAATACAAATACAACCCTTAGCTTTATCTCGGAAAATAATACAAATACACCCACAGTCTGTATTATTTTCAAAAATAGAAATAAAACCCTTAGCTGTACCTCGCAAAATAATACAAATACACACCCAAGCTGTTTTATAGTCAAAAATAACTTTACAACACTTAGCTGTAACTCGGAAAATAATACAAATACACACCCAAGCTGTGATATTGTCAAAAATACAGAAACAACCCTTAGCTGTGTCTAGTAAAACAATACAAATAAACCCGCAAGCTCTGATATTGTAAAAAATAAAGATACAACCCTTAGCTGTATCTCGGAAAATAATACAAATACACCCTCAAGCTGTGTTATTTTCAAAAATAAAAATACAACCCTTAGCTGTATCTCGGAAAATAATACAAATACACCCCCAAGCTGTGTTATTATCAAAAATACAAATACAACCCTTAGCTGTATCTAGGAAAATACTACAAATACACCCCCAAGCCGTGTTATTGTCAAAAATACAAATAAAACCCTTAGCCGTATCTCACAAAATAATACAAATACACCCCCAAGCAGTGTTATTTTCAAAAATACAGAAATACAGAACTTAGCCGTAATTCAGAAAATAAGACTAATTCAAACCCAAGCTGTGTTAATTTCAAAAATACAAACACAACACTTAGCTCTATCTCGGAAAATAATACAAATACATCCCCAAGCTGTGTTAGTTTCAAAAATATATATATAACCCTTAGCTGTATCTTGGAAAATAATACAAATACAACCCCAAACTGTGTTATTTTCAAAAATACAAATACTACCCATACCAGTATCTCAGAAAATAATACAAATACACGCCCAAGCTGTGTTATTTTCAAAAATACAAATACAACACTTAGCTGTATCTCGGAAAATAATACAAATACACCCACAAGCTGTGTTACTTTCAAAAATACAAATACAAAGCATAGTTGTATCTTGGAAAATAATACAAATACCCCCCCAAGCTGTGTTATTTTCAAAAATACAAATACAACCCTGAGCAGTATCTCCGAAAATTATACAAAAACACACCCAAGCTCTGTTATTTTCAACAATACAAATACAACCCTTAGCTGTATCTCGAAAAATAATACAAATACACCTCCAAGCTCTGTTATTTTCAAAAACACAAATACAACCCTTAGCTGTATCTCGAAAAATAATACATATACACCCCCAAGCTGTGTTATTTTCAAAAATACAAATACAGCCTTTAGCTGTATCTCGGAAAATAATACAAATACACCCACAAGATCTGTTATTTTCAAAAATACAAATACAACCCTTAGCTGTATCTCGGAAAATAATACAAATACACCCCCAAGCTCTTTTATTTTCAAAAATACAAATACAACCCACAGCTGTATCTCAGAACATAATACAAATACACCCACAAGCTGTGTTATTTTTAAAAATACAAATAAAAACCTTATCTGTATCTGGGAATATAATACAAATACAACCCCAAGCTGTGTTATTATCAAAAATACAAATACAGCCCTTAGCTGTATCTCGGAAAATAATACAAATACACCCCCAAGCTGTATTATTTTCAAAAATACAAATACAACCCTGAGCGGTATCTCGGAAAATAATTCAAATACACCCACAAGCTGTGTTATTTCCAAAAATACAAATACAACCCTGAGCTGTATCTCGGAAAATAATACAAAAACACCCCCAAGCTGTGTTATTTTCAAAAATACAAATACAACACTTAGGTGTATCTCGGAAAATAATAAAAATACACCCCCAAGCTCTGTTATTTTCAAAAACACAAATACAACCCACAGCTGTATCTCGGAAAATAATACAATTACACCCCAAACCTGTGTTATTTTCAAAAATACAAATACAGCCATTAGCTGTATCTCAGAAAATAATACAAATACACCCACAATCTGGTTTATTTTCAAAAATACATATACAACCCTTAGCTGTATCTCGGAAAATAATACAAATACACCCCCAAGCTGTGTTATTTTGCAAAACACAAATACAACCCTGAGCTGTATCTCGGAAAATAATACAAATACACCCCCAAGCTGTGTTATTTTCAAAAATACAAATACAACCCATAGTTTTATCTTGGATAATAGTACAAATACACCCCCAAGCTGTGTTATTTTCAAAAATGAAAAAACAATCCTGAGCTGTATCTCGGTAAATAATACAAATACACCACCGAGTTGTGATATTTTCAAAAATACAAATACAACCCATTGCACTATCTCGGAAAATAATACAAATACACCCACAAGCTGCGTTATTTTCAAAAATACAAATACAACCCTTAGCTGTATCTCGGAAAATAATACAAATACACCCACAAACTGTGTTATTTTCAAAAATACAAATACCACCCTTAGCTGTATCTCGGAAAATAATACAAATACACCCACAAGCTGTGTTATTTTCAAAAATACGAATACAAACCACAGTTGTATCTTGGAAAATAATTAAAATAAACCCCCAAGCTGTGTTATTTTCAAAAATAAAAATACAACCCTGAGCTCTATCTCGGATAATAATAGAAATACACCTCCAATCTTTGTTATTTTCAAAAATACAAATACAACCCATAGCTGTATCTCGGAAAATAATACAAATACAGCCCCAAGCTGTGTTATTTTCAAAAATACAAATACAACCGTTAGCTGTATCTCGGAAAATAATACAAAAACACCCACAAGTTGTGTAATTTTCAATAATACAAATACAACCCTTAGCTGTATCTCGAAAAATAATACAAATACACCCCCAGGCTCTGTTATTTTCATAAATACAAATACAACCCTTAGCTGTATCTCGAAAAACAATACATATACACCCCCAAGCTGTGTTATTTCCAAAAATACAAATACAGCCTTTAGCTGTAACTCGGAAAATAATACAAATACACACGCAAGCTGTGTTATTGTCAAAAATACAGATAAAACCCTAAGCTGTATCTCGGAAAATTATACAAATACACCCCCAAGCTGTGTTATTTTCAAAAATACAGATACAACCCTTAGCTGTATCTCGCAAAATAAAACAAATACACACCCAAGCTGTGTTAATTTCAAAAATACAAATACAACCCTTAGCTTTATCTCGGAAAATAACACAAATACACCCACAGTCTGTGTTATTTTCAAAAACAGAAATAAAACCCTTAGCTGTACCTCGCAAAATAATACAAATACACACCCAAGCTGTTTTATAGTCAAAAATAACTTTACAACACTTAGCTGTAACTCGGAAAATAATACAAATACACACCCAAGCTGTGATATTGTCAAAAATACAGAAACAACCCTTAGCTGTGTCTCGTAAAACAATACAAATAAACCCGCAAGCTCTGATATTGTAAAAAATAAAGATACAACCCTTAGCTGTATCTCGGAAAATAATACAAATACACACTCAAGCTGTGTTATTTTCAAAAATAAAAATACAACCCTTAGCTGTATCTCGGAAAATAATACAAATACACCCCCAAGCTGTGCTATTATCAAAAATACAAATACAACCCTTAGCTGTATCTAGGAAAATACTACAAATACACCCCCAAGCCGTGTTATTGTCAAAAATACAAATAAAACCCTTAGCTGTATCTCACAAAATAATACAAATACACCCCCAAGCAGTGTTATTTTCAAAAATACAGAAATACAGAACTTAGCCGTAATTCAGAAAATAAGACTAATTCAAACCCAAGCTGTGTTAATTTCAAAAATAAAAACACAACACTTAGCTCTATCTCGGAAAATAATACAAATACATCCCCAAGCTGTGTTAGTTTCAAAAATATATATATAACCCTTAGCTGTATCTTGGAAAATAATACAAATACAACCCCAAACTGTGTTATTTTCAAAAATACAAATACTACCCATACCAGTATCTCAGAAAATAATACAAATACACGCCCAAGCTGTGTTATTTTCAAAAATACAAATACAACACTTAGCTGTATCTCGGAAAATGATACAAATACACCCACAAGCTGTGTTATTTTCAAAAATACAAATACAAAGCATAGTTGTATCTTGGAAAATAATACAAATACCCCCCCAAGCTGTGTTATTTTCAAAAATACAAATACAACCCTGAGCAGTATCTCCGAAAATTATACAAAAACACACCCAAGCTCTGTTATTTTCAACAATACAAATACAACCCTTAGCTGTATCTCGAAAAATAATACAAATACACCTCCAAGCTCTGTTATTTTCAAAAACACAAATACAACCCTTAGCTGTATCTCGAAAAATAATACATATACACCCCCAAGCTGTGTTATTTTCAAAAATACAAATACAGCCTTTAGCTGTATCTCGGAAAATAATACAAATACACCCACAAGATCTGTTATTTTCAAAAATACAAATACAACCCTTAGCTGTATCTCGGAAAATAATACAAATACCCCCCCAAGCTCTTTTATTTTCAAAAATACAAATACAACCCACAGCTGTATCTCAGAATATAATACAAATACACCCACAAGCTGTGTTATTTTTAAAAATACAAATAAAAACCTTATCTGTATCTGGGAATATAATACAAATACAACCCCAAGCTGTGTTATTATCAAAAATACAAATACAGCCCTTAGCTGTATCTCGGAAAATAATACAAAAACACCCCCACGCTCGGTTATTTTCATATATACAAATAAAACCCTTAGCTGTATCTCAGAAAATAATACAAAAACACCCCCAAGCTGTGTTATTTTCAAAAATACAAATACAACACTTAGGTGTATCTCGGAAAATAATAAAAATACACCCCCAAGCTCTGTTATTTTCAAAAACACAAATACAACCCACAGCTGTATCTCGGAAAATAATACAATTACACCACAAACTTGTGTTATTTTCAAAAATACAAATACAGCCATTAGCTGTATCTCAGAAAATAATACAAATACACCCCCAAGCTCGTTTATTTTCAAAAATACATATACAACCCTTAGCTGTATCTCGGAAAATAATACAAATACACCCCCAAGCTGTGTTATTTTGCAAAACACAAATACAACCCTGAGCTGTATCTCGATAAATAATACAAATACACCCCCAAGCTGTGTTATTTTCAAAAATACAAATAAAACCCATAGTTTTATCTTGGATAATAGTACAAATACACCCCCAAGCTGTGTTATTTTCAAAAATGAAAAAACAATCCTGAGCTGTATCTCGGTAAATAATACAAATACACCACCGAGTTGTGATATTTTCAAAAATACAAATACAACCCATTGCACTATCTCGGAAAATAATACAAATACACCCACAAGCTGCGTTATTTTCAAAAATACAAATACAACCCTTAGCTGTATCTCGGAAAATAATACAAATACACCCACAAACTGTGTTATTTTCAAAAATACAAATACCACCATAAGCTGTATCTCGGAAAATAATACAAATACACCCACAAGCTGTGTTATTTTCAAAAATACGAATACAAACCACAGTTGTATCTTGGAAAATAATTCAAATAAACCCCCAAGCTGTGTTGTTTTCAAAAATAAAAATACAACCCTGAGCTCTATCTCGGATAATAATAGAAATACACCTCCAATCTTTGTTATTTTCAAAAATACAAATAAAACCCATAGCTGTATCTCGGAAAATAATACAAATACAGCCCCAAGCTGTGTTATTTTCAAAAATACAAATACAACCGTTAGCTGTATCTCGGAAAATAATACAAAAACACCCACAAGTTGTGTAATTTTCAATAATACAAATACAACCCTTAGCTGTATCTCGAAAAATAATACAAATACACCCCCAGGCTCTGTTATTTTCATAAATACAAATACAACCCTTAGCTGTATCTCGAAAAACAATACATATACACCCCCAAGCTGTGTTATTTCCAAAAATACAAATACAGCCTTTAGCTGTATCTCGGAAAATAATACAAATACACCCCCAAGCTCGGTTATTTTCAAAAATACACATAAAACCCTTAGCTGTATCTTGGAAAATAATACAAATACACCCCCAAGCTCTGTTATTTCCAAAAATACAAATACAACCCACAGCTGTATCTCGGAATATAATGCAAATACACCACCAAGCTGTGTTATTTTTAAAAATACAAATAGAGATCTTAGCTGTATCTCGGAAAATAATACAAATACACCACCAAGCTCGTTTATTTTCAAAAATATAATAACACCCCTTAGCTGTATATCAGAAAATAATACAAATACACCCCCAAGCTGTGTTATTTTCCAAAATACAAATACAACCCTGAGCTGCATGTCGGAAAATAATACAAATACAAGGCCAATCTGTGTTATTTTCAAAAATACAAATACAACCCATAGCTGTATCTTGGAAAATAATATAAATACACCAAAAAACTGTGTTATTTTCCAAAATACAAATACAACCCCGAGCTGTATCTTGGAAAATAATACAAATACACCCCCAAGCTGTGTTATTTTCAATAATACAAATACAACCCATAGCTCCATCTTGGAAAACAATACAAATACACCCCCAAACTCTGTTATTTTCAAAAATACAAATACCACCCAGAGCTGTATCTCGGAAAATAACACAAAAACACCCACAAGCTGTGTTATTTTCAAAAATACAAATACAACCCTTAGCTGTATCTCAGAAAATAATAAAAATACACTCCCAAGCTGAGTTATTTTCAAAAATACAAGCACAACCCACAGCTGTATCTTGGAAAATAATACAAATACACCCAAAATCTGTGTTATTTTCAAAAATACAAATAAAGCCCTTAGATGAATCTCAGAAAATAATACAAATACACCCCCAAGCTGTGTTATTTTCAAAAATACAAATACAACCCTTAGCTTTATCTCGGAAAATAATACAAATACACCCCCAAGCTGTGTTATTTTCGAAAATACAAATACAACCCTTAGCTGTATCTCGGCAAATAATACAAATACACCCCCAAGCTGTGTTATTTTCCAAAATACAAACACAACCCTGAGCTGTATCTCGGAAAATAATACAAATACACCCACAAGCTGTGTTATTTTGCAAAACACATATACAACCCTGAGCAGTATCTCGGAAAATAATATATATACATCACCAAGCTGTGTTATTTTCAAAAATAAAAATACAACCCATAGCTTTATCTTGGAAAATAATACAAATACACCCACAAGCAGTGTTAATTTCAAAATTACAAAAACAATCCTGAGCTGTATCTCGGAAAATAATACAAATACACCACCGAGTTGTGTTATTTTCAAAAATACAAATACAACCCATAGCAGTATCTCGGAAAATAATACAAATACACCTCCAAACAGTGTTATTTTCAAAAATACAAATACAACCCTTAGCTGTATCTCGGAATATAATACAAATACACCCACAAGCTGTGTTTTTTTCCAAAATACAAATACAAACCATAGTTATATCTTGGAAAATAATACAAATACACCCCCAAGCTGTATTATTTTCAAAAATACAAATACAACCCTGAGCTGTATCTCGGATAATAATACAAAAATACACCCAAGCTGTGTTATTTTCAAAAATACAAATACAATCCTGAGCTGTATCTCGGAAAATAATAAAAATACACCCCCAAGCTGTGTTATTTTCAAAAATACTAATACAACCCTGAGCTGTATCTCGGATAATAATAGAAATACACCCCCAAGCTGTGTTATTTTCAAAAACACAAATACAACCCATAGCTGTATCTCGGAAAATAATACAAATACACCCCCAAGCTGTGTTATTTTCAAAAATACAAATAAAACCGTTAGCTGTATCTCGGAAAATAATACAAATACACCCCCAAGTTGTGTAATTTTTCAAAAATAGAAATACAACCCTTAGCTGTATCTCGGATAATAATAGAAATACACCCCCAAGCTGTGTTATTTTCCAAAATACAAATACGACCCTTAGCTGTATCTCGGAATATAAAACAAATACACCCCCAAGCTCTGTTATTTTCAAAAATTCAAAAAAAACTTTTAGCTGTATATCGGAAAATAATAATAATACATCCCCAAGCTGTGTTATTTTCAAAAATACAAATACCACCCTTAGCAGTATCTCGGAAAATAATACAAATACACCCCCAAGCTCGGTTATTTTCAAATACACAAATAAAACCCTTAGCTGTATCTCGGAAAATAATATAAATACACCCCCAAGCTGTATTATTTTGCAAAACACAAATACAACCCTGAGCTGTATCTCGGAAAATAATACAAATACACCCCCAATCTGTGTTATTTTCAAAAATACAAATACAATCCATAGCTTTATCTTGGAAAATAATACAAATACACCCCCAAGCTGTGTTATTTTCAAAAATACAAATACAACCCTTAGCTTTATCTCGGAAAATAATACAAATACACCCCCAAGCTGTGTTATTTTCGATAATACAATTACAACCCTTAGCTGTATCTTGGAAAATAATACAAATACACCCATAAGCTGTGTTATTTTCAAAAATACAAATATAACCCATAGGTGTATCTTGGAAAATAATACAAATACACCCCTAAGCTGTGTTATTTTCAAAAATACAAATACAACCCTGAGCTGTATCTCGGATAATAATAGAAATACACCTCCAATCTGTGTTATTTTCAAAAATACAAATACAACCCATAGCTGTATCTCGGAAAATAATAAAAATACAGACCCAAGCTGTGTTATTTTCAAAAATACAAATAAAACCTATAGCTGTATCTTAGAAATTAATACAAAAACACCCACAAGTTCTGCAGTTTTCAACAATACAAATACAACCCTTACTGTATCTCTCAAAATAATACAAATACAACCCCAAGCTCTGTTATTTTCAAAAATACAAATACAAACCTTAGGTGTATTTCGAAAAATAACACATATACACACCCAAGCTGTGTTATTTTCAAAAATACAAATACAGCACTTAGCTGTATCTCGTAAAATGATACAAATACTCCCCCAACCTCGGTTATTTTCAAATATACAAATACAACCCTTAGCTGTATCTCGGAAAATAATACAAATACACCCCCAAGCTGTGTTATTTTCAAAAATACAAATACCACCCTGAGCTGTATCTCAGAAAATAATACAAATACACCCACAAGTTGTGTTATTTTCCAAAATACAAATAAAAACCTTATCTGTATCTGGGAAAATAATACAAATACACCCACAAGCTGTGTTATTTTCAAAAATATAAAAACAACCCTTAGCTGTATCTCGGAAGATAGTACAAATACACCCCTAAGTTGTGTAATTTTCAAAAATACAAATACAACCCTTAGCTGTATCTCAGAAAAAAATACAAATACACCCCCAAGCTCTGTAATTTTCAAAAATACATATACAACCCATAGCTGAATCTCGGAAAATAATAATTATACATCCCCAAGCTGTGTTATTTTCAAAAATACAAATACAGACCTTAGCTGTATCTCGGAAAATAATACAAATACACTCCCAAGCTCGGTTATTTTCAAATATACAAATACAACCCTGAGCTGTATCTCGGAAAATAATACAAATACACCCACAAGCTGTGTTATTTTTAAAAATACAAATACAACCCTGAGGTGTATCTCGGAAAATAATACAAAAACACCCCCAAGCTGTGTTATTTTCAAAAATACAAATACAACACTTAGGTGTATCTCGGAAAATAATAAAAATACACCCCCAAGCTCTGTTATTTTCAAAAACACAAATACAACCCACAGCTGTATCTCGGAAAATAATACAATCACACCCCATAGCTGTGTTATTTTCAAAAATACAAATACAGCCATTAGCTGTATTTCAGAAAATAATACAAACACACCCCCAAGCTCGTTTATTTTCAAAAATACTAAAAAAAACCCTTAGCTGTATCTCGGAAAATAATACAAATACACCCCTAAGCTGTGGTATTTTGCAAAACACAAATAGAACCCTGAGCTGTATCTCGGAAAATAATACAAATACACCCCCAAGCTGTGTCATTTTCAAAAATACAAATACAACCCATAGCTTTATCTTGGAAATTAATACAAATACACCCCCAAGTTGTGTTATTTTCAAAAATGAAAAAACAAACCTGAGCTGTATCTCGGAAAATAATACAAATACACCACCGAGTTGTGTTATTTTCAAAAATACAAATACAACCCATAGCAGTATCTCAGAAAATAATACAAATACACCCCCAAGCTGTGTTATTTTCAAAAATACAAATACATCCCTTAGTTTATCTCGGTAAATAATACAAATACACCCCCAAGCTGTGTTATTTTCGAAAATACAAATACAACCCTTATCTGTATCTCGGCAAATAATACAAATACACCCCCAAGCTGTGTTATTTTCCAAAATACAAGCACAACCCTGAGCTGTATCTCGGAAAATAATACAAATACACCCCCAAGCTGTGTTATTTTCAAAAATAAAAATACAACCCATAGCTGTATCTTGGAAAATAATACAAATACACCCCCAAGCTGTGTAATTTTCAAAAACAAAAATACAACCCATAGCTTTATCTTGGAAAATAATACAAATACACCCCCAATCTGTGTTATTTTCAAAAATACAAATACAACCCTGAGCTGTATCTCGGATAATAATAGAAATACACCCCCAAGCTGTGTTATTTTCAAAATACAAATACAACCCATAGCTGTATCTCGGAAAATAATACAAATACACCCCCAAGCTGTGTTATTTTCAAAAATACAAATACAACCGTTATCTGTATCTCAGAAAATAATACAAATACACCCACAAGTTGTGTAATTTTCAAAAATACAAATACAACCCTTAGCAGTATCTAGGAAATT
Source organism: Saimiri boliviensis (assembly GCF_048565385.1). Classification (NCBI taxonomy): domain Eukaryota; kingdom Metazoa; phylum Chordata; class Mammalia; order Primates; family Cebidae; genus Saimiri; species Saimiri boliviensis. The sequence goes on along the minus strand of NC_133459.1, from coordinate 122,150,338 downwards.
AATACAAATACACCCCCAAGCTCTGTTATTTTCAAAAATACAAATACAACCCTTAGCTGTATCTTGGAAAATAATACAAATACACCCCCAAGCTGTGTTATTTTCAAAAATACAAATACTATCCCGAGCTTTATCTTGGAAAATAATACAAATACACCCGAAAGCTGTGTTATTTTTTAAAATACAAATACAACCCATAGCTGTATCTTGGAAAATAATACAAATACACCCACAATCTTTGTTATTTTCAAAAATAAAAATATAACCGATGGCTGTATCTTGGAAAATAATACAAGTACCCCCACAAGATATGTTATTTCCAAAAATGCAAATACAATCCTTACCTGTAATTTGAAAAATAATACAAATACACACCCAGGCTGTGTTATTTTCAAAAATACAAATACAAACCCTAGCTGTATCTCGGAAAATAATACATATGCACCCCCAAGCTGTGTTATTTTCAAAAATACAAATACAACCCATAGCTGTATCTCGGAAAATAATACAAATACATTCCCACGCTCTGTTATTTTCAATAATACAAATACAACCCTTAGTTGTATCTCGGAAAATAATACAAATACACCCCCAATCTGAATTATTTTCAAAAACAGAATTACAAACCTTAGCTGTATCTCGGAAAATAACACAAAAACACACCCAAGCTGTGTTATTTTCAAAAATACAAATACAACCCCTAGCAGTATCTCGGAAAATAATACTAATATACCCAAAAGCTGTGTTATTTTGCAAAATACAAATACAACCCTGAGCTGTATCTCGGAAAATAACAAAAATACACCCCCAAGTTGTGATATTTTCAAAAATACAAATACAACTGTTAGCCGTATCTCGGAAAATAATACAAATACACCACAAGCTCTGTCATTTTCAAAAATACAAATACAACCCTTCGCTGTATATCGAAACATAATACATATACACCCCCAAGCTGTGTTATTTTCAAAAATACAAATACAGCCGTTAGCTGTATCTCCGAAAATAATTCAAATACTCCCCCAATCTCGGTTATCTTCACAAATACAAATACAACCCTTAGTTGTATCTCGGAAAATAATACAAATACATCCCCAAGTTGTGTTATTTTCAAAAATACAAATACAACCCTTAGCTGTATCTGGGAAAATAATACAAACACACCCCCAAGCTGTGTTATTTTCAAAAATACAAATACAACCCTTAGCTGTATCAAGGAAAGTAATAAAAATACACCCCCAAGCTCTTTTATTTTCAAAAATACAAATACAACCCACAGCTTTATCTCGGATAATAATACAATTACACCCCAAAGCTGTGTTATTTTCAAAAATACAAATACAGCCCTTAGCTGTATCTCAGAAAATAATACATATACACCACCAAGCTCGTTTATTTTCAAAAATACAAATACAACCCTTAGCTGTATCTCAGAAAATAATACAAATACACCCCCAAGCTGTGTTATTTTGCAAAATACAAATACAACCCAGAGCTGTATCTCGGAAAATAATAAAATTACACCCCAAAGCTGTGTTATTTTCAAAAATACAAATACAACCCATAGCTGTATCTTGGAAAATAATACAAATACACCCCCAAGCAGTGTTATTTTCAAAAATACAATTACAATCCTGAGCTGTATCTCGGAAAATAATTCAAATACACCACCGAGCCGTGTTATTTTCAAAAATACAAGTACAACCCACAGCTGTATCTTGGAAAATAATACAAATACACCCAAAATCTGTGTTATTTTCAAAAATACAAATAAAGCCCTTAGATGAATCTCAGAAAATAATACAAATACACCCCCAAGCTGTGTTATTTTCAAAAATACAAATACAACCCTTAGCTTTATCTCGGAAAATAATACAAATACACCCCCAAGCTGTGTTATTTTCGAAAATACAAATACAACCCTTAGCTGTATCTCGGCAAATAATACAAATACACCCCCAAGCTGTGTTATTTTCCAAAATACAAACACAACCCTGAGCTGTATCTCGGAAAATAATACAAATACACCCACAAGCTGTGTTATTTTGCAAAACACATATACAACCCTGAGCAGTATCTCGGAAAATAATATATATACATCACCAAGCTGTGTTATTTTCAAAAATAAAAATACAACCCATAGCTTTATCTTGGAAAATAATACAAATACACCCACAAGCAGTGTTAATTTCAAAATTACAAAAACAATCCTGAGCTGTATCTCGGAAAATAATACAAATACACCACCGAGTTGTGTTATTTTCAAAAATACAAATACAACCCATAGCAGTATCTCGGAAAATAATACAAATACACCTCCAAACAGTGTTATTTTCAAAAATACAAATACAACCCTTAGCTGTATCTCGGAATATAATACAAATACACCCACAAGCTGTGTTTTTTTCCAAAATACAAATACAAACCATAGTTATATCTTGGAAAATAATACAAATACACCCCCAAGCTGTATTATTTTCAAAAATACAAATACAACCCTGAGCTGTATCTCGGATAATAATACAAAAATACACCCAAGCTGTGTTATTTTCAAAAATACAAATACAATCCTGAGCTGTATCTCGGAAAATAATAAAAATACACCCCCAAGCTGTGTTATTTTCAAAAATACTAATACAACCCTGAGCTGTATCTCGGATAATAATAGAAATACACCCCCAAGCTGTGTTATTTTCAAAAACACAAATACAACCCATAGCTGTATCTCGGAAAATAATACAAATACACCCCCAAGCTGTGTTATTTTCAAAAATACAAATAAAACCGTTAGCTGTATCTCGGAAAATAATACAAATACACCCCCAAGTTGTGTAATTTTTCAAAAATAGAAATACAACCCTTAGCTGTATCTCGGATAATAATAGAAATACACCCCCAAGCTGTGTTATTTTCCAAAATACAAATACGACCCTTAGCTGTATCTCGGAATATAAAACAAATACACCCCCAAGCTCTGTTATTTTCAAAAATTCAAAAAAAACTTTTAGCTGTATATCGGAAAATAATAATAATACATCCCCAAGCTGTGTTATTTTCAAAAATACAAATACCACCCTTAGCAGTATCTCGGAAAATAATACAAATACACCCCCAAGCTCGGTTATTTTCAAATACACAAATAAAACCCTTAGCTGTATCTCGGAAAATAATATAAATACACCCCCAAGCTGTATTATTTTGCAAAACACAAATACAACCCTGAGCTGTATCTCGGAAAATAATACAAATACACCCCCAATCTGTGTTATTTTCAAAAATACAAATACAATCCATAGCTTTATCTTGGAAAATAATACAAATACACCCCCAAGCTGTGTTATTTTCAAAAATACAAATACAACCCTTAGCTTTATCTCGGAAAATAATACAAATACACCCCCAAGCTGTGTTATTTTCGATAATACAATTACAACCCTTAGCTGTATCTTGGAAAATAATACAAATACACCCATAAGCTGTGTTATTTTCAAAAATACAAATATAACCCATAGGTGTATCTTGGAAAATAATACAAATACACCCCTAAGCTGTGTTATTTTCAAAAATACAAATACAACCCTGAGCTGTATCTCGGATAATAATAGAAATACACCTCCAATCTGTGTTATTTTCAAAAATACAAATACAACCCATAGCTGTATCTCGGAAAATAATAAAAATACAGACCCAAGCTGTGTTATTTTCAAAAATACAAATAAAACCTATAGCTGTATCTTAGAAATTAATACAAAAACACCCACAAGTTCTGCAGTTTTCAACAATACAAATACAACCCTTACTGTATCTCTCAAAATAATACAAATACAACCCCAAGCTCTGTTATTTTCAAAAATACAAATACAAACCTTAGGTGTATTTCGAAAAATAACACATATACACACCCAAGCTGTGTTATTTTCAAAAATACAAATACAGCACTTAGCTGTATCTCGTAAAATGATACAAATACTCCCCCAACCTCGGTTATTTTCAAATATACAAATACAACCCTTAGCTGTATCTCGGAAAATAATACAAATACACCCCCAAGCTGTGTTATTTTCAAAAATACAAATACCACCCTGAGCTGTATCTCAGAAAATAATACAAATACACCCACAAGTTGTGTTATTTTCCAAAATACAAATAAAAACCTTATCTGTATCTGGGAAAATAATACAAATACACCCACAAGCTGTGTTATTTTCAAAAATATAAAAACAACCCTTAGCTGTATCTCGGAAGATAGTACAAATACACCCCTAAGTTGTGTAATTTTCAAAAATACAAATACAACCCTTAGCTGTATCTCAGAAAAAAATACAAATACACCCCCAAGCTCTGTAATTTTCAAAAATACATATACAACCCATAGCTGAATCTCGGAAAATAATAATTATACATCCCCAAGCTGTGTTATTTTCAAAAATACAAATACAGACCTTAGCTGTATCTCGGAAAATAATACAAATACACTCCCAAGCTCGGTTATTTTCAAATATACAAATACAACCCTGAGCTGTATCTCGGAAAATAATACAAATACACCCACAAGCTGTGTTATTTTTAAAAATACAAATACAACCCTGAGGTGTATCTCGGAAAATAATACAAAAACACCCCCAAGCTGTGTTATTTTCAAAAATACAAATACAACACTTAGGTGTATCTCGGAAAATAATAAAAATACACCCCCAAGCTCTGTTATTTTCAAAAACACAAATACAACCCACAGCTGTATCTCGGAAAATAATACAATCACACCCCATAGCTGTGTTATTTTCAAAAATACAAATACAGCCATTAGCTGTATTTCAGAAAATAATACAAACACACCCCCAAGCTCGTTTATTTTCAAAAATACTAAAAAAAACCCTTAGCTGTATCTCGGAAAATAATACAAATACACCCCTAAGCTGTGGTATTTTGCAAAACACAAATAGAACCCTGAGCTGTATCTCGGAAAATAATACAAATACACCCCCAAGCTGTGTCATTTTCAAAAATACAAATACAACCCATAGCTTTATCTTGGAAATTAATACAAATACACCCCCAAGTTGTGTTATTTTCAAAAATGAAAAAACAAACCTGAGCTGTATCTCGGAAAATAATACAAATACACCACCGAGTTGTGTTATTTTCAAAAATACAAATACAACCCATAGCAGTATCTCAGAAAATAATACAAATACACCCCCAAGCTGTGTTATTTTCAAAAATACAAATACATCCCTTAGTTTATCTCGGTAAATAATACAAATACACCCCCAAGCTGTGTTATTTTCGAAAATACAAATACAACCCTTATCTGTATCTCGGCAAATAATACAAATACACCCCCAAGCTGTGTTATTTTCCAAAATACAAGCACAACCCTGAGCTGTATCTCGGAAAATAATACAAATACACCCCCAAGCTGTGTTATTTTCAAAAATAAAAATACAACCCATAGCTGTATCTTGGAAAATAATACAAATACACCCCCAAGCTGTGTAATTTTCAAAAACAAAAATACAACCCATAGCTTTATCTTGGAAAATAATACAAATACACCCCCAATCTGTGTTATTTTCAAAAATACAAATACAACCCTGAGCTGTATCTCGGATAATAATAGAAATACACCCCCAAGCTGTGTTATTTTCAAAATACAAATACAACCCATAGCTGTATCTCGGAAAATAATACAAATACACCCCCAAGCTGTGTTATTTTCAAAAATACAAATACAACCGTTATCTGTATCTCAGAAAATAATACAAATACACCCACAAGTTGTGTAATTTTCAAAAATACAAATACAACCCTTAGCAGTATCTAGGAAATTAATACAAATACACCCCCAAGCTCTGTTATTTTCAAAAATACAAATACAACCCTTAGCTGTATCTTGGAAAATAATACAAATACACCCCGAAGCCGTGTTATTTTCAAAAATACAAATACAACCCTTAGCTGTATCTCGAAAAATAATACAAATACACCGCCAAGCTGTGTTATTTTCGAAAATACAAATACAAACCTTAGCTGTATCTCGGCAAATAATACAAATACACGCCCAAGGTGTGTAATTTTCCAAAATACAAATACAACCCTGAGCTGTGTCTCGGAAAATAATACAAATACACCCCCAAGCTGTGTTATTTTCAAAAATACAAATACAACCCTGAGCTGTATCTTGGAAAATAATACAAATACACCCCAAAGCTCTGTTATTTTCAAAAATAAAAATACAACCCTGAGCTCTATCTCGGATAATAATAGAAATACACACCCAAACTGTGTTATTTTCAAAAATACAAATACAACCCATAGCTGTAACTCGGAAAATAATACAAATACTACCCCAAGCTGTGTTATTTTCCAAAATACATATACAACCCTCAGCTGTATCTCGGAAAATAATACCATAACACCACCAAACTGTGTTATTATCAAAAATACAAATACAACCATTAGCTGTATCTCGGAAAATAATAAAAATACACCCCCAAGCTCTGTTTTTTTCAAAAATAAAAATACAACCCACAGCTTTATCTCGGAAAATAAAACAATTACACCCCAAAGCTGTGTTATTTTCAAAAATACAAATACAGCCCTTAGCTGTATCTCAGAAAATAATACAAATACACCCCCAAGTTCGTTTATTTTCAAAAATACAAATACAATCCTTAGCTGTATCTCGGAAAATAATACAAATACACCCCCAAGCTGTGTTATTTTGCAAAATACAAATACAACACTGAGCTGTATCTCGGAAAATAATACAAATACACCCCCAAGCTGTGTTATTTTCAAAAATACAAATACAACCCATAGCAGTATCTCGGAAAATAATACAAATACACCCCCAAGCTGTGTTATTTTCAAAAATACAAATACAACCCTTAGCTGTATCTCGGATAATAACAGAAATACACCACGAAGCTGTGTTATTTTCAAAATACAAATACAACCCATAGCTGTATCTCGGAAAATAATATAAATACACGCCCAAGCTGTTTTATTTTCAAAAATACAAATACAACCCTGAGCTGTATCTCGGAAAATAATACAAAAACACCCCCAAGCTGTGTTACATTCAAAAATACAAATACAACCCTGAGATGTAACTCGGAAAATAATACAAATACACCCCCAAGCTGTGTTATTTTCAAAAATACAAATACAATCCTGAGCTGTATCTCGGAAAATAATACAAATACACCCCAAAGCTGTGTTATTTTCAAAAATACAAATACAACCCTTAGCTGTATCTCGGAAAATAATACAAATTCACCCTCAAGCTGTATTATTTTCAAAAATACAAATACATCCCTTAGCTGTATCTCAGAAAATAATACAAATACACCCCCAAGGTCTGTTATTTTCAATAATACAAATACAACCCTTAGCTCTATCTCGGAAAATAATACAAATACACCCCAAATCTGTGTTATTTTCAAAAATACAAATACAACCGTTAGCTGTATTTCGGAAAATAATACAAATACACACCAAGCTGTGTTATTTTCCAAAATACAAATACAACCCTGAGCTGTATCTCGAAAATAATACAAATACACCTTCAAGGTGTGTTATTTTCAAATATACAAATACAACCATGAGCTGTATCTCGGAAAATAATACAAATACACCCCCAAGGTGTGTTATTTTCAAAAATACAAATACAACCCATAGCAGAATCTCAGAAAATAATACAAATACACGCCCAAGCTGTGTTATTTTCAAAAATACAAATACAAACCATAGTTGTATCTCGGTAAATAATATAAATACACCCCCAAGCTGTGTTATTTTCAAAAATAAAAATACAACCCTTTGCTGTATCTAGGAAAATAATACGTATACACGCCCAAGCTGTGTTATTTTCAAAAATACAAATACAACCCTTAGCTGTATCTCGGAAAATAATACAAATACACCCACAAGCTGTGTTATTTTCAAAAATTCAAATATAACCCTTAGCTGTATCTCGGAAAATAATACAAATACACCCCCAATCTGTGTTATTTTCAAAAATAGAAATACACACCTTAGCTGTATCTCGGAAAATAATACAAAAACACCCCCAAGATGTGTTATTTTCAAAAATTCAAATACAACCCACAGCTGTATCTCGGAAAATAATACAAATACACCCCCAAGATGTGTTATTTTCAAAAATACAATTTCAACCCTTAGCTGTATCTCGGAAAATAATACAAATTCACTCACAAGCTCTGTTATTTTGAAAAATACAAATAAAACCCACAGCTGTATCTCAGAAAATAATACAAATACACCCCCAAGCTATGTTATTTTCAAAAATAAAAATACAGCCCTTAGCTTTATCTTGGAAAATAATACAAATACACCCCCAATCTGTGTTATTTTCAAAAATAGAAATACAAACCTTAGCTATATCTCGGAAAATAATACAAAAACACCCGCAAGCTGTGTTATTTTCAAAAATACAAATACAACCCTTAGATGTATCTTGGAAAATAATACAAATACACACCCAAGGTGGGTTATTTTCAAAAATAAAAATACAACCCTTAACTGTATCTTGGAAAATAATACAGATACACCCACAAACTCTGTTATTTTCAAAAATACAAATAAACCCACAGCTGTATCTCGTAAAATAATACAAATACACCACCAAGCTGTGTTATTTTCAAAAATACACATACAGCCGTTAGCTGTTTCTAGGAAAATAATACAAATACACCCCCAAACTTGTTTATTTTCAAAAATTCAAATACAACCCTTAGCAGTATCTCGGAAAATAATAAAAATACATCCCCAAGCTGTGTTATTTTCCAAAATGCAAATACAACCCTTAGCTGTATCTAGGAAAATAATACAAATACATCCCCAAGCTGTGTTATTTTCAAAAATAGAAATATACACCTTAGCTGTATCTCGGAAAATAATACAAAAACACCCCCAAGCTGTGTTATTTTCAAAAATACAAATACAACCCTTAACTGTTTCTTGGAAAATAATACGGATACACCCTCAAGCTCTGTTATTTTCAAAAATACAAATACAACCCTTAGCTGTATCTCGGAAAATAATACAAATACACCCCAAAGCTCTGTTATTTTCAATAATACAAATACAACCCTTAGCTGTATCTCGGAAAATAATACAAATACACCCCCAAGCTGTGTTATTTTCAAAAATACAAATACAACCCTGAGCTGTATCTCGGAAAATAATACAAATACAGCCCCTAGCTGTGTTATTTTCAAAAATACAAATACAACCCATAGCAGTATCTCAGAAATTAATACAAATACACCCCAAAGCTGTGTTATTTTCAAAAACACAAATACAACCCTTAGCTGTATCTCCGAAAATAATACAAATACACCCCCAATCTGTGTTATTTTCAAAAATAGAAATACACACCTTAGCTGTATCTCGGAAAATAATACAAAAACACCCCCAAGCTGTGTTATTTTCAAAAATACAAATACAACCCTTAACTGTTTCTTGGAAAATAATACGGATACACCCTCAAGCTCTGTTATTTTCAAAAATACAAATGAAACCCACAGCTGTATCTCGAAATAATACAAATACACCACCAAGCTGTGTTATTTTCAAAAATACAAATAGAGCCCTTAGCTGTATTTGGAAAATAATACAAATACACCCTCAAACTCGTTTATTTTCCAAAATTCAAATAAAACCTTTAGCTGTATTTCGGAAAATAATAAAAATACACCCCCAAGCTGTGTTATTTTCCAAAATACATATACAACCCTGAGCTGTATCTCGAAAATAATACAAAAACACCCCAAAGTTGTGTTATTTTCAAAAATACAAATACAACCATGAGCTGTATCTCGGAAAATAAAACAAATACACGCCCAAGCTGTGTTATTTTCAAAAATACAAATACAACCCATAGCAGAATATCGGAAAATAATACAAATACACGCCCAAGCTGTGTTATTTTCAAAAATACAAATACAACCCATAGCAGTATCTTGGAAAACAATAGAAATACACCCCCAAGATGTGTTATTTTCAAAAATACAAATACAACTCTTAGCTGTATCTTGGAAAATAATACAAATACACCCCAAAGCTCTATTATTTTCAATAATACAAATACAACCCTTAGGTGTGTCTCGGAAAATAATACATATACACTCCCAAGTTGTGTTATTTTCAAAAATACAAATAAAACTCTTAGCTGTATCTCGGAAAATAATACAAATACACCCCCAAGCTGTGTTATTTTCCAAAATACAAATGAAACTCTGAGCTGTATCTTGGATAATAATAGAAATACACCCCCAAGCTGTGGTATTTTCAAAAATACAAATACAACCCATAGCTGTATCTCGGGAATATAATACAAATACACCCCCAAGCAGTGTTATTTTCAAAAATACAAATAAAACCCATAGCTGTATCTTGGAAAATAATACAAACACAACCCCAAGCTGGGTTATTTTCAAAAATACAAATACAACCCTGAGCTGTATCTCGGATAGTAATAGAAAAACACCCAGAAGCTGTGTTATTTTCAAAAATACAAATACAACCAATAGATGTATCTCTGAAAATAATACAAATACACCCCCAATCTGTGTTATTTTCAAAAATATAAATACAATCCATAGCTGTATCTCGGAAAATAATACAAATACACCCCCAAACTGTGTTATTTTCAAAAATACAAATACAACCCTGAGCTGTATCTCAGATAATAATAGAAATACACCCCCTAGCTGTGTTATTTTCAAAAATACAAATACAATCCTCAGCTGTATCTCAGAAAATAATACAAATACACACCAAGCTGTGTTATTTTCAAAAATACAAATACAATCCTTAGCTGTATCTCGGAAAATAATACAAATATACCCCAAAGCTGTGTTAATTTCAAAAATACATATACAACCCTGAGCTGTAACTCGGAAAATAATACAAATACACCCCGAAGCTGTGTTATTTTCAAAAATACAAATACAACCCTGAGGTGTATCTTGGAAAATAATATAAAAACAACCCCAAGCTGTGTTATTTACAAAAATTATAATACAACCCTTAGCTGTATCTCGGAAAACAATACAAATACACCCCTAAGCTGTGTTATTTTCAAAAATACAAATACAACCCTGAGCTGTATCTCGGAAAATAATACAAATACAACCCAACGCTGTGTTATTTTCAAAAATAAAAATGCAACCCAGAGCAGTATCTCGGAAAATAATACAAATACACCCAAAAGCTGTGTTATTTTCAAAAATACAAATAAAACCCTTAGCTGTATCTCGGAAAATAATAGAAATACACCCCCAAGCTGTGTAATTTTCAAAAATACAAATACAACTCTTAGCTGTATCTCGGAAAATAATACAAATACACCCCCAAGGTGTGTTATTTTCCAAAATACAAATAAAACTCTGAGCTGTATCTCGGATAATAATAGAAATACACCCCCAAGCTCTGGTATTTTCAAAAATACAAATACAACCCATAGTTGTATCTCGGGAAATCATACAAATACACCCCCAAGCTGTGTTATTTTCAAAAATAAAAATACAACCCTTAGCTGTATTTCAGAAAATAATACAAATACACCCCCAAGCGGTGTTATTATCAAAAATACAAATACAACCCTGAGCTCTATCTCGGAAAACAATAGAAACACACCCCAAACCTTTGTTATTTTCAAAAATACAAATACAACCCATAGCAGTATCTCAGAAAATAATACAAATACACCCCAAAGCTGTGTTATTTTCAAAAATACAAATACAACCCTTAGCTGTATCTCGGAAAATAATACAAATACACCACCACGCTGTGTTATTTTCAAAAATACAAATACAACTCTTAGCTGTATCTCGGAAAATAATACAAATACACCCCCAAGCTGTGTTATTTTCCAAAATACAAATAAAACTCTGAACTGTATCTCGAATAATAATAGAAATACACCCCTAAGCTGTGGTATTTTCAAAAATACAAATACAACCCATAGCTGTATCTCGGAAAATAATACAAATACACCAAAAAGCTGTGTTATTTTATAAAAACAAATACAACACTTAGCTGTATATCGGAAAATAATACACATACACCCCCAAGCTGTGTTATTTTCCAAAATACATATACAACCCTGAGCTGTATCTCGGAAAATAATACAAATACACACCCAAGCCAAGTTATTTTCAAAAATACAAATAAAACCCATAGCTGTATCTTGGAAAATAATACAAATACACCCCCAAGGTGTGTTATTTTCAAAAATACAAATAAAACCCTGAGCTGTATCTCGGATAATAATAGAAATACACACCCAAGCTGTGCTGTTTTCAAAATTCAAATACAACCCATAGCTGTATCTCGGAAAATAATACAAATATACCCCCAAGCTGTGTTATTTTCAAAAATAAAAATACAATCCTTAGCTGTATCTCAAAAAATAATACAAATACACCCCCAAGCTGTGTTATTTTCAAAAATACAAATACAACCCTTAGCTGTGTCTCGGAAAATAATACAAATACACCCCCAAGCTGTGTTATTTTCAAAAATACAAATACCACTGTTTGCTGTATCTCGGAAAATAAAACAAATACACCCCCAAGCTGTGATATTTTGAAAAATACAAATACAACCCTTAGCTGTATCTCGGAAATTAATACAAATACACCCAAAAGATGTGTTATTTTCAAAAATACAATTACAACCCTTAACTGTATCTTGTAAAATAATACGGATACACCCACAAGCTCTGTTATTTTGAAAAATACAAATAAAACCCACAGCTTTATTTCTGAAAATAATACAAATACACCACCAAGCTGTGTTATTTTCAAAAATAAAAATAGAGCCCTTAGCTGTATCTTGGAAAATAATACAAATACACCCCCAAACTCGTTTTTTTTCAAAAATTCAAATACAACCCTTAGCTGTATCTCGGAAAATAATACAACTACACCCCCAAGGTCTGTTATTTTCAATAATACAAATACAACCCTTAGCTCTATCACGGAAAATAATACAAATACACCCCAAATCTGTGTTATTTTCAAAAATAAAAATACAACCATTAGCTGTATTTCGGAAAATAATACAAATACACACCAAGCTGTGTTATTTTCCAAAATACAAACACAACCCTGAGCTGTATCTCGAAAATAATACAAATACACCACCAAGGTGTGTTATTTTCAAAAATACAAATACAACCATGAGATGTATCTCGGAAAATAATACAAATACACCCCCAAGCTGTGTTATTTTCAAAAATACAAATACAACCCATAGCAGAATCTCGGGAAATAATACAAATACACGCCAAAGCTGTGTTATTTTCAAAAATACAAATACAAACCATAGCTGTATCTCAGAAAATAATATAAATACACCCCCAAGCTGTGTTATTTTCAAAAATACAAATACAACTCTTTGCTGTAACTAGGAAAATAATACTTATACACACCCAAGTTGTATTATTTTCAAAAATACAAATACAACCCTTAGCTCTATCTCGGAAAATAATACAAATACACCCCCAAGCTGTGTTGTTTTCAAAAATTCAAATATAACCCTTAGCTGTATCTCGGAAAATAATACAAATACACCCCCAATCTGTGTTATTTTCAAAAATAGAAATACACACCTTAGCTGTATCTCGGAAAATAATACAAAAACACCCCCAAGATGTGTTATTTTCAAAAATACAAATACAACCCACAGCTGTATCTCGGAAAATAATACAAATACACCCCCAAGATGTGTTATTTTCAAAAATACAAATTCAACCCTTAGCTGTATCTCGGAAAATAATACAAATTCACTCACAAGCTCTGTTATTTTGAAAAATACAAATAAAACCCACAGCTGTATCTCAGAAAATAATACAAATACACCCCCAAGCTCTGTTATTTTCAAAAATAAAAATATAGCCCTTAGCTTTATCTTGGAAAATAATACAAATACACCCCCAATCTGTGTTATTTTCAAAAATAGAAATACAAACCTTAGCTGTATCTCGGAAAATAATACAAAAACACCCCCAAGCTGTGTTATTTTCAAAAATACAAATACAACCCTTAGATGTATCTTGGAAAATTATACAAATACACCCCCAAGATGGGTTATTTTCAAAAATAAAAATACAACCCTTAACTGTATCTTGGAAAATAATACAGATACACCCACAAACTCTGTTATTTTCAAAAATACAAATAAACCCACAGCTGTATCTCGTAAAATAATACAAATACACCACCAAGCTGTGTTATTTTCAAAAATACACATACAGCCGTTAGCTGTTTCTAGGAAAATAATACAAATACACACCCAAGCTGTGTTATTTTCAAAATCCAAATACAACCTACAGCTGTATCTCGGAAAATAATACAAATATACCCCCAAGCTGTGTTATTTTCAAAAATACAAATACAATCCTTAGCTGTATCTCGGAAAATAATACAAATACACCCCCAAGCTGTGTTATTTGCAAAAATGCAAATACATCCCTGAGTTGTAACATGGAAAATAATACAAATACACCCCCAGTCTGTGTTATTTTCAAAAATACAAATAAAACTCTTAGGTGTATCTCGGAAAATAATACAAATACACCCTCAAGCTGTGTTATTTTCCAAAATACAAATACAACCCTTAGCTGTATCTCGAAAAATAATACAAACACACCCACAATCTGTGTTATTTTCAAAAATACAAATACAATCCTTAGCTGTATCTCGGAAAATAATACAAACACACCCACAATCTGTGTTATTTTCAAAAATACAAATACAACCCTGAGCTGTAACTCGGAAAAAAATACCAAAACACCCCCAAGCTGTGTTATTTTCAAAAAAAAAAATACAAACCTTAGCTTTATCTCAGAAAATAATACAATTTCACCCCCAAGCAGTGTTATTTTCAAAAATACAAATACAACCCTTAGCTGTATCTCGGAAAAAAATACAAATACACCCCCAAGCTCTGTTATTTTCAATAATACAAATACAACCCTTAGCTGTATCTCGGAAAATAATACAAATAAACCCCCAATCTGTGTTATTTTCAAAAATTGAAATACACACCTTAGCTTTATCTCGGAAAATAATACAAAAACACACCCAAGCTGTGTTATTTTCAAAAATACAAATACAACCCTTAGATGTATCTCGAAAAATAATACAAATACACCCCCAAGATGTGTTATTTTCAAAAATACAAATACAACCGTTAACAGTATCTTGGAAAATAATACGGATACACCCACACACTCTGTTATTTTCAAAAATACAAATAAAACCCACAGCAGTATCTCGGAAAAGAATACAAATACACCACCAAGCTGTGTTATTTTCAAAAATCCAAATACAGCCCTTAGCTGTATCTTGGAAAATAATACAAATTAACCCCCAAACTCGTTTATATTCAAAAATTCAAATACAACCCTTAGCTGTATCTCGGAAAATAATAAAAATACACTACCAAGCTGTGTTATTTTCTAAAATACATATACAACCCATAGCTGTATCTCGAAAATAATACAAATACACCCACAAGATGTGTTATTTTCAAAAATACAAATACAACCATGAGCTGTATCTCGGAAAATAATACAAATACACCCCCAAGCTGTGTAATTTTCAAAATACAAGTACAACCCATAGCAGAATCTCGGAAAGTAATAAAAATACACGCACAAGCTGTGTTATTTTCAAAAATACAAATACAACTCATAGCTGTATCTCGGAAAATAATAGAAATACACCGCCAAGCTGTGTTATTTTCATAAATACAAATACAACCCTTAGCTGTATCTCGGAAAATAATACAAATACACCTCAAAGCTCTGTTATTTTCAATAATACAAATACACCCCTTATCTGTATCTCGGAAAATAATACAAATACACCCCCATGCTGTGTTATTTTCAAAAATACAAATACAACCCTGAGCTGTATCTCGGAAAATAATACAAATACACCCCCAAGCTGTGTTATTTTCAAAAATACAAATACAACCCACAGTAGTATCTCGGGAAATAATACAAATACACCCCAAAGCTGTGTTATTTTCAAAAATACAAATACAACCGTTAGCTGTATCTCGGAAAATAATACAAATACACCCACAAGCTGTGTTATTTTCAAAAATACAAATACAACCCATAGCTGTATCTCGGAAAATAATACAAATACACCACAAAGCTATGTTATTTTCAATAATACAAATACAACCCTTAGCTGTATCTCGGAAAATAATACAAATACACCCCCAAGCCCTGTTATTTTCAAAAATACAAATAAAACCCATAGCTGTATCTTGGAAAATAATACAAATACACCCCCAATGTGTGTTATTTTCAAAATAAAAATACAACCCTGAGCTATATCTCGGATAATAATAGAAATACACACCCAATCTGTGTTATTTTCAAAATCCAAATACAACCCATAGTTGTATCTCGGAAAATAATACAAATAAACCCCCAAGCTCTGTTATTTTCAAAAATACAAATACAATCCTTAGCTGTATCTCGGAAAATAATACAAATACACCCCCAAGCTGTGTTATTTGCAAAAATACAAATACATCCCTGAGGTTTAACTTGGAAAATAATACAAATACACACCCAAGCTGTGTTATTTTCAAAAATACAAATACAATCCTTAGCTGTATCTCGGAAAATAATACAAATACACCCCCAAGCTGTGTTATTTGCAAAAATGCAAATACATCCCTGAGTTGTAACATGGAAAATAATACAAATACACCCCCAGTCTGTGTTATTTTCAAAAATACAAATAAAACTCTTAGGTGTATCTCGGAAAATAATACAAATACACCCTCAAGCTGTGTTATTTTCCAAAATACAAATACAACCCTTAGCTGTATCTCGGAAAATAATACAAATACACCCCCAAGCTGTGTTATTTTCCAAAATACAAATACAACCCTGAGCTGTATCTCGGAAAATAATACAAATACACCCCCAAGCTTTGTTATTTTCAAAAATACAATTAAAATCCACAGCTGTATCTTGGAAAATAATACAAATACACCCCCACGCTGTGTTATTTTCAAAAATACAAATACAACCCTGAGCTGTATCCCGGATAATAATAGAAATACACACCCAAGCTGTGTTATTTTCAAAATACAAATACAACCCAAAGCTGTATCTCGGAAAATAATACAAATACACCCACAAGCTGGGTTATTTTCAAAAATACAAATACAATCCTTAGCTGTATCTCGAAAAATAATACAAACACACCCACAATCTGTGTTATTTTCAAAAATACAAATACAATCCTTAGCTGTATCTCGGAAAATAATACAAACACACCCACAATCTGTGTTATTTTCAAAAATACAAATACAACCCTGAGTTGTAACTCGGAAAAAAATACCAAAACACCCCCAAGCTGTGTTATTTTCAAAAAAAAAAATACAAACCTTAGCTTTATCTCAGAAAATAATACAATTTCACCCCCAAGCAGTGTTATTTTCAAAAATACAAATACAACCCTTAGCTGTATCTCGGAAAAAAATACAAATACACCCCCAAGCTCTGTTATTTTCAATAATACAAATACAACCCTTAGCTGTATCTCGGAAAATAATACAAATAAACCCCCAATCTGTGTTATTTTCAAAAATTGAAATACACACCTTAGCTTTATCTCGGAAAATAATACAAAAACACACCCAAGCTGTGTTATTTTCAAAAATACAAATACAACCCTTAGATGTATCTCGAAAAATAATACAAATACACCCCCAAGATGTGTTATTTTCAAAAATACAAATACAACCGTTAACAGTATCTTGGAAAATAATACGGATACACCCACACACTCTGTTATTTTCAAAAATACAAATAAAACCCACAGCAGTATCTCGGAAAAGAATACAAATACACCACCAAGCTGTGTTATTTTCAAAAATCCAAATACAGCCCTTAGCTGTATCTTGGAAAATAATACAAATTAACCCCCAAACTCGTTTATATTCAAAAATTCAAATACAACCCTTAGCTGTATCTCGGAAAATAATAAAAATACACTACCAAGCTGTGTTATTTTCTAAAATACATATACAACCCATAGCTGTATCTCGAAAATAATACAAATACACCCACAAGATGTGTTATTTTCAAAAATACAAATACAACCATGAGCTGTATCTCGGAAAATAATACAAATACACCCCCAAGCTGTGTAATTTTCAAAATACAAGTACAACCCATAGCAGAATCTTGGAAAGTAATAAAAATACACGCACAAGCTGTGTTATTTTCAAAAATACAAATACAACTCATAGCTGTATCTCGGAAAATAATAGAAATACACCGCCAAGCTGTGTTATTTTCATAAATACAAATACAACCCTTAGCTGTATCTCGGAAAATAATACAAATACACCTCAAAGCTCTGTTATTTTCAATAATACAAATACACGCCTTATCTGTATCTCGGAAAATAATACAAATACACCCCAAAGCTGTGTTATTTTCAAAAATACAAATACAACCGTTAGCTGTATCTCGGAAAATAATACAAATACACCCACAAGCTGTGTAATTTTCAAAAATACAAATACAACCCATAGCTGTATCTCGGAAAATAATACAAATACACCACAAAGCTATGTTATTTTCAATAATACAAATACAACCCTTAGCTGTATCTCGGAAAATAATACAAATACACCCCCAAGCCCTGTTATTTTCAAAAATACAAATAAAACCCATAGCTGTATCTTGGAAAATAATACAAATACACCCCCAAGGTGTGTTATTTTCAAAATAAAAATACAACCCTGAGCTATATCTCGGATAATAATAGAAATACACACCCAATCTGTGTTATTTTCAAAATCCAAATACAACCCATAGTTGTATCTCGGAAAATAATACAAATAAACCCCCAAGCTCTGTTATTTTCAAAAATACAAATACAATCCTTAGCTGTATCTCGGAAAATAATACAAATACACCCCCAAGCTGTGTTATTTGCAAAAATACAAATACATCCCTGAGGTTTAACTTGGAAAATAATACAAATACACCCCCAAGCTGTGTTATTTTCAAAAATACATATACAACCCATAGCTGTATCTTGGAAAATAATACAAATACACCCCCAAGCTGTAATATTTTCCAAAATACAAATACAACCCTGAGCTGTATCTTGGAAAATAATACAAATACAACCCCAAGCTTTGTTATTTTCAAAAATACAAATAAAATCCACAGCTGTATCTTTGAAAATAATACAAATATACCCCCAAGCTGTGTTATTTTCAAAAATACAAATACAACCCTGAGCTGTATCCCGGATAATAATAGAAATACACACCCAAGCTGTGTTATTTTCAAAATACAAATACAACCCATAGCTGTATCTCGGAAAATAATACAAATACACCCCCAAGCTGGGTAATTTTCAAAAATACAAATACAATCCTTAGCTCTATCTCAGAAAATAATACAGACACACCCACAATCTGTGTTATTTTCAAAAATACAAATACAACCCTGAGCTGTAACTCGGAAAATAATACAAAAACACCCCCAAGCTGTGTTATTTTCAAAAATACAAATACAACCCTTAGCTGTATCTCGGAAAATAATACAAATTCACCCTCAAGCTGTGTTATTTTCAAAAATACAAATACAACCCTTAGTTGTATCTCGGAAAATAATACAAATACACCCCCAAACTCTGTTATTTTGAATAATACAAATACAACCCTTAGCTGTATCTCCGAAAATAATACAAATACACCCCCAATCTGTGTTATTTTCAAAAATAGAAATACACACCTTAGGTGTATCTCGGAAAATAATACAAAAACACCCCCAAGCTGTGTTATTTCCAAAAATACTAATACAACCCTTAGCTGTATCTCGGAAAATAATACAAATACACCCCCAAGATGTGTTATTTACAAAAATACAAATACAACCCTTAACTGTATCTTGGAAAATAATACGGATACACCCACAAGCTCTGTTATTTTGAAAAATACAAATAAATCCCACAGCTGTATTTCTGAAAATAATACAAAGACACCACCAAGCTGTGTTATTTTCAAAAATAAAAATACAGCCCTTAGCTGTATCTTGGAAAATAATACAAATACACCCCCAAACAAGTTTATTTTCAAAAATTCAAATACAACACTTAGCTGTATCTAGGAAAATAATACAAATACACCACCAAGCTGTGTTATTTTCAAAAATACAAATACAGCCCTTAGCTGTTTCTTGGAAAATAATACAAAAACACCCCCGAACTCGTTTATTTTCAAAAATTCAAATACAACCCTTAGCACTATCTCGGAAAATAATAAACATATACGATCAAGCTGTGTTATTTTCAAAAATACAAATACAACCCTTATCTGTATTTCGGAAAATAATACAAATACACCCCCAAGCTGTGTTATTTACCAAAATACAAATACAACCCTGAGCTGTATCTCGGAAAATAATACAAATACACCCCCAAGCTGTGTTATTTTCAAAAATACAAATAAAACCCATAGCTGTATCTTAGAAAATAATACAAATACACGCCCAAGCTGTGTTACTTTCAAAAATACAAATACAACCCTGAGCTGTATCTCGGATAATAATAGAAATACACCACGAAGCTGTGTTATTTTCAAAATACAAATACAACCCATAGCTGTATCTCGGAAAATAATATAAATACACGCGCAAGCTGTGTTATTTTCAAAAATACAAATACAACCCTGAGCTGTATCTCGGCAAATAATACAAAAACACCCCCAAGCTGTGTTATATTCAAAAATACAAATACAACCCTGAAATGTAACTCGGAAAATAATACAAATACACCTCCAAGCTGTGTTATTTTCAAAAATACAAATACAACCGTTAGCTGTATCTCGGAAAATAATACAAATAAACCAACAATCTGTGTTATTTTCAAAAATACAAATACAACCCTTAGCTGTATCTCGGAAAATAATACAAATTCACCCTCAAGCTATGTTATTTTCAAAAATACAAATAAAACCCTTAGCTGTATCTCGGAAAATAATAGAAATACACCCCCAAGCTGTGTAATTTTCAAAAATACAAATTCAACCCTTAGCTGTATCTCGGAAAATAATACAAATACACCCCCAAGATGTGTTATTTTCAAAAATACAAATACAACCCTTAACTGTATCTTGGAAAATAATACGGTTACACCCACAAGCTCTGTTATTTTCAAAAATACAAATAAAACCCACAGCTGTATCTCGGAAAATAATACAAATACACCACCAAGCTGTGTTATTTTCAAAAATACAAATAAAGCCCTTAGCTGTTTCTTGGAAAATAATACAAATACAACCCCAAACTCGTTTATTTGCAAAAATTCAAATACAACCCTTAGCAGTCTCTCGGAAAATAATATAAATACACCCCCAAGCTGTGTTATTTTCCAAAATGCAAATACAACCCTTAGCTGTATCTCGGAAAATAATACAAATACACCCCCAAGCTGTGTTATTTACCAAAATACAAATACAACCATAAGCTGTATCTCTGAAAATAATAAAAATACACCCCCAAGCTGTGTTATTTTCAAAAATACAAATACAATCCTTTGCTGTATCTCGGAAAATGATACAAATACACCCCCAATCTGTGTTATTTTCAAAAATACAAATACAACGCTGAGCTGTAACTCGGAAAATAATACAAAAACACACCAAAGCAGTGTTATTTTCAAAAATACATATACAACCCTTAGCTGTATCTCGGAAAATAATACAAATTCACCCTCAAACTGTGTTATTTTCAAAAATACAAATACAACCCTTAGCTGTATCTCGGAAAATAATACAAATACACAACCAAACTCTGTTATTTTCAATAATACAAATACAACCCTTAGCTGTATCTCAGAAAATAATACAAATACACCCCCAATCTGTGTTATTTTCAAAAATAGAAATACACACCTTAGCTGTATCTCGGAAAATAATACAAAAACACCCCCAAGCTGTGTTATTTCCAAAAATACAAATACAATCCGTAGCTGTATCTCGGAAAATAATACAAATACACCCCAAAGATGTGTTATTTTCAAAAATACAAATAGAACCCTTAACTGTATCTTGGAAAATAATACGGATACACCCACAAGCTCTGTTATTTTGAAAAATACAAATAAAACCCACAGCTGTATTTCTGAAAATAATACAAACACACCACCAAGCTGTGTTATTTTCAAAAATAAAAATGCAGCCCTTAGCTGAATCTTGGAAAATAATACAAATACACCCCCAAACTCGTTTATTTTCCAAAATTCAAATACAACCCTTAGCTGTATCTCGGAAAATAATAAAAATACACACCAAGCTGTGTTATTTTCCAAAATACAAATACAACCCAGAGCTGTATCTCTAAATAATACAAATACACCCACAAGCTGTGTTATTTTCAAAAATACAAATAGAACAATGAGCTGTATCTTGGAAAATAATACAAATACACCCCCAAGCTGTGTTATTTTCAAAAATACAAATACAACCCTTAGCTCTATCTCGGAAAATAATACATATACACCCCCAAGCTGTGTTATTTTCAAAAATACAAATACAGCCCATAGCAGAATCTCGGAAAATAATACAAATACACGCCCAAGCTGTGTTGTTTTCAAAAATACAAATACAACCCATAGCTGTATCTCGGAAAATCATAGAAGTACACCCCCAAGTTGCGTAATTTTCAAATACAACCCGTAGCTGTGCCTCCGAAAATAATACAAATAAATCCACCACCTGTGTTATTTTCAAAAATAAAATACAACCCATAGCAGTATCTCGGAAAATAATACAAATACACCCCAAAACTGTGTTATTTTCAAAAATACAAATACAACCGTTAGCTGTATCTCAGAAAATAATACAAATACACCCCCAAGCTGTGATATTTTCAAAAATACAAATACAATCCTTTGCTGTATCTCGGAAAATGATACAAATACACCCCCAATCTGTGTTATTTTCAAAAGTACAAATACAACCCTGAGCTGTATCTCGAAAATAATACAAAAACACCCCCAAGCTGTGTTATTTTCAAAAATACAAATACAACCCTTAGCTGTATCTCGGATAATAATACAAATTCACCCTCAAGCTGTGTTATTTTCAAAAATACAAATACAACACTTAGCTCTATCTAGGAAAATAATACAAATACACCCCCAAACTCTGTTATTTTCAATAATACAAATACAACCCCTAGGTGTATCTCGGAAAATAATACAAATACACCCCCAATCTGTGTAATTTTCACAAACAGAAATACAAACCTTAGTTGTATCTCGGAAAATAATAAAAATACACCCCCAACCTCTGTTATTTTCAATAATATAAATACAACCCTTAGCTGTATCTCGGAAATAATACAAATACACCCCCAAGCTGTGTTATTTTCCAAAATACAAATACAACCCTTAGCTGTAACTCGGAAAATAATACAAATACACCCCCAAGCTTTGATATTAAACAAAATACAAAAACAACCCTGAGCTGTATCTCGGAAAATAATACAAATACACGACCAAGCTGTGTTATTTTCAAAAATACAAATACAACCCATAGCTGTATCTTAGAAAATAATACAAATACACGCCCTAGCTGTGTTATTTTCAAAAATACAAATACAACCCTTATCTGTATCTCTGATAATAATAGAAATACACCACCAAGCTGTGTTATTTTCAAAATACCAATACAAACCATAGCTGTTTCTCAGAAAGTAATAGAAATACACCCCCAAGCTGTGTTATTTTCAAAAATACAAATACTACCCTGAGCTGTATCTCGGAAAATAATACAAAAACACCCCCAAGCTGTGTTATATTCAAAAATACAAATACAACCCTGAGATGTAACTCGGAAAATAATACAAATACACCCCCAAGCTGTGTTATTTTCAAAAATACAAATACAACTCTGAGCTGTATCTCGGAAAATAATACAAAAACACCCCCAAGCTGTGTTATTTTCAAAAATACAAATACAACCCTTAGCTGTCTCTCGGAAAATAATACGAATTCACCCTCAAGCTGTGTTATTTTCAAAAATACAAATACAACCGTTAGCTGTATCTCGGAAAATAATACAAGTACACCACCAAGTTGCGTAATTTTCAAAAATACAAATAAAACCCTTAGCTGTATTTCGGAAAATAATACAAATACACCCCCAAGAGCTGTTATTTTCAAAAATACAAATACAACCCTTAGCTGTATCTCGGGAAATAATACATATACACCCCCAAGCTGTGTTATTTTCAAAAATACAAATACAACCCTTAGCTGTATCTCGGAAAATAATACAAATACACTCCCAAGTTGTGTTATTTTCAAAAATACAAATATAACCCTTAGCTTTGTCTCGGAATATAAAACAAATACAACCCCAAGCTGTGTTATTTTCAAAAATACAAATATAACTGATAGCTGTATCTTGGAAAATAATACAAGTAAACCCACAAGATATGTTATTTTCAAAAATGGAAATACAACCCTTAGCTGGAACGTCGAAAATAATACAAATACACCCACAAGCTGTGTTATTCTCCAAAATACAAATACAACCCTTAGCTGTATCTCGGAAAATAATACAAGTGCACCCCCAAGCTGCGTTCTTTTCAAAAATACAAATACAACCCTTAGCTGTATCTCAGAAAATAATACAAATACACCCCCAAGTTGTGTTAATTTCAAAAATACAAATAAAACCCTTAGCGGTATATCGGAAAATAATACAAATACACCCCCAAGCTGTGTTATTTTCCAAAATACAAATACAACCCTGAGCTGTATCTCGGAAAATAATACAAATACACCACCACGCCGTATTATTTTCAAAAATACAAATACAACCCGTAGCTGTATCTCGGATAATAATAGAAATACACCCCCAAGCTATGTTATTTTCAAAATCCAAATACAACCCATAGCTGTATCTCGGAAAATAATACAAATACACACCCAAGCTGTGTTATTTGCAAAAATGCAAATACAATCCTTAGCTTTATCTCGGAAAATAATACAAATACACCCACAAGCTGTATTCTTTTCAAAAATTCAAATACAACCCTGAGTTGTAACTCGGAAAATAATACAAATACACCCCCAAGCTGCGTTATTTTCAAAAATACAAATACAACCCTGAGCTGTATCTCAGAAAATAATACAAAAACACACCCAAGCTGTGTTATTTTCAAAAATACAAATACAACACTTAGCTCTATCTCGGAAAATTATACAAATACAACCACAAGCTCTGTTATTTTCAATAATACAAATATAACCCATAGCTGTACTTCCGAAAATAATACAAATACACCCCCAACATGTGTTATTTTCAAAAATAAAATACAACCCTTAGCTGTATCTCGGAAAATAATACAAATACACCCCAATGCTTTGTTATTTTCAAAAATACAAATACAACCCTTAACTGTGTCTCGGAAAATAATATAAATACACACCCAGGCTGTGTTATTTTCAAAAATACAAATAAAACCGTTAGTTGTATCTCGGAAAATAATAGAAATACAGCCCTAACCTGTGTTATTTTCAAAAATACAAATACAACCCATAGCTGTATCTTTTAAAATAATACAAATACACCCCCAAACTGTGTTATTTTCAAAAATACAAATACAATCCTTAGCTTTATCTTGGAAAATAATACAAATACACCCCCAAGCTGTGTTATTTTCAAAAATACAAATACAACCCTGAGTTGTAACTCGGAAAATAATACAAATACACCACCAAGCTGTGTTATTTTCAAAATTACAAATACAACCATGAGCTGTATCTCAGAATATAATACAAAAACACACCCAAGCTGTGTTATTTTCAAAAATACAAATACAACTCTTAGCTCTATCTCGGAAAATTATACAAATACACCCCGAAGCTTTATTATTTTCCATAATACAAATACAACCCTTAGCTGTACATCCGAAAATAATACAAATAAAACCCCAACCTGTGTTATTTTCAAAAATAAAATACAACCCTTAGCTGTATCTCGGAAAATAATACAAATACACCCCCAAGCTGTGCGATTATCAAAAATACAATTACCACCTTTAGCTGTGTCTCGGAAAACAATACAAATACACCCCCAGGCTGTTTTATTTTCAAAAATACAAATACAACCGTTAGTTGTATCTCGGAAAATACTAGAAATACACTCACAAGCTGTGTTATTTTCAAAAATACAAATACATCCCATAGCTGTATCTTTGAAAATAATACAAATACACCCCCAAGCTGTGTTATTTTAAAAAATACAAATACAACACTGAGCTGTATCTCGGAAAATAATACAAATACACCCCCAAGCTGTGTTAATTAAAAAAATACAAATACAACCCTTAGCTGTATCTCGTAAAATAATACATACAAAACCCCAAGCTGCGTTATTTTTAAAAATACAAATATAACCCTTAGCTCTATATCGGAAAATAAAAAAAATACACCCCCAAGCAGTGTTATTTTCAAAAATACAAATAAAACCCATAGCTGTATCTTGGAAAATAATACAACACAACCCAAAGCTGTGTTATTTTCAAAAATACAAATACAACCCTGAGCTGTATCTCGGATAATAATAGAAATACACCCCCAAGCTGTGCTATTTTCAAAAATACAAATACAACCAATAGCTGTATCTTGGAAAATAATACAAATACACCCCCAAGCTTTGATATTTTCAAAAATACAAATAAAACCCTTAGCTGTATCTCGGAAAATAATACAAATACACCACAAACCTCTGTTATTTTCAATAATACAAATACAACCCATAGCTGTATCTCGAAAACTAATACAAATACACCCCCAAGCCGTGTTATTTTCAAAAATACAAATACAACCCTGAGCTGTATCTCGGAAAATAATACAAATACACCACCAAGCTGTGTTATTTTCAAAAATACAAATACAACCCATAGCAGTGTCTCGCAAAACAATACAAATACACCCCCAAGCTGTGTTATTTTCAAAAATACAAATATAACCCTTAGCTGTATCTCGGAAAATCATACAAATACACCCCAAAGCTGTGTTATTTTCAAAAATACAAATACAACCCTTAGCTGTATCTCGGAAAATAATACAAATACACCCCCAAGCTGTGATATTATCAAAAATACAAATACAAACCTGAGTTGTAACTCGGAAAATAATACAAATACAACCCCAAGCTGTGTTATTTTCAAAAATACAAATACAACCCTGAGCTTTATTTCAGAAAATAATACAAAAAAAACCCCAAGCTGTGTTATTTTCAAATATACAAATACAACCCTTAGCTGTATCTCGGAAAATTATACAAATACACCCCAAAGCTCTATTATTTTCAATAATAAAAATACAACCCTTAGCTGTACCTCCGAAAATAATACAAATACACCCCAACCTGTGTTATTTTCAGAAATAAAATACAACCATTAGCTGTATCTCGGAAAATAATTCAAATACACCCCCAAGCTGTGTTATTTTCAAAAATACAAATACAACACTTAGGTGTATCTCAGAAAATAATACATATACACCAACAAGCTGTGTTATTTTCCAAAATAAAAATAAAACTCTGAGCTGCATCTCGGATAATAATAGAAATACACCACCAAGCTGTGTTATTTCCAAAAATACAAATACAACCCATAGCTGTATCTCGGAAAATAATACAAATACACCCCCAAGAGCTGTTATTTTCAAAAATATAAATACAACCCTTAGCTGTATCTCGGAAAATAATACATATACACCCCCAAGCTGTGTTATTTTCAAAAATACAAATACAACCCTTAGCTGTATCTCGGAAAATAATACAAATACACCCCCAAGTTGTATTATTTTCAAAAATACAAATATAACCCTTAGCTTTGTCTCAGAAAATAAAACAAATACACCCCCAAGCCCTGTTATTTTCAAAAATACAAATACAAACCATAACTGTATCTCGGAAAATAATACAAATACACCCTCAATCTGTGTTATTTTCAAAAATACAAATACAAGCCTTACCTGTATCTCGGAAAATAATACAAATACACCCCCAAGCTGTGTTATTTTCAAAAATACAAATACAACCCTGAGCCGTAACTCGGAAAATAATACAAAGACATCCCCAAGCTGTGTTATTTTCAAAAATACATGTAAATCCCTGATCTGTATCTCGGAAACTAATACAAAAATACCCCCAAGCTGTGTTATTTTCAAAAATACAAATATAACTGATAGCTGTATCTTGGAAAATAATACAAGCACATCCACAAGATAAGTTATTTTCAAAAATGCAAATATAACCCTTAGCTGGAATGTCGAAAATAATACAAATACACCCCCAAGCTGTGTTATTTTCAAAAATACAAATACAACCCTTATCTCTATCTTGGAAAATAATACAAGTGCACCCCCAAGCTGTGTTATTTTCCAAAATACAAATACAAACCTTATCTGTATCTGGGAAAATAATACAGATACACCCCCAAGCACTGTTATTTTCCAAAATACAAATACAACCCACAGCTGTATCTCGGAAAATAATACAAATACACCACCAAGCTGTGTTATTTTCAAAAATACAAATAAAGCCCTTAGCTGTATCTTGGAAAATAATACAAATACACCCCCATGCTCGTTTATTTTCAAAAATACAAATAAATCCCTTAGCTGTATCTCGGAAAATAATAAAAATACACCCCCAAGCTGTGCTATTTTGCAAAATACAAATACAACCCTAGGCTGTATCTCGGAAAATAATAAATATACACCCACAAGCTGTGTTATTTTCAAAAATACCAATACAACCCATAGCTCTATCTTGGAAAATAATACAAATACACCCACAAGCTGTGTTATTTTCAAACATACAAATACAACCCTGAGCTGTATCTCGGAAAATAATACAAATACACCCTCAAGCTGTGTTATTTTCAAAAATACAAATACAACCCATAGCAGAATCTCGGAAAATAATAAAATTCACCCACAAGCTGTGTTATTTTCAAAAATACAAATACAACCCTTAGCTGTATCTCAGAAAATAATACAAATACACCCCCAATCTGTGTTATTTTCAAAAATACAAATACAAGCCTTAGCTGTATTTCAGAAAATAATACAAATACACACTCAAGCTGTGTTATTTTCCAAAATACCAATACAACCCTGAGCTGTATCTCGGATAATAATAGAAATACACCCGAAAGCTGTGTTATTTTCAAAAATACAAATACAAGCAATAGATGTATCTCCGAAAATAATACAAATACACCCAAAATCTGTGCTATTTTCAAAAATACAAATAAAATCCTTAGCTGTATCTCCGAAAATAATACAAATACACCCCCAAACTGTTTTATTTTCAAAAATACAAATACAACCCTGAGCTGTATCTCAGATAATAATAGAAATACACCCCCATGCTGTGTTATTTTCAAAAATACAAATAGAATCCTTAGCTGTATCTCGGAAAATAATACAAATATACCACAAAGCTGTGTAATTTTCAAAAATACATATACAACCCTGAGCTGTAACTCGGAAAATAATACAAATACACCCCCAAGCTGTGTTATTTTCAAAAATACAAAAAAAACCCATAGCTGTATCTCGGAAAATAATACAAAAACAACCCCAAGCTGTGATATTTTCAAAAATACAAATACAACCCTTAGCTGTATCTCGGAAAATAATACAATTACACCCCGAAGCTCTGTTATTTTCAATAATGCAAATACAACCCTTAGCTGTATCTCGGAAAATAATACAAATACACCCCCAAGCTGTGTTATTTTCTAAAATACAAATAAAACTCTGAGCTGTATCTCGGATAATAATAGAAATACACTCCCAAGCTGTGTTATTTACAAAAATACAAATACAACCCATAGCTGTATCTCAGAAAATAATACAAATACACCCACAAGCTGTGTTATTTTCAAAAATACAAATAAAACCCTTAGCTGTATATCGGAAAATAAAACAAATACACCCCCAAGCTGTGTTATTTTTTAAAATACAAATACAACCTTGAGCTGTATCTCGGAAAGTAATACAAATACACCACCACGCACTGTTATTTTCAAAAATACAAATAAATCCATAGCTGTATCTTGGAAAATAATTCAAATACACCCCCAAGGTTGTTATTTTCAAAAATACAAATACAACCCTGAGCTGTATCTCGGATAATAATAGAAATACACCCCCAAGCTGTGTTATTTTGAATAATACAAATACAACACTTAGCTCTATCTGGGAAAATAATACAAATACACCCCAAAGCTGTGTTATTTTCAAAAATAAAAAAACAACCGATAGCTGTATCTCGGAAAATAATACAAGTACACCCACAAGATATGTTATTTTCAAAAATTCAAATACAACCCTTAACTGTGTATTTGAAAATAGTACAAATACACCCCAAAGCTGTGTTATATTCAAAAATAAAAAAACAACCGATAGCTGTATCTCGGAAAATAATACAAGTACACCCACAAGATATGTTATTTTCAAAAATTCAAATACAACCCTTAACTGTGTATTTGAAAATAATACAAATACACCCCCTAGCTGTGTTATTTTCAAAAATACAAGTACAACCCTTAGCTGTATCTCGGAAATTAATACAAATACACCCAAAGGCTGTGTCATTTTCAAAAATTCAAATACAACCCTTAGCTGTGTCTCGGAAAATAATACAAATACACACCCAAGCTGTGTTGTTTTCAAAAATACGTATACAACCCTGATCTGTAACTGGGAAAATAATACAAACACACCCCCAAGCTGTGTTATTTAAAAAATACAAATACAACCCTGAGCTGTATCTCGGAAAATAATACAAATACACCCCCAAACTCTGTTATTTTCAAAAATACAAATACAACCCTTAGCTGTATCTCGAAAAATAATACATATACACCCGCAAGCTGTGTTATTTTCAAAAATACAAATACAATCCTTAGCTGTATTTCGGAAAATAATACAAATACACCCCCAAGCTGTGATATTTTCAAAAATACAAATACAATCCTTAGCTGTATTTCGGAAAATAATACAAATACACCCCCAAGCTGTGATATTTTCAAAAATACAAATACAACCCGGAGCTTTATCTCGGATAATAATAGAAATACACCCCCAAGCTGTGTTGTTTTCAAAAACACAAATACAACCCTCAGCTGTATCTCGGAAAATAATACAAATACACCCCAAAGCTGTGTTATTTTCAAAAATACAAAAACAAACGATAGCTGTATCTCGGAAAATAATACAAGTACACCCACAAGATATGTTATTTTCAAAAATACAAATAACACCCATAGCTGTATCTTGGAAAATAATACAAATACACCCCTAAGCTGTGTTATTTTAAAAAATACAAATAACACCCATAGCTGTATCTTGGAAAATTATACAAATATACCCCCATGCTGTGTTATTTTCAAAAATACGTATACAACCCTGATCTGTAACTGGGAAAATAATACAAACACACCCCCAAGCTGTGTTATTTAAAAAAATACAAATACAACCCTGAGCTGTATCTCAGAAAATAATAAAAAAATACCCCCAAACGGTGTTATTTTCAAAAATACAAATAAAACCCTTAGCTGTATCTCGGAAAATAATACAAATACACCCGAAAGCTCTGTTATTTTCAATAATACAAATACAACCCTTAGCAGTATCTCGGAAAATGATACAAATACACCCCCAAGCAGTGTTATTTTCAAAAATAAAAATACAACCCTGAGCTGTATCTCGGATAATAATACAAATACACCCCCAAGCTGTGTTATTTTAAAAAATACAAATACAACCCTGACCTGTATCTCGGAAAATAATATAAATACACCCCAAAGATCATTTATTTTCAACAATAAAAATAAAACTCTTAGCTATATCTCGGAAAATAATACAAATACACCCCCAAGCAGTGTTATTTTCAAAAATACAAATACAACCCTTAGCTTTATCTCGGAAAATAATACAAATACACACCCAAGGTGTGTTATTTTCAAATATACAAATACAACCCTTAGCTGTATCTTGGAAAATAATACAGATACACCCCCAAGGTCTGTTATTTTCAAAAATACAAATACAATAATTAGCTGTATCTCGGAAAATAATACAAATATACACCCCAGCTGTGTTATTTTCAAAAGTACATATACAACCCTGAGCTTTAACTCGGAAAATAATACAAATACACCCCCAAGCTGTGTTATTTTCAAAAACACAAATACAACCCTTAGCTGTATCTTGGAAAATAAAACAAAACACACGAAAGCTGTGTTATTTTCAAAAATACAAATACAACCCTTACCTGTATCTTTGAAAATAATACAAATACAACGCCAAGCTGTGTTATTTTCAAAAATACAAATACAACCCTTAGCATTATCTTGGAAAATGATACAAATACACCCCCAAGCTGTGTTATTTTCAAAAATACAAATACAAGCCTTAGCTGTATCTTGGAAAATAATACATAACACCCACAAGCTGTGTTATTTTCAAAAATACAAATAGAAACCTTAGCTGTATCTTTGAAAATAACATAGATACACACCCAAGATGTGTCATTGTCAAAAATACAAATACAACGCTTAGCTTTATCTTGGAAAATAATACCAATACACACCCAAGCTGTGTTATTGCCAAAAATACAAATACAACCCTTAGCTGAATCTTGGAATATAATACAAATACACCTGCAAGCTGTGTTATTTTCAAAAATACAAATACAACCCTTAGCTGTATCTTGGAAAATATTACAAATACACCTTCAAGCTGTGTTATTTTCAAAAACACAAATACATCCCTTAGCTGTATCTTGGAAAATAATACATATACACGCCCAACTGTGTTATTTTCAAAAATACAACACTAACCTGTATCTTGGAAAATACTACATATACACCCAAAAGCTGTGTTATTTTCAAAAATACAAATAAAACCCTTAGCTCTACCTTGGGAAATAATACAAATACACACCCAATCTTTGTTATTTTCAAAAATACAAATACAACTCTTAGCTGTATCTTGGAAAATAATACAAATACACCCCCAAGTTTTGTTATTTTAAAAAATACAAATACAACCTTTAGCTGTATTTTGAAAATAATTCAAATACAACCCCAAGATGTGTTATTGTCAAAAATACAAATACAACCCTTAGCTGTTTCTTTGAAAATAACACAAAAACACCCACAAGCTGTGTTATTGTCAAAAATACAAATACAACCCTTTCCTGTATCTTGGAAAATAGTACAATACACCCCCAAGCTGTGTTATTTTCAAAAATACAAATACAACACTTAGGTGTATCTCAGAAAATAATACATATACACCAACAAGCTGTGTTATTTTCCAAAATAAAAATAAAACTCTGAGCTGCATCTCGGATAATAATAGAAATACACCACCAAGCTGTGTTATTTTCAAAAATACAAATACAACCCATAGCTGTATCTCGGAAAATAATACAAATACACCCCCAAGAGCTGTTATTTTCAAAAATATAAATACAACCCTTAGCTGTATCTCGGAAAATAATACATATACACCCCCAAGCTGTGTTATTTTCAAAAATACAAATACAACCCTTAGCTGTATCTCGGAAAATAATACAAATACACCCCCAAGTTGTATTATTTTCAAAAATACAAATATAACCCTTAGCTTTGTCTCAGAAAATAAAACAAATACACCCCCAAGCCCTGTTATTTTCAAAAATACAAATACAAACCATAACTGTATCTCGGAAAATAATACAAATACACCCTCAATCTGTGTTATTTTCAAAAATACAAATACAAGCCTTACCTGTATCTCGGAAAATAATACAAATACACCCCCAAGCTGTGTTATTTTCAAAAATACAAATACAACCCTGAGCCGTAACTCGGAAAATAATACAAAGACATCCCCAAGCTGTGTTATTTTCAAAAATACATGTAAATCCCTGATCTGTATCTCGGAAACTAATACAAAAATACCCCCAAGCTGTGTTATTTTCAAAAATACAAATATAACTGATAGCTGTATCTTGGAAAATAATACAAGCACATCCACAAGATAAGTTATTTTCAAAAATGCAAATATAACCCTTAGCTGGAATGTCGAAAATAATACAAATACACCCCCAAGCTGTGTTATTTTCAAAAATACAAATACAACCCTTATCTCTATCTTGGAAAATAATACAAGTGCACCCCCAAGCTGTGTTATTTTCCAAAATACAAATACAAACCTTATCTGTATCTGGGAAAATAATACAGATACACCCCCAAGCACTGTTATTTTCCAAAATACAAATACAACCCACAGCTGTATCTCGGAAAATAATACAAATACACCACCAAGCTGTGTTATTTTCAAAAATACAAATAAAGCCCTTAGCTGTATCTTGGAAAATAATACAAATACACCCCCATGCTCGTTTATTTTCAAAAATACAAATAAATCCCTTAGCTGTATCTCGGAAAATAATAAAAATACACCCCCAAGCTGTGCTATTTTGCAAAATACAAATACAACCCTAGGCTGTATCTCGGAAAATAATAAATATACACCCACAAGCTGTGTTATTTTCAAAAATACCAATACAACCCATAGCTCTATCTTGGAAAATAATACAAATACACCCACAAGCTGTGTTATTTTCAAACATACAAATACAACCCTGAGCTGTATCTCGGAAAATAATACAAATACACCCTCAAGCTGTGTTATTTTCAAAAATACAAATACAACCCATAGCAGAATCTCGGAAAATAATAAAATTCACCCACAAGCTGTGTTATTTTCAAAAATACAAATACAACCCTTAGCTGTATCTCAGAAAATAATACAAATACACCCCCAAGCTGTGTTATTTTCAAAAATACAAATACAAGCCTTAGCTGTATTTCAGAAAATAATACAAATACACACTCAAGCTGTGTTATTTTCCAAAATACCAATACAACCCTGAGCTGTATCTCGGATAATAATAGAAATACACCCGAAAGCTGTGTTATTTTCAAAAATACAAATACAAGCAATAGATGTATCTCCGAAAATAATACAAATACACCCAAAATCTGTGCTATTTTCAAAAATACAAATAAAATCCTTAGCTGTATCTCCGAAAATAATACAAATACACCCCCAAACTGTTTTATTTTCAAAAATACAAATACAACCCTGAGCTGTATCTCAGATAATAATAGAAATACACCCCCATGCTGTGTTATTTTCAAAAATACAAATAGAATCCTTAGCTGTATCTCGGAAAATAATACAAATATACCACAAAGCTGTGTAATTTTCAAAAATACATATACAACCCTGAGCTGTAACTCGGAAAATAATACAAATACACCCCCAAGCTGTGTTATTTTCAAAAATACAAAAAAAAACCCATAGCTGTATCTCGGAAAATAATACAAAAACAACCCCAAGCTGTGATATTTTCAAAAATACAAATACAACCCTTAGCTGTATCTCGGAAAATAATACAATTACACCCCGAAGCTCTGTTATTTTCAATAATGCAAATACAACCCTTAGCTGTATCTCGGAAAATAATACAAATACACCCCCAAGCTGTGTTATTTTCTAAAATACAAATAAAACTCTGAGCTGTATCTCGGATAATAATAGAAATACACTCCCAAGCTGTGTTATTTACAAAAATACAAATACAACCCATAGCTGTATCTCAGAAAATAATACAAATACACCCACAAGCTGTGTTATTTTCAAAAATACAAATAAAACCCTTAGCTGTATATCGGAAAATAAAACAAATACACCCCCAAGCTGTGTTATTTTTTAAAATACAAATACAACCCTGAGCTGTATCTCGGAAAGTAATACAAATACACCACCACGCACTGTTATTTTCAAAAATACAAATAAATCCATAGCTGTATCTTGGAAAATAATTCAAATACACCCCCAAGGTTGTTATTTTCAAAAATACAAATACAACCCTGAGCTGTATCTCGGATAATAATAGAAATACACCCCCAAGCTGTGTTATTTTGAATAATACAAATACAACACTTAGCTCTATCTGGGAAAATAATACAAATACACCCCAAAGCTGTGTTATTTTCAAAAATAAAAAAACAACCGATAGCTGTATCTCGGAAAATAATACAAGTACACCCACAAGATATGTTATTTTCAAAAATTCAAATACAACCCTTAACTGTGTATTTGAAAATAGTACAAATACACCCCAAAGCTGTGTTATATTCAAAAATAAAAAAACAACCGATAGCTGTATCTCGGAAAATAATACAAGTACACCCACAAGATATGTTATTTTCAAAAATTCAAATACAACCCTTAACTGTGTATTTGAAAATAGTACAAATACACCCCAAAGCTGTGTTATATTCAAAAATAAAAAAACAACCGATAGCTGTATCTCGGAAAATAATACAAGTACACCCACAAGATATGTTATTTTCAAAAATTCAAATACAACCCTTAACTGTGTATTTGAAAATAATACAAATACACCCCCTAGCTGTGTTATTTTCAAAAATACAAGTACAACCCTTAGCTGTATCTCGGAAATTAATACAAATACACCCAAAGGCTGTGTCATTTTCAAAAATTCAAATACAACCCTTAGCTGTGTCTCGGAAAATAATACAAATACACACCCAAGCTGTGTTGTTTTCAAAAATACGTATACAACCCTGATCTGTAACTGGGAAAATAATACAAACACACCCCCAAGCTGTGTTATTTAAAAAAATACAAATACAACCCTGAGCTGTATCTCGGAAAATAATACAAATACACCCCCAAACTCTGTTATTTTCAAAAATACAAATACAACCCTTAGCTGTATCTCGAAAAATAATACATATACACCCGCAAGCTGTGTTATTTTCAAAAATACAAATACAATCCTTAGCTGTATTTCGGAAAATAATACAAATACACCCCCAAGCTGTGATATTTTCAAAAATACAAATACAATCCTTAGCTGTATTTCGGAAAATAATACAAATACACCCCCAAGCTGTGATATTTTCAAAAATACAAATACAACCCGGAGCTTTATCTCGGATAATAATAGAAATACACCCCCAAGCTGTGTTGTTTTCAAAAACACAAATACAACCCTCAGCTGTATCTCGGAAAATAATACAAATACACCCCAAAGCTGTGTTATTTTCAAAAATACAAAAACAACCGATAGCTGTATCTCGGAAAATAATACAAGTACACCCACAAGATATGTTATTTTCAAAAATACAAATAACACCCATAGCTGTATCTTGGAAAATAATACAAATACACCCCTAAGCTGTGTTATTTTAAAAAATACAAATAACACCCATAGCTGTATCTTGGAAAATTATACAAATATACCCCCATGCTGTGTTATTTTCAAAAATACGTATACAACCCTGATCTGTAACTGGGAAAATAATACAAACACACCCCCAAGCTGTGTTATTTAAAAAAATACAAATACAACCCTGAGCTGTATCTCAGAAAATAATACAAAAACACCCCCAAACGGTGTTATTTTCAAAAATACAAATAAAACCCTTAGCTGTATCTCGGAAAATAATACAAATACACCCGAAAGCTCTGTTATTTTCAATAATACAAATACAACCCTTAGCAGTATCTCGGAAAATGATACAAATACACCCCCAAGCAGTGTTATTTTCAAAAATAAAAATACAACCCTGAGCTGTATCTCTGATAATAATACAAATACACCCCCAAGCTGTGTTATTTTAAAAAATACAAATACAACCCTGACCTGTATCTCGGAAAATAATATAAATACACCCCAAAGATCATTTATTTTCAACAATAAAAATAAAACTCTTAGCTATATCTCGGAAAATAATACAAATACACCCCCAAGCAGTGTTATTTTCAAAAATACAAATACAACCCTTAGCTTTATCTCGGAAAATAATACAAATACACACCCAAGGTGTGTTATTTTCAAATATACAAATACAACCCTTAGCTGTATCTTGGAAAATAATACAGATACACCCCCAAGGTCTGTTATTTTCAAAAATACAAATACAATAATTAGCTGTATCTCGGAAAATAATACAAATATACACCCCAGCTGTGTTATTTTCAAAAGTACATATACAACCCTGAGCTTTAACTCGGAAAATAATACAAATACACCCCCAAGCTGTGTTATTTTCAAAAACACAAATACAACCCTTAGCTGTATCTTGGAAAATAAAACAAAACACACGAAAGCTGTGTTATTTTCAAAAATACAAATACAACCCTTACCTGTATCTTTGAAAATAATACAAATACAACGCCAAGCTGTGTTATTTTCAAAAATACAAATACAACCCTTAGCATTATCTTGGAAAATGATACAAATACACCCCCAAGCTGTGTTATTTTCAAAAATACAAATACAAACCTTAGCTGTATCTTGGAAAATAATACATAACACCCACAAGCTGTGTTATTTTCAAAAATACAAATAGAAACCTTAGCTGTATCTTTGAAAATAACATAGATACACACCCAAGATGTGTCATTGTCAAAAATACAAATACAACGCTTAGCTTTATCTTGGAAAATAATACCAATACACACCCAAGCTGTGTTATTGCCAAAAATACAAATACAACCCTTAGCTGAATCTTGGAATATAATACAAATACACCTGCAAGCTGTGTTATTTTCAAAAATACAAATACAACCCTTAGCTGTATCTTGGAAAATATTACAAATACACCTTCAAGCTGTGTTATTTTCAAAAACACAAATACATCCCTTAGCTGTATCTTGGAAAATAATACATATACACGCCCAACTGTGTTATTTTCAAAAATACAACACTAACCTGTATCTTGGAAAATAATACATATACACCCAAAAGCTGTGTTATTTTCAAAAATACAAATAAAACCCTTAGCTCTACCTTGGGAAATAATACAAATACACACCCAATCTTTGTTATTTTCAAAAATACAAATACAACTCTTAGCTGTATCTTGGAAAATAATACAAATACACCCCCAAGTTTTGTTATTTTAAAAAATACAAATACAACCTTTAGCTGTATTTTGAAAATAATTCAAATACACCCCCAAGCTGTGTTATTTTCAAAAATACAAATACAACACTTAGGTGTATCTCAGAAAATAATACATATACACCAACAAGCTGTGTTATTTTCCAAAATAAAAATAAAACTCTGAGCTGCATCTCGGATAATAATAGAAATACACCACCAAGCTGTGTTATTTTCAAAAATACAAATACAACCCATAGCTGTATCTCGGAAAATAATACAAATACACCCCCAAGAGCTGTTATTTTCAAAAATATAAATACAACCCTTAGCTGTATCTCGGAAAATAATACATATACACCCCCAAGCTGTGTTATTTTCAAAAATACAAATACAACCCTTAGCTGTATCTCGGAAAATAATACAAATACACCCCCAAGTTGTATTATTTTCAAAAATACAAATATAACCCTTAGCTTTGTCTCAGAAAATAAAACAAATACACCCCCAAGCCCTGTTATTTTCAAAAATACAAATACAAACCATAACTGTATCTCGGAAAATAATACAAATACACCCTCAATCTGTGTTATTTTCAAAAATACAAATACAAGCCTTACCTGTATCTCGGAAAATAATACAAATACACCCCCAAGCTGTGTTATTTTCAAAAATACAAATACAACCCTGAGCCGTAACTCGGAAAATAATACAAAGACATCCCCAAGCTGTGTTATTTTCAAAAATACATGTAAATCCCTGATCTGTATCTCGGAAACTAATACAAAAATACCCCCAAGCTGTGTTATTTTCAAAAATACAAATATAACTGATAGCTGTATCTTGGAAAATAATACAAGCACATCCACAAGATAAGTTATTTTCAAAAATGCAAATATAACCCTTAGCTGGAATGTCGAAAATAATACAAATACACCCCCAAGCTGTGTTATTTTCAAAAATACAAATACAACCCTTATCTCTATCTTGGAAAATAATACAAGTGCACCCCCAAGCTGTGTTATTTTCCAAAATACAAATACAAACCTTATCTGTATCTGGGAAAATAATACAGATACACCCCCAAGCACTGTTATTTTCCAAAATACAAATACAACCCACAGCTGTATCTCGGAAAATAATACAAATACACCACCAAGCTGTGTTATTTTCAAAAATACAAATAAAGCCCTTAGCTGTATCTTGGAAAATAATACAAATACACCCCCATGCTCGTTTATTTTCAAAAATACAAATAAATCCCTTAGCTGTATCTCGGAAAATAATAAAAATACACCCCCAAGCTGTGCTATTTTGCAAAATACAAATACAACCCTAGGCTGTATCTCGGAAAATAATAAATATACACCCACAAGCTGTGTTATTTTCAAAAATACCAATACAACCCATAGCTCTATCTTGGAAAATAATACAAATACACCCACAAGCTGTGTTATTTTCAAACATACAAATACAACCCTGAGCTGTATCTCGGAAAATAATACAAATACACCCTCAAGCTGTGTTATTTTCAAAAATACAAATACAACCCATAGCAGAATCTCGGAAAATAATAAAATTCACCCACAAGCTGTGTTATTTTCAAAAATACAAATACAACCCTTAGCTGTATCTCAGAAAATAATACAAATACACCCCCAAGCTGTGTTATTTTCAAAAATACAAATACAAGCCTTAGCTGTATTTCAGAAAATAATACAAATACACACTCAAGCTGTGTTATTTTCCAAAATACCAATACAACCCTGAGCTGTATCTCGGATAATAATAGAAATACACCCGAAAGCTGTGTTATTTTCAAAAATACAAATACAAGCAATAGATGTATCTCCGAAAATAATACAAATACACCCAAAATCTGTGCTATTTTCAAAAATACAAATAAAATCCTTAGCTGTATCTCCGAAAATAATACAAATACACCCCCAAACTGTTTTATTTTCAAAAATACAAATACAACCCTGAGCTGTATCTCAGATAATAATAGAAATACACCCCCATGCTGTGTTATTTTCAAAAATACAAATAGAATCCTTAGCTGTATCTCGGAAAATAATACAAATATACCACAAAGCTGTGTAATTTTCAAAAATACATATACAACCCTGAGCTGTAACTCGGAAAATAATACAAATACACCCCCAAGCTGTGTTATTTTCAAAAATACAAAAAAAACCCATAGCTGTATCTCGGAAAATAATACAAAAACAACCCCAAGCTGTGATATTTTCAAAAATACAAATACAACCCTTAGCTGTATCTCGGAAAATAATACAATTACACCCCGAAGCTCTGTTATTTTCAATAATGCAAATACAACCCTTAGCTGTATCTCGGAAAATAATACAAATACACCCCCAAGCTGTGTTATTTTCTAAAATACAAATAAAACTCTGAGCTGTATCTCGGATAATAATAGAAATACACTCCCAAGCTGTGTTATTTACAAAAATACAAATACAACCCATAGCTGTATCTCAGAAAATAATACAAATACACCCACAAGCTGTGTTATTTTCAAAAATACAAATAAAACCCTTAGCTGTATATCGGAAAATAAAACAAATACACCCCCAAGCTGTGTTATTTTTTAAAATACAAATACAACCCTGAGCTGTATCTCGGAAAGTAATACAAATACACCACCACGCACTGTTATTTTCAAAAATACAAATAAATCCATAGCTGTATCTTGGAAAATAATTCAAATACACCCCCAAGGTTGTTATTTTCAAAAATACAAATACAACCCTGAGCTGTATCTCGGATAATAATAGAAATACACCCCCAAGCTGTGTTATTTTGAATAATACAAATACAACACTTAGCTCTATCTGGGAAAATAATACAAATACACCCCAAAGCTGTGTTATTTTCAAAAATAAAAAAACAACCGATAGCTGTATCTCGGAAAATAATACATGTACACCCACAAGATATGTTATTTTCAAAAATTCAAATACAACCCTTAACTGTGTATTTGAAAATAGTACAAATACACCCCAAAGCTGTGTTATATTCAAAAATAAAAAAACAACCGATAGCTGTATCTCGGAAAATAATACAAGTACACCCACAAGATATGTTATTTTCAAAAATTCAAATACAACCCTTAACTGTGTATTTGAAAATAATACAAATACACCCCCTAGCTGTGTTATTTTCAAAAATACAAGTACAACCCTTAGCTGTATCTCGGAAATTAATACAAATACACCCAAAGGCTGTGTCATTTTCAAAAATTCAAATACAACCCTTAGCTGTGTCTCGGAAAATAATACAAATACACACCCAAGCTGTGTTGTTTTCAAAAATACGTATACAACCCTGATCTGTAACTGGGAAAATAATACAAACACACCCCCAAGCTGTGTTATTTAAAAAAATACAAATACAACCCTGAGCTGTATCTCGGAAAATAATACAAATACACCCCCAAACTCTGTTATTTTCAAAAATACAAATACAACCCTTAGCTGTATCTCGAAAAATAATACATATACACCCGCAAGCTGTGTTATTTTCAAAAATACAAATACAATCCTTAGCTGTATTTCGGAAAATAATACAAATACACCCCCAAGCTGTGATATTTTCAAAAATACAAATACAATCCTTAGCTGTATTTCGGAAAATAATACAAATACACCCCCAAGCTGTGATATTTTCAAAAATACAAATACAACCCGGAGCTTTATCTCGGATAATAATAGAAATACACCCCCAAGCTGTGTTGTTTTCAAAAACACAAATACAACCCTCAGCTGTATCTCGGAAAATAATACAAATACACCCCAAAGCTGTGTTATTTTCAAAAATACAAAAACAACCGATAGCTGTATCTCGGAAAATAATACAAGTACACCCACAAGA
This sequence comes from Saimiri boliviensis, assembly GCF_048565385.1. Taxonomy (NCBI): domain Eukaryota; kingdom Metazoa; phylum Chordata; class Mammalia; order Primates; family Cebidae; genus Saimiri; species Saimiri boliviensis. Next base: position 122,107,339 of record NC_133459.1, on the reverse strand, counting down.
TATGTTATTTTCAAAAATACAAATAACACCCATAGCTGTATCTTGGAAAATAATACAAATACACCCCTAAGCTGTGTTATTTTAAAAAATACAAATAACACCCATAGCTGTATCTTGGAAAATTATACAAATATACCCCCATGCTGTGTTATTTTCAAAAATACGTATACAACCCTGATCTGTAACTGGGAAAATAATACAAACACACCCCCAAGCTGTGTTATTTAAAAAAATACAAATACAACCCTGAGCTGTATCTCAGAAAATAATACAAAAACACCCCCAAACGGTGTTATTTTCAAAAATACAAATAAAACCCTTAGCTGTATCTCGGAAAATAATACAAATACACCCGAAAGCTCTGTTATTTTCAATAATACAAATACAACCCTTAGCAGTATCTCGGAAAATGATACAAATACACCCCCAAGCAGTGTTATTTTCAAAAATAAAAATACAACCCTGAGCTGTATCTCTGATAATAATACAAATACACCCCCAAGCTGTGTTATTTTAAAAAATACAAATACAACCCTGACCTGTATCTCGGAAAATAATATAAATACACCCCAAAGATCATTTATTTTCAACAATAAAAATAAAACTCTTAGCTATATCTCGGAAAATAATACAAATACACCCCCAAGCAGTGTTATTTTCAAAAATACAAATACAACCCTTAGCTTTATCTCGGAAAATAATACAAATACACACCCAAGGTGTGTTATTTTCAAATATACAAATACAACCCTTAGCTGTATCTTGGAAAATAATACAGATACACCCCCAAGGTCTGTTATTTTCAAAAATACAAATACAATAATTAGCTGTATCTCGGAAAATAATACAAATATACACCCCAGCTGTGTTATTTTCAAAAGTACATATACAACCCTGAGCTTTAACTCGGAAAATAATACAAATACACCCCCAAGCTGTGTTATTTTCAAAAACACAAATACAACCCTTAGCTGTATCTTGGAAAATAAAACAAAACACACGAAAGCTGTGTTATTTTCAAAAATACAAATACAACCCTTACCTGTATCTTTGAAAATAATACAAATACAACGCCAAGCTGTGTTATTTTCAAAAATACAAATACAACCCTTAGCATTATCTTGGAAAATGATACAAATACACCCCCAAGCTGTGTTATTTTCAAAAATACAAATACAAACCTTAGCTGTATCTTGGAAAATAATACATAACACCCACAAGCTGTGTTATTTTCAAAAATACAAATAGAAACCTTAGCTGTATCTTTGAAAATAACATAGATACACACCCAAGATGTGTCATTGTCAAAAATACAAATACAACGCTTAGCTTTATCTTGGAAAATAATACCAATACACACCCAAGCTGTGTTATTGCCAAAAATACAAATACAACCCTTAGCTGAATCTTGGAATATAATACAAATACACCTGCAAGCTGTGTTATTTTCAAAAATACAAATACAACCCTTAGCTGTATCTTGGAAAATATTACAAATACACCTTCAAGCTGTGTTATTTTCAAAAACACAAATACATCCCTTAGCTGTATCTTGGAAAATAATACATATACACGCCCAACTGTGTTATTTTCAAAAATACAACACTAACCTGTATCTTGGAAAATAATACATATACACCCAAAAGCTGTGTTATTTTCAAAAATACAAATAAAACCCTTAGCTCTACCTTGGGAAATAATACAAATACACACCCAATCTTTGTTATTTTCAAAAATACAAATACAACTCTTAGCTGTATCTTGGAAAATAATACAAATACACCCCCAAGTTTTGTTATTTTAAAAAATACAAATACAACCTTTAGCTGTATTTTGAAAATAATTCAAATACAACCCCAAGATGTGTTATTGTCAAAAATACAAATACAACCCTTAGCTGTTTCTTTGAAAATAACACAAAAACACCCACAAGCTGTGTTATTGTCAAAAATACAAATACAACCCTTTCCTGTATCTTGGAAAATAGTACAATACACCCCCAAGCTGTGTTATTTTCAAAAATACAAACAGAACTCTTAGCTGTATCTTTGAAAATAACATAAATACACCCCCAAGCTGTGTTATTGTCAAAAATACAAATACAACGCTTAGCTTTATCTTGGAAAATAATACAAATACACCCCCAAGCTGTTTTATTGTCAAAAATACAAATACAACCCTTAGCTGTATCTTTGAAAATAATACAAATACACCCCCAAGCTGTGTTATTGTCAAAAATACAAATAGAATTCTTAGCTGTATATTTGAAAATAACACAAAAACACACACAAGCTGAGTTATTGTCAAAAATACAAATGCAACACTTAGCTGTATCTTTGAATATAATACAAATACACCCACAATCTGTGTTATTGTCAAAAATACAAATACAACCCTTAGATGTATCTTGGAAAATAATACAATACACCCCCACGCTGTGTTATTTTCAAAAATACAAATAGAACCTTTAGCTGTATCTTTGAAAATAACATAAATACACTCCCAAACTGTGTTATTGTCAAAAATACAAATAGAACCCTTAGCTGTATCTTGGAAAATAATACAAATACACCCTCAAGCTGTGTTATTGTCAAAAATACAAATACAACCATTAGCTGTATCATGGAAAATCATACAAATACACACCCAAGCTCTGTTGTTTTCAAAAATACAAATACAAACCTTAGCTCTATCTTGAAAATAATACAAACACACCCCCAAGCTGTGTTATTGTCCAAAATACAAATACAACAATTAGCTGTATCTTGGAAAATAATACACATACACCCGCAAGCTGTATTATTTCCAAAAATACAAATACAACCCCTAGCAGTATCTTGCAAAATAATACAAATACACCCCCAAGCTGTGTTACTGACGAAAATACAAATACAACCCTTAGAAGTATCTTGGAAAATAATACAAATACACCCCCAATCTGTGTTATTTTCATAAACACAAATACAACCCTTAGCTGTATCTTGGAAAATAAAACAAAACACACGAAAGCTGCGTTATTTTCAAAAATACAAATATAACCCTTAGCTGTATCTTGGAAGATAATACAAATACACCCCCAAGCTGCTTTATTTTCAAAAATACAAATACAACCCTTAGCAGTATCTTGGAAAATGATACAAATACATCCTCAAGCTGTGTTATTTTCAAAAATACAAATACAACCCTTAGCTGTATCTTGGAAAATAATACAAAACACCCACAAGCTTTGTTATTTTCAAAAATACAAATAGAACCCTTAGCTGTATCTTTGAAAATAACATAAATACACCCCCAAGCTGTGTTATTGTCAAAAGTACAAATACAATGCTTAGCTTTATCTTGGAAAATAATACCAATACACACCCAAGCTGTGTTATTGTCAAAAATACAAATACAACCCTTAACTGTATCTTGGAATATAATACAAATACACCCGCAAGCTGTGTTATTTTCAAAAATACAAATACAACCCTTAGCTGTATCTTGGAAAATATTACAAATACACCTCCAAGCTGTGTTATTTTCAAAAATACAAATACATCCCTTAGCTGTATCTTGGAAAATAATACATATACACGCCCATCTGTGTTATTTTCAAAAATACAACACTTACCTGTATCTTGGAAAATAATACATATACACCCAAAAGCTGTGTTATTTTCAAAAATACAAATACAACCCTTAGCTGTATCTTGGAATATAATACAAAAACACCCACAAGCTGTGTTGTTGTCAAAAATGCAAATACGACCCTTAGCTGTATCTTGGAAAATAATACATTACACCCCCAAGCTGTGTTATTTTCAAAAATACAAATAGTTCCCTTAGCTGTATCTTGGAAAATAATACAAATACAGCACCAAGCTGTGTTATTGTCAAAAATACAAATACACCATTAGCTGTATCTTGGAAAATAATACAAATACACACCCAGGCTCTGTTATTTTCAAAAATACAAATACAAACCTTAGGTGTGTCTTTGAAAATAGTACAAATACGCCCCCAAGCTGTGTTATTTTCAAAAGTACAAATACAACCCTTAGCTGTATCTTGGAAAATAAAACAAATACACCCGAAAGCTGTTTTATTTTCAAAAATACAAATACAACCCTTAGCTGTATCTTGGAAAATAATACAATACACCCCCAAGCTGTGTTATTTTCAAAAATACAAATAGAACCCTTAGCTGTATCTTTGAAAATAACATAAATAAACACCCAACCTGTGTTATGGTCAAAAATACAAATATATCGCTTAGCTTTATCTTTGAAAATAATACAAATATACCACCAAGCTGTGTTATTGTCAAAAATACAAATACAACCCTTAGCTGGATCTTGGAAAATAATACAAATACACCCCCAAGCTGTGTTATTTTCAAAAATACAAATACAACCCGTACCTTTATCTTGGAAAATAACACAAATACACCCCCAAGCTGTGTTATTTTAAAAAATACAAATAAAACTCTTAGCTATATCTTGGAATATAATACAAATACATCCCCAATCTGTGTTATTTTCAGAAATACAAATATAATCCTTAGCCGTATCTTTGAAAATGATAAAAATACTCCCCCAAGCTGTGTTATTTTCAAAAATAAAAATAAACTTTTCGCTGTATCTAGAAAAATGATACAAATACACCCACAAGCTGTGTTATTTTCAAAAATACAAATACGACCCTTAGCTGTATCTTGTAAAATAATACAAATGCACCCCCAAGGTGTGGGATTTTCCAAAATACCAATACAACCCTTAGCTGTATCTTGGAAAATAATACAAATACATCCCCAAGCTGTTTTATTTTCAAAAATACCAATATATCCCTTAGCTGTATCTTGGAAAATAATACAAATACACCCCCAAGCTGTGTTATTTTCAAACATACAAATACAACCCTTAGCTGTATCTTGGAAAATAATACAAATACACCCCCAAGTTGTGTTATTATAAAAAATACAAATACAACACTTAGCTGTATTTTGGAAATAATTCAAATACAACCCGAAGCTGAGTTATAGTCAAAAATAAAAATACAACCCTTAGCTGTATCTTGGAAAATAATACAAATACACCCCTAAGCTGTGTTATTCTCAATAATACAAATACATCCCTTAGTTGTATCTTGGAAAATAATACAAATACACCCCCAATCTGTGTTATTTTCAAAAAGACAAATACAACCCTTAGCTGAATCTTGGAGAATAGTACAAATACACCCCCAAGCTGTGTTATTGTCAAAAATACAAATACAACCCTTAGCTGTATCTTGGAAAATAATGCAAATACTCCCGCATGCTGTGTTATTCTCAAAAATACAAATACAACCCTTAGCTGTATATTGGAAAATAATACAAATACACTCCCAAGCTGTGTTATTGTCAAAAATACAAATACAACCTTTAGCTGTATGTTGGAAAATAATACAAATACACCCACAAGCTGTGTTATTTTCAAAAATACAAATAAAACCCTTAGCTGTTTCTTGGAAAATCATAGAAATACACCCCCAAATTGTGTTATTTTCAAAAATACAAATACAACCCTTAGCTGTATCTTGGAATATAATACAAAAAACACCCACAAGCTGTGTTGTTGTCAAAAATGCAAATACAACCCTTAGCTGTATCTTGGAATATAATACAAAAACACCCCCAAGCTGTGTTATTTTCAAAAATACAAATACCACCTTTTGCTCTATCTTGGAAAATAATACAAATACACCCCCAAGCTCTATTATTTTCAAAAATACAAATAAAACACTTAGCTGCAAGTTGGAAAAAAATACAAATACACCCCCAAGCTGTGTTATTTTCAAAAACACAAAAACAACCCTTAGCTCTATCTTGGGCAACAATACAAATACACCCACAAGCTGTGTTATTTTCAAAAAGACAAAAACAACCCTTAGCTCTATCTTGGGCAACAATACAAATACACCCACAATCTGTGTTATTTTCAAAAATACAAATCCAACCCTTAGTTGTATCTTTGAAAATAATACAAATACACCTACAAGCTGTGTTATTTTCAAAAATACAAATCCAACCCTTAGTTGTATCTTTGAAAATAATACAAATACACCCCCAAACTGTGTTATTTTCAAAAATACAAATACAACTCTCTGTTGTATTTTTCAAAATAATACAAATACACCCCCAAGCTGTGTTATTTTCAAAAATACAAATACAACTCTTAGTTTTATTTTGAATATAATACAAATGCACCCCCAAGTTGTGTTATTTTCAAAAATACAAATACGACTCTTAGTTGTTTTTTTGAATATAATACAAATAAACCCCAAAGCTGTGATATTTTCAAAAATACAAATACTAAATCACTTAATTCGGGGACCGTTTTACCTGTGTATTATGAACAACTTGTCTAGCATTCAAAGCACGGACAGTTTTAGCTGTGTATTTTCAAAAAGTTGTCTCTACATGCCATAGCTCTTGAAGTCAAAACGAGTGATCTGTGTCCCCTTGAGTTCAGCATTGTTTTCGTAAGAAAGGATTAAGTTCTATTTGAATTCTGGAAAACTGCTTCTCATCCTGTCAATCAACTGTCAGTTTTGTGTGTTAACTTCCAGGAGAGGTAATAGAATCAATCCAAAATCAAAGGTGTATTCAACTCCAGATTGACAAGTCAAATCAAGAAAGCAGGCACTGAGTCAGAAGAGGTATCTTTTCCCAGAAGGCCTTAAGGCCCACATAAATCCCTGTGAAGGAATCGGGAAAGAGACAGAAAGGGACTCGCCTAAGGCTTGTCACTTGAAAGTGCCTGGCAGACTGACTGGCAGAGGGCTTGAAATCAAATCCAAATCTTCGGACGTGTAATTCCACAGGGTGCACCGCCTCCCCCAGGCCCAATGGCTTAAGGAGAGCTTGAAGTGATGGATGTCAACATGAAGAGACATTAGATTCCATCGGACCTGTCTTTGGCTCATTGTCTCTAAGGAGAATGTGCCTGGTTCAAATTCTCACTTTGCTTCTCACCTGAGAGATGTGGCCTCAGTGGTCAATGGGAAATGAGCTGATTTCAGTCACCACCCTCTCACTCATCATCAAGAAAATTTCCTTCAACCATACATGTATAGTGTTTTCAGGAGTGCTGGGCTTCATCCACAATTCTGAGTAACATGCTAAAAGAGGAAAAAAGATTTGCTGCTCAGGAATGGAGACAGAAACACAGACACACAGACCCTCAGACAGACACACACACACACACACACACACACACACAGTGACACAAAAAACACCCAAACACAGGCCGCACACACCACTTCTCGTGTTCAGCAAAATACTTAGTGTTTTGAGGTGGGCTTTGAACCAGTCCATGCTCCAAAAAAACACACGCCTTTCTCTATTTCAGCCATCTATTCTCGTAGGAAATGTGAATAATTCTTTCATACACGGCTCATGATGACAGTGGCCACTCTCATTTCACCCTCAGAGGCAGACAAAAGGACTGCAAAGGACTCAGGTGTCGTCCCTGCTGACTGAAGAGGACTCCCATTTCCCCTCGAACCCAAAGTCACAGAAAAAGTAGCTTTCTCTTTGAAGAGCACGCCACTTTTAAAAATACACAGCAGTATTCTGAAAAACTTGTCTAGCATTCAAAGTACGGACAGTTTTAGCTGTGTATTTTCAAAAAGTTGTCTCTACCTGCCATAGCTCATGAAGTCAAAACGAGTGATCTCTGTCCCCTTGAATTGAACATTCTTTTATTAAGAAAGGATTAATTTCAATTTGAATTCTGGAAAACTGCTTCTCATTTTGTCAATCAGCTGTCAGTTTTGTGTGTTAATTTCTAGGAGAGGTAATAGAGTCAATCCAAAACCAAAGTTGTATTCAGTCCAGATTGACAAATCAAATCAAGAAAGTAGGCACTAAGCCGGAAGAGGGATCTTTTTTTAGTGGGCCTTAAGGCCCACATAAATCCCTGTGAACGAATTTGGAATCAGAGACAGAAATGGCCTCTTCTAAGGCTTGTCGCTTGAAAGTTCCTGGCAGACTGACTGGCAGAGGGCTGGAAATCAAATCCAAATCTTCGGACGTGTAATTCCACAGTGTGCACCGCCTCCCCCAGACCCAATGTGACACTTCAATGGCTTAACGAGAGCTTGATGTGATTGATGTCATCATGAAAAGACATTAGATTCCATCGGACCTGTCTTTGGCTCATTGTCTCTAAGGAGAATGTGCCTGGTTCAAATTCTCACTTTGCTTCTCACCTGAGAGATGTGGCCTCAGTGGTCAGTGTGAAATGAGCTGGTTTCAGTGACCACCCTCTCACTCATCATCCCATTTCCCCTCAAAGCCAAAGTCACAGCAAATGTAGCTTTCTCTTTGAAGAGCACACAACTTTTTCAAAATACAGAGCTAAAGCGGGGACCGTTTTAGCTGTGTATTCTGAAAATCTTGTCTAGCATTCAAAGCACGGACAGTTTTAGCTCTGTATTTTCAAAAAGTTGTCTCTACCTCCCGTAGCTCATGCAGTCAAAACGAGTGATCTCTGTCCCCTTGAGTTGAGCATTCTTTGAGTAAGTAAAGATCACGTTCTATTTTAATTCTAGAAAACTGCTTATCATCTTTTCCATGCACTGTCAATTTTGTGTGTCAATTTCCAGTTCAGGTAATAAAATTAGTTCAAAACCGTAGGTTTATGAAAGTTCAGATTGATAAATTTACTCAACAATCCAGGCGCTGAGCTTGAAATGTGGTTAGACAAAATTCTGACTAGAATAATCAGCTTAGAGAAGAACATAAACGACTTAATGGAGCTGAAAAACACAGCAGGAGAACTTCACAAAGCACACGCCAATTTTAGTAGTTTAATCAATTAAGTGGAAGGAGGAATATCAGAAATTGAAGATCAACTCTATGAAATAAAATGAGAAGGCCACATTAGAGGAAAAAAAAAGAGTGAACAAAAATGAATAAAGACTACAAGACCTATGGGATTATGTGAAGAAACCAAATCTATGCACGATCGACGTACCTGAATGTGACAGGGAGAATGAATCCGAGCTGGAAAACACACTTCAGAATATTACCCAAGAGAACTTCCCTAACCTCGCAAGGCAAGCTGACATTCAAATTCTGGAAATACAGAGAACACCACAAAGATATTTCTCAAAAAGTGCAACCCCAAGGCACATAATCATCAGACTGACCGGGGTTGAAATGAAGGAAAAAAAATGTTAAGGGCAGCTAGAAAGAGAAAGGTTGGGTCATCAACAAACGGAAGCCCATTAGACTTACAGTGGATCTCTCAGCAGAAACCCTACAGGCCGGAAGAGAGTGGGGGTCAATATTCAACACCCTTAAAGAAAAGAACTTTCAACACAGAATTTCATATCCAGTCAAACTAAGCTTCATAGTGAAGGAGAAATAAAATCCTTTACAGACAAGCGACTGCTGAGAGATTTTATCACCACCAGACCTGCCTTACAAGAGTTCCTGAAAGACGCACTAAACACGGAAAGGAACAACCACTACCAGCCACTACAAAAACGTATCAAAAGGTAAAGACCGAGGACATAACGAATAAACTGCATCGACTAACGGGCAAAACCACCAACCAGTGACAAAATGGCAGGATAAAATTGGCACGTATCAATATTAATGTTACATATAAATGGTCTAAATGCACCCATTGAAAGACACAGACAAACTGGATAAAAAGTCAAGATCCTTTGTTGTTCTGTATTCAGGAGACCCATCTCATGTGCAAATACACACATGGACTCAAAATAAAGGGATGGAAGAAGATTTACCAAGCAAATGGAGAGCAAAAAGAAGCAGGGGTTGCAATCCTGGTCTGATAAAATGGACTTTCAACCAACAAAGATCAAAAGAGACAAGGTCTTTTACATAACGGTAAAAGGATCAATGCAAGAAGAGCTAAGTATCCTAAATATGTATGCACCCAATACAGAAGCACCCAGATACGTAAAGCATATCACTCCTTCTAAAACTCTTTGAAACAATACAAAAAGAAGGAATACTCCCTTTTTTTAAATTGCATTTTAGGTTTTGGGGTACATGTGAAGAACATGCAAGATTGTTGCATAGCTACAATATGGCAGTGTGATTTGCTGCCTTCTTCCCCTTCACCTGTATCTGGCATTTCTCCCCATGCTATCTCTCCCCAACTACCCACCCCCTGCTGTCCCTCCCCTGTTTCTCCCCGACAGACCCCAGTGCGTAGTGCTCCCCTCCCTGTGTCCATGTGTTCTCACTGTTCAACACCCGCCTATGCGTGAGAACATGCGGTGTTTTCAAAGACCCACAGAGAGACTTAGACTCCCAAACAATAATAGTGGGAGACTAACATTCCACTGTCACTATTTGACAGATCAACAAGACAGAAAATCAACAAGGATATCCGGGACTTGAACGCAGATCTGGACCAAGTGGACCTAACAGACATCTACAGAAATCTCCACCCCAAATCCACAGAATATATATTCCTCTCAGCACTGCATGATACCTAGTCTAAAACTGACCACATAATTGGAAGTAAGTCGCTCCTCAGCAAATGCAAAAGAACGAAAATCCTAACAATCTCTCAGAACACTGTGAAATCAAATTAGAACTCAGGATTAAGAAAGTCACTCAAAACGACACGAGTACGTGGAACCGGGACAATTTGCTCCAGAACAGCAACAGGATAAACAATGAAATGAAGGCAGAAATAAAGATGTTCTTCGAAACCAATGAGAACAAAGACACGACATACCAAAATTTCTGAGACACATTTAAAGCAGTGACTACGAGAAAAATTATAGCAATAAATGCCCACATTGGAAGTGAGGAAAGATGTAAAATCGTCACCCTATCATCAAAATGGAAAGAGCTAGAGACGCAAGATCAAAAAAAGTTCAAAACCTAGCAGAAGACAGGAAGTAACTAAGATGAGAGCAGAAGTGGAGATAGAGGCAAAGAAAAACTCTTCAAGAAATCGGTAAATCAAGCAGCTGGTTTTTTGAAAAGGTCAACAAAATAGACAAGATAGCCATACTAATGACATAGAAAAGAGAGAAGACTCAAATGGATGCAATACAAAATGATAAAAAGGGTATCACCACCAATTCCAAAGAAATACAAACTACCATCAGAGATTACTACAAACAACTCTATGCATATAAACCAGTAAATCTGGAAGAAATGGATAAACTCCTGGACACTTACACCTTCCCAAGACTAAATCAAGAAGGAGTTAATCCCTTAATAGACCAACAATAAGGACTGACGTTGAGGCAGTAATTAATAGCCTACCAACCAAGATATTCCAGGCCCAGATGGATTTACAGCAGAATTCTACCAGATGTACAAAGAGGAGTTCATATCACTCCTTCTAAAACGCTTCGAAACAATACAAAAAGAAGGAATACTCCCTAACATATTTTACGAGACCATCATCATCCTCAGACAAAACCTGGCAGACATACAACTAAAAGAAAAAAATTCAGGCCAATAGCCATGATGAACATTGATGCAAAAATCTTCAATAAAATACTGGCAAACTGAATCCAACAGCACATCAAGACGCTTATCCATCACAATCAAGTAGGCTTCACCGCGGGGATGCAAGCCTGGTTCAGCATACATAAATCTATAAATGTAATCCATCACATAAACAAAGAAAAAAAAAAACACATCATCTCAAAGGATGCAGAGAAGGCCTTCAACAAACTTCTACAGCCCTTGATGCTAAAAAAAAAAAAAATAAAAATAAATAAAAAAATAAAAAAAAAATTAAAAAAAAAAAAACTCTCAATAAACTAGGTATCAATGGAACACATTTCAAAATTAAAAAAAGCTATTTATGACAAACCCACAGCCAACATCTAACTTAATGAGCAAAAACTGGAAGCATTCCCTTTGAAAACTGGCACTAGACAAAGGTGCTCTATCTCACCCTTTCTATTCAACATAGTATTGGAAGTTCTAGCTAGAGCAATCAGGCAAGAAAACGTCATAAAGGGTATTCGATTAGGAAAAAAAGAAGTTAAATTGTCTCTATTTGCAGATGACATGATTGTATATTTAGAAGATCCCATTGTCTCGGCCCAAAATCTCCTTAAGCTGCTAAGCAACTTCAGCAAAGTCTCACAATACAAAATCGATGTGCAAAAATCACAAGCATTCCTATACACCAGTAAAAGACAGAGAGCCAAATAATGAGTAAATTCCCATTTACGATTGCCACAAAGAAAATAAAATGCCTAGGAATACAACTAGCAAAGGCTGTGAAGGACCTCTTCAAGGAGGATTACAAACCACTACTCAAGGAAATAAGGGAGGACACAAACAGATGGAAAAACATTCCATGCTTATGGTCAGGAAAAATCGGTATGGTTAAAATGGCCCTGCTTTCCAAAGTAATTTATAGATTCAGTGCTATCCCCATCAATCTACCACTGACCTTCTTCACAGAACTAGGAAAAAAAAAAAAAAAAAAAAAAAAACACTTTAAACTTCATATATAACCAAAAAAAAGAGCCCATAAAACGACAATCATAAGCAAAATAAACAAAGCTGGAAGCATCACGCTACCTGACTTCAAACCATTCTCAAAGCTACAGTAATCAAAACAGCATGGTACTGGTACCAAAAATGAGATATAGAGCAATGGAACAGAACCAAGACCTCAGAAGTAATGCCACACATCTACAACCATCTAATCTTTGACAAACTTGACAAAAACAAGCAATGGGGAAAGGATTCCATGTTTAATGGTGTTGGGAAAACTGGCTAGCCATGTGCAGAAAAATGAAACTGGACCCCTTCCTTACACCTAATACAAAAATTAACTCCAGTTAGATTAAAGATTTAAACATAAGACCTAACATCATAAAAACCCTAGAAGAAAGCCTAAGCAAAGCCACTCAGGACATAGGCACAGGCAAGGACTTCATGACTAAGACATCAGAAGTACTGGCAACAAAAGCCAAAATAGACAAATGGGATCTAATTAAACTGAAGCGTTTCTGCATAGCAAAAGAAACAATCACTAGGGTGAACTGGCAACCAACAGAATGGGAAAGGAATTTTGCAACCTACCCATCTGACAAAGGACTGCTATCCAGAATCTACAAAGAACTAAAACAGGTTTACAAGAAAAAACGAACCTATTCAAAAGTGGACAAAGGATATAAACAGACACCTTTCAAAAGAAGACATAGATGAGACTAATAAATACCTGAAAAAATGCTTATCATCTCTGGTCATTAGAGAAATGCAAATCAAAACTACACTGAGATACCATTTCAGGCCAGTTAGAATGGTGATCATTAAAAAATCTGGAGACAACAGATCCTGGAGAGGATGTGGAGAAATAGGAACACTTTTACACTGTTGGTGGGAGTGTAAATTCGTTCAACCATTGTAGAAAACAGTATGGCGATTCCTTAAGGATCTAGAAATCGAAATTCATTTTGACCCAGCAATCCCATTATTGAGTATATGCCCAAAGGATTATAAATCATTCTATTATAAATACCCATGCACACATATGTTCATGGATGAATCTGGAAACCATCATTCTCAGCAAACTGACACAAGAACAGAAAACCAAACACCCCATGTTCTCACTCACAGGTGAGTGATGAACAATAAGCACACATGGGCACAGGAGGGGAACAGCACACACTGGGTTCTGTTGGGGGGTGCAGAGTTAGGGGAGGGACAGCAGGGAGTGGGGAGGCTGGGTAGGCATAACATTGGGAGAAATGCCAGATGTGGGTGATGGGGGGATGGGGGCAGCAAACCACCATGGCACGTGTGCACCTTTACAACAATCCTGCAAGATCTGTACGTGTATCCCAGAACTTAAAGTACAATAAAATTAATAAATAAATAAAATAGGGATCAATGCAGAGCAAAAAAGACTTGTTTTCAAAGGTAAAGCACAATTTTTATAGAAAAGATAGAAACCAAACACTGATTTGGCACATAATTCAGACATGTTATTGATCGATAAATATCTGAAAAATCAGGTACAAAAAAGTGAGTTACAGGGAACATTAAAATCTGAAAATTAGTGTGCATTTAGCAATAGGACAGTACCACAGGGGCAAAGGAATCTCAAAGGCCCCCTATAATCTAACATAAGCTAGCTGAGTTCATCTTGTTCTCAAATTGGACCTTCGACTCCAGCTTATGTGGCCCACTTCCCTACACTCTGAATACAGCTTGCTCATTCATACGTCTTTGCCTTTGGTGACACCTTTTGATGTTCATGGAAAAATCCTCTAATTCCTAAATCATATGCCTCCGTTAAAATCCCTCCCTAGATACACCTTTTCCTCACAGTGTTCCCTAGATGACAATACTATTCTTGCAGAATTGAGAGAGGTCTCACTTAGATAAGATCAAGAAACAGTCCCGGACCTGCCACGTTCTCACACAAATATGTATTACCATGAAATGACTCTCTCACTGTACCACACTTGTTTATTGTGCCCTGCCAAATTAGATCATAAACTATTCTGGAGGAAGAATGGTGTCCATTGTTCTCTTTGTTCCAAATCACCTGGTTGAATAAGAGGTTAATAAATGGTCATATACTTGCTATTTTAGACCTTAAAAAATTCTTCCTAAAAAAAACAAAGTACTTAAAACAATTACTACAAAAGCAAGAGAAGAGGTTAATCTTCCTAATGTCTTTAATTTCAGTGGCCTAGGTAATGACTACTCTCTTCAAGTTTAAGTGCAATTCTTCGGAAGAGGTCGGAGGAAAGACGAGTGAGGAGAATGCAATTTTTTAATGTTCTAAGTACTACTCAAGAAGCAAAGAAGCAGATGTCCTTCGTTTCCATACAGACCAGAAATATGTGATGTAATAGGCTTCACACAGACTGAGAGAAAATTTGTTTATACGTGGGGAAGAATTTTTCACTGCACAGCTAACCACTGAAGCAAGCTTCTTAAAGGAAATTTCAAAAACCACGTAGACAACGATGTCTTTCCATTCGTTGGAACATTTTACTACTATAGGAACAATCGCTTTCTTGACTCTCCTCCCCCTGCCCTAGATCCATCATGAACAAGTGTCTTTGGAAATATCTTACATTTAGAAAGTTGGATAGTCTTACTGGAGTGAAAGAAATCGTTCTTACCATTTTTATTCACAAATAACATAAAAATGTAACAATGATTGCAAGTAGGTACTGAAGAAATAGAGATTACACTGCAGGTTTATAGAAGACACAAAGTCAAAGCAAAAGCAAGCAAAATGTCATCAAATGGAGAAGAAATTGTTCAGCCTTTCTCTTTTCTTGATCTGTACTCTGAAGCTGGCATAAACCCTCATGTTTATTAGAAATGTCCTCAGCAGGGAATCTTGAAGTAGGGATGTGTATCCTAGTCACTAATGGGATTATTTAATCTCCCTGAACCTCTGTTTTTCCGCCATTCATAAGATGAGAATGAGAATACTTATCTACCTATATAGGTGCGACCAGATGCTGTCATGAATATGAACATATTTGCTAAAGTAAAGTGAGCTATTACTGAAATGTATGATTATTATGGGAAATTTGGTGGGGAAAGTAGAATATGATTAGAATAGTATTTTACTCTATTATTATTATTTTACCACAGCACAATTGCCGATTTTCCGTTTAATACTTGTTGAGTACCAGGTTTCCAGGGTAGAGAAATAAACAAAACAAATACTCCTGCAGTGACTGAAGGAAAGCAAACTCTTGTCAAATACATGTTTGTGCCTCAGTACAATACAGCTAACATTTCCTGAGTGCCGGCTAGACAACAAGTGCATGAATATTTTCATATAAACACTCAGAGCTCAATCTTTTTGCTTAAACTATTTTCTGACATGGAAAGAGCCCAGGTTTTCTTTTAAAAAGATAGAAAATTTAGAATGCTCAGTAAAAGTTATGACATCAAATTAATAGAAATTGACTCAGTTTTTACAACTTAAATTTTACGGTGCTTGAACTAAATCAATATCGATTGAATTCTTTTGAGAAAACTTCAACCCTTACTAGTGTTGCTTCCCTCAGGTTGATTCAACAGAACTTTAATCCACCCAAATCATATGTGCTGCGCCTGGATGTGCCTCTGGAGAGCATCGAACTCTCCCTGTACATGAACAGCTTTTCACTCAACTTTTAAATCCCACTTCAATATCATAGAATTTTAGAATTACAAAAGGACCTTAGAGGTTAAAATCTTCCACTCATTCTAGGAGTCTTACAAAATATTCATGGACAATTTTGCCCTGTCTAAAAGCTAGACTCCCTTCTATTATGTAAACATCTAAAAAAAAAAAAAAAAAAGGCATCATAGTCTTTCATTAGGTAGCCCAAACGATTATATCATTGGTAAAATATTAAGACAAAGTCCGTATTTCTGGAACACATTTAATGCCTCAATTTTGGAAAAAAAAAAGTCATTATTGTCCTCCATCAAAATTAGGTAGAACTGGAAAATTTTTTACATTATTAGCTGGACATAATGTATTTTTAGACCCTCAGAATAAAATACGTACATACTTGCTTTTTAACGCCTGAAATTATCATTAATGTTAGTAGTCTCCTCATCTCTTACATTATGTTAATACAGTATTTACTAATTAATTTACTCAAATATTTTACATTCTTAGTATGTGTCGTGTAGATTACCAGTCCATGAAAAAGATCAAAATTCAATTCTTTATCGTAATTTTTATGTGTTACACAGGGGTGACTCTCTTGCCTCTTCTGTAGCATCTCAGAGGCAATTCTCCACGCCCAACAATCTTCCCTCTCCTTCCATATGTTACCCCAGACATATTTGGGGTTCATAAGTGGAGGACCACAACCCCTGGGCTACCTAAAATAAGCCCCTTACATGCACAGAAACGTTGGCCTGCAGGTTCGGTAGAATGTCCTTCTACCAGAGGACCCTGGATTCCAAAGGTGTTAAGCCATCTCCTGATGCACCTGGTAGAATTCTTTGCTGGCACTACAATTGTCTTTGGCTCTGACCTTCCTGAGCAGGGGTTCCTAACTCCCCAGGCCGTGGACTGAGACTGGTCTGCTGCCTGCTAGGAACTGGGCTGTACAGCAGGAGGTCAGTGGCAGGCAAGTGAGCATTACCACCTGAGACCTGCCTCCTGTTACATCAGCCAGCATTAGATTCTGACAGGAGCGTAAACTCTGTCGTCAACTGCACATGTGAGGGATCTAGCTTGTGCACTCCATATGAGAATCTAACTATTGCCTGATGATCTGAAGTGGATCAGTTTCATCCAAAAACCATCCCAACTGGTTTTTTGGGGTAAAGCTGCCCAAGACGGAAACCAGTCTCTGTTGTCAAAAAGATTAGGGACAGCTCTTCCCAAGGATGGGACTTCCCAGTTGTGTTAGTCCATTTTGTATTGCTGTAAAGGAATATCTGAGACTGGGTAACTTATTCAGAAAAGAGGTTTCTTTGGCTCACAGTTCTGCGGGCAATACAAGCATGGCACCACCACCTGCTCAACTAGTGGTCAGACCTCTGGGAGCTTTTACTCGTGGTGGAAGGCAAAGGGGAAGCTGGTGTTTCACATTGCAAGAGAAGAGGGAGGTCCCAGACTCTTAACCAGCTAAACTAATAGAGCAATAAATCACTCATTTCCCTGGGGAGGGCATCAAGTCATTCGTGAGAGATCTGCTCCCATAACACAAACACCTCCCGCCAGACCCCACCTCCAACACTGGGTGAATCACGTGTCATCATGAGAGTCAGAAAAGACAAAACATCCAAACAATATCCCCAGTTCTCACACCTGTGCAGTGCCTCCAATCAGGGTCATACATAAAGCTGCTGGTGCTGTCATTCGGCCTCTGAAGTTTTTGTTGCACGTGGGTGTGTGCATATGCATATCAGTGGTAACTCCTCAAAGCAAGCCTGGGACTTATCGTCATTTAAGTTTGCATCAAGGCCATACTCTTTACATTCCAGTTCCTGGAAGAAAATCCCATGAAACTAAAAACAACAAAGCTGGCCTCCATAGCCACCTCCCTTGTGGGAAATGAGTCATCTAAAATTCACAGGGAGGCATGTTTGGCATGGGATATAGAAATGATCCTTTTTAATGTAGTGCTTTTGGTAGAAAGAATACCCACACTTGGGACAAGCATATTATACGCCATGAAAAACATACAACTTTGTGGTTCATATAACTTCCTCTGAGATGGAAGTCAACATGTATTTTTGATTTTAACCTTCAGACTCAGTACACAAACCCTGTCCAACTCAACTAGACTCCGTCATGCTGGGTGTTGGACAGAAATTACCGATGAGCTTAGTAAAAACAAACCAAGCTAAAGCAGACAACCAAAACTCCTCTGGAAAACATTTTTTTTCAAGTTCTTAAAAGCATTTTTATAGGCACTATTTCTTATGCTCTGAAGAAATTTATTTTATATAATCATTTAAGAGATTAAATAACTAGTATAATGAATAGAAAATTACTTTCCAATTATTTGGTTACATTTCTGTACAAGGTCAAATGTAATTCACGGGAAAATGGAATCTGTCCAAATAAACCAAAGAATGACACAAATAAAAACTGTCCGAGAATTCTGAATTATTTCTGGAGAAACTGTTATGCCATTGTGTCACTATAACCACTGTTAGCATGAGTGGCAGAGAACGTATTTCCAAGGCAGTTTTAGTGGCAAAATAAGATCTGAACACAATTGCCTTAAATAACTTAAAATAATCACAAATTCCATAATTAGGAATCTACTTATGGATCAAGGCAGACGAGAGGCAGGAGTAGGTGGCAGCTCCAGTCAGAGCAGCATGTGGAGGCTTCCACTGTGAATTTTTGCTCCAGATTGACTCCAAGAACAAACCAGCAATACTGAGATGACTGACAGACCCTCTGAAGGAAACAGACTCTTTCCTCAGGACCCCAGAGACACCCCAAATACTATGAGAGACCCAGCTGTGGAAGTGGAAAACGTCCCCAATGGAGAAGCTGAAGCTGAAAGAAGGAAACCCTCTGGCAAGTTTCCGAGCCTGATTCGTCATTCACCTGGAAACAGACTCAGGGATGTTGCAGGGGGCATCGTGGGAGTGAGACTGGCCCTTCAGGTTTCCTGGGAGCTGGGTGAGGCCTGTGACTGCCAGCTTTCCCCCACTTCCCTGACAACCTGCAAGATCCAGCAGAGGCAGCCATAATCCTAGGTACACAATGCCAGTGACCTGGGAGTCTCATCCCCACCCACCACAGCAACCACAGCAAGACCTGCCCAAGGAGAGTCTGAACTCACACACACCTGGCCCTGCCCTACATGACGGTCCTTCCCTACCTACCCTGGTAGGGAAAGACAAAGGGCATATAATCTTGGGAGAGAAACCCACCAATGGTTTCTCTCCACAATACCACAGCTGATGCTTTCTGGGATGTGCCACCTCCTGGCAGGAGGCCAATCAGCACAAACATAGACCTCTCAATCAACAAAGTTAAGAACCCTCATGGGTTTGCTGCACCCTACACCACCTCCTCCGGAACAGGCACTGGTATCCACAACTGAGAGATCCATAGATGGTTCACATCACAGGACTCTGTGCAAACGATCCCCAGTACCAGCCCAGAACCAGATAGACTCACTGGGTGGCTGGATCCAGAAGAGACAACAATCACTGCAGTCAGCTCACAGGAAGCCACATCCACAGGAGAACAGGGAGAACACTACACCACGGGAACACCCCATGGGACAAAAAATATCAGAACAGCCTTCAGCCCTAGACTTTGCCTCTAACACAGCCTAGCCCAATGAGAAAGAACCAGAAAACCAACCCTGGTAATATGGCAAAACAAGGCGTGTCAACACCCCACAAAAATCACACTAGTTCACCAGCAATGGATTCAACCCAGGAAGACATCCCTGATTCCCCTGAAAAAGAATTCAGGAGGTTAGTTAAGCTACTCACGGAGGGTCCAGAGAAAGGCAAAGCCCTGTGGGGGTGGGAAAAAAAATCCAAAAAATGATACTAGAAGTGAATGGAGAAATATTAAAGGAAACAGACAGCTTCAAGGAAAAAAAAAAAAAAATCCAAAATTCAGGAAAATTTGTTCATACTTTTAGAAATGTAAAATGCTCTGGAAAGTCTCAGCCATAGAATTGAACAAGTGGAAGAGAGAAATTCAGAGCTCAAAGATAAGGACTTTGAATTAACCCAACCCAACAAAGACAAAGAAAAAAGAATAAGAAATTATGAACAAAGCCTCCACAAATTATGGGATTATGTTAAATGACTAAACCTAAGAATAATTGGTATTCCTGAGAAAGAAGAAAATTCTAAAAGTTTGGAAAGCATATTTAGGGAAATAACTGAGGAAAACTTCCCTGGCCCAGATAGAGACCTAGGCATGTAAATACAAGAAGCATGAAGAAGACATGGGAAATTCATCACAGAAAGGTCTTTGCCTAGGCATATTGCCATCAAATTATCCAAAGTTAAGAGGAAAGAAAGACTCTTAAGAGCTGTGAGACAGAAGCACCAGGTAACCTGTAAAACCAAAGTCACCCAATTAAAAGCAGATTTACCTGCATAAACCCTACAAGCTAGAAGGGATTGGTGTCCTATCTTCAGCCTCCTCAAACAAAACAGTTAGCGGCCAAGAATTTTGCATCCAGTGAAACTAAGCATTATTTAAGAAGGAAAGATACAGTCATTTTCAGACAAACACACACTGACAGAATTGACCATTACCAAACCACCACTACAAGAACCGCTATAAAAGGAGCTCTAAATCTTGAAACAAAATCCTGGAATCACACGCAAACAGAATCTCTTTAACGCATAAATCACACAAAACCAATAAAACAAAATTACAAGGTAAAAAGCGAAAACAAAACAACACAGACTATGCAGGCAACAAAGAGCATGATGACTGCAATGATACCTCACATTTCAATACTAACATCGAATGTAAATGGCCCAAATGCTCCACTTAAAAGATGCGGAACTGCAAAATGGGTAAGAACTCACCAACCAACCATCTGCTGCCTTCAGGAGTCTTGCCTGACACATGAGGACTCACAGAAACTTAAAGTAAAAGGCTGGAAAAAGGCATTTCATACAAAAGGACACCAAACTGAGCAGGGATAATTGTTCTTAGATCAGACAAAACAAATTTTAAAGCAACAGCAGTTAAAACAGACAAAGAGAGATAGTACATAATGGTAAAAGGCCTTGTCCAACAGGAAAATACCACGATCCTAAACATATATGCGGCTAACACTGGAGTTCCCAAATTTATAAAACAATTACGAACGGTCCTAAGAAATAAGGTAGACAGCAACACCATAAGAGCGGGGGACTTCAATACTCCACTGACAGCACTAGACAGGTCATCAAGACAGAAAGTCAAGAAAGATACAATGGATTTAAACTATACCTTGGAATAAATAGACTTAACAGATATATACAGAACGCTTCATCCAACAACCACAGAATACACATTCTGTTCAACAATACATGGAACTTTCTCCAGTATAGACCATATGATAGGCCATAAAACGACCCTCAGGAAGTTTCAGACAACTGAAATTATATCAAGCACTCTATCATACCAACAGTGGAATCAAACTGGAAATAAACTCAAAGAGGAACCTTCAACACCACACAAATACATGGAAATTAAATAACCTGCTCCTGAAAGAGCACTGGGTCCCAAAGCAAATTGAGATAGAAATGTAAAAATTTGTCAAACTCAATGACATATTTAAATTACACAACCTATCAAAACCTCTGAGCGACAACTAAGGAGGTGCTAAGAGAAAACTGCATAGCCCTTAACACCTACGTCAAAAAGTCTGAAAGAGCACAAACAGACAATCTAAGGTCGTGCCTCAAGGAATGAGAGGAAAAACATAAACCAAACCCAAACCCAAACCCAGAAGAAAGGAAATAGCCAACACCAGACTAAATGTAATAGAAACAAACGAACAAAAATACAAAAGATAAATGAAACAAAAAGCTGGTTCTTTGGAAAGATAAATAAAGCTGGTAGACCATTAGCAGAATTACCCAAGAGAAGAGAGAAACATCCCAATAACCTCACTGAGAAGCACAACGGAAGATATCACAACTCACACCACTGAAATACTAAAGATCACTCAAGGCTATTACGAACACCTTGACAGAAATAAACTAGAAAAGCTAGAAGAGATGGATGAATTCCTGGAAAAATACAGCCCTCTTAGCTTCAATCAGAAAGAATTAGATGCCCCAAACAAACTAATAACAAGTAGCAAGACTGAAATGGTAATTTAAAAATTACCAACAATAAAAAGTTCAGAAGCAGATGAAATCACCACAGAATCCTACCAGATATTCAAAGAAGAATTGGCAGCAATCCTTTTGACACTATTCCACAAGACAGAGAAAGAAGGAACCCTCCTTAATCCGTTCTATGAAGCCAGCATCACCCTATTACCAAAGCCAGGAAAGGAGACAACTAAAAAGAAAACTACAGAGCAATGTCCTTGATAAAGATACATGCTAAAATTCTTAATAAAATACTTGCTAAGCAAATCAAACAACATATCAAACAGATAATCTACCATGATCAAGTGACTCATACCAGGGATGCAGGGATGGGGTAACATAAGCATGTCAATAAATGTGCTGTACCACATTAACAGAATTAAAGACAAATATTACATGATCATCTCAATAGATGCAGAAAAAGCATTTAACAAAATCCAGCATCATTTTCTGATTAAAACCTTCAGCAAAATCGGTACACAAGGGACATACCTTAATGTAATAAAGGCCATCTATGCCATACCCACAGCCAACAGAATACTGAATGGGGAAAAGTTGAAAGCATTCCTCCTGAGAATGGAAACAAGACACGGATGGCCACTCTCACCATTCCTCTTCCACATAGTACTGGAAATCCTAGCCAGGGCAATCAGACAAGTGAAAGAAATAAAGGGCATCCAAACAGATAAAGAGGAAGTCAAACTGTCTCTGTTTGCTAACAATATGATCATCTACCTTGAAAACCCAAAGGACTCCCCAAGAAAGCTCACAGAACTGATAAAATAATTTAGCAGATTTCCCAATACGAGATTAATGTACACAAATCAGCTCTTCTATACACCAACAGTGACAAAATGGAGAACCAAATCAAGAACTCAAACCCTTTCACCATTGCCGCCAAAAAAGAAAAAAAAAAGAAAAAAAAAAATACTTAGGAATATATCTAACAAAAGGGTGGACAGACCTCTAGTAGGAAAACTACATAACACGGATGAAAGAAAACATAGATGACACAAAGAAATGAAAACACATCACATGGCCCTGGATGGGTAGAATCAATATTGTAAAAATGAGCATACTGCAATGTACAAATACATGCAATGTATAAACACGATGCAATTCCCATCAAAATTTTACCATCATTCTTCACAGAGTTAGAAAAATAGTTCTAAGGCCGGGCGTGGTGGCTCATGCCTGTAATCCGAGCATTTTGGAGGCCAAGGCGGGTGGATCACCTGAGGTCGGGAGTTCAAGAAAAGCAGTTCTAAAATTCATATGGAAACAAACAAGAGCCAACATAGCCAAAGCACGACTAAGTAAAAGGAACAAATCTGGAGCATCACACTTCCTGATTTCAAACTATAAGGCCATGGTCACCAAAACAGCATGGTACTGGTATAAAAACAGGCACATAGATCAATGGGAACAGAATAGAAAATCCAGAAATAAAACCAAATACTTACAGCCAACTGATCTTCAGTAAAGCAAGCAAAAACATCAAGTGGAGAAAGGACACCCTTTTCAACAAATGGTGCTGAGATAACTGGCCAGCCACATGTAGGAGAATAAAGCTGAATCCTCATCTCTCACCTTATACAAAAATCAACTCAGGACAGATTAAAGACTTAAACCTAAAACCTGAAACTATAAAAATTCCAGAAGATAACACTGGAAGAACCCTTTTAGGCATTGGCTTAGGCAAAGATTTTATGACTAAAAACCCAAAAGCAATTGCAATATAAACAAAGATAAATAGCTGAGAGATAACTAAAGAGCTTTTGCATGGCAAAAATAACAGTCAGCAGAATAAACAGTTAACTCACAGAGTGAGAGAAAATGTTCACAATATATACTTCTGACAAAGGACTCATATCCAGAATCTACAACAAACTCAAACAAATCAGTAAGAAAAAATCAATCAACCCCATCCAAAAGTGGGCTAAGACATGAATAGACAATTCTCCAAAGAAGACATACAAATGGCTAGCAAATAATTTAATAAATGCTCAACATCACTAATGATGTGGGAAATGTAAATCAAAACAACAATGCAATACCACCTTACTCCTGCAAGAATGGTCATAATCAAAGAATGTAAAAACAACAACAACAACAACAACAACAACAACAGTAGATGTTGGCATGGTTGTGGCAATTAGGGAACACTTCTACACTGCTAGAAGAAATATAAACTAGTACGGCCACTACGGAAAACAGGGCGGAGTTCCTTAAAGAACTAAAAGTAGAATTACCATTTGATCAAGCAATACCACTACTGGATATCTACTCAGAAAAAAAGTCATTATTTGAGAAAAGATACTTGCACATGCATGTTTATAGCAACACAATTCACAACTGCAAAATCATGGGACCAACCCAAATACCCATCAATATATGAGTGGATAAAGAAACTGGCATACATATACATGATGGAATACTACTCAGCCAAAAAAGGAATAAATTAGCAGCATTTGCCATAACCTAGATGAGATTGGTGACTTATTCTAAGTGAAGCGACTCGAGAATGGAAAACCAAATATTGTATGTTCTCACTGATATGCGGGAACTAAGCTATGAGAACACAAAGGCTTAAGAATGACACAGTGGACTTCGATGACTTGGTGGAGGGGGGGAGGCACAAGGGACAAAAGCAACAAATACAATGCCGTGTATACTGCTCAGGCGATGGGTGCACTAGGATCTCACACATTACTAAAGAATTTACTCATGTAAGCAAATACCAGCTGCACCCCAATAACTTGTGGAAAATAAAATAAAATAACAAAGAATCTTTCTATGAAGTATTTGTTATGCACTAGGCATGGTTCTAAGAGGTTTACATATATTGATTTATTTAATATTCTCACCAACCACCCTCAGGGGACACTATTGTCAACCTCATTTTACAGATGAGGGAATGAGACGTAGAAAAGTTAAATTGCTTACTCAATGTTACACATAATATGTGGCAAAGACAAGATTTAAAGTAATTAATAATGTGACCGTATTTTAGGGGAAAGTTCAATTGACTTGAGGAAATAAATGTGAAATGCATCAGCATTTTCTTTGTGTTTCAGCAGATAATGCATTGTGCCTCACTGCCACTGATGAACCACGTAGGAAGCTAGGCGAGAACAAAGCCGTGATTAACCAGCAGTCTGCTGGTCAGGAGAAGGGTGAGAAGGTGCCAGTGGGGTCCTACCCATTCTCTATGAGCTTATCTAGGACTCTCCAATCTCTCTACTTTCTCATTCTGCCTAATACAAAATACATTACAAAACCTGTCTTCCTGAGACTAAAATAATTCACCCATGCTTGGTGTCCAGGGCCCACGTTAATCATGTCTGAAACTTGGTTTAACAAATGCACAATGAATCATCATCGCTTTCATCTCTTTAAACTATGACAGACAGTCATTAAAACATACCTAACTTGACTTCAAGATGCGCAGGGTAGAGAATCAGAGGGTTGGATGGGCATGGGGAGCTGGGTGCAGGCTCAGTCTCATCTGGCCTTCACTTGCCTTCCTCTAAGCCAGATTGCCTGAGGGGAGGAGCAGTGTAACATCTGCTTCCAGTGATGAAAATCCACCCTACCAACAGAATGGCCATACATTGAGAATAGGGAAGTACTGAGTTCTGAAACTCAGTACTTCATGAGTGAAGACTCATCCCAAACTCCTTCGATGTAAGTTTACTATCTATCTGTGGATGTTATCAGACTACATAATCTTGTAAATTTATTTAGACCATCTTTCAGTTATTTTGAGTGAGTTATGCTTTTTCAATTAGTTGATGGTTGTTTTTTTAAAACTGGGAAGAAATGCAGATAACTGTTTTCTCACCATAAACTGAGCACATATGATGCTTCAAGCCATATAAATGTTTCATGGGTTTTGTGAACTGTACTGGTAGGAAGAGAATTCTGACATGTCACCTCATAATTCTTTGTGTAAAATCAACATGACAACAGCTTGAAATTGAAATCTAAGTTCAAACCTGATTAATAGTTTCATAAAATCTACAGTGGTAGTAAGTGATTGCAGGAAGGAAAAAATTATCTGGGTAGTTTTCAGCCATACTGATGTGTACAATGAATCTAGGGGTGATTAAATGTTAAGTGCATAAACAAATGAGCTAATATGTAAGTGGAATGTTGATAAATTATTGATCGATGGCCTAAATAGTACATACGACTTAGTTATATCACTGACTATCTAGATGATTCTGCTTTCCTGAATTGGTTTTTCTAGCTCCATTCTTTCCAAATCATCAGGAATGCTTGATTTACTACCTGGCTAACCAGGAGCTCACAGGTATCTTCTCATCCTTGAGCCAAGGGCCTTCACTCATCACTGTTTCTTTCCTTGATTATTACTTGCAAGTGATAAATGTACTTGCTTTTCATCATCTCTTCTTCCAATACATGCCCCATGATGAGAAGGACTCAGCCTGGCTTGTTATTCCCATAAGGACAAAGGCCAACTAAAAATAAGAAGCTCGACTCTACGTAAAGGACTGAATTGTGCCCCACACTAAATTTGCATGTGGAAGTCCTACCCTCCAGTGTGACTTTATTGGAAGAGAGGGCCTTTAAAGAGTTAATTAAGGTTAGATGAGATGACAAGGATTGGGCTTCAGTGTGATAAGACTGGTGTTCTTCTAAGAGGAGAAAGAGACACAAGAGATCTCTCTCCCTGTGCATGGGGAAAAGGCCACATGGGAGGGAGTGAAAAGGTAACTGTCTCCAAGATAGGAAGAGCAGTCTCACCAAAAGCCAACCCCACTGGCACCTTCGTCTTAGACTTTCGGCCTCAAGAACAGTGAGGAAATAAATATCTGTTGTTTAACTTACCCAATCTGTAGTATTTTGTTAGAAGCCTATAATTACTAACTGACTCATATATTCTCCATGTTAAAAATAAGAAAAGAAGCACCTTTTGCTTAGGGCGTTTATTTTAGAAAGCTTGTACATCTTTGTCATATTGAAATGTATGTAAATATTCTTAAACGATAACTTAGTCTCATTAATTTTAAGACCCAAAGATGCTGTTCTGAAAGCCTGGGAATCATCACTTTGAAAATTATCAAGGAAGATAACACCTCCATTTCTCAGGTTCAGTAGGAGGCTGGGAGGGTATGTTCCGCAGGTATCTTACTCCAAGTTGCAAGACAACCTCCTTTTATAAAGACATAAGAAGTTTATTTTTTTCTTTGGAAAAGCCAATTGTCTAACAGAGACGGTTACCCCAATTGCTAAGAACGTTTAAAATGAAAGGTGTGTGACAAATGGGACTGTAAAGTCCCCTTGAGGACAAGTTATTGCTTACCTTGAGAATTTGTATGTTAAAGGTTGTATCTGCTTTTTATATAAAAAGGTGAGAGTTTTTTTTTTTTTTTTTTTTTTTTTTTTTTCTGTCTTTGCAACTGCTGAGCTGATTTCCTGAGAAGTGCATCTCACTTTGGTTTCATGCTAAAAGAAATAAAGGTTATTCAATTAGAAAAAGAGGAAGTCAAATTGTCTCTATTTGCAGATGACATGATGGTATATTTAAAAGACCCCATTGTCTCAGCCCAAATCTCCTTAAGTTGATAAGCAACTTCAGCAAAGTCTCAGGATACAAAAACAATGTGCAACAATTATGAGCATTCCTGTACATCAGCAACAGACACACAGAGAGCCAAATCATGAGTGACCTCCCATTCACAGTTGCTACAAAGAGAATAAAATACCTAGAAATACAACTAACAAAACATGTGAAGGACCTCTTCCAAAAGAAGGACAAACCACTGCTTAAGAAAATAAGAGAGGACAGAAACAGATATAAAAACATTTCATACGCATGGTCAGGAGGAATCGATATTGTGAAAATGACCATACTGCCCAAAATAATTTACATATTCAATGCTATCCCCATAAGCTACCAATGACTTTCTTCACAGAATTGGAAAATAAACACCTTAAGCTTTATACGGAACCAAAAGAGAACCTACATAGCCAAGACAATCCTAAGCACACAATTATGGAGACATCATACTACCTGACTTCAAACTGTACTACAAGACCACAGTAATAAAAACACCGTGGTACTGGTACCAATGTAGACCATACGGGACAGAACAGAGGCCTCGAAAGTAACACCACACAGCTACAACTGTCTGATCTTTGACAAACCTGACAAAAACAAGCCATGGGGAAAGGATACCCTAGGTAACAAATGGTGTTGGAAAACTGGCTAGCCACATGCAGAAAGCTGAAACTGGATCCCTTCCTTGCACCTTATATAAAAATCAACTCCGGATGGATTCAAGATTTAAAGATAAGACCTAACACCGTAAAAAACCTAGGCAGTACCATTCTGGACATAAGCATAGGCAAGGACTTCATGACTAAAACAGCAAAAGCAATGGCAACAGAAGCCAAAACAGACAAATGAGATCTAAACTTAAGAACTTCTGCACAGCAAAAGAAATTAGCATTAGAGTGAACTGGCAACCAAAAGAATGGGCAAAAAATTTTGTGACAGAGATGAAGAGACACTTTTCAAAAGAAGACATTCATGCAGCCAACAAACATGAAAAAAAAAAAAGCTCATCATCACTGATAACTAGAGAAATGCATATCAAAACCACTTTGAGGTACCATCTCATGCCAATTAGAATGGCAATCATTAAAAAATCTGGAGACAACAGATGTTGGAGACAATGTGGAGAAACAGGAATGCTTTTACACTGCTGTTGAGAGTGTAAATTGTTCAACCATTGTGGAAGACAGTGTGGTGATTCCTTCAGGATCTAGAAATAGAAATATTGTTGGACCCAGGAATCCCATTATTAGATATGTACCCAAGGGATTATAACACTTTCAATTATAAAGACACGTGTACACATATGTTTATTGTGGCACTGTTTACCATAGCAAGGACTCTGAACTAACCCAAATGCCCATCATAGATAGACTGGACAAGGAAAATATGTCACACATACACCATGGAATACTGTGCAGCCATAAAAAATAACTTCATGTCCTTTGCTGGAACATGGATGAAGCTGAAAACCATCATTCTCAGCAAACTGACACAAGAACAGAAAACCCAACATTGCATGTTCTCACTCATAAGTGGGTGCTGAATAATGAGAACACACAGACACAGGTAGGGGAACATCACACACTGGGGCCCAGGGGCTGAGGGGCTAGGGGAGGAATAGCAGGGTGTGGGCGAATTGGGGAGGGATAGCATTAGGAGAAATACCTAATGTAGATGACGGGGCAATGGATGAAGTAACAACCACCATGGCATGTGTATTCCTATTGAACAAGCCTACATGATCTCCACATGTATTGCAGAACTTAAAACATAATATTTTTTTCTAAAATATAAGTGGATGGTGAACAATGAGACCACATGGACACAGGGAGGGGAACATCACACACTGGGGCTTGTGGGTGGTGGGGGAGGGGTGGGGAGGAACAGGCAGGGGTGGGGGGATTGGGAAGGGATAACACGAGAAATACCTAGTGTAGTTGATGGGAGGATCAGATGCAGCAAAGCACCAAGACGTGTGGATACCTATGTAACAAAATGCACGTTCTGCACATGTACCCCGGAAATTAAAGTGTAATAATAGTATTTCTTTCTCTTCTACCTTCGTGGAGAAGTTTTCTTGGTTGGGGGGAGATTTCGTTTTCAATTATGTGTCTCTAACACCTCCCAGTCTCAGTGAGAATGTTAAACATATATACATATATACATATATATGCATATGTATATGTATATATATATATATATATATTTATATATGTATATAAACATCTTCTAAATTAATACTTTATCTCTTCATCTGTATTAGTCCAATTTGCATTGCTGTAATAAAGGGATACCTGAGGCTGGGTAATTTATAGGGAAATAAGGGTGATTAGACTCATGGTTGTGCAGACTGTCCAAGAAGCATGGCACCAGCATCTGCTTCTTGTGAGACCTCAGGGAGCTTACAACCATGGCAGAAGGCAAAGGGGAGCTGGCATCTAACATAGTGAGAGAGGAAGCAAGAGAGAGACGGGGGCAGTATCACACTTTAACAACCAGATCTCAGTGAGTGAAGAGAGCAGGAATTCAGCCATTACTGTGAGGAGGGAACCAAGCCATTCAGGAAGGATCTGCCCGATGAGCCAACACCTCCCTCCCAGCAGGCCCTACCTCCAACACTGGGGATCACATTTCAACATGAGACTTGAAGGGCCCAAACATTCAAACGATATCACCATCTCTGTTACTACTGTATCTACACAGGTAATGAGGGGTTCTGTTAGACTTCATTACATCTTAATTCTGCTGCCCATATCAGATAAACAATGGTAGGCTGGTAATGAGGAATCAGAAGTAGAGGCCAAAAGTGGTTTTACTCAGATGGCCATAGCATCATTTTAAATGTTTGGAAAAATTAGATTTCTTGGGTTAGTGCACTGATTAGTGGAAAATGCCCTGTGCTTGCAGTTGGAAGAATGTGGATCTGAACTCCGTTCCACCACTGACTCTCTCTGTGAGTCTTACCAGTCTCCTAATTTCACCCTGAAGCCCAATCTCCTCATCTGAAAACATCTCTTGTTTCTTCTAGGGTCACTGAGAGACCAGATGAAATATTACAGGTGTGCTTTGCGTGATGAACACTTGTACCCTAGTGTTTTCTTAGTATTCACTAACCTTGCCATCTAAAGGGACTGACATTTACCAGCTAGTTTCCAAAGGGGCTTACTCCTAAAGGAAAGGAGAACTGATCTTTCCATTTCCAGTTCATCTGTCCATTCTTCTACTCCTTTAAACTTCTTCATAAAGACTTTCTTGCCTTTCAGCATTATATTCTATCTTTAATAACATAGGACATGGTGCTCACAGTTTTGCACATTTAATTTGTTCTGCATTGGGGGTTATGGTTCCTAAGGGAGATGCCCTATCAAGTTACCCTGTCTTTTCAGCTCAAGAATTCAAGGTGTTTATAAACTGAGGAAATACAATGACTTCAAGTGGAAAATAAAATGAAGAATAACTGCATACTACAAGATAGCAGTGCAATTTAGAGCTAGAACAGGCCTAGTGTGTTCTAAATCTAGCATAAACACATTTTATGTTATAAATATGGATTTTAAGTAAAAAACCAAGCTTTCTGTTGTGATTTATTTATTTAGGTTTCTCTCTAATTTGGTTGAGGTCTCTCTTTAAAGGAGGCCAGAAGCCAGCCCATCTCCAGGAGAGCCCTGGCCAGGAGGAAAGGAAGGCTCTGGGGTGTCAGTCAGGTAAGGCACAAGGAGGAGGCAACACCAAAACACAGGAACAGAAGAAATCTCTAACTTACACATCCTGGAGAAGGTCGGGGAGCGTCTGGAGCCCGAGGGGCAGTCTGAAGGCCGTGAGGAACCAGAGAGCAGAGGGAGGGCCTGAAGCTTTCTTCTCGGGCTTTCCCGTGAGGGTGTGGCTTTGCTGATTTAAGAGAACACGTGGAGCTGGGCTTATTTACAGGGCTCTGGTGTCGACCATTAGGTTTTATCATGACCAGCAGCTGTGTGATGGGTGGGTTCTGACTCAGCGGGATGGGCCGCATCACGACCACTCAGGGAGGGGGAGGGTTACCCAGATCGGAGGGGATACAGTGAGACTGGGCTTCAGACAACTTAGGTCAGGTCTGAAAATGGATGCTGAGGCAGCAACTATTAAACACATTTATGGCAGCTTTCCCCGAAACCTGGCTTTTAAATCATTTATATTACACATGAACAAAAACTAAACTGAAAATATTTGGAAGTAACCCCTTTGGTTTGCACTAATAAGCGGGAATCAAGTTTCTAGGTTGTCCTGTTTTAAGTCAAATGACAATGTTATTTAAGTTCTCCTATTCGTAGGTTCTCCTATTATAAGTAAAATGACAATGTCATTTCATCTTAAAGCTAAGATATGAAAATAGAGAGGGAAATATGTAGCCCTTTACCTGAGGTGTCAAAGTGTTTCTGTTCATAAAGGCCGTTTTAAGTTTTAGTTTCAGATTGATCTTGTTACTTTAGTGCAGTCTAGGTGAAAATATTCTTTTGAGGCTGTAAGACACATGTTCCCATTTGGAAAAAAGATATTTCATTGACCATATATGTTTCTACTATGACTGTCGAGTGTTTCTTTTATCTAGAGGTTTATATTGCTAAAGAAGTTGCCTATGGTTACAGTTTGCAGCCAACAAGTTACCCTGAATTAGCACAGGTGGCTCTTGCTATAGGAATGCTGTGGCGTGAGGCTTAACCATAGTTCTCATATTGTGGTTCCCGAACCAGCAGCATCAGTTGTGTCTGAGAACTTATTATAAATGCAGATTCTCAGACCCCACCCAGACCTACTGAATAAGAGACTCTGAGTGGAAACCAGCAATCTGTGGCCCAACATGCCCTACAGGTGATTCTGGACTGCACTAGAGAGCCATCAATTTAATGTTACAGAAACCCCTTTAGGGTTTCTGTAGCACATTGCTTCAGTAATATAAATGTTGACTTTATTTTACTTAATGGCATATGTGATATAAATGGTATATTAATGTCATATAAATGACTATAAATGGTAGCACATTACTTAAATAATATAAATGGTCAACATTTTAAAATTCTTTTAGCTGGTACTGAAAACCACCATCCTGTTTAACAAGGGTTCAGCCTAACAACAGTGGTGGTCATCACAATTCACAGTTTTGGCCAGTTGGTCCTGTTCATAGACACAGTCAGTGATTCACCCAGAGGACTCACAATGAGTTGCAAACACGTCCCTTCTGCAGAGCTCAGACCGGGATGCCTTTTGAGGTGCTAACTGGCAAAATAAGTTAAATGTCGTTGCGATTTACCCTGCCCTCATCTTCACCCTCATTCTGGGTCTTTGCTTTCCTTGAAACAGTCGCTTTCTCTGTGACCTTATTTATCCTCTCTCACTGTGTGCCCTTCCTCAAACTTGCAGAGAATCCACAAGATTCAGTAATCACCTTCTGAAGGTAGTTTCAGAACTGACTGCTCTCTTAGCTATATCTCTATCTTAGTAAACACAGTCACTTACATGTCCTCCTGTTAACATCAGCACAAATAAATAAAACTGAATGTGTGCCTCACATCAGCTTCCTATCTGAGCGTCCACATTTTTGTCAGTGGGAGGTTGCACAGATCTACAAGTTACCCTGATTCCCCTTTCTCCTTTGCTGGCTTGACCCTGGAATGAGCTATAGATTTTCATAATATATATCATATTTATCCATTTCTCCATTACTGTATTTAGAATGTAAACACCGGAAATGGGAAACTGTTTTCCAAAAGGCCTTCTTCTGTCCCTTTCTTATTCCCTCCCTCTCTTTCTTCCCTTTCTCTTAATTCCGTCCTTTTTTCCTTCTCTCCTCCTTTCTTTCCTCCCCTTCCTTCCACAAACAGATGGCAAAAGAAATGATTTAGCTCCTCTCCTTCTAGGTGTCCCACTGACTAAGAGCAGCCTTTGCATTCTTGAGCCTCAAAGTTCTCCACGTTCTGCTGACAATCTACTTCTTTCATCTCCCCTCCATCCACTTCCTGTATTGACTCTTATTGTGTCTCAAACTCAGACACACCGAAAAGCCTGATTGAAAGAGATATTTGAGACCAAATCCTAGGGTTTCTGACACAGTAGTTTCATGGTAAATCCCAAGATTTAACATTTCTGAAAAGTTTTCATGTGCTACAGATAGAATGTTGGTATCTCCCACAAATTCATATGTCCAAGTCCTAACCCCACAGTGTGTCTGTATTTAGAGATGGGGTCTCTAAGGAAGTCAGTCAAGTTAAATGAAGTCATAGGGTTGGGCCCTGGCCTGATGAGATTAGTGTCCTTATAAAATAAGGTGTTCTTATAAAATAAAACACCAGAAAAAGGAAAGGAAAGGAAAGGAAAGGAGAAAGGAAACGAAAGGAAAGAAGAAAGAAAATGAAAGGAAAGGAAAGGAAAGCAAAATCAGATGTGGGTGTAATGCACACTAGCATGAGCAGGGGTGCGGTGTTGGTGGCGGATAAGATAATCAGGGAAGCCTTCTCTGTGAATGTGATAGAAGTGAGGGATGAGCCCTGGGAACTAATTTGAAGTTTCTTCAAATGGTTGCAAGTAGATTTACCGTATGACTCAGTGATTCCATTGCTAGCTATATGCCCCAAAGACCTGAAAACAGGTGTTCAAACAAAACTTGTATGCTCTTTAAATGTGTAAAGATCATAAATATGCAGGAAAGTCTTGGAAACAGTGTCAGGAAAACTGGATCAGAATGAAAAAACATATTTTACTCCCAAGCGGGGCAAGAGGTAAAAGGTAAATGAGTTTGTGAACTGAATTATCATGTAGGAACCATGCTGATTTCTTGATCTAGGGGTTATGCGGTGGTAACCTAGGAGAGTTTCCACACTTTGGATAAAATATACCGGAGTATTTTGTGGGATGTTGTAAATCTGGCACAGCAATAACTGGTGGGGACTCTAAGAAAAGAAACAGGTTATATTTTGCACTGCTACTGGAAGTTTCCTAGAAGTATGACATTATTAAAAAGTAAATTACTTTTTAAAACAACCATATCAATACTATGCCAGAAAAGCAGAGACGTCACCAAAATCCACTACAGAGGCTACTCTTCATCCAAAGCTGTGAACCCTTATAAAAGCCTCAATGTCAACCAACTCCACTTAGTAGATATTATTATACTTACTAGTATTAGAGGCTGCTGTGTGGACACATTAGTTTTACTGCACAGTGTGGATATTAGTGTTAGGGCATAGTGTACATATTATATTGGTGTTGTAGAACAGTGCAGATATTACATTAACATCAGGGAACCATACGGATAGTATTACATTAGCATTGGAAGCAACAGTGTGGATGTCAGATTAGCGTTAGAATATTATATTGGTGTGGATATTATGTTGGTGTTAGGGTACGGTATGGATATCATAGTAATGTTAGGGCACGGTGTGATTATTATATTAGAGGCCACTGTGAGAACATATCTTAGCAGCCACTGTGTCTGGATATTGACAATGATATCAGGATGTAGTCGTAATGATGGGATTTGGGGATTTCATTTTTCTAGATGAATTTCTTCCTTTGCTGAGTACTCTAAAGACTCTCTTCTCTGCACTCAAGGCCGTGGAAAGGAAGCTTTTTACTCACCAATGAACAAGACTTAGTTGACACCACCGTCGTGCTGCCCCGAGGAAGTCTTCGGGCACCTCAGAGGGAAGTTGGTCAGGGGTGGGTTCGTGCGCCCTCTGGTGGCACCAGAGCTCAGCACAGATACTCTTGCTCAGTTTCTCAGCAGACGTGCACCCCCGCCTGGCTGTCCTGAAATACCTATAAAATTCAATATTGAGTTTACTCAATGTAATAATTTTAGAAATTCAAACCAAAATGAAGCCCACTGTAGCCATTCCTTCCCAAAGACGGTGATGGAAGACTTTGGAAGCCATGTAGAATCAAATGAATATATACACAAATTAAGAAAAACAAAAACCTACTCAAAATAGTCCAGAGACTGTAATTTTAAATGCAAAACTATAAAAAATCTAAAAGAAAATCTATATGACGTTGAGTTTGGTGTTGACTTGTAACACAAAACATCAAATGCCAATTCATGAAAATATTGATAATGGACTTCATAAAACTAAATATTCTACTGTGCAAAACTGTATGCAGAGAACAAAAAGAAAAGAGAGATGCGAGAAGATAATGACAAAACACATACGTGATTTTAAAACTGGGTAAATATCTGAACAGATACCTAACCGAAGCAAATATACTGATAGCAGGCAGGACATGGTGGCTCATGCCTGTCACCCCACATCTTTCGAAGGCTTAGACGGGTAAATATTCTGAGGTCAGAGTTCCAGACCAGCCTGGCCAACATGGCGAAACCCGTCTCTACTAAAAATACAAAAAATTAGCCACGTGTGCTGGTGGGCACCTGTAATCCCAGCTGCTTGGGAGGCTGAAGCAGGAGAATCGCTTAAACATGGGAGGTGGAGGGTGCAATGAGCCAGTATCGTGTCATTGCACTCCAACCTGGGTTACAGAGCAAGAAAGACTCCATCTCAAAAATATATATATGTATATGTATGTATGTATATATATATATATATATATATATATATATATATATATATATATACATATACTGTTAACAACACATCTCATACATGTTGATATGTTTATACGAGGGGAAACTAGTTCGGGTCTACACAGGAAATCTGCATTTTCCTCCCAATTTCGGTGTGATTCTAAAACTAATTTAAAATAAAACCTTTATTTAAAAATTGTAATTTTTAAAAATATCTCCTTACTTATTTGTACTAATAAGAAGCAGTAATTGACACTAACTACTCCTACTTTTCAAAACAAGGGCATTCATGATGCTGCAAAGTAATTTATGCAAACATATGTAATTTCAAAGAAATGCCTATTTTACAAGATTTATGTTAAAATAACACATCCATGTAAACATATTTATCATATATTTTTTCTTGTGGTGTGGTTCACTTTCTAGGAAATCTGGTCACCTTAGAACCCAGGAAAGACTTCAGATTTTGGACACTATTTCAATTTACAGCAGGACGTTTTCAAAAGTATAACTTAAAAAAAATTAAAATAGCAATTGATAGTGACTGAATCACTTATTATAATGAATGCCTGTCTTTGTTTTGTTTCCCAGCATTCCTTTTAGCTACAATACAACAAAAGCAAATATTTGCCACTGGAAAAAAATATTCAAAGAAAGACTGTAAAGGGAATTTGTGAGCACAATTATTCAATGTTTCATGATGATGCTTTCTAATACTGAAAAGTTAAAAGGGTTACTCAAAGTTATCCCCCCAAAGATGCTTTGAAGTAATCGATGAAACTAGAGAAACAAAAGTGGCAGGACAATCAATGCGACTTTAGATGTCACTGTGTCTCGTGAGAAAAAGTAATTTACCTTTAGAGGATTGCTAAGAATGACTGGAAACCCAGACTCTGGAATGCATCTAAATTTAGTTGTCAATATCACTAGCAATGAAGGTGATAAAAAGGGATCTGTGTTTTATTTCTGTAATACAATACCAATGCAGTATTTAACGCTCCAAGGAAAATAAGTTATACCTGAAATACAGTTGACAATATCAGAATCAAAATAAGCTTCCTGACCAGGCACGGTGGCTCATGACTATAATCCCAACACTTTGAGGGGCCAAAGCAGGTGGATAATCTGAGGTAGGGAGATCGAGACCCGCCTGACAAACACGGAGAAACCCCATCTCTACTAAAAATACAAAAATTACCCAGGCTTGGTGGTGCATGCCTGTAATCCCAGCTACTGGGGAGGATGCGGCAAGACAATCGCTTAAACCAGGGAGGAGGTGGGTGTGCTGGGCCAAGATCACACCATTCCTCTGCCCTACTGTATGTGTAAAAATGCAAATTCACTGAACCAGACTAAATTGTATTCAGTGGAAGGCTGATCAAAAAATTCAAAAGAATGTAACTTTTGTTTTATCTACTTCTTACCTAGAACCACCCCCCACCCCGCCTTCCTACCTCCAGTTGTTCCACCTCACTGAACCGAATGACTTTACATCTTGCACATATTGATTGGTGTCTCATGTCTCTCTAAAATATATAAAAGCAAGCTCTACCCTGACCACCTTGGGCCCATGTTGTCAGGACCTCCTGAGGCTGTGTCATGGGTATGTCCATAACCTTGGCAAAATAAGCTTTCTACTTGACTGAGACCTGACTCAGATATTTAGGGATCACAATCCACAATCACCATGGTGTGACATTTGACTACAGCATTCAGTACAGAGATGAGCTATACAGGTATGGTATGTAGCCTGAAAGCAAGAAGCTATACCATATCACTTACACCATCCAGGTTTTACAAGGACACTTGATGGTGTGTGCACAAAGATGAAATCACTAAGGACACATTTCTTAGAAAGTATCCACATTGTTAGGAGACGCTTGAGTGTATTTTAAATGGTTAAAGCCTAGGAGGAAAAAAAAAAAAAAAAAAAAAAAAAGCAACTGAACTCCTGTTATGGTTTAATAACAAAGCTTAATAGAGTTAAGATATTTCACCTAATCTAAGATGCTAATAATTAACACACATTATTTTATGCAACATCACAAATAGGCTGCCAATTAAACCAACTTTCTGAATGACAACAAAAATGTAAACTTTCTTCTATTAATGCCAGGAAAGTAAAATGAATATGAATCATGGTTTTGACATGTTAAAGCAAAAAAGGGGAAAGCTGTTAGCCTGAGGTCTTCCCTAAGCAAACGAAACCGAACTTCGAGGCATGCGAACTGACTTAAAAACGTTAACCAACCAACCAGTCAATGACAAAATACCCAGCTGCCAGCTGGCTGTATGACTATTGACGCTGAGGGAACCATCCCCACAACCGGCGGTCGCCCAACTGGAGCCAATGAGAAACCTCACTCAGCAGCCACCGCTGAGAGCTGGAAGACCCAAGCCCTGTTTCTCACTCTGGTGCTTCAGGCACGATTCAAGCATCATTCCTTCCTTCAAATTTGCCTAAAATTCTTCTAACCCCTAAATTCTAACTTTTAACCGTAACCCTTATCCCTAATCCTCACCCTAAACTCTAACGATACGTTAGTTTCTACGTTTGCACTGATATGTCAGTGTTGATTATTAAAACTTGCACTGCAGCCACCGGGCCTCGGGCGGGGAGAACCTAGGTGCGAAGGATTCAGAGGAGCTTTCGGTGTCCAGTTTTCCATACCGAGATCTTACCAGTCTCTGACCCTAAGCATTGAAGGGCTGCGAACAGGAAGGAATTTACTCACTGTAGACGTGGCCCAGAGTTGTAGCGAGGCTATGCCCGCTAGGCCTGTGCCATGGAGCATGCAGCTCCACACTCACGGTTCCCAACAGACATATACTGAGAAGACTGCAACCCCGCAGACCGGCAGGATGCCGCGTGATGCACGCCAGGGCCTGGATGCCACACCACGCAAGCCGGCGCTGGGACGATGCACCACATGCCCCTAACCCCAACCCACCCCTAATCCCTAACCCCTAACCCTAACCCTGAGCCTAACCACGTTAAGTATAGGTTGCAATGAGCACAGATTGTGCTAATGCTCTCCACCTTTGGCAACAGAGCTACACTCTGTCTCAAAAAGGAAAAATACAAAAAAATAGCTAGGCATGGTAGTAGGAGACTAATCTCAACTACTTTAGGGGGCTGAGGCAGGGGACTTTTTTGAACCCAGGTAATGAAGGTTACAGTGAACTGAGATCGCCCCACTACACTCGAACCTGGACAACAGTGCAAGACTTCATCTGCAAAGGAAAATAGAGACACAGTTAAACACACACTGCACTAATAAGACATGCAAACAGACATCAGGCACATAACAAGATGATCAGTATCATTACCATTACGACCATCTACACCGAAACCACAATGGCATATACCTTTGACACACACTAGAAAGGCTATAATCTAAAGAAATGTAAAATAACAAGTGTTAGCAAGGTCTGAGAGAAATGACCATCCTTAAATACCGTATGGGGAATATAAAATAGTGCAGCCTTTTTTGTTTAAACATGTATGTTACTGCGATTTAGGTTTTGGGGTACATTTGAAGAATATTCAAGATTGTCGCATAGGTACATACTTGGCAATGTGGTTTGCTGCCTTTCTCCCTATCGCCTATATCTGGCATTTGTCCCCATGATATCCCTCCCCAACTCCCACTACATGCCCTCCACAGACCCCAGTGTGTGATGCTCACCTCCCTTTGTCCATGTGTTCTCACTGTTTAACACCCGCCTATGAGTGAGAACATGCAGTGTTTGATTTTCTGTTCCTCTGTCAGTTTGCCGAGATTGATGCTTTCCAGGTTCATCCGTGTCCGTACAAAGGACACGAACTCGTCATTTTCTATGTATATGTGCCACATTTTCCCTGTCCAGTCTATCATCGTTGGGCATTTGGGTTGGTTCCAAGTCTTTGCTATTGTAAACCATGCTGCAATGAACATTCGTGTGCACGTGTCCTTGTAATAGAACCATTTATAATCCTTTGGATATATACTCAGTAATGGGATTGCTAGGTCAAATGGAATTTCTATTTCTAGGTCCTTGAGGAATTGGCACACTGTCTTCCACAATGGTTGAACTAATTTGCACTCCCACCAACAGTGTAAAAGTGTTCCTATTTCTCCACATCCTCTCCAGCATCTGTCGTCTCTAGATTTTTTAACGATGGCCATTCTAACTGGCGTGAGATGGTATCTCAATGTAGTGTTGATTTGCATTTCTCTACTGCAGCCTATTTTTAACACAGTTTGCTGATTCCTCAAAAAGTTAAAAATACGCCGGGCATGATAGCTAATGCCTATAATCACAGCACACTGGGAGACAGAGACAGGTGGATTACATGAGCCCGGGAGTTAAAAGCTAGCCAGGATGACACAGCAAAACCCAACCTCTACTAGAAATACAAAAATTAACCAGGCATGGTGGCACACACCTGTAGTCCCAGCTACATGGGAGGCTGAGACAGGAGGATTGCGTGAGCCCAGAATGTGGAGGCTGCAGTAAGCTGAGATTGCATCACTGCACTGCAGCCTAGGAGACAGCACAAGACCTCATCTCAAAATGGAAAGGCCAAACATGGTGACTCACACCTGTAATCCCAGCACTTTGAGGGGTGGAGGCAGAAGGATCTCTTGAAGTCAGCAGTTAAAAACCACCTTGGCCAGCATGGCAAAACCCGGTCTCTACTAAAAATATGAAAATTATCCGGGTGTGGTGGTATGCACCTGTAATCCCAGCTACTTTGGAGGCTGAGGCAGGAGAATTGCTTGAACCCAAGAGACTGAGGTTCCAGTGAGCTGATATCAGGCCACTGCACTCCAGCCTGGCCAACAGAGAGGCAAGATCGCACCAAAAAAAAAAAAAAAAAAAAAAAAAAAAAAAAAAAAAAAAAAAAAAGAAAGAAAGAAAGAAAAAGAAAGAAAAGAAAAGAAAACCATAATGCCTGGGACTGGAGGAGTGTAGTGGCTCACGCCTATAATCCAGCACTTTGGCAGACTGAGACGAGCATGTACCTCAGGTTGGGAGTTTGAGACCAGCCTTACCAACATAGAGAAACCTCGTCTCTACTGAAAATACAAAAATTAACTGGGCGTGGTGGTGCTCACCTGAGGAATCACTTGAACTTGGGAGGTGGAAGTTGCAGTAAGCCGATTGTGCTACTACACTCCAGGCCTGGGTGTCAGAGCGAGACTCCATCTCCAAAAGAAAAAAAAATACAAAAACTTAGCTGGGCATGTTAACAGGAGCCTGTAATCTCAGCTACTCGAAAGGTGAGACACAAGAGTCATGTGAACCCAAGAGTGGGAGGTTGCAGTGAGCCGAGATCGCACCACTGCACTTTAGCCTGGGTAAAAGTGCAAGACTCCATCTCAAATTAAAAAAAAGAAAGTGAAAAGACAGCACACAGTGCATTATATATCTAACAACAGTCTGTTAACCACAGTGTATAATTTGTCTGACTCAACAACAAAAGCAACCAAATTACAAAATCTAAAAACAGCTGAACACACACTTCAACAATATGACATGCAAATGGAAAACAAGCACATAACAGGATGATCAATATAACTCTCATTATGGCAATCTACATGGAAACCACAATGATAAACTCCTTTAACACACACTCAAAAGGCTATAATCCAAATAAATAGAAAATAACAAGTGTTAGCAAGGTCAGAGAGAAATCACCATACTTAAATACCACATGTGAATATAAAATGGTGCAGTCTATTTTTAACATAGTTTCGTATTTACTCACAAGTGAAAAATAGTCTGGGCACAATAGCTGATGCCTGCAACCACAGCACATTGGGAGGCCGAGACAGGTAAATCACGTTGAGTCCAGCAGTTGACGATAACCCAGGACGACTTAGCAAAACCCCATCTCAACTAAAAATACAAAAATTAGCCAGGCATGGTGGCACACACCTGTAGTCACAGCTACTGGAGAGGCTGACACAGGAGGATTGCTTGAGCCCAGAATGTGGAGGTTGCAGTAAGCCGAGATTACACCACTGCACTCCAGCCTGGGAGACAGCACAAGACCCCGTCTCAAAAAAGAAAGGCTGGGCATGGCAGCTCATGCCTGTAATCCCAGCATTTTGGGAGGCCGAAGCAGAAAGATCGCTTGAGGTCAGGAGTTCGATACCAGCTTGCCCAACATGGTGAAACCCCGGTACCTGTAATCTCAGTTACTTGGGAGGCTGAGGCACAAGAATTGCTTGAACCCAGGAGGCAGAGGTTCCAGTGAGTAGTTGTCAGGCCACTGCACTCCAGCCCGGCAGACAGAGCAAGACCTATCTCAAAATAAAAAAGAAAGAAAACCAAAATACCTAGGAGTGGCAGGTGCAGTGGCTCACGCCTGTAATCCCAGCACTATGGGGAGTTGAGGCAAGCAAATCAACTGAGGTTGAGAGTTTGAGACCAGCCTGACCATTGTGGAGAAACAACATCTCTATAAAAAATACAAAAAATTTGCCGGGCGTGGTGGCACAGGTCTGTAATCCCAGCTAGTCAGAAGGCTCAGGGAGAAGAATCGCATGAACCCTGGAGGTGGAAGTTGCAGTGAGCCGATATTGCACTAATGCACTCCTGCCTGGGTGACACAGCAACAGTAATACACCATCTCAAAAATCAATAAATAAATACAGAAAATTGGCTGGGCATGGTACTGGGAGTATGTAATGTCAGCTACTTGGCAGGCTGAGGCAGGAGAATCATCTGAAACCAGGAGGTAGAGGTTGCCATGAGCCGAGATCACACTACTGCACTCCAGCCAGGGAAAGAGAGCTAGACTCTGTCCATCTCATGAGAAAAAAAAAAAAAAAAAAAAAAAAAAAAAAAAAAAAAAAAAAGATAGGGGGAACACAACCCACAGAAAGGAAGAAAATATTTGTGCATTACATGTCTAACAGTCTGTTAGCCACGATGTGTTATTTGTATAAATCAACAACAAAAACAACCAAATTACTAAATGGAGAAACAGCTGAACCCACACTCCGCCAATAAAACACTGAAATGTAAAACAGGCACATAAGAGATGGGTAATATCATTATCATTAGGGCCATCTTAACTGTATGACATACTCAATGTCATACACAATGACATACACACGCTTTGCCAAAAATACATGTTAATGGAAAACAAGCACATAAAAAGATGATCACTATCATGACTATGGCCATCTAAACTGAAACTATGACATACTCCCGCACACACACTAGAAAGGATATAATCCAACAAATGTTAATTAACAAGTGTTGGCAAGGTGAGAGAGAAACCACAATCTTTAAATACTGTACAGGGAACAAAATCGGTGCATCCTGTGTTTCACATAGTTCGGTAATTCCTCAAAAAGAAAAAAAAAAACTAGCTGGGCACGTCAGTTGATGCCTGTAATCCCAGCACAAGGGGAAGCTGAGGCAGGTGCATTGCGTGACTCCAGGAGTTCAAGACCAGCAAGGATGACA
Organism: Saimiri boliviensis; assembly: GCF_048565385.1. Taxonomy (NCBI): domain Eukaryota; kingdom Metazoa; phylum Chordata; class Mammalia; order Primates; family Cebidae; genus Saimiri; species Saimiri boliviensis. The sequence goes on along the minus strand of NC_133459.1, from coordinate 122,063,449 downwards.
AAGCAAAACCACCTCTCTACTGGAAATACAAAAATTAGCCAGTTCATAGTGGCACACACCTTCAGTCCAGCTTGGGTGCCAGCATAAGATCCTGTCTCAAAAAAGAAAGCATGGCCATGGTGGTTCATGCCTGTAATCCCAGCACAAGGGGAAGCTGATGCAGGTGCATCATGTGACTCCAGGAGTTCAAGACCAGCAAGGACGACATAGCAAAACCACCTCTCTACTGAAAATGCCCAAATTAGCCAGTTCATGGTGACACACACCTGTAATCCCAGCACTTTGGTAGGCTGAGACGGACAAATCATTTAACATTCGGAGTTCAAGACCAGCTTGGCCAATATGGCCACTCAGACCCTGGATTCTACCTCTGCAGCCCACCTGCACCTGAACCCTCCTCCCCACATCGGTAAAAGCCTGGAACTCTCAGAACAGCAGACCTCACCAGCCATGGAACTTGATAGTCCTCAAGTTCCTGAGGATGGAGCTGCTGAGCCGGGCCCTCAAGTCCTTCTGCCTCATTTGCTCTCCTGGGATTGGAGGGGAGAGAGAGATGAAGACACGGCTGGTCCAGAATTATCCCCTGCACCCTGACAGTCACCCTGCAGAAAATCCCACTGATCTCACCAAGTGTGTCCCAAAGCTGCCTGCCTCTCCGCATCTCTGACCCTCAGTCCTGATCCATCCACCGTTATCCTGTGTCTGGACTCCTGCAGGAGCTGACCCAGGAGCGTTTCCCCAGGGAGGCAGCTTCTGATGCCCAGAGAACAGAGGCTGCCCCTGAGCCCACCTGTGGATGGCACTATCAGAAAGGCTACCTGGAGGTGAGTAATGCCTGAGCTACATCTTTTTTTCTTCCTTTCACATTTTTGGTGGGGTTTGGGGAGGGGGGAGATCTCACTATGTTGCTCTGGCTGGCCTCAAGCTCTTGAGCTCAAGTGATCCTCTGCCCTAGGCCTCCTAAAGTGCTGGGATTACAGCCTGAGCTACACATAAAATGACCAGGAGGTGGACACCAGGAAGGCAGAGGATGGGGCTGGGAAGAGGGAGGGGAGGCTTTGAGACAGGGAACAGCATGACTCAGAGGACACAGTGCGGCCAGAGGAGTGTGTGGGAAGGGTCACTTGGCACTTTCGGGTCAGGCAGGAATTTGGGGTCTCCTGTGCTTCACTGGGTGAGGGGGGCATCATCAGAAGGCAGCTGCCTGGAGAAGAATTTTTATTTTTTGAGATGGAGTCTTGCTCTTACCAGGCTGGAGTGTAGTGATGCAATCTCAGCTCACTGCAACCTCCGCCTCCTGTGTTCAAGCGGTTCTCCTGCCTGAGATTCTGGAGTAGCTGAGATGATAGGTGCCTGCCACCATGCTTAGATAATCTTTGTAGTTTTTAATAGAAATAGCATTTTGCCATGTTGGCCAGGCTGCTTTTGAACTCCTGATCTCAGGTGATCCGCCTGCCTCCACCTCCCAAAGTGCTGGGATTACAGGTGTGAGCCACCATGCCTGAAGGAGGCCACGCAGGAGGCTGGAGAAACAGTCCAAGTGACAGATGGACATTGGGACAGCTGGGCATAGAGAGGAAATAAACTCCTTCCCTTCATGCCCCTTGCCTCCCTCCCTCTCTCCCGCCTTTCTTTCCTTTCTTCCCTACTCCTTTCTTCTGCTCTCCCGCCCTTTCTTTCTTCCCTTTTTTCCTTTCCTCCCTCCCCCCTCTCTTCCTTCTCTCCCTCATTCCTTCTCTTCCTCCTTCAACTCTTTCCTTCCCTCCATCTGTCCTCCCCTTTCCTATGTGTCCTTGCCTCCCTCCTCTTCACTCCTCCCCTCCTCTCCTTTCTCCCCTCCCTCCTTTCTTCCCTTCATCTCTCCCTCCCTTCTCTCCACCCTCCTATCTTCTGTAGTTCTCAAACACTGATCCAGCACCTTCTGCATGAGGAGCACTAACTAGATACTGAGTCTGCCACAGGGAGTGGCCCGTGCTGCTGTGGAGCTTCCAGTCTAAGGAGAGCGAGGCCATCGGCCCCTGCCAGGAGCCTCCTGCAGGGCCCTTTAGGAAGTGCGAAGTGCTGGGGAAAAGCAAAAACAAACCCAGGACAGGCCAAGGAAGGGAGCTGCTGGGAGGAGAGGGATGGGCGGGCCATGTCCTTGCTGGATGGTGGTGAGGGAGGCAGCCCTGACTGCAGGGGGTGCTGGAGGGGACAATGGTCTTCTGGAAGGAGGGTGGTCCAGGTGGAGGGAACAGCTAAAGCAGATGCCTGGAGGGATGTGTGAACATCAGGCAGGTGTGAGGATGGGGAAGAATGGTAGGTGGAAAACGGAGGGAGACTGGTGGAAGGTGAGGCTGGAGGCAATGAGGCAGCCCAGGGTGAGCCTGGTGGGCCACTCTGGGGCCTTTGGCTCAGATCGAGAAAAATGGGGCCGCTGTGGGTCTGAGCAGAGGAGGGTGCAATGGATTCAGCTCACACAGGTCTCCTGTGGCTGGAAGGGCAGAGAGGCTGGGACAGAAGTAGGGAGTGAGCCAGGGCCTTGCTTCTGGATGCATTTTCAAGGTGATGCCAAGCACATCTTCTGACTAACGGAGTGCAGGAGAAAAAGGCATTGATCTGACCCAGGGCCCGGGGCCTGAACACTAGAGAGAGGAGTCCCCATCCATTGCGATGGGGAAGGAGCGGGGCAGATCTGCACAATGGGCAACTCACAGAGACAAGAACAAAGACAGACCCACCGGCTCCCACTCAGCTCTCCCCTCCCCATCGCCCATGCCAGGGCCTGTGTCTCCCTCCCTACTGCCTGCCTGGTCCATCCCTTTCCCAAAAGCCAAACCTAACAGCGATTCCTCTTCTTGGTGATGAAGAAATTCAGAAGGAGGAGGCTCAGGAAGACAGCGATGGCAGTGAGGGAGGAGGGCACAGAGGGCACAGAATGTCAGGAGATCCCAAGGAGCCCAGCTGCCAGAGGTGTGTGAACCACAGCAACTGCATCTTGAATAGGAGATGGGTAAAAGGAGGCTGAGACCTACTGGGCTGCATTCCCAGGCGGGGAAGGCATTCTAAGTCACAGGATGACATAGGAGGTCAGCACAAGATACAGGTCACAGAGACATTGTCGATAAAACAGGCTGCAGTAAAGAAGCCAATCCAAAACCCATCAAAACCAAGATGGCCAGGAGAGTGACCTCTGGTCGTCCTCGCTGCCACATTGCCACCAGTGCCTTGACAGTTTATAAATGCCATGGCAACATCAGAAAGTTGCCCTGTATGATCTAAAAAAGGGGAGTCATGAATAATCTACCCCCCCATTCAGCATGTCATGAAGAAATAACCCTAAAGATGGGCACCAGTGCCCTCTGGGCTGCTCTATGGAGTAACCATTCTATCTTTACTTTCCTAAAAAACTTGCTTGTCTAGGAAAGCATAAACTTGCTCTGTGGCTCACACCTGTAACCCCAGCACTTTGGGAGGCTGAGGGAGGCGGATCACCTGAGGTCAAGAGTTTGAGAGCAGCCTGGCCAACATGGTGAAACCCCATCTCTACTAAAAATATAAAAATTAGCCAGGTGTGGTGGCAAGCACCTGTGATCCCAGCTACTTAGGAGACTGAAGCAGAAAAATCACTTGAACCCCAGAGGAGTAGGTTGTAGTGAGCCAAGATCACACCACTGCCCTCTATCTAGCCTGGGCAACAGAGTGAGACTCCATCTGAAAAACAAACAAACAAAAAAAAAACCACCAACCAAACAAAAAAAAAAAATGTGTTTTCACTTTATGTACTCACCCCGAGTTGTTTCTTGCACGAGATTCAAGAACCCTCCCTTGGGGTCTGGATCGGGTCCCCTTTCCTGTAACACAGCTGCAGATCCTGCAGGGGGTCAGACTTGGGTCCTAAGATGCAGTCGGGGAATGTCATAATGGCAGCCACCAGGTCTCAGGGATCTGGGCTCATGGGGGTCTGCTGGGTCAGGAGGCACCTGCTGAATATGGGGTTCTTCAATGTCAGGGAGGGGAATGGTCCACTTACACGATGGGGAGAGGGTTATATTCAAGACAGAACATGCACGCACATGGCGGACTATGAGATGTTCCTGGCCACAACAGTGAAATTGGGACCTCTGGAATCAGGACCAGGTTCAAATCCTGACTCTGACGCTTGTGAGTGTGGCCTTGGGGCAAGCCACCTCCCTAATGTGCAATTCTCTTGTCTGTACAATGGGAACAGAGTTGTCTTTATTTTGCATGTTTGCTTATTACATTTAATTATTTCCCTAATCTTCATTTTACCCTCATGAGGGTTGTCAGACTTAGCAAAGCATCATACAGATGCACAGTTACCTTCGAAGACAAAGAGTAAATAAGGTTTTAGTTTAAGTCTCGTGCATTATTTGAGACATACACGAAGAGTCCAAAACTCACACTTCACTGGATGTCCTGTGTTTTCTCTGGCAACCCGGCTCCCCACCGACGTGGTGCTTTTGGGATAGTTATCTCCCGCTCTCAGCTTTGGTTTCTATATCTGGAAAATGTGGAAGTGGGAGGTAGAATGAATGATTTTGAAGTTGCTGTGACTTTCTGAGAGTCCTTCACATGTTACTTGAACCCATTCTCTTGCCAAGCCCAAGCCCCACCCCAACTCCAGTCTGCATGCCTCAGTTTCCCCTCTCAGTCCTTAGGAATACTGTTTTTTTTTAAAAAAAAAACTGGAGTCTCGCTTTGTTACCCAGGCTAAAGGGCAGTGTCCCGATCTTGGCTCACTGCAACCTCTGCTTCCCAACCAATGCTGTCTCAGCCTCCCGAGTAGCTGGGATTATAGGTGTGAATCATTATGCCTGGCTATTTTTTATATTTTTAGTATAAAAATTAGGGTTTCACCATATAGGGTTTCACCATGTTGCCAGGCTGGTCTCGAACTACTGGCCTCAAGTGAACTACCCGTCTCAGCCTCCCTAAGTACTGGGATTACAGGTTTGACCCACCCCACCCAGCTCAAAGACAATGGAACACTACTTTCTAATCTTGAGTCAGTTTCACTTATGCAGCAATGGAGCCAGCTGGTGGCTCCATGGAGAAGTGCCCTGAGGGTAAACTGCCCGCAGCAGGGATCGGAAAAACACTCAAAGGAATCTGACAGAAGATTAGCATCTCTGGGAGAAAAAAATGGTTCAATAAACTGTAGCAACCCCAGTATCCACACCTCCTTCACCAGGCTCTCATGGTGATGTTAGGAGCTGTCTACCAAGAGGCAGGAAAAATGCACAGGGAAAGTGACACAGTGCATTATCTGCAGGTATCTTGGTCTTCTCTGATTTTTTTTTTTTTTTTTTTTTTTTTTTTTTTTGGTGGAGTCTTGCAATGTCCCTCAGGCTGGAGTGCAGTGGTGTAATCTCATCTAACTGCAACTTACACCTCCCGGGTTCAACTGATTCTCCTGCCTCAGCCTCCTTAGTAGCTGGGATTACAGGGGCCTGCCACACCATGCCTGGCTAAGTTTTGTATTTTCAGTAGAGATGAGGTTTTGCCATGTTGTCCAGGCTGGTCTTGAACTCCTGACATCAAGTGATCCACCTGCCTCAGACTCCTAAAGTGCTGAAATTACAGGCATGAGCAACCACACACAGCCTGGTCTCCTCTGATTTTAGCAATGATGGTGTCGACCTGATCAATTGCCCTGAATTTTCCCTTGTTCTTCCTGTCTGTCTCTTTCTTCCTAATGAAGACAAGTATGCACTACACATCAATCACTGTCTGAGTGCCTTCTATTGCATTTGCTAAGCACCTAATGTTTGCAAGGCCCTAGAATACAAGGTGAAGGAATTAGAAAAAAGTCCTGGCCCCTAGTCCTGCCAAAAACAATCATATGTATGCGCATTTGATTTTTTAAAAAGTATTCAATTATAATCAAAATGCCACTAACATTTTCACAAGGTCAGGCGCAGTGGCTCACACCTGTAATCTCAGCACTTTGAGAGGCCAAGATGGGTGTATCATTTGAGGTCAGGAGTTGGAGGCCAGCCTGGCTGACGTGGTGAAACCTGGTGTCTACTAAAAATACAAAAATGAGCCAAACCCAGTGGCACACGCCTATAATCCCAGCTCCTCAGGGGGCCGAGACTGGAGAACTGTTTGAACCCAAGAGGCAGAGGTTGCAGTGAACTGAGATTGTACCACTGCACTCCAGCCTGGGTGATGTAGCCAGACTCTGTCTCAAGAAAATAAAACATTTTTTACTATTTTTAGAAAGAGTGTCTTGCTCTGTCTCAGAGCTGGAATTCAGTGGCGTGATCACAGTTCACTGAAACCTTGAACTGCTGGGCTCAAGGGATCCTCCTGCCTCAGCCTCCCAAGTAGTTAGTACTATAGGTGCACACTATAACCAACATGCCCAGTTAATATAATTTTATTTTGTAAAGATAAGATCTCTCTGGTTGGTATGTTACTCAGACTAGCCTTGATCTCCTGGCATCCAGTGATCCTCCCACCTCAGCCTCCATATGCCATTATACCTTAATGGTACCTAGCCAGGGCTTAGTACTTAAATGTACTTAGTATTTAAATGTACTTAGCCAGAATCACCTATACCTGTGATCCCAGTACTTTGGGAAGCCAAGGTAGGATGATCACCTGAGGCCAGGAGCTTGAGAGCACCTGCCCAACGTACTGAAACCACATCTCTACTAAAAATACAAAAAAATTATCTGGGTGTGGTAGTGCCTGTAATCCCAGCTACTAGGGAGGCTGAGGCACATGAATTGCTTGAACGTTGGAGGTGGAGGTTGCAGTGAGCTGAGATCACACCATTGCATCAGCCTGGCCAACAGAGGGAGACCCTGTCTCAAACAAACAAACATCTAGCCAGGGCTCTGGAAACCATGGCATATAGTATCTACACAGGAGACATAGAGATCCCACCATCTGTTTTTTTTTTTTTTTTTTTTTTTTTGAGATGGAGTTTCGCTCTTGTTACCCAGGCTGGAGTGCAATGGCGCTGTCTCGGCTCACCGCAACCTCCGCCTCCTGGGTTCAGGCAATTCTCCTGCCTCAGCCTCCTCAGTAGCTGGGATTACAGGCATGTGCCACCATGCCCAGCTAATTTTTTGTATTTTTAGTAGAGACAGGGTTTCACCATGTTGACCAGGATGGTCTCGATCTCTCAACCTCGTGATCCACCCACCTCGGCCTCCCAAAGTGCTGGGATTACAGGCTTGAGCCACTGCGCCCAGCTCACCATCTGTTTTTATACAGCTCATGAGCTGCCCAAGAATGTTTATTGGTTTTATATTTTTAAATACTTGAAAAAAATCAGACTGGGCACAGTGGCTCACACCTGCAATCCCAGCACTTTGGGAGGCTAAAGTGGGAGGATCACCTGAGATCAGGAGTTGGAGACCAGCCTGGTTAACATGGTGAAACCCCATCTCTACTAAAATACAAAAATTAGCCAGGCCTGGTGGCACACACCTGTAATCCCAGACTATAGTGCAGTGGTTCAGTCTTGGCTCACTGCAATCTCTGCCTCCTGGGTTCAAGTAGTTCTCCTGCCTCAGCCTCCCAAGTAGCTAGGACTACAGGTGTGTACCACCATGCCCACCTTTTTTTTTTTTTTTGTATTATTAGTAGAGATGGAGTTTCACCATGTTGGGGAGGATGGTCTCGATCTCCTGACCTCATGATCTGCCCACCGCAGCCTCCCAAAGTGATGGGATTACAGGCATGAGCCCCAGCTTTTTTTTTTTTTTTTTTTTTTTTTTTTTTTTTTTTTTTTTTTTTTTTTTTTGAGAGAGGGTCTCGCTCTGTGGAGGTGCAGGCTGTGCTGAGTTCTGACTGTACTACTGCACCCAGGCTGGAGTGCAGAAGTGACATAATGGCTCACTGCAGCCTCCACCTTCCCTGGATTCAAACGATCCTCCCCCTTCAGCCTCGTGAGTAGCTGGCTACAAGAACATGCCAACATGCCTGGCTAATTTTTTTGTGTTTTTTGTAGAGACTGGGTCCCTCTATGTTATGCACGCTGGTCTCAAACACCTGGCTTCAAGCAGTCCCCCTGCCTTAGCCTCCCAAAGTCTGGAAGTCTGGATATTACAGCGGTGAGCCACTGTACTCAGTCTGTATTATCCTTACAAACGAATTTTTTTTTTTTCTTTTTTGAAGACAGGGTCTCAGTCTGTCATCCAGGCTCACTGCATCCAGGTGCAATTGTGGCTCACTGCAGCCTCCACCTCTCAGGCTCAAGCAGTCCTCCTGCTTCAGTCTCCCAGTAGCTGGGACCACAGGTGCACCACCATGTAAGACTAACTTATTTTTTGTAGAGATGGGCTTTCACCCTCCTGCCTGGGCTGATCTCAAACAGCTGGACTCAAACGATCCTCCAGCCTCAGCCTCCCAAAGTGCTGGGATTACAGATGAGAGCTGCCAAACCCAACCTGTTTTATTGCTTATAATAGTTACCTGTATTAGAAGACATTCCAAGCCGGGCGCAGTGGCTCAAGCCTGTAATCCCAGCACTTTGGGAGGCTGAGGCGGGTGGATCACGAGGTCAAGAGATCGAGACCATTCTGGTCAGCATGGTGAAACCCCGTCTCTACTAAAAAATACAAAAAATTAGCTGGGCATGGTGGCACGTGCCTGTAATCCCAGCTACTCAGGAGGCTGAGGCAGGAGAATTGCCTGAACCCAGGAGGCAGAGGTTGCGGTGAGCTGAGATGGCGCCATTGCACTCCAGCCTGGGTAAACAAGAGCGAAAACTCCGTCTCAAAAAAAAAAAAAAAAAAAAAAAAAAAAAAAAAAAAAAAAAAAAAAAAAAAAGAAGACATTCCATTGTGTTCAATCCCCTGGCTGACCAAAAACTCCACGGCCATCACTCTGAGCCTGCTTATAGAGAAGACTAGTAGGGGTTGCATTGCCTTTTCTTTTTTCTTTTGAGATGGAGTCTTCTCTGGCCCCAGGCTTAAGTGCAGTGGCGTGATCTAAGCTCACTGCTAGCTCCACCTTCAGGGTTCAAGTGATTCTCCTGCCTCGGTCTCCCAATTAGCTGGGATTACAGGCACATGCAACCATACCCGGTTCATTTTTGTATTTTTAGTAGAGCCAAGGTTTTGCCATGTTAGCCAGGCTGATCTTGAACTCCTGACCTCAAGTGATGTGCCCACCTCAGCCTCCCAAAGTGCTGGGATTACAGGCATGCACCCCCATGCGTGGCAGAAGGATCGGATTTTCTCATTTTATTTCTTAGATGGAGTCTCACTCTGTCACCCAGGCTGGAGTACAATGGTGTGGTCTCGGCTCACTGCAACCTCCACCTCCCGGGATTCTCAGGCCTCAGCCTCTTGAGTAGCTGGGACTACAGGCATGTGCCACCACACCTGGCTAATTTCTGTATTTTTAGTAGAGATGGGGTTTCTATGTTGGCCGTGATGGCCTCGAACTCCTGACCTCTGGTGATCTTCTCACCTCCACCTTCTAAAGTGCTGAGATTACAGGTGTAAACCACCGTGCTGAGCCATGGGTTTTCTTGAACCAAGGCATATTCCTTGTCATGTTTAACAAAATTGTGCCCCAGCCCTGTACTTTCCTTGATTCATCCTCCTTTGAATAGCGAACCTCTCAAAAGCTGTAAGGAACATGGAAGAGCCACTGGCCAGGTGGGCTGGGGTCCCAAGCAGTTGCCACCGCCTTTCCCAGGATGTACACGGGGTCTCATGTACCTGTCCTGTTATCTCCTAGGTCAGCTCATCGACACCGTCTGGGTGAAAAAAGGAGACCAGACCTTGTTTTCTTCCATGTTCACAGCCAGTATCACCATCCACAACATTGCTGTCAGTGCATGCCTGACCCACCAGTTTCCTGGAAATATTTAGACTTGGTTTATTAACCATACACCTGCCAGACCCAACCCAGCCAAAACACTAAATCGACTGAACGCAGTGACCCACACCTGTAATCCCATCACTTTGGGAGGCCGAGGCCGGTGGATCTCCTGAGGTCAGGAGTTTGAGACCAGCCTGGCCAACATGGTGAAATCCCATCTCTACTGAAAATATAAAAATGAGCCAGGTGTGGGGGTGCACACCTGTAATCCCAGCTACTTGGGAGGCTGAGGTGGGAGAATCACTTGAACACAGGAGGTGGAGTTGCAATGAGCTGAGATTGAACCACCGCACTCCAGCCCGGGCAGAGCATGACACTCCATCTCAAAAAACAACAGTAACGAGGCTGGGCCCGGTGGCTCACGCCTGTAACCCCAGCACTTTGGGAAGCCAAGGCGGGTGGATCACGAGGTCAAGAGATTGAGACCATCCTGGTCAACATGGTGAAACCCCGTCTCTACTAAAAAATATAAAAAAAATAGCTGGGCATGGTGGCACATGCCTGTAATCCCAGCTACTCAGGAGGCTGAGGCAGGACAATTGCCTGAACCCAGGAGGCGGACGTTGCGGTGAGCCGAGATCGTGCCATTGCACTACAGCCTGGGTAACAAGAGTGAAACTCCGACTAAAAAAAAGACGACAACAACAACAACAGTAACAACAACAAAAACACAAACTCAAACTCCAGCCCTTTTTTTTTTTTTTTCTTTTTTAAGAGATAGATAGGGACTTCCTGTGTTGTTCAGGCTACAGTGCAGTGGTATAATCATAGCCCACTGCAGCCTCTTACTCCCAGGATCAAGCAGTCCTCCCACCTTAGCCTCCTGAGTAGCTGGGATTACAGGTGAATGCTACCATGCCCAACTAATATTTGTGTGTGTGTGTGTGTGGAGATGGGGTCTCACCATGTTGGCCAGGCTGGCCTCAAACTCTGAGCTTCAAGTGATCCTCCCATCTCAGCCTTCCAAAGTCCTGGGATTACAGGTATGAGCCTCTGCTCCTGGCCAAAACCTAATTACACATTCGGGAATGACAGAGAGCATGAGCTTCTGTGTCCTTTAACAATGAAATGCAAAATCCATCGGTATGCTGCATCCAGACCCATCTCACATGCAGGGATACACAAAGACTCAACATAAATGGATGGAGAAAGATTTACCAACCAACTTGAGAGCAAAAATAAGTTAATTAATAAAAAGCAGGAGTTGCAAATCTCGCCTCTGATAAAATAAACTTTAAAGCAACAAAGATCAAAAGAGGCAAAGAAGGACATTACATAATGGTCAAAGGATCAATGCAACGAGAAGAGCTAACGATCCTAAATATATACGCACCCAATACAGGAACACCCAGATTACGTAAGACTTATAAAGAGACAGACTCCCACACAATAATAGGGGGAGACTTCAACATCAATATTAGACAGATCAACGAGACAGAAAATTAACAAGGATATCCAGGACTTGAACTCACATCCGGAACAAGTAAACTTAATAAACATTTATAGAACTCTCCATTTTAAATACACAAAAATATACACTCTTATCAGTACCACATCATACCTACTTACAGGTTTAAATGAATTATTGGTTGGCTGCTTGTTTGTTATTTTCTTTCCTCATTTTTTTCCTGTCTCCATTATTAAGCAAAACTACTGGCATAAAAGATGTTTTCAATACCCGTTTTTAGACTGCATTCTAGCCTGGGCAATAAAGCAACACTCCCGTTCTCTCTCCCTCTTCCTCTTTCTTCCTCTCCTTCATTCTTTTTAATTATTCTTTTTTCTTTCTTTCTTTCCTTTTTTTTTTTCCTTAAAAACAACAACGACGGCCGGGCGTGGTGTCTCAAGCCTGTAATCTCAGCACTTTGGGAGGCTGAGGCGGGTGGATCACGAGGTCAAGAGATCGAGACCATCCTGGTCAACATGGTGAAATCCCCTCTCTACTAAAAATACAAAAAATTAGCTGGGCATGGTGGTGCGTGCCTGTAATCCCAGCTACTGAGGAGGCTGAGGCAGGATAATTGCCTGAACCCAGGAGGCAGAGGTTGCGGTGAGCCGAGATCGTGCCATTGCACTCCAGCCTGGGTAACAAGAGCGAAACTCCGTCTCAAAAACAACAACAACCACAACCACAACCACAACCACAACAACAACAACAACAACAACAACAACAATGAAATGGATTATTCGTTGGATATAACTTTGCTGGGGATGCTGTAACAAAGTGCCACCAACTAAGTGGCTTAGAATAAGACAAATTTATTGTCTCAGGCCAGATGCCGTGGCTCATGTCTGTAATCCCTGTACTTTGGGAGCATGAGTGAGAGGATAACTTCAGGTCAGGAGTTCAATACCAGCCAGGCCAACAGGATGAAACCCCACCTGTACTAAAAACAATACAGCCGGGAGTGGTGGCTCACACCTGTAATCCTAGCACTTTGGGAGGCTGAGGTTGGCAGATCAAGAGGTCAGGAGTTTGAGACCAGCATAGCCAACATGGTGAAACCCCATCTCTACTAAAAATATAAAAATTAGCTGGCTGTGGTGGTGCACGCCTGCCATCCTAGCTACTCAGGAGGCTGAGGCAGGAGAACTGCTTGAACCCAGAGGTGGAGGTTGCAGTGAGCTGAGATTGCACCACTGCACTCCAGACTGGAGGAAAGAGCAAGAATCCATCTCGGGAAAAAAAAAAAAGCCAGGTATGGTTGCATGTACCTGTGTTCCCAAGCTACTCAGGAGGCTGAGGTTGGAGGATTGCTTGAGTCAGGGAGGATGAGGCTGCAGTGAGCTGAGATCACACCACTTCACTCCAGCCTGGGTGACAGAACAAGACCTGTCTCAAGGAAAAAATATTTTATTCTTTCTTTTTCTTTCACAGGCAACAAATTTTTCTTTTAGTAAGGACAACAGTTATATAGCATCAGGGCCCCACATTCATGACCCATTTTAGCTTGATGACCTCTGTAATGACCCAGTCTCCAAATAAGTTCATGCTTGTAATTCCAGCACTTTGGAAGGCTGAAGCGGGAGGATTACTTGAGGCCAGAGCTCGAGACCAGCCTGAGCAACATAGTGAGACTTCACCTCTACAAAACCAATTAAAAAAAAAAATTAGCTGGGTATAGGAATATGCACCTGTAGTCCCAGCTCCTTGGGAGGCAGGAGCACAGAGCCAGTCCAGGAGGTCGAGGCTGCAGTCATCTGTGATTGTGTCACTGTACACCAGCTTGGGCAGCAGCAAGACCTAGTCTGTCTCAAGAGGGAAAAAAAAAAAAAGTTTGCTGATCCAATTTGGGGTAATTTTTAAAAACTTTAACTCTGTATTTTTTCATATTGCTTAGCTTTTCTACATGAACTCTGTGATTATAACCAGAAAATAGCAGTCGCATTACTTGTTTTTGTTTGTTTTTTGAGATGGAGTTCTGATCTTGTTGCCCAAGCTGGACTGCAGTGGCATGATCTCTTTTCACTGCAACCTCTGCCTCCTGGGTTAAGTGATTCTCCTGCCTCAGCCTCCTGAGTAGCTGGGACTGCAGGCGCACACCAGCCCACGTGGCTCATTTTTGTAGTTTTAGTAGAGAGGGGGATTCACCGTGTTGGTCAGGCTGGTCTCGAACTTCTGGCTTCCAGTGATGTTCCCGCCTCAGCCTCTCAAAGTGCTGGAATTACAGGCCTGAGCCACTACCCCTGGCCATACTTATCTTTTTGTCCACAAAAATGACCAGCATTTCAATTTTTGTTTTGTTTTTCTTAGATGAAAAAAACTGGTAGTTATAATTGGGGAGGACAATTTGCATTATGGGAATCTGGGCATCATGCCAAGTTCCATAATCTAAGTTGGTAAAAAGAAACTGGGGTTATAGGCTGGTGGGGTGGCACACGCCTATAATCCCAGCACTTTGGGAGGCCGAGGTGGATGGATTACGTGAGGTCAGGAGTCTGAGATCAGCCTGGCCAACATGGTGAAACCCCATCTGTACTAAAAATACAAAAATTAGCTGGGCCTAGTTGTGGGTACCTTTAATCCCAGTTACTCATGAGACTGAGCAGGAGAATCACTTGAGCCTGGGAGTGGGAGTGAGACTCTGTTTCCAAAAACACAAACAAACAAACAAAAAAAAAAAGCAAAAGAAAAATTGGGGTTATGAATCATTTGGTAAGGAATAATGGTCTTGTTCACAAACTTGTGATCCTTTTTTTTGCAGGCTAGAAATCAACCCAGTTAGTAAAATAGTAGCAACAGCAGCCAAAAGGGAAGAGTATTTAAAATGCAGGAGGTGCTGGTCTAAGCACGTTCATGGATTACATTATTTAGCCTTGAGCATCATCTTACGAGTACATCCTCATATGGTTCCTATTTGACAGGTGGAAAAACTGAGGCACGGAGACCTATGTCATCTGTCCGGACTCACAGTGGTACTAAGTGGTAGTGCACGTGTCACCTGACATTATCTTGTGCACTATGCCTATCTAATTATTGTTTTTGAGACACAGTTTCCTTCTTCTCGTCCATGCAGGAGTGCAATCTTGGCTCACTGCAACCTCCACTTCCCAGGTTCAAGCGATTCTCCTGCCTCAGCCTCCCAAATAGTTGGGATTACAGGCATGTGCCACCATGCTTGGCGAATTTTATATGTTTATTAGTGATGGGGTTTCTGCATGTTGGTCAGGCTGGTCTTGAACTCCTGACCTCAGGTGATCCACCTTCCTCTGCCTCCCAAAGTGCTGGGTTTACAGGCATGAGCCACCACATCTGGCATTTTACTTTTTTGAGATGGAGTCTCACTCTGTCGTCCAGACTGGAGTGCCATGGGATGATCTCTGCTCACTACACCCTCCACCTCCCAGGTTCAAGCCATTCTCCTGCCTCAGCTTCCTGAGTAGCTGCGATTGTAGGCACGTGCCACCACGCTAGGCTAATTTTTGTAATTTTAGTGGAGTCAGGGTTTCACCATGGTGGCCAGGATGGTCTTGAACTCCTGACCTCAGGTGATCCACCTGCTTCAGGCTCCCAAAGTGCTGGGATTACAGGCATGAGCCACCTCACCTGGCCACTATGCCTATCTCATTGTATTTCTAAAAGGAAAGGGGAAAAAAATTGTACTTCCATCCTCACAGTAATTCCATGAAGGAGATAATATCATCCACCTTTAACAGATGAGAAAACAAAAGCTCCAGTTTTTTTGTTTTGTTTTGTTTTGTTTTTTCCCTCCTGAGACAGTGTCTCACTTTGAAGCCCAAGCTTGAGGGCAGTGGCATGATCTTGGCTCACTGCAGTCTTGACCTCTGGGACTCAAGTGATCCTCCCACTTTAGCCTCCTGAATAGCTGGGACTACAGGGTGACACCACCACACCGCAATAATTTTTTTGATTTTTTTTTTTTTAGAGATGGGGTCTTGCTATGTTGCCCAGGCTGCTGTCAAACTCCTGGGCTCAAGCAATCCTCCCACGTCGACCTCCCAAAGTGCTGGGATTGCAGGCGTGGTTGCTCCAGCTTCTTTGTTTCCCAGAGCCACACTAAGTTGTTAGTGGCTGAGTCAAGAGAGTCCCGGGGGTCTACTTAGCGATTTTCCAGCTAGACTACAGCCACTGTAATAACTGGAAGTTGTCTGACAGTGAAGTAAGATCGATTATTTGGGTGTGGAGCACAAACAGAGGAACCATCTCTTAGAAAACTTAACTCTCACATTCTGATGCGGCCAGGATGTTTTGTAGGAAGAGATTCCATAGCTCCCATCCACGACCAGTGAATAGGAATTAGGTACAAGGCGTGGTGGCTCATGCCTGCAATCCGAGCACTATCAGAGGCCACGGTGGGCAGATCACTAGGTCAGTTCAAGACCAGACAGGCCAATATGGTGAAACACCATCTCTGGGCCGGGCACGGTGGCTCAAGCCTGTAATCCCAGCACTTTGGGAGGCCGAGGTGGGCGGATCACAAAGTCAACAGATCGCGGCCATCCTGGACAACATGGTGAAACCCCGTCTCTACGAAAAATACAAAAAATTAGCTAAGCATGGTGGCGCATGCCTGTAATCCCAGCTACACGGGAGGCAGAGGAAGGACAATTGCCTGAACCCAGGAGGCAGAGGTTGTGGTGAGCTGAGATCATGACACTGCACACAAGCCTGGGTAACAAGAGAGAAACTCCGTCTCAAAGAAAAAGAAAAAAAGAAACCCCATCTCTATGAAAAATACAAAAATTAGCTGGGTGTGGTGGCAGGTGCCTGTAATCGCAGATACTTGGGTGGCTGAGGCAGGAGAATCCCTTGACCCAATGAGGCAGAGGTTACAGTGAGCTATCATGCCACTGCACTCTAGCCTAGGTGACAGAGCAAGATTCAGTATATATAAAAAAAAAAAAAAAAAAAAAAAAAAAAAAAAAAGACCGTTTTAGCTAAGTATTCTGAAAAACTTGTCTAGCATTCAAAGCACGGACAGTTTTAGCTGTGTATTTTCAAAAAGTTCTCTCTACCTGCCATAGCTCATGATGTTAAAACGAGTGATATGTGTCCCCTTGAGTTGAGCATTCTTTTAGTAAGAAAGGATTAAATTCAATTTGAATTCTGGAAAACGGCTTCTCATCTTCTCAATCAGCTGTCAGTTTTGTGCGTTAATTTCTAGGAGAGGTAATAGAGTCAATCCAAAACCAAAGGTGTATTCAAGTCCAGATTGACAAGTCAAACCAAGAAAGCAGGCACTGAGCTGGCAGAGGGATCTTTTCCCAGTGGGCGTTAAGGCCCACATAAATCCCTGTGAAGGAATCGGGAAACAGAGACAGAAAGGGACGCGCCTAAGGCTTGTCACATGAAAGTGCCTGGCAGACTGACTGGCAGAGGGCTGGAAATCAAATCCAAATCTTCGGACGTGTAATTTCACAGGGTGCACCGACTCCCCCATGCCCCATGTGACAGTTCAATGGTTTAGCGAGAGCTTGACGGGATGGATGTCAACATGAAAAGACATTCGATTCCATCGGACCTGTCTTTGGCCCATTGTCTCTAAGGAGAATGTGCCTGGTTCAAATTCTCACTTTGCTTCTCACCTGAGAGATGCGACCTCAGTGGTCAATGGGAAATGAGCTGGTTTCAGTCACCAACCTCTCACTCAACACCAAGAAAAATTACTTCAACCATACATAGATTGTGTTTTCAGGAGTGCTGGGCTTCATCCACAGTTCTCAGTAACATGCAAAAAGAGGAAATAAGATTTGCTGATCAGGAATGGAGACAGAAATACAGACACACACACACAGACACACACACACACACACACACACACACACGAACACGTGACACAAAAAACACCCAAACACAGGCCGCACACACAACTGCTCGTGTTCAGCAAAATACTTAGTGGTATGAGGTGGGCTTTGAACCCGTCCATGCTCCAAAGGAAGACACACCTTTCGCTATTTCACCCGTCTATACTCGTAGGGAATGTGAATAATTCTTTCAGACATGGCTCATGATGACAGGGACCACTATCATTTCAACCTCAGAGGCAGACAAGAGGACTGCAAAGGACTCAGGTGTCGTCCCTGCTGACTGAAGAGGACTCCCATTTCCCCTCAAACCCAAAGGCAAAGCAAAAGCAGCTTTCTCTTTGAAGAGCACACAACTTTTTCAAAATACACAACTAAAACGGTCCCCGCTTTAAGTGCTTTAGCCCTTAAAGCGGGGACCGTTTTAGCTGTGTATTCTGAAAAACATGTCTAGTATTCAAAGCACGGACAGTTTTAGCTGTGTATTTTCAAAAAGTTGTCTCTACCTTCCATAGCTCATGAAGTCAAAATGAGTGATCAGTGTCCCCTTGAGTTGAGCATTCTATTTGTAAGAAAGGATTAAGTTGGATTTGAATTCTGGAAAACGGCTTCTCATCTTGTCAATCAGCTCTCAGTTTTGTGCGTTAATTTCTAGCAGAGGTAATAGAGTCAATCCAAAACCAAAGGTGTATTCAAGTCCCGATAGACAAGTCAAACCAAGAAAGCAGGCACTGAGCTGGCAGAGGAATCTTTTCCCAGTGGGCGTTAAGGCCCACATAAATCCCTGTGAAGGAATCGGGAATCAGAGACAGAAAGGGACTTGCCTAAGGCTTGTCACATGAAAGTGCCTGGCAGACTGACTGGCAGAGGGCTGGAAATCAAATCCAAATCTTCGGACGTGTAATTTCACAGGGTGCACCGCCTCCCCCAGGCCCAATGTGACACTTCAATGGCTTAACGAGGGCTTGACGGGATGGATGTCAACATGAAAAGACATTCGATTCCATCGGACCTGTCTTTGGCCCATTGTCTCTAAGGAGAATGTGCCTGGTTCAAATTCTCACTTTGCTTCTCACCTGAGAGATGTGACCTCAGTGGTCAATGGGAAATGAGCTGGTTTCAGTCACCAACCTCTCACTCATCACCAAGAAAATTTCCTTCAACCATACATGGATTGTGTTTTCAGGAGTGCTGGGCTTCATCCACAGTTGTGAGTAACATGCTAAAAGAGGAAAAAAGATTTGCTGCTCAGGAATGGAGACAGAAATACAGACACACACACACAGACACACACACACACACACACACACACACACACACATAACACAAAAATCACCCAAACACAGGCCGCACACACAACTGCTCCTGTTCAGCAAAATACTTAGTGGTATGAGGTGGGCTTTGAACCCGTCCATGCTCCAAAGGAAGACACACCTTTTGCTATTTCACCCGTCTATTCTCGTAGGGAATGTGAATAATTCTTTCAGACATGGCTCATGATGACAGGGACCACTCCCATTTCACCCTCAGAGGCAGACAAGAGGACTGCAAAGGACTCAGGTGTCGTCCCTGCTGACTGAAGAGGACTCCCATTTCCCCTCGAACCCAAAGACACAGCAAAAGTAGCTTTCTCTTTGAAGAGCACACAACTTTTTCAAAATACACAGCTAAAACGGTCCCCGCTTTAAATGCTTTAGCACTTAAAGCGGGGACCGTTTTAGCTGTGTATTCTGAAAAACATGTCTAGCATTCAAAGCACGGACAGTTTTAGCTGTGTATTTTCAAAAAGTTGTCTCTACCTGCCATAGCTCATGAAGTCAAAACGAGTGAGATGTGTCCCCTTGATTTGAGCATTCTTTTAGTAAGAAAGGATTAAGTTCAATTTGAATTTTGGAAAACTGCTTCTCATCTTGTCAATCAGCTGTCAGTTTTGTGTGTTAATTTCTAGGAGAGGTAATAGAGTCAATCCAAAACCAAAGGTGTATTCAAGTCCAGATTGACAAGTCAAACCAAGAAAGCAGGCACTGAGCTGGCAGAGGGATCTTTTCCCAGTGGGCGTTAAGGCACACCTAAATCCCTGTGAAGGAATCGGGAATCAGAGACAGAAAGGGACTCGCCTAAGGCTTGTCACATGAAAGTGCCTGGCAGACTGACTGGCAGAGGGCTGGAAATCAAATCCAAATCTTCGGACGTGTAATTTCACAGGGTGCACCGCCTCCCCCAGGCCCCATGTGACACTTCAATGGCTTAACGAGGGCTTGAAGGGATGGATGTCAACATGAAAAGACATTCGATTCCATCGGACCTGTCTTTGGCCCATTGTCTCTAAGGAGAATGTGCCTGGTTCAAATTCTCACTTTGCTTCTCACCTGAGAGATGTGACCTCAGTGGTCAATGGGAAATGAGCTGGTTTCAGTCACCAACCTCTCACTCATCACCAAGAAAATTTCCTTCAACCATACATGGATTGTGTTTTCAGGAGTGCTGGGCTTCATCCACAGTTGTGAGTAACATGCTAAAAGAGGAAAAAAGACTTGCTGCTCAGGAATGGAGACAGAAATACAGACACACACACACAGACACACACACACACACACACACACATAACACAAAAATCACCCAAACACAGGCCGCACACACAACTGCTCCTGTTCAGCAAAATACTTAGTGGTATGAGGTGGGCTTTGAACCCGTCCATGCTCCAAAGGAAGACACACCTTTTGCTATTTCACCCGTCTATTCTCGTAGGGAATGTGAATAATTCTTTCAGACATGGCTCATGATGACAGGGACCACTCTCATTTCACCCTCAGAGGCAGACAAGAGGACTGCAAAGGACTCAGGTGTCGTCCCTGCTGACTGAAGAGGACTCCCATTTCCCCTCCAACCCAAAGGCAAAGCAAAAGCAGCTTTCTCTTTGAAGAGCACACAACTTTTTCAAAATACACAACTAAAACGGTCCCCGCTTTAAGTGCTTTAGCCCTTAAAGCGGGGACCGTTTTAGCTGTGTATTCTGAAAAACATGTCTAGCATTCAAAGCACGGACAGTTTTAGCTGTGTATTTTCAAAAAGTTGTCTCTACCTTCCATAGCTCATGAAGTCAAAATGAGTGATCAGTGTCCCCTTGAGTTGAGCATTCTATTTGTAAGAAAGGATTAAGTTGGATTTGAATTCTGGAAAACGGCTTCTCATCTTGTCAATCAGCTCTCAGTTTTGTGCGTTAATTTCTAGCAGAGGTAATAGAGTCAATCCAAAACCAAAGGTGTATTCAAGTCCCGATAGACAAGTCAAACCAAGAAAGCAGGCACTGAGCTGGCAGAGGGATATTTTCCCAGTGGGCGTTAAGGCCCACATAAATCCCTGTGAAGGAATCGGGAATCAGAGACAGAAAGGGACTCGCCTAAGGCTTGTCACATGAAAGTGCCTGGCAGACTGACTGGCAGAGGGCTGGAAATCAAATCCAAATCTTCGGACGTGTAATTTCACAGGGTGCACCGCCTCCCCCAGGCCCAATGTGACACTTCAATGGCTTAACGAGGGCTTGACGGGATGGATGTCAACATGAAAAGACATTCGATTCCATCGGACCTGTCTTTGGCCCATTGTCTCTAAGGAGAATGTGCCTGGTTCAAATTCTCACTTTGCTTCTCACCTGAGAGATGTGACCTCAGTGGTCAATGGGAAATGAGCTGGTTTCAGTCACCAACCTCTCACTCATCACCAAGAAAATTTCCTTCAACCATACATGGATTGTGTTTTCAGGAGTACTGGGCTTCATCCACAGTTGTGAGTAACATGCTAAAAGAGGAAAGAAGATTTGCTGCTCAGGAATGGAGACAGAAATACAGACACACACACACAGACACACACACACACACACACACACACACACATAACACAAAAATCACCCAAACACAGGCCGCACACACAACTGCTCGTGTTCAGCAAAATACTTAGTGGTATGAGGTGGGCTTTGAACCCGTCCATGCTCCAAAGGAAGACACACCTTTTGCTATTTCACCCGTCTATTCTCGTATGGAATGTGAATAATTCTTTCAGACATGGCTCATGATGACAGGGACCACTCTCATTTCACCCTCAGAGGCAGACAAGAGGACTGCAAAGGACTCAGGTGTCGTCCCTGCTGACTGAAGAGGACTCCCATTTCCCCTCGAACCCAAAGACACAGCAAAAGTAGCTTTCTCTTTGAAGAGCACACAACTTTTTCAAAATACACAGCTAAAGCACTTAAAGCGGGGACCGTTTTAGCTGTGTATTCTGAAAAACATGTCTAGCACTCAAAGCACGGACAGTTTTTGCTGTGTATTTTCAAAAAGTTGTCTCTACCTGCCATAGCTCATGAAGTCAAAACGAGTGAGCTGTGTCCCCTTGATTTGAGCATTCTTTTAGTAAGAAAGGATTAAGTTCAATTTGAATTTTGGAAAACTGCTTCTCATCTTGTCAATCAGCTGTCAGTTTTGTGTGTTAATTTCTAGGAGAGGTAATAGAGTCAATCCAAAACCAAAGGTGTATTCAAGTCCAGATTGACAAGTCAAACCAAGAAAGCAGGCACTGAGCTGGCAGAGGGATCTTTTCCCAGTGGGCGTTAAGTCCCACATAAATCCCTGTGACGGAATCGGGAATCAGAGACAGAAAGGGACTCGCCTAAGGCTTGTCACAGGAAAGTGCCTGGCAGACTGACTGGCAGAGAGCTGGAAATCAAATCCAAATCTTCAGACGTGTAATTTCACAGGGTGCACCGCCTCCCCCAGGCCCAATGTGACACTTCAATGGCTTAACGAGGGCTTGACGGGATGGAAGTCAACCTGAAAAGACATTCGATACCTTCGGACCTGTCTTTGGCCCATTGTCTCTAAGGAGAATGTGTCTGGTTCAAATCCTCACTTTGCTTCTCACCTGAGAGATGTGACCTCGGTGGTCAATGGGAAATGAGCTGGTTTCAGTCACCAACCTCTCACTCATCACCAAGAAAATTTCCTTCAACCAGACATGGATTGTGTTTTCAGGAGTGCTGGGCTTCATCCACAGTTGTGAGTAACATGCTAAAAGAGGAAAAAAGATTTGCTGCTCAGGAATGGAGACAGAAATACAGACACACACACACACACACACACACACACACACACACACACACGACACAAAAACCACCCAAACACAGGCCGCACACACAACTGCTCGTGTTCAGCAAAATACTTAGTGGTATGAGGTGGGCTTTGAACCCGTCCATGCTCCAAAGGAAGACACACCTTTTGCTATTTTACCCGTCTATTCTCGTAGGGAATGTGAATAATTCTTTCAGACATGGCTCATGATGACAGGGACCACTCTCATTTCACCCTCAGAGGCAGACAAGAGGACTGCAAAGGACTCAGGTGTCGTCCCTGCTGACTGAAGAGGACTCCCATTTCCCCTCGAACCCAAAGACACAGCAAAAGTAGCTTTCTCTTTGAAGAGCACACAACTTTTTCAAAAGTGCTTTAGCCCTTAAAGCAGGGACCGTTTTAGCTGTGTATTCTGAAAAACATGTCTAGCATTCAAAGCACGGCCAGCTTTAGCTGTGTATTTTCAAAAAGTTGTCTCTACCTGCCATAGCTCATGAAGTCAAAACGAGTGAGCTGTGTCCCCTTGATTTGAGCATTCTTTTAGTAAGAAAGGATTAAGTTCAATTTGAAATTTTGAAAACTGCTTCTCATCTTGTCAATCAGCTGTCAGTTTTGTGTGTTAATTTCTAGGAGAGGTAATAGAGTCAATCCAAAACCAAAGATGTATTCAAGTCCAGATTGACAAGTCAAACCAAGAAAGCAGGCACTGAGCTGGCAGAGGGATCTTTTCCCAGTGGGCGTTAAGGCCCACATAAATCCCTGTGAAGGAATCGGGAGTCAGAGACAGAAAGGGACTCGCCTAAGGCTTGTCACATGAAAGTGCCTGGCAGACTGACTGGCAGAGGGCTGGAAATCAAATCCAAATCTTCGGACGTGTAATTTCACAGGGTGCACCGCCTCCCCCAGGCCCAATGTGACACTTCAATGGCTTAACGAGGGCTTGACGGGATGGATGTCAACATGAAAAGACATTCGATTCCATCGGACCTGTCTTTGGCCCATTGTCTGTAAGGAGAATGTGCCAGGTTCAAATTCTCACTTTGCTTCTCACCTGAGAGATGTGGCCTCAGTGGTCAATGGGAAATGAGCTGGTTTCAGTCACCAACCTCTCACTCATCACCAAGAAAATTTCCTTCAACCATACATGGATTGTGTTTTCAGGAGTGCTGGGCTTCATCCAGAGTTGTGAGTAACATGCTAAAAGAGGAAAAAAGATTTGCTGCTCAGGAATGGAGACAGAAATACAGACACACACACACAGACACAGACACACACACACACAAACACACACACACGACACAAAAATCACCCAAACACAGGCCGCACACACAACTGCTCGTGTTCAGCAAAATACTTAGTGGTATGAGGTGGGCTTTGAACCCGTCCATGCTCCAAAGGAAGACACACCTTTTGCTATTTTACCCGTCTATTCTCGTAGGGAATGTGAATAATTCTTTCAGACATGGCTCATGATGACAGGGACCACTCTCATTTCACCCTCAGAGGCAGACAAGAGGACTGCAAAGGACTCAGGTGTCGTCCCTGCTGACTGAAGAGGACTCCCATTTCCCCTCGAACCCAAAGACACAGCAAAAGTAGCTTTCTCTTTGAAGAGCACACAGATTTTCGAAATACACAGCTAAAACGGTCCCCGCTTTAAGTGCTTTAGCACTTAAAGCGGGGACCGTTTTAGCTGTGTATTCTGAAAAACATGTCTAGCATTCAAAGCACGGACAGTTTTAGCTGTGTATTTTCAAAAAGTTGTCTCTACCTGCCATAGCTCATGAAGTCAAAACGAGTGAGCTGTGTCCCCTTGATTTGAGCATTCTTTTAGTAAGAAAGGATTAAGTTCAATTTGAATTTTGGAGAACTGTTTCTCATCTTCTCAATCAGCTGTCAGTTTTGTGTGTTAATTTCTAGGAGATGTAATAGAGTCAATCCAAAACCAAAGGTGTATTCAAGTCCAGATTGACAAGTCAAACCAAGAAAGCAGGCACTGAGCTGGCAGAGGGATCTTTTCCCAGTGGGCGTTAAGGCCCACATAAATCCCTGTGAAGGAATCGGGAATCAGAGACAGAAAGGGACTCGCCTAAGGCTTGTCACATGAAAGTGCCTGGCAGACTGACTGGCAGAGGGCTGGAAATCAAATCCAAATCTTCGGACGTGTAATTTCACAGGGTGCACCGCCTCCCCCAGGCCCCATGTGACACTTCAATGGCTTAACGAGGGCTAGACGGGATGGATGTCAACATGAAAAGACATTCGATTCCATCGGACGTGTCTTTGGCCCATTGTCTCTAAGGAGAATGTGCCTGGTTCAAATCCTCACTTAGCTTCTCACCTGAGGGATGTGACCTCAGTGGTCAATGGGAAATGAGCTGGTTTCAGTCACCAACCTCTCACTCATCAGCAAGAAAATTTCCTTCAACCATACATGGATTGTGTTTTCAGGAGTGCGGGGCTTCATCCACAGTTGTGAGTAACATGCTAAAAGAGGAAAAAAGATTTGCTGCTCAGGAATGGAGACAGAAATACAGACACACACACACAGACACACACACACACACACACACACACACACACGACACAAAAATCACCCAAACACAGGCCGCACACACAACTGCTCATGTTCAGCAAAATACTTAGTGGTATGAGGTGGGCTTTGAACCCGTCCATGCTCCAAAGGAAGACACAACTTTTGCTATTTCACCCGTCTATTCTCGTAGGGAATGTGAATAATTCTTTCAGACATGGCTCATGATGAGAGGGACCACTCTCATTTCACCCTTAGAGGCAGACAAGAGGACTGCAAAGGACTCAGGTGTCGTCCCTGCTGACTGAAGAGGACTCCCATTTCCCCTCGAACCCAAAGACACAGCAAAAGTAGCTTTCTCTTTGAAGAGCACACAACTTTTTCAAAATACACAGCTAAAGCGGGGACCGTTTTAGCTGTGTATTCTGAAAAACATGTCTAGCACTCAAAGCACGGACAGTTTTAGCTGTGTATTTTCAAAAAGTTGTCTCTACCTGCCATAGCTCATGAAGTCAAAACGAGTGAGCTGTGTCCCCTTGATTTGAGCATTCTTTTAGTAAGAAAGGATTAAGTTCAATTTGAATTTTGGAAAACTGCTTCTCATCTTGTCAATCAGCTGTCAGTTTTGTGTGTTAATTTCTAGGAGAGGTAATAGAGTCAATCCAAAACCAAAGGTGTATTCAAGTCCAGATTGACAAGTCAAACCAAGAAAGCAGGCACTGAGCTGGCAGAGGGATCTTTTCCCAGTGGGCGTTAAGGCCCACATAAATCCCTGTGACGGAATCGGGAATCAGAGACAGAAAGGGACTCGCCTAAGGCTTGTCACATGAAAGTGCCTGGCAGACTGACTGGCAGAGGGCTGGAAATCAAATCCAAATCTTCAGACGTGTAATTTCACAGGGTGCACCGCCTCCCCCAGGCCCAATGTGACACTTCAATGGCTTAACGAGGGCTTGACGGGATGGAAGTCAACATGAAAAGACATTCGATACCTTCGGACCTGTCTTTGGCCCATTGTCTCTAAGGAGAATGTGTCTGGTTCAAATCCTCACTTTGCTTCTCACCTGAGAGATGTGACCTCGGTGGTCAATGGGAAATGAGCTGGTTTCAGTCACCAACCTCTAACTCATCACCAAGAAAATTTCCTTCAACCAGACATGGATTGTGTTTTCAGGAGTGCTGGGCTTCATCCACAGTTGTGAGTAACATGCTAAAAGAGGAAAAAAGATTTGCTGCTCAGGAATGGAGACAGAAATACAGACACACACACACACACACACACACACACACACACACACACACACACGACACAAAAATCACCCAAACACAGGCCGCACACACAACTGCTCGTGTTCAGCAAAATACTTAGTGGTATGAGGTGGGCTTTGAACCCGTCCATGCTCCAAAGGAAGACACACCTTTTGCTATTTTACCCGTCTATTCTCGTAGGGAATGTGAATAATTCTTTCAGACATGGCTCATGATGACAGGGACCACTCTCATTTCACCCTCAGAGGCAGACAAGAGGACTGCAAAGGACTCAGGTGTCGTCCCTGCTGACTGAAGAGGACTCCCATTTCCCCTCGAACCCAAAGACACAGCAAAAGTAGCTTTCTCTTTGAAGAGCACACAACTTTTTCAAAAGTGCTTTAGCCCTTAAAGCAGGGACCGTTTTAGCTGTGTATTCTGAAAAACATGTCTAGCATTCAAAGCACGGACAGCTTTAGCTGTGTATTTTCAAAAAGTTGTCTCTACCTGCCATAGCTCATGAAGTCAAAACGAGTGAGCTGTGTCCCCTTGATTTGAGCATTCTTTTAGTAAGAAAGGATTAAGTTCAATTTGAAATTTTGAAAACTGCTTCTCATCTTGTCAATCAGCTGTCAGTTTTGTGTGTTAATTTCTAGGAGAGGTAATAGAGTCAATCCAAAACCAAAGATGTATTCAAGTCCAGATTGACAAGTCAAACCAAGAAAGCAGGCACTGAGCTGGCAGAGGGATCTTTTCCCAGTGGGCGTTAAGGCCCACATAAATCCCTGTGAAGGAATCGGGAGTCAGAGACAGAAAGGGACTCGCCTAAGGCTTGTCACATGAAAGTGCCTGGCAGACTGACTGGCAGAGGGCTGGAAATCAAATCCAAATCTTCGGACGTGTAATTTCACAGGGTGCACCGCCTCCCCCAGGCCCAATGTGACACTTCAATGGCTTAACGAGGGCTTGACGGGATGGATGTCAACATGAAAAGACATTCGATTCCATCGGACCTGTCTTTGGCCCATTGTCTGTAAGGAGAATGTGCCAGGTTCAAATTCTCACTTTGCTTCTCACCTGAGAGATGTGACCTCAGTGGTCAATGGGAAATGAGCTGGTTTCAGTCACCAACCTCTCACTCATCACCAAGAAAATTTCCTTCAACCATACATGGATTGTGTTTTCAGGAGTGCTGGGCTTCATCCAGAGTTGTGAGTAACATGCTAAAAGAGGAAAAAAGATTTGCTGCTCAGGAATGGAGACAGAAATACAGACACACACACACAGACACAGACACACACACACACAAACACACACACACGACACAAAAATCACCCAAACACAGGCCGCACACACAACTGCTCGTGTTCAGCAAAATACTTAGTGGTATGAGGTGGGCTTTGAACCCGTCCATGCTCCAAAGGAAGACACACCTTTTGCTATTTTACCCGTCTATTCTCGTAGGGAATGTGAATAATTCTTTCAGACATGGCTCATGATGACAGGGACCACTCTCATTTCACCCTCAGAGGCAGACAAGAGGACTGCAAAGGACTCAGGTGTCGTCCCTGCTGACTGAAGAGGACTCCCATTTCCCCTCGAACCCAAAGACACAGCAAAAGTAGCTTTCTCTTTGAAGAGCACACAGATTTTCGAAATACACAGCTAAAACGGTCCCCGCTTTAAGTGCTTTAGCACTTAAAGCGGGGACCGTTTTAGCTGTGTATTCTGAAAAACATGTCTAGCATTCAAAGCACGGACAGTTTTAGCTGTGTATTTTCAAAAAGTTGTCTCTACCTGCCATAGCTCATGAAGTCAAAACGAGTGAGCTGTGTCCCCTTGATTTGAGCATTCTTTTAGTAAGAAAGGATTAAGTTCAATTTGAATTTTGGAGAACTGCTTCTCATCTTCTCAATCAGCTGTCAGTTTTGTGTGTTAATTTCTAGGAGATGTAATAGAGTCAATCCAAAACCAAAGGTGTATTCAAGTCCAGATTGACAAGTCAAACCAAGAAAGCAGGCACTGAGCTGGCAGAGGGATCTTTTCCCAGTGGGCGTTAAGGCCCACATAAATCCCTGTGAAGGAATCGGGAATCAGAGACAGAAAGGGACTCGCCTAAGGCTTGTCACATGAAAGTGCCTGGCAGACTGACTGGCAGAGGGCTGGAAATCAAATCCAAATCTTCGGACGTGTAATTTCACAGGGTGCACCGCCTCCCCCAGGCCCCATGTGACACTTCAATGGCTTAACGAGGGCTAGACGGGATGGATGTCAACATGAAAAGACATTCGATTCCATCGGACGTGTCTTTGGCCCATTGTCTCTAAGGAGAATGTGCCTGGTTCAAATCCTCACTTAGCTTCTCACCTGAGGGATGTGACCTCAGTGGTCAATGGGAAATGAGCTGGTTTCAGTCACCAACCTCTCACTCATCAGCAAGAAAATTTCCTTCAACCATACATGGATTGTGTTTTCAGGAGTGCGGGGCTTCATCCACAGTTGTGAGTAACATGCTAAAAGAGGAAAAAAGATTTGCTGCTCAGGAATGGAGACAGAAATACAGACACACACACACAGACACACACACACACACACACACACACACACACACGACACAAAAATCACCCAAACACAGGCCGCACACACAACTGCTCATGTTCAGCAAAATACTTAGTGGTATGAGGTGGGCTTTGAACCCGTCCATGCTCCAAAGGAAGACACAACTTTTGCTATTTCACCCGTCTATTCTCGTAGGGAATGTGAATAATTCTTTCAGACATGGCTCATGATGAGAGGGACCACTCTCATTTCACCCTTAGAGGCAGACAAGAGGACTGCAAAGGACTCAGGTGTCGTCCCTGCTGACTGAAGAGGACTCCCATTTCCCCTCGAACCCAAAGACACAGCAAAAGTAGCTTTCTCTTTGAAGAGCACACAACTTTTTCAAAATACACAGCTAAAGCGGGGACCGTTTTAGCTGTGTATTCTGAAAAACATGTCTAGCACTCAAAGCACGGACAGTTTTAGCTGTGTATTTTCAAAAAGTTGTCTCTACCTGCCATAGCTCATGAAGTCAAAACGAGTGAGCTGTGTCCCCTTGATTTGAGCATTCTTTTAGTAAGAATGGATTAAGTTCAATTTGAATTTTGGAAAACTGCTTCTCATCTTGTCAATCAGCTGTCAGTTTTGTGTGTGAATTTCTAGGAGAGGTAATAGAGTCAATCCAAAACCAAAGGTGTATTCAAGTCCAGGTTGACAAGTCAAACCAAGAAAGCAGGCACTGAGCTGGCAGAGGGATCTTTTCCCAGTGGGCGTTAAGGCCCACATAAATCCCTGTGAAGGAATCGGGAATCAGAGACAGAAAGGGACTCGCCTAAGGCTTGTCACATGAAAGTGCCTGGCAGACTGACTGGCAGAGGGCTGGAAATCAAATCCAAATCTTCGGACATGTAATTTCACAGGGTGCACCGCCTCCCCCAGGCCCAATGTGACACTTCAATGGCTTAACGAGGGCTTGACGGGATGGATGTCAACATGAAAAGACATTCGATTCCATCGGACCTGTCTTTGGCCCATTGTCTCTAAGGAGAATGTGCCTGGTTCAAATTCTCACTTTGCTTCTCACCTGAGAGATGTGACCTCAGTGGTCAATGGGAAATGAGCTGGTTTCAGTCACCAACCTCTCACTCATCACCAAGAAAATTTCCTTCAACCATACATGGATTGTGTTTTCAGGAGTGCTGGGCTTCATCCACAGTTGTGAGTAACATGCTAAAAGAGGAAAAGAGATTTGCTGCTGAGGAATGGAGACAGAAATACAGACACACACACAAAGATACACACACACACACACAAACACACACACACACACACACACACACACACACACACACGACACAAAATCACCCAAACAGAGGCCGCACACACAACTGCTCGTGTTCAGCAAAATACTTAGTGGTATGAGGTGGGCTTTGAACCCGTCCATGCTCCAAAGGAAGACACACCTTTTGCTATTTCACCCATCTATTCTCGTAGGGAATGTGAATAATTCTTTCAGACATGGATCATGATGACAGGCACCACTCTCATTTCACCCTCAGAGGCAGACAAGAGGACTGCAAAGGACTCAGGTGTCGTCCCTGCTGATTGAAGAGGACTCCCATTTCCCCTCGAACCCAAAGACACAGCAAAAGTAGCTTTCTCTTTGAAGAGCACACAACTTTTTCAAAATACACAGCTAAAAAGGTCCCCGCTTTAAGTGCTTTAGCACTTAAAGCGGGGACCGTTTTAGCTGTGTATTCTGAAAAACATGTCTAGCATTCAAAGCACGGACAGTTTTAGCTGTGTATTTTCAAAAAGTTGTCTCTACCTGCCATAGCTCATGAAGTCAAAACGAGTGAGCTGTGTCCCCTTGATTTGAGCATTCTTTTAGTAAGAAAGGATTAAGTTCAATTTGAAATTTGGAAAACTGCTTCTCATCTTGTCAATCAGCTGTCAGTTTTGTGTGTTAATTTCTAGGAGAGGTAATAGAGTCAATCCAAAACCAATGGTGTATTCAAGTCCAGATTGACAAGTCAAACCTAGAAAGCAGGCACTGAGCTGGCAGAGGGATCTTTTCCCAGTGGGCGTTAAGGCCCACATAAATCCCTGTGAAGGAATCGGGAATCAGAGACAGAAAGGGACTCGCCTAAGGCTTGTCACATGAAAGTGCCTGGCAGACTGACTGGCAGAGGGCTGGAAATCAAATCCAAATCTTCGGACGTGTAATTTTACAGGGTGCACCGCCTCCCCCAGGCCCAATGTGACACTTCAATGGCTTAACGAGGGCTTGACGGGATGGATGTCAACATGAAAAGATATTCGATTCCATCGGACCAGTCTTTGGCCCATTGTCTCTAAGGAGAATGTGCCTGGTTCAAATTCTCACTTTGCTTCTCACCTGAGAGATGTGACCTCAGTGGCCAATGGGAAATGAGCTGGTTTCAGTCATTGACCTCTCACTCATCACCAAGAAAATTTCCTTCAACCATACATGGATTGTGTTTTCAGGAATGCTGGGCTTCATCCACAGTTGTGAGTAACATGCTAAAAGAGGAAAAAAGATTTGCTGCTCAGGAATGGAGACAGAAATACAGACACACACACACAGACACAAACACACACACACACGACACAAAAATCATCCAAACACAGGCCGCACACACAACTGCTCGTGTTCAGCAAAATACTTAGTGGTATGAGGTGGGCTTTGAACCCGTCCATGCTCCAAAGGAAGACACACCTTTTGCTATTTCACCTGTCTATTCTCGGAGGGAATGTGAATAATTCTTTCAGACATGGCTCATGATGACAGGGACCACTCCCATTTCACACTCAGAGGCAGAAAAGAGGACTGCAATGGACTCACGTGTCGTCTCTGCTTCCTGAAGAGGACTCCCATTTCCCCTCGAACCCAAAGACACAGCAAAAGTAGCTTTCTCTTTGAAGAGCACACAACTTTTTCAAAATACACAGCTAAAACGGTCCCCGCGATAAGTGTTAAAGCGGGGACAGTTTTAGCTGTGTATTCTGAAAAACATGTCTAGCATTCAAAGCACGGACAGTTTTAGCTGTGTATTTTCAAAAAGTTGTCTCTACCTGCCATAGCTCATGAAGTCAAAACGAGTGAGCTGTGTCCCCTTGATTTGAGCATTCTTTTAGTAAGAAAGGACTAAGTTCAATTTGAATTTTGGAAATCTGCTTCTCATCTTGTCAATCAGCTGTAAGTTTGGAGTGTTAATTTCTAGGAGAGGTAATAGAGTCAATCCAAAACCAAAGGTGTATTCAAGTCCAGATTGACAAGTCAAACCAAGAAAGCAGGCACTGAGCTGGCAGAGGGATCTTTTCGCAGTGGGCGTTAAGGCCCATATAAATCCCTGTGAAGGAATCGGGAATCAGAGACAGAAAGGGACTCGCCTAAGGCTTGTCACATGAAAGTGCCTGGCAGACTAACTGCAGAGGGCTGGAAATCAAATCCAAATCTTCGGACGTGTAATTTCACAGGGTGCACCGCCTCCCCAAGGCCCAATGTGACACTTCAATGGCTTAACGAGCGCTTGACGGGATGGATGTCAACATGAAAAGACATTCGATTCCATCGGACCTGGCTTTGGCCCATTGTCTCTAAGGAGAATGTGCCTGGTTCAAATTCTCACTTTGCTTCTCACCTGAGAGATGTGACCTCAGTGGTCAATGGGAAATGAGCTGGTTTCAGTCACCAACCTCTCACTCATCACCAAGAAAATTTCCTTCAACCATACATGGAATGTGTTTTCAGGAGTGCTGGGCTTCATCCACAGTTGTGAGTAACATGAAAAAAGAGGAAAAAAATTTGCTGCTCAGGAATGGAGACAGAAATACAGACACACACACACAGAGACACACACACACACACACAGACACACACACACACACACGACACAAAAATCACCCAAACACAGGCCGCACACACAACTGCTCGTGTTCAGCAAAATACTTAGTTGTATGAGGTGGGCTTTGAACCCGTCCATGCTCCAAAGGAAGACACACCTTTTGCTAATTCACCCGTCTATTCTCGTAGGGAATGTGAATAATTCTTTCAGACACGACTCATGATGACAGGGACCACTCTCTTTTCACCCTCAGAGGCAGACAATAGGACTGCAAAGGACTCAGGTGTCGTCCCTGCTGACTGAAGAGGACTCCCATTTCCCCACGAACCCAAAGACACAGCAAAAGTAGCTTTCTCTTTGAAGAGCACACAACTTTTTCAAAATACACAGCTAAAACGGTCCCCGCTATAAGTGTTAAAGCGGGGACCGTTTTAGCTGTGTATTCTGAAAAACATGTCTAGCATTCAAAGCACGGACAGTTTTAGCTGTGTATTTTCAAAAAGTTGTCTCTACCTGCCATAGCTCATGAAGTCAAAACGAGTGAGCTGTGTCCCCTTGATTTGAGCATTCTTTTAGTAAGAAAGGATTAAGTTCAATTTGAATTTTGGAAAACTGCTTCTCATCTTGTCAATCAGTTGTCAGTTTTGTGTGTTAATTTCTAGGAGAGGTAATAGAGTCAATCCAAAACCAAAGGTGTATTCAAGTCCAGATTGACAAGTCAAACCAAGAAAGCAGGCACTGAGCTCGCAGAGGGATCTTTTCCCAGTGGGCGTTAAGGCCCACATAAATCCCTGTGACGGAATCCGGAATAAGAGACAGAAAGGGACTCGCCTAAGGCTTGTCACATGAAAGTGCCTGGCAGACTGACTGGCAGAGGGCTGGAAATCAAATCCAAATCTTCGGACGTGTAATTTCACAGGGTGCACCGCCTCCCCCAGCCCAATGTGACACTTCAATGGCTTAACGAGGGCTTGACGGGATGGATGTCAACATGAAAAGACATTCCATTCCATCGGACCTGTCTTTGGCCCATTGTCTCTAAGGAGAATGTGCCTGGTTCAAATCCTCACTTTGCTTCTCACCTGAGAGCTGTGACCTCAGTGGTCAATGGGAAATGAGCTGGTTTCAGTCACCAACCTCTCACTCATCACCAAGAAAATTTCCTTCAACCATACATGGATTGTGTTTTCAGGAGTGCTGGGCTTCATCCACAGTTGTGAGTAACATGCTAAAAGAGGAAAAAGATTTGCTGCTCTGGAATGGAGACAGAAATACAGACACACACACACAGACACACACACACACACACACACACACACACGACACAAAAATCACCCAAACACAGGCCGAACACACAACTGCTCATGTTCAGCAAAATAATTAGTGGTATGAGGTGGGCTTTGAACCCGTCCATGCTCCAAAGGAAGACACACCTTTTGTTATTTCACCCGTCTATTCTCGTAGGGAATGTGAATAATTCTTTCAGACATGGCTCATGATGACAGGGACCACTCTCATTTCACCCTCAGAGGTAGACAAGAGGACTGCAGAGGACTCAGGTGTCGTCCCTGCTGACTGAAGAGGACTCCCATTTCCCCTCGAACCCAAAGACACAGCAAAAGTAGCTTTCTCTTTGAAGAGCACACAACTTTTTCAAAATACACAGGTAAAACGGTCCCCGCTTTAAGTGCTTTAGCACTTTATTGCCCAGGCTAGAATGCAGTCTAAATATGGTTATGCCTATAATTGTCCTTAATAATGGAGACATGAAAGAAAATGAGGGAAGAGAATAGCAAACAAGGAGCCAACCAAGATTTCTTTTCAACTTCTAAGTTGATATGATGTGGTACTGATAAGAGTGTATATGTTGTATATTTAAAGTGCTGGGTTCTATAAATGTTAATTACATTTACTTGTTCCAGATGTGAGTTCAAGTCCTGAATATCGTTGTTAATTTTCTGTCTCATTGATCTGTCTAATATTAATGTTGAAGTCTCCCACTATTATTATGTGGGAGTCTAAGTCTCTTTATAAGTCTTGTGTATTTAGCTGTGTATTCTGAAAAACATGTCTAGCATTCAAAGCACGGACAGTTTTAGCTGTGTATTTTCAAAAAGTTGTCTCTACCTGCCATAGCTCATGAAGTCAAAACGAGTGAGCTGTGTCCCCTTGATTTGAGCATTCTTTTAGTAAGAAAGGATTAAGTTCAATTTGAATTTTGGAAAACTGCTTCTCATCTTGTCAATCAGCTGTCAGTTTTGTGTGTTAATTTCTAGGAGAGGTAATAGAGTCAATCCAAAACCAAAGGTGTATTCAAGTCCAGATTGACAAGTCAAACCAAGAAAGCAGGCACTGAGCTGGCAGAGGGATCTTTTCCCAGTGGGCGTTAAGGCCCACATAAATCCCTGTGAAGGAATCGGGAATCAGAGACAGAAAGGGACTCGCCTAAGGCTTGTCACATGAAAGTGCCTGGCAGACAGACTGGCAGAGGGCTGGAAATCAAATCCAAATCTTCGGACGTGTAATTTCACAGGGTGCACCGCCTCCCCCAGGCCCAATGTGACACTTCAATGGCTTAACGAGGGCTTGACGGGATGGATGTCTACATGAAAAGACATTCGATTCCATCGGACCTGTCTTTGGCCCATTGTCTCTAAGGAGAAAGTGTCTGGTTCAAATGCTCACTTTGCTTCTCACCTGAGAGATGTGACCTCAGTGGTCAATGGGAAATGAGCTGGTTTCAGTCACAAACCTCTCACTCATCACCAAGAAAATTTCCTTCAACCATACATGGATTGTGTTTTCAGGAGTGCTGGGCTTCATCCACAGTTGTGAGTAACATGCTAAAAGAGGAAAAAAGATTTGCTGCTCAGGAATGGAGACAGAAATACAGACACACACACACAGACACACACACACACACACACACACGACACAAAAATCACCCAAACACAGGCCGCACACACAACTGCTCGTGTTCAGCAAAATACTTAGTGGTATGAGGTAGGCTTTGAACCCGTCCATGCTCCAAAGGAAGACACACCTTTTGCTATTTCACCCGTCTATTCTCGTAGGCAATGTGAATAATTCTTTCAGACATGGCTCATGATGACAGGGACCACTCTCATTTTACCATCAGAGGCAGACAAGAGGACTGCAAAGGACTCAGGTGTCGTCCCTGCTGACTGAAGAGGACTCCCATTTCCCCTCGAACCCAAAGACACAGCAAAAGTAGCTTTCTCCTTGAAGAGCACACACCTTTTTCAAAATACACAGCTAAAACTGTCCCCGATTTAAGTGCCTTAGCAGTTAAAGCGGGGACCCTTTTAGCTGTGTATTCTGAAAAACATGTCTAGCATTCAAAGCATGGACATTTTTAGCTGTGTATTTTCAAAAAGTTGTCTCTACCTGCCATAGCTCATGAAGTCAAAACGAGTGAGCTGTGTCCCCTTGATTTGAGCATTCTTTTAGTAAGAAAGTATTAAGTTCAATTTGAATTTTGGAAAACTGCTTCTCATCTTGTCAATCACCTGTCAGTTTTGTGTGTTAATTTCTAGGAGAGGCAATAGAGTCAATCCAAAACCAAAGGTGTATTCAAGTCCAGATTGACAAGTCAAACCAAGAAAGCAGGCACTGTGCTGGCAGAGGGATCTTTTCCCAGTGGGCGTTAAGGCCCACATAAATCACTGTAAAGGAATCGGGAATCAGAGACAGAAAGGGACTCGCCTAAGGCTTGTCACATGAAAGTGCCTGGCAGGCTGACTGGCAGAGGGCTGGAAATCAAATCCAAATCTTCGGACGTGTAATTTCACAGGTTGCACCGCCTCCCCCAGGCCCAATGTGACACTTCAATGGCTTAACGAGGGCTTGACGGGATGGATGTCAACATGAAAAGACATTCCATTCCATCGGACCTGTCTTTGGCCCATTGTCTCTAAGGAGAATGTGCCTGGTTCAAATTCTCACTTTGCTTCTCACCTGAGAGATGTGACCTCAGTGGTCAATGGGAAATGAGCTGGTTTCAGTCACCAACCTCTCACTCATCACCAAGAAAATTTCCTTCAACCATACATGGATTGTGTTTTCAGGAGTGCTGGGCTTCATCCACAGTTGTGAGTAACATGCTAAAAGAGAAAAAAGATTTGCTGCTCAGGAATGGAGGCAGAAATACAGAAACACACACACAGACACACACACACACACACACACACATACACACACGACACAAAAGTCACCCAAACACAGGCCGCACACACAACTGCTCGTGTTCAGCAAAATACTTAGTGGTATGAGGTGGGCTTTGAACCCGTCCATGCTCCAAAGGAAGACACACCTTTTGCTATTTCACCCGTCTATTCTCGTAGGCAATGTGAATAATTCTTTCAGACATGGCTCATGATGACAGGGACCACTCTCATTTCACCCTCAGAGGCAGACAGGAGGACTGCAAAAGACTCAGGTGTCGTCCCTGCTGACTGAAGAGGACTCCCATTTCCCCACGAACCCAAAGACACAGCAAAAGTAGCTTTCTCTTTGAAGAGCACACAACTTTTTCAAAATATACAGCTGTGTAAATAATACAAATACAACCCGAAGCTGTGTTATTTTCAAAAATACAAATACAACCCTTAGCGGTATCTTGGAAAATAATACAAATACACCACCAAGCTGTGTTATTTTCAAAAATACAATTACAACCCTTAGCCGTATGTCAGAAAATAATACAAATACACCCCCAAGCTGTGTTATTTTCAAAAATACGAATTCAAACCTTAGCTGTATCTCAGAAAATAGTACAAATACACCCCCAAGCTGTGTTATTTTCAAAAATACAAATACAACCCTTTGCTGTATATTTGAAAATAATACAAATACACCCACAAGTTGTGTAATTTTCAAAAATAAAAATACAACCCTTAGCTGTATCTCGGAAAATAATACAAATACACCCCCAAGCTGTGTTATTTTCAAAAATAGAAATAAAACCCTTAGCTGTATCTCGGAAAATAATACAAATACACCCCCAAGCTGTGTTATTATCAAAAATACAAATACAACCCTTAGCTGTATCTAGGAAAATACTACAAATACACCCCCAAGCCGTTTTATTGTCAAAAATACAAATAAAACCCTTAGCTGTTTCTCGGAAAATAATACAAATACACCCCCAAGCAGTGTTATTTTCAAAAACACAGAAATACAGAACTCAGCCGTAATTCAGAAAATAAGACTAATTCAAACCCAAGCTGTGTTAATTTCAAAAATACAAACACAACTCTTAGCTCTATCTCGGAAAATAATACAAATACATTCCCAAGCTGTGTTAGTTTCAAAAATATATATATAACCCTTAGCTGTATCTTGGAAAATAATACAAATACAACCCCAAACTGTGTTATTTTCAAAAATACAAATAAAATCCTTAGCTGTATTTCGGAAAATAATACAAATACATCCCCAAGCTGTGTTATTTTCAAAAATACAAATACAACCCTTAGCTGTATTTCGGAAAATAATACAAACACACACCCAAGCGGTGTTAATTCCAAAAATACAAATACAACACTTAGCTGTATCACGGAAAATAATGCAAATACACCCCCTAGCTCTGTTATTGTCAAAAATACAAAAACAACAATTAATTGTATCTTGGAAAAGAATACAAATACAACCCCAAGGTGTGTTATTTTCAAAAACACAAATATAACCCTTAGCTGTATCTCAGACAATAATAAAAATAGACACCACCAAACGGTGTTATTTTCAAAAATACAAAAACATCCCTTAGCTGAATATCGGAAAATAATACAAATACACCCCCAAGTTGTGTTATTTTCAAAAATACAAATACAACCCTTAGCGGTATCTCGGAAAATAATACAAATACACCCCCGAACGGTTTTATTTTCAAAAATACAAATACAACCCTTAACTATATCTAGGAATATAATACAAATACACCCCCAAGCTGTGTTATTTTCAAAAATACAAATACAACCCTTAGCTGTATCTCAGAAAATAATACACATACACCCCAAAGCTGTGTTATTTTCAAAAATAAAAACACACCCCTTAGCTGTATCTTTGAAAATAATACACAGACACCCCCAAGCTGTATTATATTCAAAAATAAAAATACAACCCTTAGCTCTAACTTGGAAAATAATACAAATACACCCCCAAGCTGTGTTATTTTCAAAAATACAAATACAACCCTTAGCTGTATCTCGGAAAATAATACAAATACACCAACAAGCTCTGTTATTTTCCAAAATACAAATACAACCCTTAGTTCTATCTCGGAAAATAATACAAATACACACCCAAGCTGTGTTATTTTCAAAAATACAAATACAACCCATAGCTGTATCTCAGAAAATAATACAAATACACCCCCAAACGGTTTTATTTTCAAAAATACAAATACAACCCTTAGCTCTATCTAGGAATATAATACAAATACACCCCCAAGCTGTGTTATATTCAAAAATACAAATGCAACCCTTAGCTGTATGTCAGAAAATATTACAAATACACCCTCAAACTGTGTTATTTTCAAAAATACAAATAAAACCCTTAGCTGTATCTTTGAAAATAATGCAAATACACACTCTAGCTGTGTTATTTTCAAAAATAAAAATAGAACCCTTAGCTTTATCTCGGAAAATAATACAAATAAACCCCCAAGCTGTGTTATTTTCAAAAATACAAATACAACCCTTAGTTGTATCTTGGAAAATAATATAAAAACACCCACAAGCTGTGTCATTTTCAGAAATACAAATTCAACCCTTAGCTGTATCTCGCAAAAAAATACAAATACACACACAAGCTCTTTTATAGTCAAAAATACATATACAACCTTTAGCTGTAACTCGGAAAATAATACAAATACACACGCATGCTGTGTTATTGTCAAAAATACAGATAAAACCCTAAGCTGTATCTCGGAAAATTATACAAATACACCCCCAAGCTGTGTTATTTTCAAAAATACAGATACAACACTTAGCTGTATCTCGCAAAATAAAACAAATACACCCCCAAGCTGTGTTAATTTCAAAAATACAAATACAACCCTTAGCTTTATCTCCAAAAATAATACAAATACACCCACAGTCTGTGTTATTTTCAAAAATAGAAATAAAACCCTTAGCTGTACCTCGCAAAATAATACAAATACAAACCCAAGCTGTTTTATAGTCAAAAATAACTTTACAACACTTAGCTGTAACTCGGAAAATAATACAAATACACACCCAAGCTGTGATATTGTCAAAAATACAGAAACAACCCTTAGCTGTGTCTCG
This sequence comes from Saimiri boliviensis, assembly GCF_048565385.1. Classification (NCBI taxonomy): domain Eukaryota; kingdom Metazoa; phylum Chordata; class Mammalia; order Primates; family Cebidae; genus Saimiri; species Saimiri boliviensis. The sequence goes on along the minus strand of NC_133459.1, from coordinate 122,023,707 downwards.
TAAAACAATACAAATAAACCCGCAAGCTCTGATATTGTAAAAAATAAAGATACAACCCTTAGCTGTATCTCGGAAAATAATACAAATACACCCCCAAGCTGTGTTATTTTCAAAAATAAAAATACAACCCTTAACTGTATCTCGGAAAATAATACAAATACACCCCCAAGCTGTATTATTTTCAAAAATAGAAATACAACCCTTAGCTGTATCTCGGAAAATAATACAAATACACCCCTAAGCTGTGTTATTATCAAAAATACAAATACAACCCTTAGCTGTATCTAGGAAAATACTACAAATACACCCCCAAGCCGTGTTATTGTCAAAAATACAAATAAAACCCTTAGCTGTATCTCGGAAAATAATACAAATACACCCCCAAGCAGTGTTATTTTCAAAAATACAGAAATACAGAACTTAGCCGTAATTCAGAAAATAAGACTAATTCAAACCCAAGCTGTGTTAATTTCAAAAATACAAACACAACCCTTAGCTCTATCTCGGAAAATAATACAAATACATCCCAAAGCTGTGTTAGTTTCAAAAATATATATATAACCCTTAGCTTTATCTTGGAAAATAATACAAATACAACCCCAAACTGTGTTATTTTCAAAAATACAAATACTACCCATAGCAGTATCTCAGATAATAATACAAATACACCTTCAAGCTGTGTTATTTTCAAAAATACAAATACAACACTTAGCTGTATCTCGGAAAATAATACAAATACACACACAAGCTGTGTTATTTTCAAAAATACAAATACAAAGCATAGTTGTATCTTGGAAAATAATACAAATACACCCCCAAGCTGTGTTATTTTCAAAAATACAAATACAACCCTGAGCAGTATTTCCGAATATTATAAAAAAAACACACCCAAGCTCTGTTATTTTCAACAATAAAAATACAACCCTTAGCTGTATCTCGAAAAATAATACAAATACACCCCCAAGCTCTGTTATTTTCAAAAACACAAATACAACCCTTAGCTGTATCTCGAAAAATAATACATATACTCCCCCAAGCTGTGTTATTTTCAAAAATACAAATACAGCCTTTAACGGTATCTCGGAAAATAATACAAATACACCCACAAGACCTGTTATTTTCAAAAATACAAATACAACCCTGAGCTTTATCTCAGAAAATAATACAAATACACCCCCAAGCTCTTTTATTTTCAAAAATACAAATACAACCCACAGCTGTATCTCAGAATATAATACAAATACACCCACAAGCTGTGTTATTTTTAAAAATACAAATAAAAACCTTATCTGTATCTGGGAATATAATACAAAAACACCCCCAAGCTGTGTTATTTTCAAAAACACAAATACAGCCCTTAGCTGTATCTCGGAAAATAATACAAATACACCCACACGCTCGGTTATTTTCATATATACAAATAAAACCCTTAGCTGTATCTCAGAAAATAATACAAATACACCCCCAAGCTGTATTATTTTCAAAAATATAAATACAACCCTCAGCTGTATCTCAGAAAATAATTCAAATACACCCACAAGCTGTGTTATTTTCAAAAATACAAATACAACCCTGAGCTGTATCTCGGAAAATAATACAAAAACACCCCAAAGCTGTGTTATTTTCAAAAATACAAATACAACACTTAGGTGTAACTCGGAAAATAATAAAAATACACCCCCAAGCTCTGTTATTTTCAAAAACACAAATACAACCCACAGCTGTTTCTCGGAAAATAATACAATTACACCCCAAACCTGTGTCATTTTCAAAAATACAAATACAGCCATTAGCTGTATCTCAGAAAATAATACAAATACACCCCCAAGCTCGTTTATTTTCAAAAATACATATACAACCCTTAGCTGTATCTCGGAAAATAATACAAATACACCCCCAAGCTGCGTTATTTTGCAAAACACAAATACAACCCTGAGCTGTATCTCGGAAAATAATACAAATACACCCCCAAGCTGTGTTATTTTCAAAAATACAAATACAACCCATAGTTTTATCTTGGATAATAATACATATACACCCCCAAGCTGTGTTATTTTCAAAAATGAAAAAACAATCCTGAGCTGTATCTCGGAAAATAATATAAATACACCACCGAGTTGTGATATTTTCAAAAATACAAATACAACCCATAGCACTATCATCGGAAAATAATACAAATACACCCACAAACTGTGTTATTTTCAAAAATACAAATACCACCATTAGCTTTATCTCGGAAAATAATACAAATACACCCCCAAGCTGTGTTATTTTCAAAAATACAAATACAACCGTTAGCTGTATCTCGGAAAATAATACAAAAACACCCACAAGTTGTGTAATTTTCAATAATACAAATACAACCCTTAGCTGTATCTCGAAAAATAATACAAATACACCCTTAGGCTCTGTTATTTTCATAAATACAAATACAATCCTTAGCTGTATCTCGAAAAATAATACATATACACCCCCAAGCTGTGTTATTTCCAAAAATACAAATACAGCCTTTACCTGTATCTCGGAAAATAATACAAATACACCCCCAAGCTCGGTTATTTTCAAAAATACAAATAAAACACTTAGCTGTATCTTGGAAAATAATACAAATACACCCACAAGCTCTGTTATTTCCAAAAATACAAATACAACCCACAGCTGTATCTCGGAATATAATGCAAATACACCACCAAGCTGTGTTATTTTTAAAAATACAAATAGTGATCTTAGCTGTATCTCGGAAAATATTACAAATACACCACCAAGCTCGTTTTTTTTCAAAAATACAATTACACCCCTTAGCTGTATATCAGAAAATAATACAAATACACCCCCAAGCTGTGTTATTTTCCAAAATACAAATACAACCCTGAGCTGTATCTCGGAAAATAATACAAATAGACCCCCAAGCTGTGTTATTTTCAAAAATACAAATACAACCCATAGCAGAATCATGGAAAATAATATAAATACACCACAAAACTGTGTTATTTTCCAAAATACAAATACAACCACGAGCTGTATCTTGGAAAATAATACAAATACACCCCCAAGCTGTGTTATTTTCAAAAATACAAATACAACCCATAGCTCCATCTTGGAAAACAATACAAATACACCCCCAAACTCTGTTATTTTCAAAAATACAAATACCACCCAGAGCTGTATCTCGGAAAATATCACAAAAACACCCAGAAGCTGTGTTATTTTCAAAAATACAAATACAACCATTAGCTGTATCTCAGAAAATAATAAAAATACACTCCCAAGCTGCGTTATTTTCAAAAATAAAAACACAACCCACAGCTGTATCTTGGAAAATAATACAAATACACCCAAAATCTGTGTTATTTTCAAAAATACAAATAAAGCCTTTAGATGAATCTCAGAAAATAATACAAATACACCCCCAAGCTGTGTTATTTTCAAAAATACAAATACAACCCTTAGCTTTATCTCGGAAAATAATACAAATACACCCCCAAGCTGTGTTATTTTCGAAAATACAAATACAATCCTTAGCTGTATCTCGGAAAATAATACAAATACACCCACAAGCTGTGTTATTTTGCAAAACACAAATACAGCCCTGAGCAGTATCTCGGAAAATAATATATATACATCACCAAGCTGTGTTATTTTCAAAAATAAAAATACAACCCTTAGCTTTATCTTGGAAAATAATACAAATACACACAGAAGCTGTGTTATTTTCAAAAATAAAAATAGAACCCTTAGCTTTATCTCGGAAAATAATACAAATAAACCCCCAAGCTGTGTTATTTTCAAAAATACAAATACAACCCTTAGTTGTATCTTGGAAAATAATATAAAAACACCCACAAGCTGTGTCATTTTCAGAAATACAAATTCAACCCTTAGCTGTATCTCGCAAAAAAATACAAATACACACACAAGCTCTTTTATAGTCAAAAATACATATACAACCTTTAGCTGTAACTCGGAAAATAATACAAATACACACGCATGCTGTGTTATTGTCAAAAATACAGATAAAACCCTAAGCTGTATCTCGGAAAATTATACAAATACACCCCCAAGCTGTGTTATTTTCAAAAATACAGATACAACACTTAGCTGTATCTCGCAAAATAAAACAAATACACCCCCAAGCTGTGTTAATTTCAAAAATACAAATACAACCCTTAGCTTTATCTCCAAAAATAATACAAATACACCCACAGTCTGTGTTATTTTCAAAAATAGAAATAAAACCCTTAGCTGTACCTCGCAAAATAATACAAATACAAACCCAAGCTGTTTTATAGTCAAAAATAACTTTACAACACTTAGCTGTAACTCGGAAAATAATACAAATACACACCCAAGCTGTGATATTGTCAAAAATACAGAAACAACCCTTAGCTGTGTCTCGTAAAACAATACAAATAAACCCGCAAGCTCTGATATTGTAAAAAATAAAGATACAACCCTTAGCTGTATCTCGGAAAATAATACAAATACACCCCCAAGCTGTGTTATTTTCAAAAATAAAAATACAACCCTTAACTGTATCTCGGAAAATAATACAAATACACCCCCAAGCTGTATTATTTTCAAAAATAGAAATACAACCCTTAGCTGTATCTCGGAAAATAATACAAATACACCCCTAAGCTGTGTTATTATCAAAAATACAAATACAACCCTTAGCTGTATCTAGGAAAATACTACAAATACACCCCCAAGCCGTGTTATTGTCAAAAATACAAATAAAACCCTTAGCTGTATCTCGGAAAATAATACAAATACACCCCCAAGCAGTGTTATTTTCAAAAATACAGAAATACAGAACTTAGCCGTAATTCAGAAAATAAGACTAATTCAAACCCAAGCTGTGTTAATTTCAAAAATACAAACACAACCCTTAGCTCTATCTCGGAAAATAATACAAATACATCCCAAAGCTGTGTTAGTTTCAAAAATATATATATAACCCTTAGCTTTATCTTGGAAAATAATACAAATACAACCCCAAACTGTGTTATTTTCAAAAATACAAATACTACCCATAGCAGTATCTCAGATAATAATACAAATACACCTTCAAGCTGTGTTATTTTCAAAAATACAAATACAACACTTAGCTGTATCTCGGAAAATAATACAAATACACACACAAGCTGTGTTATTTTCAAAAATACAAATACAAAGCATAGTTGTATCTTGGAAAATAATACAAATACACCCCCAAGCTGTGTTATTTTCAAAAATACAAATACAACCCTGAGCAGTATTTCCGAATATTATAAAAAAAACACACCCAAGCTCTGTTATTTTCAACAATAAAAATACAACCCTTAGCTGTATCTCGAAAAATAATACAAATACACCCCCAAGCTCTGTTATTTTCAAAAACACAAATACAACCCTTAGCTGTATCTCGAAAAATAATACATATACTCCCCCAAGCTGTGTTATTTTCAAAAATACAAATACAGCCTTTAACGGTATCTCGGAAAATAATACAAATACACCCACAAGACCTGTTATTTTCAAAAATACAAATACAACCCTGAGCTTTATCTCAGAAAATAATACAAATACACCCCCAAGCTCTTTTATTTTCAAAAATACAAATACAACCCACAGCTGTATCTCAGAATATAATACAAATACACCCACAAGCTGTGTTATTTTTAAAAATACAAATAAAAACCTTATCTGTATCTGGGAATATAATACAAAAACACCCCCAAGCTGTGTTATTTTCAAAAACACAAATACAGCCCTTAGCTGTATCTCGGAAAATAATACAAATACACCCACACGCTCGGTTATTTTCATATATACAAATAAAACCCTTAGCTGTATCTCAGAAAATAATACAAATACACCCCCAAGCTGTATTATTTTCAAAAATATAAATACAACCCTCAGCTGTATCTCAGAAAATAATTCAAATACACCCACAAGCTGTGTTATTTTCAAAAATACAAATACAACCCTGAGCTGTATCTCGGAAAATAATACAAAAACACCCCAAAGCTGTGTTATTTTCAAAAATACAAATACAACACTTAGGTGTAACTCGGAAAATAATAAAAATACACCCCCAAGCTCTGTTATTTTCAAAAACACAAATACAACCCACAGCTGTTTCTCGGAAAATAATACAATTACACCCCAAACCTGTGTCATTTTCAAAAATACAAATACAGCCATTAGCTGTATCTCAGAAAATAATACAAATACACCCCCAAGCTCGTTTATTTTCAAAAATACATATACAACCCTTAGCTGTATCTCGGAAAATAATACAAATACACCCCCAAGCTGCGTTATTTTGCAAAACACAAATACAACCCTGAGCTGTATCTCGGAAAATAATACAAATACACCCCCAAGCTGTGTTATTTTCAAAAATACAAATACAACCCATAGTTTTATCTTGGATAATAATACATATACACCCCCAAGCTGTGTTATTTTCAAAAATGAAAAAACAATCCTGAGCTGTATCTCGGAAAATAATATAAATACACCACCGAGTTGTGATATTTTCAAAAATACAAATACAACCCATAGCACTATCATCGGAAAATAATACAAATACACCCACAAACTGTGTTATTTTCAAAAATACAAATACCACCATTAGCTTTATCTCGGAAAATAATACAAATACACCCCCAAGCTGTGTTATTTTCAAAAATACAAATACAACCGTTAGCTGTATCTCGGAAAATAATACAAAAACACCCACAAGTTGTGTAATTTTCAATAATACAAATACAACCCTTAGCTGTATCTCGAAAAATAATACAAATACACCCTTAGGCTCTGTTATTTTCATAAATACAAATACAATCCTTAGCTGTATCTCGAAAAATAATACATATACACCCCCAAGCTGTGTTATTTCCAAAAATACAAATACAGCCTTTACCTGTATCTCGGAAAATAATACAAATACACCCCCAAGCTCGGTTATTTTCAAAAATACAAATAAAACACTTAGCTGTATCTTGGAAAATAATACAAATACACCCACAAGCTCTGTTATTTCCAAAAATACAAATACAACCCACAGCTGTATCTCGGAATATAATGCAAATACACCACCAAGCTGTGTTATTTTTAAAAATACAAATAGTGATCTTAGCTGTATCTCGGAAAATATTACAAATACACCACCAAGCTCGTTTTTTTTCAAAAATACAATTACACCCCTTAGCTGTATATCAGAAAATAATACAAATACACCCCCAAGCTGTGTTATTTTCCAAAATACAAATACAACCCTGAGCTGTATCTCGGAAAATAATACAAATAGACCCCCAAGCTGTGTTATTTTCAAAAATACAAATACAACCCATAGCAGAATCATGGAAAATAATATAAATACACCACAAAACTGTGTTATTTTCCAAAATACAAATACAACCACGAGCTGTATCTTGGAAAATAATACAAATACACCCCCAAGCTGTGTTATTTTCAAAAATACAAATACAACCCATAGCTCCATCTTGGAAAACAATACAAATACACCCCCAAACTCTGTTATTTTCAAAAATACAAATACCACCCAGAGCTGTATCTCGGAAAATATCACAAAAACACCCAGAAGCTGTGTTATTTTCAAAAATACAAATACAACCATTAGCTGTATCTCAGAAAATAATAAAAATACACTCCCAAGCTGCGTTATTTTCAAAAATAAAAACACAACCCACAGCTGTATCTTGGAAAATAATACAAATACACCCAAAATCTGTGTTATTTTCAAAAATACAAATAAAGCCTTTAGATGAATCTCAGAAAATAATACAAATACACCCCCAAGCTGTGTTATTTTCAAAAATACAAATACAACCCTTAGCTTTATCTCGGAAAATAATACAAATACACCCCCAAGCTGTGTTATTTTCGAAAATACAAATACAATCCTTAGCTGTATCTCGGAAAATAATACAAATACACCCACAAGCTGTGTTATTTTGCAAAACACAAATACAGCCCTGAGCAGTATCTCGGAAAATAATATATATACATCACCAAGCTGTGTTATTTTCAAAAATAAAAATACAACCCTTAGCTTTATCTTGGAAAATAATACAAATACACACAGAAGCTGTGTTATTTTCAAAAATACAAATACAATCCTGAGCTGTATCTCGGAAAATAATACAAATACACCACCGAGTTGTGTTATTTTCAAAAATACAAATACAACCCATAGCTGTATCTCGGAAAATAATACAAATACACCCACAAGCTGTGTTTTTTTAAAAAATACAAATACAACCCATAGTTGTATCTTGGAAAATAATACAAATACACCCCCAAGCTGTGTTATTTTCCAAAATACAAGCACAACCCTGAGCTGTATCTCGGAAAATAATACAAATACACCCCCAAGCTGTGTTATTTTCAAAAATAAAAATACAACCCATAGCTGTATCTTGGAAAATAATACAAATACACCCACAAGCTGTGTTATTTTCAAAAATACAAATACAACCCTGAGCTGTATCTCGGATAATAATAGAAATACACCCACAGGCTGTGTTATTTTCTAAAATACAAATACAACGCATAGCTGTATCTCGGAAAATAATACAAATACTCCCCCAAGCGGTGTTATTTTCAAAAATACAAATACAACCCTGAGCTGTATCTCGGAAAATAATACATAACCACACGCAAGCTGTGTTATTTTCAAAAATACAAATACAACCCTTACCTGTATCTCGGAAAATAATAAAAATACACCCTCAAGCTCTGTTATTTTCAAAAATACAATTACAACCCACAGCTGTATCTCGGAAAATAGTACAATTACACCCCAAAGCTGTTTTATTTTCAAAAATACAAATACAGCCATTAGCTGTATCTCAGAAAATAATACAAATACACCCCCAAGCTCGTTTATTTTCAAAAATACATATACAACCCTTAGCTGTATCTCGGAAAATAATACAACTACACCCACAAGCTGTGTTATTTTCAAAAATACAAATACAACCCTGAGCTGTAACTGGGAAAATAATACAAATACACCCCCAAGCTGTGTAATTTTCAAAAACAAAAATACAACCCAAAGCTTTATCTTGGAAAATAATACAAATAAACCACCAATCTGTGTTATTTTCAAAAATACAAATACAACCCTGAGCTGTATCTCGGATAATAATACAAATACACCACCAAGCTGTGTTATTTTCAAAAATACAAATACAACCCATAGCTGTGTCTCGGAAAATAACACAAATGTACCCCCAAGCGGTGTTATTTTCTAAAATACAAATATAACACTTAGCTGTATCTCAGAATATAATACAAAAACACCCCAAAGCTGTGTTATTTTCAAAAATACAAATACAACCTTGAGCTCTATCTCGGATAATAATAGAAATACACCCCCAAGCTGTGTTATTTTCAAAATACAAATACAACCCATAGCTGTATCTCGGAAAATAATATAAATACACCCCCAAGCTGTGTTATTTTCAAAAATACAAATACAACCGTTATCTGTATCTCGGAAAATAATACAAATACACCCACAAGTTGTGTAATTTTCAAAAATACAAATACAACCCTTAGCAGTATCTAGGAAATTAATACAAATACACCCCCAAGCACTGTTATTTTCAAAAATACAAATAAACCCTTAGCTGTATCTTGGAAAATAATACATATACACCCCCAAGCTGTGTTATTTTCAAAAATACAAATAATATCCGGAGCTTTATCTTGAAAAATAATACAAATACACCCGAAAGCTGTGTTATTTTTTAAAATACAAATACAACCCATAGCTGTATCTTGGAAAATAATACAAATACACCCAAAAGCTTTGTTATTTTCAAAAATAAAAATATAACCGATAGCTGTATCTTGGAAAATAATACAAGTACCCCCACAGGATATGTTATTTCCAAAAATGCAAATACAATCCTTACCTGTAATTTGAAAAATAATACAAATACACCCACAGGCTGTGTTATTTTCAAAAATACAAATACAACCCTTAGCTGTATCTCGGAAAATAATACAAATGCACCCCCAAGCTGTGTTATTTTCAAAAATACAAATACAACCCATAGCTGTATCTCAAAAAATAATACAAATACATCCCCAATCTGAGTTATTTTCAAAAATAGAATTACAAACGTTAGCTGTATCTCGGAAAATAACACAAAAACACCCCCAAGCTGTGTTATTTTCAAAAATACAAATACAACCCTTAGCAGTATCTCGGAAAATAATACAAATACACCCCCAAGCTGTGTTATTTTGCAAAATACAAATACAACCCTGAGCTGTATCTCGGAAAATAATACAAATACACCCCCAAGCTGTGTTATTTTCAAAAATACAAATACAACTGTTAGCCGTATCTCGGAAAATAATACAAATACACCCCAAGCTCTGTCATTTTCAAAAATACAAATACAACCCTTCACTGTATATCGAAACATAATACATATACACCCCCAAGCTGTGTTATTTTCAAAAATACAAACAGAGCCGTTAGCTGTATCTCGGAAAATAATTCAAATACTCCCCCAAGCTCGGTTATCTTCACAAATACAAATACAACCCTTAGCTGTATCTCAAAAAATAATACAAATACACCCCCAAGTTGTGTTATTTTCAAAAATACAAATACAACCCTTAGCTGTATCTGGGAAAATAATACAAATACACCCCCAAACTGTGTTATTTTCAAAAATACAAAAACAACCCTTAGCTGTATCTCGGAAGATAATACAAATACACCCACAAGCTGTGTTATTTTCAAAAATGCAAATACAACCGATAGCTGTATCTCGGAAAATAATACAAGTACACCCACAAGATATTTTATTTTCAAAAATGCAAATAAAACCCTTAGCTGTATCTTGGAATATAATACAAATACACCACTAAGCTGTGTTACTTTAAAAAATACAAATACAACCCTTAGCTCTATCTCGAAAAATAATACATATACACACCCAAGCTGTGTTATTTTCAAAAATACAAATACAGCCCTTAGCTGTATCTCGGAAAATAATACAAATACACCACCAAGCACGGTTATTTTAAAAAATACAAATAAAACCCTTAGCTGTATCTCGGAAAATAATAAAAATACTCCCCAAAGCTGTGTTATTTTCAAAAATACAAATACAACCTTGAGCTGTATCTCGGAAAATAATACAAATACACCCCCAAGCTGTGTTATTTTCAAAAATAAAAATACAGCCCTTAGCTGTATCTAGGAAAATAATACAAATACATTCCAAACCTGCGTTATTTTCAAAAATACAAATAGAATCCTTAGCTGTATCTCGGAAAATAATAAAAATACACCCCCAAGCTGCGTTATTTTCAAAAATACAAATACAGCCCTGAGCTGTATCTGGGAAAATAATACAAATACACCCCCAAGCTGTGTAATCTTCAAAAACAAAAATACAACTCATAGCTGTATTTTGGAAAATAATACAAATACACCCCCAATCTGTGTTATTTTCAAAAATACAAATACAACCCTGAGCTGTATCTCGGCTAATAATACAAATACACCACCAAGCTGTGTTATTTTCAAAAATACAAATACAACCCATAGCTGTATCTCGGAAAATAACACAAACATACCCCCAAGCTGTGTTATTTTCAAAAATACAAATATAACACTTAGCTGTATCTCAGAATATAATACAAAAACACCCCAAAGCTGTGTTATTTTCAAAGTACAAATACAACCCACAGCTGTATCTCGGAAAATAATACAAATACACCCCCAAGCTTTGTTATTTTCAAAAATACAAATACAACCCTTCGCTGTCTCTCGGAAAATAATACAAATACACCCCCAAGCGGTGTTATTTTCAAAAATACAAATACAACCGTTAGCTGTATCTCGGAAAATAATACAAATACACCCCCAAGTTGTGTAATTTTTAAAAATACAAATACAAACCTTAGCTGTATCTCCGAAAATAATACAAATACACCCCCAAGCTCTGTTATTTTCAAAAATACAAATACAGCCCTTAGCTGTATCTTGGAAAATAATACAAATACACCCCCAAGCTCATTTATATTCAAAAATGCAAATACAACACTTAGCTATATCTCGGAATATAATAAAAATACTCCCCCAAGCTGTGTTATTTTCCAAAATACAAATACAACCCTGAGCTGTATCTCGGAAAATAATACAAATACACAACCAAGCTGTGTGATTTTCAAAAATACAAATACTACCCATAGCTGTATCTTGGAAAATAATACAAATACACCCTCAAGCAGTGTTATTTTCAAAAATACAAATACAACCGTTATCTGTATCTCGGAAAATAATACAAATACACCCCCAAGCTGTGTTATTTTCAAATATACAAATACAACCCTTAGGTGTATCTTGGAAAATAATACAAATACACCCCAAAGCTCTGTTATTTTCAATAATACAAATACAACCCATAGCTGTATCTTGGAAAATAATACAAATACACCAACATGCTGTGTTATTTTCAAAAATACAAATACAACCGATAGCTGTATCTCGGAAAATAATACAAGTAAAACCACAAGATATGTTATTTTCAAAAATACAAATACAACCCTTAGCTGTATCTCTGAAAATAATACAAATACAGCCAAAAGCTGTGTTATTTTCAAAAATACAAATAAAACCCTTAGCTGTGTCTCGGAAAATAATACAATTACACCCCCAGGCTGTGTTATTTTCAAAAATACAAATACAACCGTTAGCTTTATCTCGGAAAATAATACAAATACACCAGCAAGTTGTGTAATTTTCAAAAATACAAATACAACCGTTAGCTTTATCTCGGAAAATAATACAAAAACCCCCCAAGCTCTGTTATTTTCAAAAATACAAATACAACCTTTATCTGTATCTCTAAAAATAATACATATACACCCCCAAGCTGTGTTATTTTCAAAAATAGAAATACAACCCTTAGCTGTATCTCGGAAAATAATACAAATACACCACCAAGCTCGGTTATTTTAAAAAATACAAATAAAACCCTTAGCTGTATCTCGGAAAATAATACAAATACACACCCAAGCTGTGTTATTTTCAAAAATACAAATACAACCTTGATCTGTATCTCGGAAAATAATACAAATACACCCACAAGCTGTGTTATTTTCCAAAATACAAATACAGCCCTTAGCTGTATCTTGGAAAATAGTAGAAATACACCCCAAAGCTCTGTTATTTTCAATAATACAAATACAACCCTTAGCTGTATCTCGGAAAAAAATACAAATACACCCCCAAGCCGTGTTATTTTCAAAAATACAAATACAACCGTTAGCTGTATCTCGGAAAATAATACAAATACACCCCCAAGCTGTGTTATTCTCAAATATACAAATACAATCCTTAGCTGTATGTCAGAAAATAATACAAATACACCCCCAAGCTCTGTTATTTTGAAAAATACAAATACAACCTTTATCTGTATGTCGAAAAATAATACATATACACCCCCAAGCTGTGCTATTTTCAAAAATAAATATACAGCCCTTAGCTGTATCTCGGAAAATAATACAAATACACCCCCAATCTGTGTTATTTTCAAAAATACAAATACAACCCTGAGCTGTATCTCGGATAATAATACAAATACACCACCAAGCTGTGTTATTTTCAAAAATACAAATACAACCCATAGCTGTATCTCATAAAATAACACAAATATACACCCAAGCTGTGTTATTTTCAAAAATACAAATATAACACTTAGCTGTATCTCAGAATATAATACAAAAACACCCCAAAGCTGTGTTATTTTCAAAAATACAAATACAACCCTGAGCTGTATCTCGGATAATAATAGAAATACACCCCCAAGGTGCGTTATTTTCAAAATACAAATACAACCCATAGCTGTATCTCGGAAAATAATACAAATACACTCCAAACCTGCGTTATTTTCAAAAATAAAAATAGAAACCTTAGCTGTATCTCGGAAAATAATAAAAATACACCCCCAAGCTGCGTTATTTTCAAAAATACAAATACAGCCCTGAGCTGTATCTGGGAAAATAATTCAAATACACCCCCAAGCTGTGTTATTTTCAAAAATATAAACACAATCTTTATCTGTATCTCAGAAAATAATACAAATACACCCACAAGTTGTGTAATTTTCAAAAATACAAATACAACCCTTAGCAGTATCTAGGAAATTAATACAAATACACCTCCAAGCTCTGTTACTTTCAAAAATACAAATACAATCCTTAGCTGTATCTTGGAAAATAATACATATACAGCACCAAGCTGTGTTATTTTCAAAAATACAAATACAAACCTTAGCTGTATCTCGGAAAATAATACAAATACACCCCCGAGCTTTGTTATTTTCAAAAATACAAATACAACCCTTAGCTTTATCTCGGAAAATAATACAAATACAACCCCAAGCTGTGTTATTTTCAAAAATACAAATACAACCGTTAGCTGTATCTCTGAAAATAATACAAATACACCCCCAAGTTGTGTAATTTTTAAAAATACAAATACAACCCTTAGCTGTATCTCGGAAAATACTACATATACATCACCAAGCTGTGTTTTTTTCAAAAACGCAAATACAACACTTAGCTGTATCTCGGAAAATAATACAAATCCACGCACAAGCTGTGTTATTTTCAAAAATACAAATAGAACCCTTAGCTGGATCTCGGAAAATAAAACAAATACACCCCCAAGGTGTGTTATTTTCAAAAATACAAATATTACCGATAGCTGTATCTTGGAAAATAATACAAGTACCCCCACAAGATACGTTATTTTCAAAAATGCAAATACAAACCTTAGCTATAACTTGGAAAATAATACAAATACACCCCCAAGCTGTGTTATTTTCAAAAATACAAATACAACCCTTAGCTGTATCTCGGAAAGTAATAGAAATGCACCCCCAAGCTGTGTTATTTTCAAAAATACAAATACAACCCATATCTGTATCTCGGAAAATAATACAAATACACCCCCAAGCTCTGTTATTTTCAATAATACAAATACAACCCTTAGCTGTATCTCGGAAGATAATACAAATACACCCCCAATCTGTGTTATTTTCAAAAATAGAAATACAAACCTTAGCTGTATCTCGAAAAATAATACAAAAACACCCCCAAGCTGTGTTATTTTCAAAAATAGAAATACAACCCTTAGCTGTATCTTGTAAAATAATACAGATACACCCCCAAGCTCTGTTATATTCAAAAATACAAATAGAACCCACAGCTGTATCTCGGAAAAAAATACAAATACACCACCATGATGTGTTATTTTCAAAAATACAAATACAGCCCTTAGCTCTATCTTGGAAATTAATACAAATACACCCCCAAGCTCATTATATTCAAAATGCAAATACAACCCTTAGCTGTATCTCGGAAAATAATAAAAATACTCCCCCAAGCTGTGTTATTTTCCAAAATACATATACAACCCTGAGCTGTATCTCGGAAAATAATACAAATACACCCATAAGCTGTGTGATTTTCAAAAATACAAATACAACCCATGGCTGTATCTTGGAAAATAATACAAATACACCCCCAAGCAGTGTTATTTTCAAAAATACAAATACAACCGTTATCTGTATCTTGGAAAATAATACAAATACACCCCCAAGCTGTGTTATTTTCAAATATACAAATACAACCCTTAGGTGTATCTTGGAAAATAATACAAATACACCCCAAAGCTCTGTTATTTTCAATAATACAAATACAACCCTTCGCTGTATCTGGGAAAATAATACAAATACACCCCCAAGCTGTGTTATTTTCAAAAATACAAAAACAACCCTTAGCTGTATCTCGGAAGATAATAAAAATACACCCACAATCTGTGTTATTTTCAAAAATACAAATACAACCCATAGCTGTATCTTGGAAAATAATACAAATACACCAACATGCCGTGTTATTTTCAAAAATACAAATACAACCGATAGCTGTATCTCGGAAAATAATACAAGTAAACCCACAAGATATGCTATTTTCAAAAATACAAATACAACACTTAGCTGTATCTCTGAAAATAATACAAATACACCCAAAAGCTGTGTTATTTTCAAAAATACAAATACAAATCTTAGCTGTGTCTCGGAAAATAATACAAATACACCAGCAAGTGTGTAATTTTCAAAAATACAAATACAACCCTTAGCTTTATCTCGGAAAATAATACAAAAACACCCCCAAGCTCTGTTATTTTCAAAAATACAAATACAACCTTTATCTGTATTTCGAAAAATAATACATATACACCCCCAAGCTGTGTTATTTTCAAAAATACAAATACAGCCCTTAGCTGTATCTCGAAAAATAATACAAATACATCACCAAGCTCGGTTATTTTAATAAATACAAATAAAACCCTTAGCTGTATCTCGGAAAATAATACAAATACACCCCCAAGCTGTGTTATTTTCAAAAATACAAATACAACCTTGAGCTGTATCTCGGAAAATAATACAAATACACCCACAAGCTGTGTTATTTTCCAAAATACAAATACAACCCTTAGCTATATTTCGGAAAATAACAAAAATACACCCACAAGCTGTGTTATTTTCAAAAATACAAATACAGCCCTTAGCTGTATCTTGGAAAATAGTAGAAATACACCCCAAACTCTGTTATTTTCAATAATACAAATACAACCCTTAGCTGTATCTCGGAAAAAAATACAAATACACCCCCAAGCTGTGTTATTTTCAAAAATACAAATACAACCGTTAGCTGTATCTCGGAAAATAATACAAATACACCCCCAAGGTGTGTTATTCTCAAATATACAAATACAATCCTTAGCTGTATGTCAGAAAATAATACAAATACACCCCCATGCTCTGTTATTTTCAAAAATACAAATAAAACCTTTATCTGTATCTCGAAAAATAATACATATACACCCCCATGCTGTGCTATTTTCAAAAATAAATATACAGCCCTTAGCTGTATCTCGGAAAATAATACAGATACACACCAAAGCTGCGATATTTTCAAAAATACAAATAGAAACCTTAGCTGTATCTCGGAAAATAATAAAAATACACCCCCAAGATTCGTTATTTTCAAAAATACAAATACAACCCTGAGCTGTATCTGGGAAAATAATACAAATACACCCCAAAGCTATGTAATTTTCAAAAACAAAAATAAAACTCATGGCTGTATCTTGGAAAATAATACAAATACACCCCCAATCTGTGTTATTTTCAAAAATACAAATACAACACAGAGCTGTATCTCGGATAATAATACAAATACACCACCAAGCTGTGTTATTTTCAAAAATACAAATACAACCCATAGCTTTATCTCAAAAAATAACACAAATATACCCCCAAGCTGTGTTATTTTCAAAAATACAAATATAACACTTAGCTGTATCTCAGAATATAATACAAAAACACCCCAACGCTGTGTTATGTTCAAAAATACAAATACAACCCTGAGCTGTATCTCGGATAATAATAGAAATACACCCCCAAGTTGTGTTATTTTCAAAATACAAATACAACCCATAGCTGTATCTTGGAAAATAATACAAATACACCCCCAAACTGTGTTATTTTCAAAAATACAAATACAACCGATAGCTGTATCTCGGAAAATAAGACATGTAAACCCGCTAGATATGTTATTTTCAAAAATAAAAATACAATCCTTAGCTGTATCTCAGAAAATAATAAAAATACACTCCAAAGCTGCGTTATTTTCAAAAATACAAATACAAACCTTAGATGTATCTCGGAAAATATTAAAAATACACCCCCAAGCTGCGTTATTTTCAAAAATACAAATAAAAACCTGAGCTGTATCTGGGAAAATAATTCAAATACACCCCCAAGCTGTGTAATTTTCAAAAACAAAAATACAACTCATAGCTGTATCTTGGAAAATAATACAAATACACCCCCAAGCTGTGTTATTTTCAAAAATACAAATACAACCCTGAGCTGTATCTCGGATAATAATACACATACACCACCAAGCTGTGTTATTTTCAAAAATACAAATACAACCCTTAGCTTTATCTCGGAAAATAACTCAAATATACCCCCAAGCTGTGTTATTTTCAAAAATACAAATATAACCCTTAGCTGTATCTCGGAAAATAATACAAAAACACACCCAGCTGTGTTATTTTCAAAAATACAAATACAAACCTGAGGTGTATCGTGGATAATAATAGAAATACACCCAAAGCTGTGTTATTTTCAAAATACAAATACAACCCATAGCTGTATCTCGGAAAATAATACAAATACACACCCAAGCTGTGTTATTTTCAAAAATACAAATACAACCGTTAGATGTATCTCGGAAAATAATACAAATACACCCCCAAGTTATGTAATTTTAAAAAATACAAATACAAACCTTAGCTGTATCTCGGAAAATAATACAAATACAACCCCAAGCTCTGTTATTCTCAAAAATACAAATACAACACTTAGCTGTATCTCGGAAAATAATACAAATACACCCCCAAGCTTTGTTGTTTTCAAAAATACAAATACAACCCTTAGCAGTCTCTCGGAAAATAATACAAATACACCCCCAAGCTGTGTTATTTTCAAAAATACAAATACAACCGTTAGCTGTATATCGGAAAATAATACAAAAACACCCCAAAGTTGTGTAATTTTTAAAAATACAAATACAAACCTTAGCTGTATCTCGGAAAATAATACAAATAAACCCCCAAGCTTTGTTATTTTCAAAAATACAAATACAACCCTTAGCTGTATCTCGGAAAATAATACATTTACATCTCCAAGCTGTGTTATTTTCAAAAACGCAAATACAACCCTTAGCTGTATCTCGGAAAATAATACAAATAAGCCACAAGCTGTGTTATTTTCAAAAATGCAAATAGAACCCTTAGCTGTATCTCAAAAAATAAAACAAATACACCCCCAAGGTGTGTTATTTTCAAAAATACAAATATAACCGATAGCTGTATCTTGGAAAATAATACAAGTACCCCCACAAGATATGTTATTTTCAAAAATGCAAATACAAACCTTAGCTGTAACTTGGAAAATAATAGAAATACACCCCCAAGCTGTGTTATTTTCAAAAATACAAATACAACCCTTAGCTGTATCTCGGAAAATAATACAAATGCACCCCAAGCTGTGTTATTTTCAAAAATACAAATATAACCCATAGCTGTATCTCGGAAAATAATACATATACACCCCCAAGCTCTGTTATTTTCAATAATACAAATACAACACTTAGCTGTATCTCGGAAAATAATACAAATACACCCCCAATCTGTGTTATTTTCAAAAATAGAAATACAAACATTAGCTGTATCTCGGAAAATAATACAAAAACACCCCCAAGCTGTGTTATTTTCAAAAATACAAATACAGCCATTAGCTGTATTTCAGAAAATAATACAAATACACCCCCAAGCTCGTTTATTTCAAAAATACTAAAAAAACCCTTAGCTGTATCTCGGAAAATAATACAAATATACCCCCAAGCTGTGGTATTTTGCAAAACACAAATAGAACCCTGAGCTGTATCTCGGAAAATAATACAAATACACCCCCAAGCTGTGTTATTTTCAAAAATACAAATAAAACCCATAGCTTTATCTTGGAAAATAATACAAATACACCCCCAAGTTGTGTTATTTTCAAAAATGAAAAAACAATCCTGAGCTGTATCTCGGAAAATAATACAAATACACCACCGAGTTGTGTTATTTTCAAAAATACAAATACAACCCATAGCAGTATCTCAGAAAATAATACAAATACACTTCCAAGCTGTGTTATTTTCAAAAATACAAATACAACCCTTAGTTTATCTCGGTAAATAATACAAATACACCCCCAAGCTGTGTTATTTTCGAAAATACAAATACAACCCTTATCTGTATCTCGGCAAATAATACAAATACACCCCCAAGCTGTGTTATTTTCCAAAATACAAGCACAACCCTGAGCTGTATCTCGGAAAATAATACAAATACACCCCTAAGCTGTGATATTTTGAAAAATACAAACACAACCCATAGGTGTATCTTGGAAAATAATACAAATACACCCCTAAGCTGTGTTATTTTCAAAAATACAAATACAACCCTGAGCTGTATCTCGGATAATAATAGAAATACACCTCCAATCTGTGTTATTTTCAAAAATACAAATACAACCCATAGCTGTATCTCGGAAAATAATAAAAATACAGCCCCAAGCTGTGTTATTTTCAAAAATACAAATACAACATTTAGCTGTATCTTGGAAATTAATACAAATACACCCACAAGTTCTGTAATTTTCAACAATACAAATACAACCCTTAGCTGTATCTCGCAAAATAATACAAATACACCCCCAAGCTGTGTTATTTTCAAAAATACAAATACCACCCTGAGCTGTATTTCAGAAAATAATACAAATACACCCACAAGTTGTGTTATTTTCCAAAATACAAATAAAAACCTTATCTGTATCTGGGAAAATAATACAAATACACCCCCAAGCTGTGTTATTTTCAAAAATACAAAAACAACCCTTAGCTGTATCTCGGAAGATAATACAAATACACCCCTAAGTTGTGTAATTTTCAAAAATACAAATACAACCCTTAGCTGTATCTCAGAAAAAAATACAAATACACCCCCAAGCTCTGTAATTTTCAAAAATACATATACAACCCATAGCTGTATCTCGGAAAATAATAATTATACATCCCCTAGCTGTGTTATTTTCAAAAATACAAATACAGACCTTGGCTGTATCTCGGAAAATAATACAAATACAGTCCCAAGCTCGGTTATTTTCAAATATACAAATAAAACCCTTAGCTGTATCTCGGAAAATAATACAAATACACCCCCAAGCTGTATTATTTTCAAAAATACAAATACAAACATTAGCTGTATCTCGGAAAATAATACAAAAACACCCCCAAGCTGTGTTCTTTTCAAAAATACAAATACAACCCTTAGCTTTATCTCGGAAAATAATACAAATTCACCCCCAAGCTGTGTTATTTTCAAAAATAGAAATACAACCCATAGCTGTATCTCGGAAAATAATACAAATACACCACCAAGCTCTGTTATTTTCAATAATACAAATACAACACTTAGCTGTATCTCGGAAAATAATACAAATACACCCCCAATCTGTGGTATTTTCAAAAATAGAAATACAAACATTAGCTGTATCTCGGAAAATAATACAAAAACACCCCCAAGCTGTGTTATTTTCAAAAATACAAATACAACCCTTAGCGGTATCTCGGAAAATAATACAAATACACCCCCAAGATTTGTTATTTTCAAAAATAGAAATACAACCCTTAGCTGTATCTTGGAAAATAATACAGATACACCCCCAAGCTCTGTTATTTTCAAAAATACAAATAGAACCCACAGCTGTATCTCGGAAAAAAATACAAATACACCACCAAGCTGTGTTATTTTCAAAAATACAAATACAGCCCTTAACTGTATCTTGGAAAATAATACAAATACACCCCCAAGCTGTATTATTTTCAAAAATACAAATACAACCCTGAGCTGTATCTCGGAATATAATACAAATACACCCACAAGCTGTGTTATTTTCAAAAATACAAATACAACCCTGAGGTGTATCTCGGAAAATAATACAAAAACACCCCCAAGCTGTGTCATTTTCAAAAATACAAATACAACACTTAGGTGTATCTCGGAAAATAATAAAAATACACCCCCAAGCTCTGTTATTTTCAAAAACACTAATACAACCCACAGCTGTATCTCGGAAAATAATACAATCACACCCCATAGCTGTGTTATTTTCAAAAATACAAATACTGCCATCAGCTGTATTTCAGAAAATAATACAAATACACCCCCAAGCTCGTTTATTTTCAAAAATACTAAAAAAACCCTTAGCTGTATCTCGGAAAATAATACAAATACACCCCCAAGCTGTGGTATTTTGCAAAACACAAATAGAACGCTGAGCTGTATCTCGGAAAATAATACAAATACACCCCCAAGCTGTGTTATTTTCAAAAATACAAATACAACCCATAGCTTTATCTTGGAAAATAATACAAATACACCCCCAAGTTGTGTTATTTTCAAAAATGAAAAAACAATCCTGAGCTGTATCTCGGAAAATAATACAAATACACCACCGAGTTGTGTTATTTTCAAAAATGCAAATACAACCCATAGCAGTATCTCAGAAAATAATACAAATACAGGCCCAAGCTGTGTTAGTTTCAAAAATACAAATACAACCCTTAGTTTATCTCGGTAAATAATACAAATACACCCCCAAGCTGTGTTATTTTCGAAAATACAAATACAACCCTTATCTGTATCTCGGCAAATAATACAAATACACCCCCAAGCTGTGTTATTTTCCAAAATACAAGCACAACACTGAGCTGTATCTCGGAAAATAATACAAATACACCCCCAAGCTGTGTTATTTTCAAAAATACAAATACAACCCATAGTTGTATCTTGGAAAATAATAAAAATACAGCCCCAAGCTGTGTTATTTTCAAAAATACAAATACAACCCATAGCTGTATCTCGGAAAATAATAAAAATACAGCCCCAAGCTGTGTTATTTTCAAAAATACAAATACAACCTTTAGCTGTATCTTGGAAATTAATACAAATACACCCACAAGTTCTGTAATTTTCAACAATACAAATACAACCCTTAGCTGTATCTCGCAAAATAATACAAATACACCCCCAAATCCTGTTATTTTCAAAAATACAAATACAAACCTTAGGTGTATCTAGAAAAATAACACATATACACACCCAAGCTGTGTTATTTTCAAAAATACAAATACAGCACTTAGCTGTATCTCGTAAAATCATACAAATACTCCCCCAACCTCGGTTATTTTCAAATATACAAATACAACCCTTAGCTGTATCTCGGAAAATAATACAAATACACCCCCAAGCTGTTTTATTTTCAAAAATACAAATAACACCCTGAGCTGTATCTCAGAAAATAATACAAATACACCCACAAGTTGTGTTATTTTCCAAAATACAAATAAAAACCTTATCTGTATCTGGGAAAATAATACAAATACACCCCCAAGCTGTGTTATTTTCAAAAATACAAAAACAACCCTTAGCTGTATCTCGGAAGATAATACAAATACACCCCTAAGTTGTGAAATTTTCAAAAATACAAATACAAGCCTTAGCTGTATCTCAGAAAAAAATACAAATAAACCCCCAAGCTCTGTAATTGTCAAAAATACATATACAACCCATAGCTGTATCTCGGAAAATAATAATTATACATCCCCTAGCTGTGTTGTTTTCAAAAATACAAATACAGACCTTAGCTGTATCTCGGAAAATAATACAAATACTCTCCCAAGCTCGGTTATTTTCAAATATACAAATAAAACCCTTAGCTGTATCTCGGAAAATAATACAAATACACCCACAAGCTGTATTATTTTCAAAAATACAAATACAACCCTGAGCTGTATCTCGGAAAATAATACAAATACACCAACAAGCTGTGTTATTTTCAAAAATACAAATACAACCCTGAGGTGTATCTCGGAAAATAATACAAAAACACACCCAAGCTGTGTTATTTTCAAAAATACAAATACAACACTTAGGTGTATCTCGTAAAATAATAAAAATACACCCCCAAGCTCTGTTATTTTCAAAAACACAAATACAATCCACAGCTGTATCTCGGAAAATAATACAATCACACCGCATAGCTGTGTTATTTTCAAAAATACAAATACAGCCATTAGCTGTATTTCAGAAAATAATACAAATACACCCCCAAGCTCGTTTATTTTCAAAAATACTAAAAAAACCCTTAGCTGTATCTCGGAAAATAATACAAATACACCCCCAAGCTGTGGTATTTTGCAAAACACAAATAGAACGCTGAGCTGTATCTCGGAAAATAATACAAATACACCCCCAAGCTGTGTTATTTTCAAAAATACAAATACAACCCATAACTTTATCTTGGAAAATAATACAAATACACCCCCAAGTTGTGTTATTTTTAAAAATGAAAAAACAATCCTGAGCTGTATCTCGGAAAATAATACAAATACACCAGCGAGTTGTGTTATTTTCAAAAATACAAATACAACCCATAGCAGTATCTCAGAAAATAATACAAATAAACCCCCAAGCTGTGTTATTTTCAAAAATACAAATACAACCCTTAGTTTATCTCGGTAAATAATAAAAATACACCCCCAAGCTGTGTTATTTTCGAAAATAAAAATACAACCCTTATCTGTATCTCGGCAAATAATACAAATACACCCCCAAGCTGTGTTATTTTCCAAAATACAAGCACAACCCTGAGCTGTATCTCGGAAAATAATACAAATACACCCACAAGCTGTGTTATTTTCAAAAATAAATATACAACCCACAGCTGTATCTTGGAAAATAATACAAATACACCCACAAGCTGTGTTATTTTCAAAAATACAAATACAACCCTGAGCTGTATCTCGGATAATAATAGAAATACACCCACAAGCTGTGTTATTTTTAAAAATACAAATAAAACGCATAGCTTTATCTCGGAAAATAATACAAATACTCCCCCAAGCGGTGTTATTTTCAAAAATACAAATACAACCCTTAGCTGTATCTTGGAAAATAATATATATACACCCCCAAGCTGTGTTATTTTCAAAAATACAAATACTATCCCGAGCTTTATCTTGGAAAATAATACAAATACACCCCCAAGCTGTGTTATTTTTTAAAATACAAATACAACCCATAGCTGTATCTTGGAAAATAATACAAATACACCAACAAGCCGTGTTATTTTCAAAAATACAAATACAACCGATAGCTGTATCTCGGAAAATAATACAAGTAAACCCACAAGATATGCTATTTTCAAAAATACAAATACAACACTTAGCTGTATCTCTGAAAATAATACAAATACACCCAAAAGCTGTGTTATTTTCAAAAATACAAATACAAATCTTAGCTGTGTCTCGGAAAATAATACAAATACACCAGCAAGTGTGTAATTTTCAAAAATACAAATACAACCCTTAGCTTTATCTCGGAAAATAATACAAAAACACCCCCAAGCTCTGTTATTTTCAAAAATACAAATACAACCTTTATCTGTATTTCAAAAAATAATACATATACACCCCCAAGCTGTGTTATTTTCAAAAATACAAATACAGCCCTTAGCTGTATCTCGAAAAATAATACAAATACATCACCAAGCTCGGTTATTTTAATAAATACAAATAAAACCCTTAGCTGTATCTCGGAAAATAATACAAATACACCCCAAAGCTGTGTTATTTTCAAAAATACAAATACAACCTTGAGCTGTATCTCGGAAAATAATACAAATACACCCACAAGCTGTGTTATTTTCCAAAATACAAATACAACCCTTAGCTATATTTCGGAAAATAACAAAAATACACCCACAAGCTGTGTTATTTTCAAAAATACAAATACAGCCCTTAGCTGTATCTTGGAAAATAGTAGAAATACACCCCAAACTCTGTTATTTTCAATAATACAAATACAACCCTTAGCTGTATCTCGGAAAAAAATACAAATACACCCCCAAGCTGTGTTATTTTCAAAAATACAAATACAACCGTTAGCTGTATCTCGGAAAATAATACAAATACACCCCCAAGGTGTGTTATTCTCAAATATACAAATACAATCCTTAGCTGTATGTCAGAAAATAATACAAATACACCCCCATGCTCTGTTATTTTCAAAAATACAAATAAAACCTTTATCTGTATCTCGAAAAATAATACATATACACCCCCATGCTGTGCTATTTTCAAAAATAAATATACAGCCCTTAGCTGTATCTCGGAAAATAATACAGATACACACCAAAGCTGCGATATTTTCAAAAATACAAATAGAAACCTTAGCTGTATCTCGGAAAATAATAAAAATACACCCCCAAGATTCGTTATTTTCAAAAATACAAATACAACCCTGAGCTGTATCTGGGAAAATAATACAAATACACCCCAAAGCTATGTAATTTTCAAAAACAAAAATAAAACTCATGGCTGTATCTTGGAAAATAATACAAATACACCCCCAATCTGTGTTATTTTCAAAAATACAAATACAACACAGAGCTGTATCTCGGATAATAATACAAATACACCACCAAGCTGTGTTATTTTCAAAAATACAAATACAACCCATAGCTTTATCTCAAAAAATAACACAAATATACCCCCAAGCTGTGTTATTTTCAAAAATACAAATATAACACTTAGCTGTATCTCAGAATATAATACAAAAACACCCCAACGCTGTGTTATGTTCAAAAATACAAATACAACCCTGAGCTGTATCTCGGATAATAATAGAAATACACCCCCAAGTTGTGTTATTTTCAAAATACAAATACAACCCATAGCTGTATCTTGGAAAATAATACAAATACACCCCCAAACTGTGTTATTTTCAAAAATACAAATACAACCGATAGCTGTATCTCGGAAAATAAGACATGTAAACCCGCTAGATATGTTATTTTCAAAAATAAAAATACAATCCTTAGCTGTATCTCAGAAAATAATAAAAATACACTCCAAAGCTGCGTTATTTTCAAAAATACAAATACAAACCTTAGATGTATCTCGGAAAATATTAAAAATACACCCCCAAGCTGCGTTATTTTCAAAAATACAAATAAAAACCTGAGCTGTATCTGGGAAAATAATTCAAATACACCCCCAAGCTGTGTAATTTTCAAAAACAAAAATACAACTCATAGCTGTATCTTGGAAAATAATACAAATACACCCCCAAGCTGTGTTATTTTCAAAAATACAAATACAACCCTGAGCTGTATCTCGGATAATAATACACATACACCACCAAGCTGTGTTATTTTCAAAAATACAAATACAACCCTTAGCTTTATCTCGGAAAATAACTCAAATATACCCCCAAGCTGTGTTATTTTCAAAAATACAAATATAACCCTTAGCTGTATCTCGGAAAATAATACAAAAACACACCCAGCTGTGTTATTTTCAAAAATACAAATACAAACCTGAGGTGTATCGTGGATAATAATAGAAATACACCCAAAGCTGTGTTATTTTCAAAATACAAATACAACCCATAGCTGTATCTCGGAAAATAATACAAATACACACCCAAGCTGTGTTATTTTCAAAAATACAAATACAACCGTTAGATGTATCTCGGAAAATAATACAAATACACCCCCAAGTTATGTAATTTTAAAAAATACAAATACAAACCTTAGCTGTATCTCGGAAAATAATACAAATACAACCCCAAGCTCTGTTATTCTCAAAAATACAAATACAACACTTAGCTGTATCTCGGAAAATAATACAAATACACCCCCAAGCTTTGTTGTTTTCAAAAATACAAATACAACCCTTAGCAGTCTCTCGGAAAATAATACAAATACACCCCCAAGCTGTGTTATTTTCAAAAATACAAATACAACCGTTAGCTGTATATCGGAAAATAATACAAAAACACCCCAAAGTTGTGTAATTTTTAAAAATACAAATACAAACCTTAGCTGTATCTCGGAAAATAATACAAATAAACCCCCAAGCTTTGTTATTTTCAAAAATACAAATACAACCCTTAGCTGTATCTCGGAAAATAATACATTTACATCTCCAAGCTGTGTTATTTTCAAAAACGCAAATACAACCCTTAGCTGTATCTCGGAAAATAATACAAATAAGCCACAAGCTGTGTTATTTTCAAAAATGCAAATAGAACCCTTAGCTGTATCTCAAAAAATAAAACAAATACACCCCCAAGGTGTGTTATTTTCAAAAATACAAATATAACCGATAGCTGTATCTTGGAAAATAATACAAGTACCCCCACAAGATATGTTATTTTCAAAAATGCAAATACAAACCTTAGCTGTAACTTGGAAAATAATAGAAATACACCCCCAAGCTGTGTTATTTTCAAAAATACAAATACAACCCTTAGCTGTATCTCGGAAAATAATACAAATGCACCCCAAGCTGTGTTATTTTCAAAAATACAAATATAACCCATAGCTGTATCTCGGAAAATAATACATATACACCCCCAAGCTCTGTTATTTTCAATAATACAAATACAACACTTAGCTGTATCTCGGAAAATAATACAAATACACCCCCAATCTGTGTTATTTTCAAAAATAGAAATACAAACATTAGCTGTATCTCGGAAAATAATACAAAAACACCCCCAAGCTGTGTTATTTTCAAAAATACAAATACAGCCATTAGCTGTATTTCAGAAAATAATACAAATACACCCCCAAGCTCGTTTATTTCAAAAATACTAAAAAAACCCTTAGCTGTATCTCGGAAAATAATACAAATATACCCCCAAGCTGTGGTATTTTGCAAAACACAAATAGAACCCTGAGCTGTATCTCGGAAAATAATACAAATACACCCCCAAGCTGTGTTATTTTCAAAAATACAAATAAAACCCATAGCTTTATCTTGGAAAATAATACAAATACACCCCCAAGTTGTGTTATTTTCAAAAATGAAAAAACAATCCTGAGCTGTATCTCGGAAAATAATACAAATACACCACCGAGTTGTGTTATTTTCAAAAATACAAATACAACCCATAGCAGTATCTCAGAAAATAATACAAATACACTTCCAAGCTGTGTTATTTTCAAAAATACAAATACAACCCTTAGTTTATCTCGGTAAATAATACAAATACACCCCCAAGCTGTGTTATTTTCGAAAATACAAATACAACCCTTATCTGTATCTCGGCAAATAATACAAATACACCCCCAAGCTGTGTTATTTTCCAAAATACAAGCACAACCCTGAGCTGTATCTCGGAAAATAATACAAATACACCCCTAAGCTGTGATATTTTGAAAAATACAAACACAACCCATAGGTGTATCTTGGAAAATAATACAAATACACCCCTAAGCTGTGTTATTTTCAAAAATACAAATACAACCCTGAGCTGTATCTCGGATAATAATAGAAATACACCTCCAATCTGTGTTATTTTCAAAAATACAAATACAACCCATAGCTGTATCTCGGAAAATAATAAAAATACAGCCCCAAGCTGTGTTATTTTCAAAAATACAAATACAACATTTAGCTGTATCTTGGAAATTAATACAAATACACCCACAAGTTCTGTAATTTTCAACAATACAAATACAACCCTTAGCTGTATCTCGCAAAATAATACAAATACACCCCCAAGCTGTGTTATTTTCAAAAATACAAATACCACCCTGAGCTGTATTTCAGAAAATAATACAAATACACCCACAAGTTGTGTTATTTTCCAAAATACAAATAAAAACCTTATCTGTATCTGGGAAAATAATACAAATACACCCCCAAGCTGTGTTATTTTCAAAAATACAAAAACAACCCTTAGCTGTATCTCGGAAGATAATACAAATACACCCCTAAGTTGTGTAATTTTCAAAAATACAAATACAACCCTTAGCTGTATCTCAGAAAAAAATACAAATACACCCCCAAGCTCTGTAATTTTCAAAAATACATATACAACCCATAGCTGTATCTCGGAAAATAATAATTATACATCCCCTAGCTGTGTTATTTTCAAAAATACAAATACAGACCTTGGCTGTATCTCGGAAAATAATACAAATACAGTCCCAAGCTCGGTTATTTTCAAATATACAAATAAAACCCTTAGCTGTATCTCGGAAAATAATACAAATACACCCCCAAGCTGTATTATTTTCAAAAATACAAATACAAACATTAGCTGTATCTCGGAAAATAATACAAAAACACCCCCAAGCTGTGTTCTTTTCAAAAATACAAATACAACCCTTAGCTTTATCTCGGAAAATAATACAAATTCACCCCCAAGCTGTGTTATTTTCAAAAATAGAAATACAACCCATAGCTGTATCTCGGAAAATAATACAAATACACCACCAAGCTCTGTTATTTTCAATAATACAAATACAACACTTAGCTGTATCTCGGAAAATAATACAAATACACCCCCAATCTGTGGTATTTTCAAAAATAGAAATACAAACATTAGCTGTATCTCGGAAAATAATACAAAAACACCCCCAAGCTGTGTTATTTTCAAAAATACAAATACAACCCTTAGCGGTATCTCGGAAAATAATACAAATACACCCCCAAGATTTGTTATTTTCAAAAATAGAAATACAACCCTTAGCTGTATCTTGGAAAATAATACAGATACACCCCCAAGCTCTGTTATTTTCAAAAATACAAATAGAACCCACAGCTGTATCTCGGAAAAAAATACAAATACACCACCAAGCTGTGTTATTTTCAAAAATACAAATACAGCCCTTAACTGTATCTTGGAAAATAATACAAATACACCCCCAAGCTGTATTATTTTCAAAAATACAAATACAACCCTGAGCTGTATCTCGGAATATAATACAAATACACCCACAAGCTGTGTTATTTTCAAAAATACAAATACAACCCTGAGGTGTATCTCGGAAAATAATACAAAAACACCCCCAAGCTGTGTCATTTTCAAAAATACAAATACAACACTTAGGTGTATCTCGGAAATTAATAAAAATACACCCCCAAGCTCTGTTATTTTCAAAAACACTAATACAACCCACAGCTGTATCTCGGAAAATAATACAATCACACCCCATAGCTGTGTTATTTTCAAAAATACAAATACTGCCATCAGCTGTATTTCAGAAAATAATACAAATACACCCCCAAGCTCGTTTATTTTCAAAAATACTAAAAAAACCCTTAGCTGTATCTCGGAAAATAATACAAATACACCCCCAAGCTGTGGTATTTTGCAAAACACAAATAGAACGCTGAGCTGTATCTCGGAAAATAATACAAATACACCCCCAAGCTGTGTTATTTTCAAAAATACAAATACAACCCATAGCTTTATCTTGGAAAATAATACAAATACACCCCCAAGTTGTGTTATTTTCAAAAATGAAAAAACAATCCTGAGCTGTATCTCGGAAAATAATACAAATACACCACCGAGTTGTGTTATTTTCAAAAATGCAAATACAACCCATAGCAGTATCTCAGAAAATAATACAAATACAGGCCCAAGCTGTGTTAGTTTCAAAAATACAAATACAACCCTTAGTTTATCTCGGTAAATAATACAAATACACCCCCAAGCTGTGTTATTTTCGAAAATACAAATACAACCCTTATCTGTATCTCGGCAAATAATACAAATACACCCCCAAGCTGTGTTATTTTCCAAAATACAAGCACAACACTGAGCTGTATCTCGGAAAATAATACAAATACACCCCCAAGCTGTGTTATTTTCAAAAATACAAATACAACCCATAGTTGTATCTTGGAAAATAATAAAAATACAGCCCCAAGCTGTGTTATTTTCAAAAATACAAATACAACCCATAGCTGTATCTCGGAAAATAATAAAAATACAGCCCCAAGCTGTGTTATTTTCAAAAATACAAATACAACCTTTAGCTGTATCTTGGAAATTAATACAAATACACCCACAAGTTCTGTAATTTTCAACAATACAAATACAACCCTTAGCTGTATCTCGCAAAATAATACAAATACACCCCCAAATCCTGTTATTTTCAAAAATACAAATACAAACCTTAGGTGTATCTAGAAAAATAACACATATACACACCCAAGCTGTGTTATTTTCAAAAATACAAATACAGCACTTAGCTGTATCTCGTAAAATCATACAAATACTCCCCCAACCTCGGTTATTTTCAAATATACAAATACAACCCTTAGCTGTATCTCGGAAAATAATACAAATACACCCCCAAGCTGTTTTATTTTCAAAAATACAAATAACACCCTGAGCTGTATCTCAGAAAATAATACAAATACACCCACAAGTTGTGTTATTTTCCAAAATACAAATAAAAACCTTATCTGTATCTGGGAAAATAATACAAATACACCCCCAAGCTGTGTTATTTTCAAAAATACAAAAACAACCCTTAGCTGTATCTCGGAAGATAATACAAATACACCCCTAAGTTGTGAAATTTTCAAAAATACAAATACAAGCCTTAGCTGTATCTCAGAAAAAAATACAAATAAACCCCCAAGCTCTGTAATTGTCAAAAATACATATACAACCCATAGCTGTATCTCGGAAAATAATAATTATACATCCCCTAGCTGTGTTGTTTTCAAAAATACAAATACAGACCTTAGCTGTATCTCGGAAAATAATACAAATACTCTCCCAAGCTCGGTTATTTTCAAATATACAAATAAAACCCTTAGCTGTATCTCGGAAAATAATACAAATACACCCACAAGCTGTATTATTTTCAAAAATACAAATACAACCCTGAGCTGTATCTCGGAAAATAATACAAATACACCAACAAGCTGTGTTATTTTCAAAAATACAAATACAACCCTGAGGTGTATCTCGGAAAATAATACAAAAACACACCCAAGCTGTGTTATTTTCAAAAATACAAATACAACACTTAGGTGTATCTCGTAAAATAATAAAAATACACCCCCAATCTCTGTTATTTTCAAAAACACAAATACAATCCACAGCTGTATCTCGGAAAATAATACAATCACACCGCATAGCTGTGTTATTTTCAAAAATACAAATACAGCCATTAGCTGTATTTCAGAAAATAATACAAATACACCCCCAAGCTCGTTTATTTTCAAAAATACTAAAAAAACCCTTAGCTGTATCTCGGAAAATAATACAAATACACCCCCAAGCTGTGGTATTTTGCAAAACACAAATAGAACGCTGAGCTGTATCTCGGAAAATAATACAAATACACCCCCAAGCTGTGTTATTTTCAAAAATACAAATACAACCCATAACTTTATCTTGGAAAATAATACAAATACACCCCCAAGTTGTGTTATTTTTAAAAATGAAAAAACAATCCTGAGCTGTATCTCGGAAAATAATACAAATACACCAGCGAGTTGTGTTATTTTCAAAAATACAAATACAACCCATAGCAGTATCTCAGAAAATAATACAAATAAACCCCCAAGCTGTGTTATTTTCAAAAATACAAATACAACCCTTAGTTTATCTCGGTAAATAATAAAAATACACCCCCAAGCTGTGTTATTTTCGAAAATAAAAATACAACCCTTATCTGTATCTCGGCAAATAATACAAATACACCCCCAAGCTGTGTTATTTTCCAAAATACAAGCACAACCCTGAGCTGTATCTCGGAAAATAATACAAATACACCCACAAGCTGTGTTATTTTCAAAAATAAATATACAACCCACAGCTGTATCTTGGAAAATAATACAAATACACCCACAAGCTGTGTTATTTTCAAAAATACAAATACAACCCTGAGCTGTATCTCGGATAATAATAGAAATACACCCACAAGCTGTGTTATTTTTAAAAATACAAATAAAACGCATAGCTTTATCTCGGAAAATAATACAAATACTCCCCCAAGCGGTGTTATTTTCAATAATACAAATACAACCCTTAGCTGTATCTTGGAAAATAATATATATACACCCCCAAGCTGTGTTATTTTCAAAAATACAAATACTATCCCGAGCTTTATCTTGGAAAATAATACAAATACACCCCCAAGCTGTGTTATTTTTTAAAATACAAATATAACCCATAGCTGTATCTTGGAAAACAATACAAATACACCCACAAGCTTCGTTAAGTTCAAAAATAAAAATATAACCGATAGCTGTATCTTGGAAAATAATACAAGTACCCCCACAAGATATGTTATTTCCAAAAATGCAAATACAATCCTTACCTGTAATTTGAAAAAAAATACAAATACACCCCCAGGCTGTGTTATTTTCAAAAATACAAATACAACCCTTAGCTGTATCTCGGAAAATAATACAAATGCACACCCAATCTGTGTTATTTTCAAAAATACAAATACAACCCATAGCTGTATCTCGGAAAATAATAAAAATACATCCCCACGGTCTGTTATTTTCAATAATACAAATACAACCCACAGTTGTATCTCGGAGAATAATAAAAATACACCCCCAATCTGAGTTATTTTCAAAAATAGAATTACAAACCTTAGCTGTATCTCGGAAAATAACACAAAAACACCACCAAGCTGTGTTATTTTCAAAAATACAAATACAACCCTTAGCAGTATCTCGGAAAATAATACAAATACACCCACAAGCTGTGTTATTTTGCAAAATACAAATACAGCCCTGAGCTGTATCTCGGAAAATAATACAAATACACCCCCAAGCTGTGTTATTTTCAAAAATACAAATACAACTGTTAGCCGTATCTCGGAAAATAATACAAATACACCCCAAGCTCTGTCATTTTCAAAAATACAAATACAACCTTTCGCTGTATATCGAAACATAATACATATACACCCCCAAGATGTGTTATTTTCAAAAATAAAAATACAACCCTTAGCTGTATCTGGGAAAATAATACAAATAAACCCCCAAGCTGTGTTATTTTCAAAAATACAAAAACGACCCTTAGCTGTATCTCGGAAGATAATACAAATACACCCCCAATCTGTGTTATTTTCAAAAATACAAATACAACCCATAGCTGTATCTTGGAAAATAATACAAATACACCCCAAAGCTTTGTTATTTTCAATAATACAAATACAACCCTTAGCTTTAACTGGGAAAATAATACAAATACACCCCCAAGCTGTGTTATTTTCAAAAATACAAAAACAACCCTTAGCTGTATCTCGGAAGATAATACAAATACACCCCCAAGCTGTGTTATTTTCAAAAATACAAATACAACCGATAGCTGTATCTTGGAAAATAATACAAATACACCAACATGCTGTGTTATTTTCAAAAATACAAATACAACCGATAGCTGTATCTCGGAAAATAATACAAGTAAACCCACAAGATATGTTATTTTCAAAAATACAAATACAACCATTAGCTGTATCTCTGAAAAAAATACAAATACACCCAAAAGCTCTGTTATTTTCAAAAATACAAATACAACTCTTAGCTGTGTCTCGGAAAATAATACAATTACACCCCCAAGCTGTGTTATTTTCAAAAATACAAATACAACCGTTAGCTTTATCTCGAAAAATAATACAAATACACCAGCAAGTTGTGTAATTTTCAAAAATACAAATACAACCCTTAGCTTTATCTCGGAAAATTATACAAATCACCCCCAAGTTCTGTTATTTTCAAAAATACAAATACAACCTTTATCTGTATCTCGAAAAATAATACATATACACCCCCAAGCTGTGTTATTTTCAAAAATACAAATACAGCCCGTAGCTGTATCTTGGAAAATAATACAAATACACCATCAAGGTCGGTTATTTTAAAAAATACAAATAAAACCCTTAGCTGTATCTCGGAAAATAATACAAATACACCCCCAAGCTCTGTTATTTTCGAAAATACAAATACAACCTTGAGCTGTATCTCGGAAAATAATACAAATACACCCACAAGCTGTGTTATTTTCCAAAATACAAATACAACCCTTAGCTATATTTCGGAAAATAATACAAATAAACCCCCAAGCTGTGTTATTTTCAAAAATACAAATACAACCCTGAGCTGTATCTTGGATAATAATACAAATACACCCCCAATCTGTGTTATTTTCAAAAATACAAATAGAGCCCTTAGCTATATCTTGGAAAATAGTAGAAATACACCCCAAAGCTCTGTTATTTTCAATAATACAAATACAACCCTTAGCTGTATCTCGGAAAAAAATACAAATACACGCCCAAGCTGTGTTATTTTCAAAAATACAAATACAACCGTTAGCTGTATCTCGGAAAATAATACAAATACACCCCCAAGCTGTATTATTCTCAAATATACAAATACAATCCTTAGCTGTATGTCGGAAAATAATACAAATACACCCCCAAGCTCTGTTATTTTCAAAAATACAAATACAACCTTTATCTGTATCTCGAAAAATGATACATATACACCCCCAAGCTGTGCTATTTTCAAAAATAAATATACAGCCCTTAGCTGTATCTCGGAAAATAATACAAATACACTCCAAAGCTGCGTTATTTTCAAAAATACAAATAGAAACCTTAGCTGTATCTCGGAAAATAATAAAAATACACCCCCAAGCTTCGTTATTTTCAAAAATACAAATACAACCCTGAGCTGTATCTGGGAAAATAATGCAAATACACCCCTAAACTGTGTAATTTTCAAAAACAAAAATAAAAATCATAGCTGTATCTTGGAAAATAATACAAATACAACCCCAATCTGTGTTATTTTCAAAAATACAAATACAACCCTGAGCTGTATCTCGGATAATAATACAAATACACCACCAAGCTGTGTTATTTTCAAAAATACAAATACAAACCATAGCTGTATCTCAAAAAATAACACAAATACACCCCCAAGCTGTGTTATTTTCAAAAATACAAATACAACCGTTAGCTGTATCTCGGAAAATAATACAAATACACCCCCAAGTTATGTAATTTTAAAAAATACAAATACAAACCTTAGCTGTATCTCGGAAAATAATACAAATACACCCCCAACCTCTGTTATTCTCAAAAATACAAATACAACACTTAGCTGTATCTCGGAAAATAATACAAATACACCCCCAAGCTTTGTTATTTTCAAAAATACAAATACAACCCTTAGCTGTCTCTCGGAAAATAATACAAATACACCCCCAAGCTGTGTTATTTTCAAAAATACAAATACAACCGTTAGCTGTATATCGGAAAATAATACAAAAACACACCCAAGTTGTGTAATTTTTAAAAATACAAATACAAACCTTAGCTGTATCTCGGAAAATAATACAAATACACCCCCAAGCTTTGTTATTTTCAAAAATACAAATACAACCCTTAGCTGTAACTCGGAAAATAATACATATACATCCCCAAGCTGTGTTATTTTCAAAAACG
The DNA here is from genome assembly GCF_048565385.1 of Saimiri boliviensis. Lineage (NCBI taxonomy): Eukaryota > Metazoa > Chordata > Mammalia > Primates > Cebidae > Saimiri > Saimiri boliviensis. Next base: position 121,986,679 of record NC_133459.1, on the reverse strand, counting down.
CAAATACAAACCTTAGCTGTATCTCGGAAAATAATACAAATAACCCACTAGCTGTGTTATTTTCAAAAATACAAATAGAACCCTTAGCTGTATCTCAAAAAATAAAACAAATACACCCCCAAGGTGTGTTATTTTCAAAAATACAAATATAACCGATAGCTGTATCTTGGAAAATAATACAAGTACCCCCACAAGATATGTTATTTTCAAAAAGGCAAATACAAACTTCAGCTGTAACTTGGAAAATAATACAAATACACCCACAAGCTCTGTATTTTCAAAAATACAAATACAACCCTTAGCTTTATCTCGGAAAATAATACAAATGCACCCCCAAGCTGTGTTATTTTCAAAAATACAAATACAACCCATAGCTGTATCTCGGAAAATAATACAAATACACCCCCAAGCTCTGTTATTTTCAATAATACAAATACAACACTTAGCTGTATCTCTGAAAATAATACAAATACACCCCCAATCTGTGTTATTTTCAAAAATAGAAATACAAATATTAGCTGTATCTCGGAAAATAATACAAAAACACCCCCAAGCTGTGTTATTTTCAAAAATACAAATACAACCCTTAGCGTTATCTCGGAAAATAATACAAATACCCCCCCAAGATGTGTTATTTTCAAAAATAGAAATACAACCCTTAGCTGTATCTTGGAAAATAATACAGATACACCCCCAAGCTCTGTTATTTTCAAAAATACAAATAGAACCCACAGCTGTATCTCGGAAAAAAATACAAATACACCACCAAGCAGTGTTTTTTTCAAAAATACAAATACAGCCCTTAGCTGTATCTTGGAAAATAATACAAATACACCCCCAAGCTCGTTTATTTTAAAAAATACTAAAAAAACCCTTAGCTGTATCTCGGAAAATAATACAAATACACCCCCAAGCTGTGGTATGTTGCAAAACACAAATAGAACCCTGAGCTGTATTTCGGAAAATAATACAAATACACCCCCAAGCTGTGTTATTTTCAAAAATACAAATAAAACCCATAGCTTTATCTTGGAAAATAATACAAATACACCCCCAAGTTGTGTTATTTTCAAAAATGAAAAAACAATCCTGAGCTGTATCTCGGAAAATAATACAAATACACCACCGAGTTGTGTTATTTTCAAAAATACAAATACAACCCATAGCAGTATCTCAGAAAATAATACAAATACACTTCCAAGATGTGTTATTTTCAAAAATACAAATACAACCCTTAGTTTATCTCGGTAAATAATACAAATACACACCCAAGCTGTGTTATTTTCGAAAATACAAATAAAACCCTTATCTGTATCTCGGCAAATAATACAAATACACCCCCAAGCTGTGTTATTTTCCAAAATACAAGCACAACCCTGAGCTGTATCTCGGAAAATAATACAAATACACCCCTAAGCTGTGTTATTTTGAAAAATACAATCACAACCCTTAGGTGTATCTTGGAAAATAATACAAATACACCCCTAAGCTGTGTTATTTTCAAAAATACAAATACAACCCTGAGCTGTATCTCGGATAATAATAGAAATACACCTCAAATCTGTGTTATTTTCAAAAATACAAATACAACCCATAGCTGTATCTCGGAAAATAATAAAAATACAGCCCCAAGCTGTGTTATTTTCAAAAATACAAATACAACCTTTAGCTGTATCTTGGAAATTAATACAAATACACCCACAAGTTCTGTAATTTTCAACAATACAAATACAACCCTTAGCTGTATCTCGCAAAATAATACAAATACACCCCCAAGCTGTGTTATTTTCAAAAATACAAATACCACCCTGAGCTGTATTTCAGAAAATAATACAAATACACCCACAAGTTGTGTTATTTTCCAAAATACAAATAAAAACCTTATCTGTATCTGGGAAAATAATACAAATACACCCCCAAGCTGTGTTATTTTCAAAAATACAAAAACAACCCCTAGCTGTATCTCGGAAGATAATACAAATACACCCCTAAGTTGTGTAATTTTCAAAAATACAAATACAACCCTTAGCTGTATCTCAGAAAAAAATACAAATACACCCCCAAGCTCTGTAATTTTCAAAAATACATATACAACCCATAGCTGTATCTCGGAAAATAATAATTATACATCCCCTAGCTGTGTTATTTTCAAAAATACAAATACAGACCTTGGCTGTATCTCGGAAAATAATACAAATACAGTCCCAAGCTCGGTTATTTTCAAATATACAAATAAAACCCTTAGCTGTATCTCGGAAAATAATACAAATACACCCCCAAGCTGTATTATTTTCAAAAATACAAATACAAACATTAGCTGTATCTCGGAAAATAATACAAAAACACCCCCAAGCTGTGTTATTTTCAAAAATACAAATACAACCCTTAGCGTTATCTCGGAAAATAATACAAATTCACCCCCAAGCTGTGTTATTTTCAAAAATAGAAATACAACCCATAGCTGTATCTCGGAAAATAATACAAATACACCACCAAGCTCTGTTATTTTCAATAATACAAATACAACACTTAGCTGTATCTCAGAAAATAATACAAATACACCCCCAATCTGTGTTATTTTCAAAAATAGAAATACAAACATTAGCTGTATCTCGGAAAATAATACAAAAACACCCCCAAGCTGTGTTATTTTCAAAAATACAAATACAACCCTTAGCGGTATCTCGGAAAATAATACAAATACACCACCAAGATTTGTTATTTTCAAAAATAGAAATACAACCCTTAGCTGTATCTTGGAAAATAATACAGATACACCCCCAAGCTCTGTTATTTTCAAAAATACAAATAGAACCCACAGCTGTATCTCGGAAAAAAAAAAAAAATACACCACCAAGCTGTGTTATTTTCAAAAATACAAATACAGCCCTTAACTGTATCTTGGAAAATAATACAAATACACCCCCAAGCTGTATTATTTTCAAAAATACAAATACAACCCTGAGCTGTATCTCGGAATATAATACAAATACACCCACAAGCTGTGTTATTTTCAAAAATAAAAATACAACCCTGAGGTGTATCTCGGAAAATAATACAAAAACACCCCCAAGCTGTGTTATTTTCAAAAATACAAATACAACACTTAGGTGTATCTCGGAAAATAATAAAAATACACCCCCAAGCTCTGTTATTTTCAAAAACACTAATACAACCCACAGCTGTATCTCGGAAAATAATACAATCACACCCCATAGCTGTGTTATTTTCAAAAATACAAATACTGCCATCAGCTGTATTTCAGAAAATAATACAAATACACCCCCAAGCTCGTTTATTTTCAAAAATACTAAAAAAACCCTTAGCTGTATCTCGGAAAATAATACAAATACACCCCCAAGCTGTGGTATTTTGCAAAACACAAATAGAACGCTGAGCTGTATCTCGGAAAATAATACAAATACACCCCCAAGCTGTGTTATTTTCAAAAATACAAATACAACCCATAGCTTTATCTTGGAAAATAATACAAATACACCCCCAAGTTGTGTTATTTTCAAAAATGAAAAAACAATCCTGAGCTGTATCTCGGAAAATAATACAAATACACCACCGAGTTGTGTTATTTTCAAAAATGCAAATACAACCAAGAGCATTATCTCAGAAAATAATACAAATACACGCCCAAGCTGTGTTATTTTCAAAAATACAAATACAACCCTTAGCTGTATCTCGAAAAATAATACATATACACCCGCAAGCTGTGTTATTTTCCAAAATACAAATACAGCCCTTAGCTGTATCTCGGAAAATAATACAAATACACCCCCAAGCTGTGTTATTTTCAAAAATACAAATACAACCCATAGTTGTATCTTGGAAAATAATACAAATACACCCCTAAGCTGTGTTATTTTCAAAAATACAAATACAACCCTGAGCTGTATCTCGGATAATAATAGAAATACACCGCCAATCTGTGTTATTTTCAAAAATACAAATACAACCCATAGCTGTATCTCGGAAAATAATAAAAATACAGCCCCAAGCTGTGTTATTTTCAAAAATACAAATACAACCTTTAGCTGTATCTTGGAAATTAATACAAATACACCCACAAGTTCTGTAATTTTCAACAATACAAATACAACCCTTAGCTGTATCTCGCAAAATAATACAAATACACCCCCAAATCCTGTTATTTTCAAAAATACAAATACAAACCTTAGGTGTATCTAGAAAAATAACACATATACACACCCAAGCTGTGTTATTTTCAAAAATACAAATACAGCACTTAGCTGTATCTCGTAAAATCATACAAATACTCCCCCAACCTCGGTTATTTTCAAATATACAAATACAACCCTTAGCTGTATCTCGGAAAATAATACAAATACACCCCCAAGCTGTGTTATTTTCAAAAATACAAATAACACCCTGAGCTGTATCTCAGAAAATAATACAAATACACCCACAAGTTGTGTTATTTTCCAAAATACAAATAAAAACCTTATCTGTATCTCTGAAAATAATACAAATACACCCCCAAGCTGTGTTATTTTCAAAAATACAAAAACAACCCTTAGCTGTATCTCGGAAGATAATACAAATACACCCCTAAGTTGTGAAATTTTCAAAAATACAAATACAACCCTTAGCTGTATCTCAGAAAAAAATACAAATACACCCCCAAGCTCTGTAATTGTCAAAAATACATATACAACCCATAGCTGTATCTCGGAAAATAATAATTATACATCCCCTAGCTGTGTTATTTTCAAAAATACAAATACAGACCTAAGCTGTATCTCGGAAAATAATACAAATACACTCCCAAGCTCGGTTATTTTCAAATATACAAATAAATCCCTTAGCTGTATCTCGGAAAATAATACAAATACACCCACAAGCTGTATTATTTTCAAAAATACAAATACAACCCTGAGCTGTATCTCGGAAAATAATACAAATACACCAACAAGCTGTGTTATTTTCAAAAATACAAATACAACCCTGAGGTGTATCTCGGAAAATAATACACAAACACACCCAAGCTGTGTTATTTTCAAAAATACAAATACAACACTTAGGTGTATCTCGTAAAATAATAAAAATACACCCCCAAGCTCTGTTATTTTCAAAAACACAAATACAATCCACAGCTGTATCTCGGAAAATAATACAATCACACCGCATAGCTGTGTTATTTACAAAAATACAAATACAGCCATTAGCTGTATTTCAGAAAATAATACAAATACACCCCCAAGCTCGTTTATTTTCAAAAATACTAAAAAAACCCTTAGCTGTATCTCGGAAAATAATACAAATACACCCCCAAGCTGTGGTATTTTGCAAAACACAAATAGAACCCAGAGCTGTATCTCGGAAAATAATACAAATACACCCCCAAGCTGTGTTATTTTCAAAAATACAAATACAACCCATAACTTTATCTTGGAAAATAATACAAATACACCCCCAAGTTGTGTTATTTTTAAAAATGAAAAAACAATCCTGAGCTGTATCTCGGAAAATAATACAAATACACCAGCGAGTTGTGTTATTTTCAAAAATACAAATACAACCCATAGCAGTATCTCAGAAAATAATACAAATAAACCCCCATGCTGTGTTATTTTCAAAAATACAAATACAACCCTTAGTTTATCTCGGTAAATAATAAAAATACACCACCAAGCTGTGTTATTTTCGAAAATACAAATACAACCCTTATCTGTATCTCGGCAAATAATACAAATACACCCCCAAGCTGTGTTATTTTCCAAAATACAAGCACAACCCTGAGCTGTATCTCTGAAAATAATACAAATACACCCACAAGCTGTGTTATTTTCAAAAATAAATATACAACCCACAGCTGTATCTTGCAAAATAATACAAATACACCCACAAGCTGTGTTATTTTCAAAAATACAAATACAACCCTGAGCTGTATCTCGGATAATAATAGAAATACACCCACAAGCTGTGTTATTTTTAAAAATACAAATACAACGCATAGCTGTATCTCGGAAAATAATACAAATACTCCCCCAAGCGGTGTTATTTTCAAAAATACAAATACAACCCTTAGCTGTATCTTGGAAAATAATACATATACACCCCCAAGCTGTGTTATTTTCAAAAAAACAAATACTATCCCGAGCTTTATCTTGGAAAATAATACAAATACACCCCCAAGCTGTGTTATTTTTTAAAATACAAATATAACCCATAGCTGTATCTTGGAAAACAATACAAATACACCCACAAGCTTTGTTATGTTCAAAAATAAAAATATAACCGATAGCTGTATCTTGGAAAATAATACAAGTACCCCCACAAGATATGTTATTTCCAAAAATGCAAATACAATCCTTACCTGTAATTTGAAAAAAAATACAAATACACCCCCAGGCTGTGTTATTTTCAAAAATACAAATACAACCCTTAGCTGTATCTCGGAAAATAATACAAATGCACACCCAAGCTGTGTTATTTTCAAAAATACAAATACAACCCATAGCTGTATCTCAGAAAATAATAAAAATACATCCCCACGGTCTGTTATTTTCAATAATACAAATACAACCCTCAGTTGTATCTCGGAGAATAATAAAAATACACCCCAAATCTGAGTTATTTTCAAAAATAGAATTACAAACCTTAGCTGTATCTCGGAAAATAACACAAAAACACCACCAAGCTGTGTTATTTTCAAAAATACAAATGCAACCCTTAGCAGTATCTCGGAAAATAATACAAATACACCCCCAAGCTGTGTTATTTTGCAAAATACAAATACAGCCCTGAGCTGTATCTCGGAAAATAATACAAATACACCCCCAAGCTGTGTTATTTTCAAAAATACAAATACAACTGTTAGCCGTATCTCGGAAAATAATACAAATACACCCCAAGCTCTGTCATTTTCAAAAATACAAATACAACCTTTCGCTGTATATCGAAACATAATACATATACACCCCCAAGATGTGTTATTTTCAAAAATAAAAATACAACCCTTAGCTGTATCTGGGAAAATAATACAAATAAACCCACAAGCTGTGTTATTTTCAAAAATACAAAAAAGATCCTTAGCTGTATCTCGGAAGATAATACAAATACACCCCCAAGCTATGTTATTTTCAAAAATACAAATACAACCGATAGCTGTATCTTGGAAAATAATACAAATACACCAACATGCTGTGTTATTTTCAAAAATACAAATACAACCGATAGCTGTATCTCGGAAAATAATACAAGTAAACCCACAAGATATGTTATTTTCAAAAATACAAATACAACCCTTAGCTGTATCTCTGAAAAAAATACAAATACACCCAAAAGCTGTGTTATTTTCAAAAATACAAAAACAACTCTTAGCTGTGTCTCGGAAAATAATACAATTACACCCCCAAGCTGTGTTATTTTCAAAAATACAAATACAACCGTTAGCTTTATCTCGAAAAATAATACAAATACACCAGCAAGTTGTGTAATTTTCAAAAATACAAATACAACCCTTAGCTTTATCTCGGAAAATAATACAAAAACACCCCCAAGCTCTGTTATTTTCAAAAATACAAATACAACCTTTATCTGTATCTCAAAAAATAATACATATACACCCCCAAGCTGTGTTATTTTCAAAAATACAAATACAGCCCGTAGCTGTATCTTGGAAAATAATACAAATACACCATCAAGGTCGGTTATTTTAAAAAATACAAATAAATCCCTTAGCTGTATCTCGGAAAATAATACAAATACACCCCCAAGCTCTGTTATTTTCGAAAATACAAATAAAACCTTGAGCTGTATCTCGGAAAATAATACAAATACACCCACAAGCTGTGTTATTTTCCAAAATACAAATACAACCCTTAGCTATATTTCGGAAAATAATACAAATAAACCCCCAAGCTGTGTTATTTTCAAAAATACAAATACAACCCTGAGCTGTATCTTGGATAATAATACAAATACACCCCCAATCTGTGTTATTTTCAAAAATACAAATAGAGCCCTTAGCTGTATCTTGGAAAATAGTAGAAATACACCCCAAAGCTCTGTTATTTTCAATAATACAAATACAACCCTTAGCTGTATCTCGGAAAAAAATACAAATACACGCCCAAGCTGTGTTATTTTCAAAAATACAAATACAACCGTTAGCTGTATCTCGGAAAATAATACAAATACACCCCCAAGCTGTGTTATTCTCAAATATACAAATACAATCCTTAGCTGTATGTCGGAAAATAATACAAATACACCCCCAAGCTCTGTTATTTTCAAAAATACAAATACAACCTTTATCTGTATCTCGAAAAATAATACATATACACCCCCAAGCTGTGCTATTTTCAAAAATAAATATACAGCCCTTAGCTGTATCTCCGAAAATAATACAAATACACTCCATAGCTGCGTTATTTTCAAAAATACAAATAGAAACCTTAGCTGTATCTCGGAAAATAATAAAAATACACTCCCAAGCTTCGTTATTTTCAAAAATACAAATACAACCCTGAGCTGTATCTGGGAAAATAATGCAAATACACCCCTAAACTGTGTAATTTTAAAAAACAAAAATAAAACTCATAGCTGTATCTTGGAAAATAATACAAATACACCCCCAATCTGTGTTATTTTCAAAAATACAAATACAACCTTGAGCTGTATCTCGGATAATAATACAAATACACCACCAAGCTGTGTTATTTTCAAAAATACAAATACAACCCATAGCTGTATCTCAAAAAATAACACAAATACACCCCCAAGCTGTGTTATTTTCAAAAATACAAATACAACCGTTAGCTGTATCTCGGAAAATAATACAAATACACCCCCATGTTATGTAATTTTAAAAAATACAAATACAAACCTTAGCTGTATCTCGGAAAATAATACAAATACACCCCCAAGCTCTGTTATTCTCAAAAATACAAATACAACACTTAGCTGTATCTCGGAAAATAATACAAATACACCCCCAAGCTTTGTTATTTTCAAAAATACAAATACAACCCTTAGCTGTCTCTCGGAAAATAATACAAATACACCCCCAAGCTGTGTTATTTTCAAAAATACAAATACAACCGTTAGCTGTATATCGGAAAATAATACAAAAACACCCCCAAGTTGTGTAATTTTTAAAAATACAAATACAAACCTTAGCTGTATCTCGGAAAATAATACAAATACACCCCCAAGCTTTGTTATTTTCAAAAATACAAATACAACCCTTAGCTGTAACTCGGAAAATAATACATATACATCCCCAAGCTGTGTTATTTTCAAAAACGCAAATACAAACCTTAGCTGTATCTCGGAAAATAATACAAATAACCCACTAGCTGTGTTATTTTCAAAAATACAAATAGAACCCTTAGCTGTATCTCAAAAAATAAAACAAATACACCCCCAAGGTGTGTTATTTTCAAAAATACAAATATAACCGATAGCTGTATCTTGGAAAATAATACAAGTACCCCCACAAGATATGTTATTTTCAAAAAGGCAAATACAAACTTTAGCTGTAACTTGGAAAATAATACAAATACACCCACAAGCTCTGTATTTTCAAAATACAAATACAACCCTTAGCTTTATCTCGGAAAATAATACAAATGCACCCCCAAGCTGTGTTATTTTCAAAAATACAAATACAACCCATAGCTGTATCTCGGAAAATAATACAAATACACCCCCAAGCTCTGTTATTTTCAATAATACAAATACAACACTTAACTGTATCTCGGAAAATAATACAAATACACCCCCAATCTGTGTTATTTTCAAAAATAGAAATACAAACATTAGCTGTATCTCGGAAAATAATACAAAAACACCCCCAAGCTGTGTTATTTTCAAAAATACAAATACAACCCTTAGCGTTATCTCGGAAAATAATACAAATACCCCCACAAGATGTGTTATTTTCAAAAATAGAAATACAACCCTTAGCTGTATCTTGGAAAATAATACAGATACACCCCCAAGCTCTGTTATTTTCAAAAATACAAATAGAACCCACAGCTGTATCTCGGAAAAAAATACAAATACACCACCAAGCAGTGTTGTTTTCAAAAATACAAATACAGCCCTTAGCTGTATCTTGGAAAATAATACAAATACACCCCCAAGCTCATTTAAATTCAAAAATGCAAATACAACCCTTAGCTGTATCTCGAAAAATAATAAAAATACTCCCCAAAGCTGTGTTATTTTCCAAAATACAAATACAACCCTGAGCTGTATCTCGGAAAATAATACAAATACACCCCCAAGCTGTGTGATTTTCAAAAATACAAATACAACCCATAGCTGCATCTTGGAAAATAATACAAATACACCCCCAAGCAGTGTTATTTTCAAAAATACAAATACAACCCTTAGCTTTATCTCGGAAAATAATACAAATACACACCCAAGGTGTGTTATTTTCAAATATACAAATACAACTCTTAGGTGTATCTTGGAAAATAATACAATTACACCCCAAAGCTCTGTTATTTTCAATAATACAAATACAACCCTTAGCTGTATCTGGGAAAATAATACAAATACACCCCCAAGCTGTGTTATTTTCAAAAATACAAATACAACCATTAGCTGTATCTCGGAAAATAATACAAATACACCCCCAAGCTGTGTTATTTTCCAAAATACAAATACAACCCTGAGCTGTGTCTGGGAAAATAATACAAATACACCCCCAAGCTGTGTAATTTTCAAAAACAAAAATACAACCCGTAGCTCTATTTTGAAAAATAATACAAATACACCCCGAAGCTGTGTTATTTGCAAAAATACAAATACAACCCTGAGCTGTATCTCGGAAAATAATACAAATACACCCGCAAGATGTGTTATTCTCAAAAATAGAAATAAAACCCTTAGCTGTATCTCGAAAAGTCATACAAATACACCCCCAAGCTGTGTTATTTTCAAAAATACATATACAAACCTTAGCTGTATCTCAGAAAATAATATAAATACACCCCCAAGCTGTGTTATTTTCAAAAATACAAATACAACCATTAGTTGTATCTCGGAAAATAATACAAATACACCGCCAAGCTGTGTTATTTTCAAAAATACAAATACAACATATAGCTGTATCTTGGAAAATAATATAAATACACCCCCAAGTTGTGTTATTTTAAAAAATACAAATACAACCCTGTGCTGTATCTCGGAAAATAATACAAATACACCGCCAAGCTGTGTTATTTTCAAAAATACAAATACAACACATAGCTTTATCTTGGAAAATAATATAAATACACCCCCAAGCTGTGTTATTTTCCAATATACAAATACAACCCTGAGCTTTATCTCAGATAATAATACAAATACACCCCAAAGGTGGGTTATTTTCAAAAATACAAATACAACCCATAGCTGTATGTTGGAAAATAATACAAATACACCCCCAGACTGTTTTATTTTCAAAAATACAAATACAACACTGAGGTGTATGTCTGAAAATAACACAAATACACCACCAAGCTGTCTTATTTTCAAAAATACAAATACAACCCAAAGAAGTATCTCGGAAAATAATACAAATACTCTCCCAGCTGGGTTATTTTCAAAAATACAAATACAACCCTGAGTTTTAAATCGGAAAATAATACAAATACACCCCCAAGCTGTGTTATTTTCAAAAATACAAATAAAACCACGAGCTGTATATCGGAACATAATACAAATACACACCCAAGCTGTGTTATTTTCCAAAATACAAATACAACCCTGGGCTGTATCTGGGAAAATAATACAAATACACCCCCAAGCTGTGTAATTTTCAAAAACAAAAATACAACCCTTAGCTGTATCTTGGAAAATAATACAAATACACCCCGAAGCTGTGTTATTTTCAATAATACAAATACAACCCAGAGCTGTATCTCGGAAAATAATACAAATACATCTACAAGCTGTGTTATTTTCAAAAATAGAAATAAAACCCTTAGCAGTATCTCGGAAAGTAATACAAATACACACTCAAGCTGTGTTATTTTCAAAAATACAAATACAAACCTTAGCTGTATCTCGGAAAATAATACAAATACACCTCCAAGAGGTGTTATTTTGAAAAATACAAATACAACCCTTAGCTGTATCTCGGAAAATAATACAAATACACCCCGAAGCTGTGTTGTTTTCAAAAATACATATACATCCCTGAGCAGTATCTCGGAAAATAATACAAATACACCCCCAAACTGTGTTATTTTCCAAAGTACAAATACAACCCTGAGCTGTATCGTGGAAAATAATATAAATACACCCCCAAGCTCGTTTATTTTCAAAAATACAAATACAACCCTTGGCTGTATCTCGGAAAATAATATAAATACACCACCAAGCTCTGTTATTTTCAAAAATTCAAATACAACCCTTAACTGTATCTCAGAGAATAATAAAAACACACCCCCAAGGTGTGTTATTTCCAAAAATACAAATAAAAACCTTAGCTGTATCTCGGAAAATAATATAAATACAGCCCCAAGCTGTGTTATTTTCAAAAATACAAATACAACCCTTAGCTGTATCTCAGAAAATAATACAAATACACCCCAAAAATTTGATATTTTCAAAAATACAAATACAACCTTTAGCTGTATCTCCGAAAATAATACAAATACACCCCCAAGCTCTGTTAATTTCAAAAACACAAATACAACCCACAGCTCTATCTCGGAAAATAATACAAATACACCCCCAAGCTGTGTTATTTTCAAAAATACAAATACAACCCATAGCTGTATCTCGGAAAATAATTCAAATACACCCCCAAGCTGTGTTATTTTCAAAAATACAAATACAACCCTGGGCTGTAACTCGGAAAATAATACAAATACACACTCAAGCTGTGTTATTTTCAAAAATACAAATACAACTCTTAGCTGTATCTCGGAAAATAATACAAATACACCCCCAAGCTGTGTTATTTTCCAAAATACAAATACAAACCTTATCTGTATCTAGGAATATAATACAAATACACCCCGAAGCTGTGTAATTTTCAAAAATACAAATACAACCATTAGCTGTATCTCGGAAAATAATACAAATACACCCCAAAGCTGCGTTATTTTCAAAAATACAAATACAACCCTTAGCTGTATCTCGGAAAATAATACAAATACACACCCAAGTTCTGTTATTTTCAATAATACAAATACAACCCTTAGCTGTATTTCGGAAAATGATACAAATACACTCCCAAGCTGTGTTATTTTTAAAAATAGAAATATAACCCTTAGCTATATCTCGGAAAATAATACCAATACACCCCCAAGCTGTGTTGTTTTCAAAAATACAAATACATCCCTGAGCAGTATCTCGGAAAATAATACACATACACCCCCAAGCTGTGTTATTTTCAAAAATTCAAATACAACCATTAGCTCTATCTCGGAAAATAATACAAATAAACCCCTAAGCTCTGTTATTTTCAATAATACAAATAGAACCCTTAGATGTATATCGGAAAATAATACAAATACACCCCCAAGCTGTGTTATTTTCAAAAATAGAAATAAAACCCAAAGCTGTATCTCGGAAAATAATACAAATACACACCCAAGCTGTGTTATTTTCAAAAACACAAATACAAACCTTAGCTGTATCTTAGAAAATAATACAAATCCTCCCCCAAGCTGTGTTATTTTCAAAAATACAAATACAACCCTGAGCTGTAACTCGGAAAATAATACAAATACAGCCCCAAGCTGTGTTATTTTCAAAAATACATATACATCCCTGAGCTGTATCTCGGAAAATAATAAATAAACACCCCTAAGCTCTTTTATTTTCAAAAATACATATAAAACCCTTAGCTGAATCTCGGAAAATAATACAAATACACCCCCAAGCTCTGTTATTTTCAATAATACAAATACAACCCTTAGCTGTATCTCGGAAAATGATACAAATACACCCCCAAGCTGTGTTATTTTCAAAAATAGAAATAAAACCAAAAGCTGTATCTCAGAAAATAATACAAAAACACCCCCAAGCTGTGTTATTTTCAAAAATAAAAATACAACCCTTACCTTTATCTCGGAAAATAATAAAAATACACCCCCAAGCTCTGTTTTTTTCAAAAATACAAATACAACCCATAGCTGTATCTCGGAAAATAATACAAATACACCCCAAAGCTGTGTTATTTTCAAAAATAAAAATACAACCCTTACCTTTATCTCAGAAAATAATATAAATACACCCCAAAGCTGTGTTAATTTCAAAAATACAAATACAACCCTCAGCTGTATCTCAGAAAATAATAAAAATACACCCCCAAGATGTGTTATTTTCAAAAATACAAATACAACCCTTAGCTGTATCTCGGAAAATAATAAAAATACATGCCCTTTCTGCGTTATTTTCAAAAATACAAATAAAACCCACAGCTGTATCTTGGAAAATAATACAAATACACCACAAAGCTGTGTTATTTTCAAAAATACAAATAAAGCACTTAGCTATATCTCAGAAAATAATACAAATACACCCCCAAGCTGTGTTATTTTGCAAAATACATATACAACCCTGAGCTCTATCTCGGAAAATAATACAAATACACCGCGAAGCTGTGCTATTTTCAAAAATACAAATACAACCCATAGCTGTATCTTGGAAAATAATACAAATACATTCCAAAATTGTGTTATTTTCTAAAATACAAATACAACCCTGAGCTGTATCTCGGAAAATGATACAAATACAGCCCTAAGCTGTGTTATTTTCAAAAATACAAATACAACTCTTAGCTGTATCTCCGAAAATAATACAAATACACCCCCAAGCTGTGATATTTTCCAAAATACAAATAAAACCCTGAGCTGTGTATCGGATAATAACAGAAATACACCCATAAGCTGTGTTATTTTCAAAAATACAAATACAACAAATAGCTGTGTCTCGGAAAATAATACAAATACACTCCCAAGCTGTGTTATTTCCAAAATACAAATAAAACCCTGAGCTGTATCTCGGATAATAATAGAAATACACCCACAAGCTGTGTTATTTTCAAAAATACAAATACAACCCATAGCTGTGTCTCGGAAAATAATAAAAATACAACCCCAAGCTGTGTTATTTTCAAAAATACAAATACAACTCTTAGCTGTATCTCGGAAAATAATACAAATACACCCCCAAGCTGTGTTATTTTCCAAAATACAAATAAAACCCTGAGCTGTATCTCGGATAATAATAGAAATACACCCACAAGCTGTGTTATTTTCAAAAATACAAATACAACCCATAGCTGTATCTCGGAAAATAATACAAATACACCCCAAAGATGTGTTATTTTCAAAAATACAAATACAATACTTAGCTATATCTCGGAAAATAATACAAATACACCACAAAGCTGTGTTATTTTCAAAAATACAAATACAACCCTTAGCTGTAACTCGGAAAATAATACAAATACACCCCCTCGCGGTGTTATTTTTAAAAATACAAATACAACCCTGAGCTGTATCTCAGAAAATAATAAAAAAACACCCCCAATTTGCGTTATTTTCAAAAATACAAATACAACCCACAGCTGTATCTTGGAAAATAATACAAATACACCCCAAAGCTGTGTTATTTTAAAAAATACAAATAAAGCCCTAAGCTACATCTCAGAAAATAATACAAATACACCCACAAGCGCGTTTATTTTCAAAAATACAAATACAACCCTTAGTTGTATCCCGGAAAATAATACAAATACACGCCCAAACTGTGTTATTTTGCAAAATACAAATACAACCCTGAGCTCTGTCTCGGAAAATAATACAAATACACCACCAAGCTGTGTTATTTTCAAAAATACAAATACAACCCATAGCTGTACCTTGGAAAATAATACAAATACACCCCAAAGCTGTGTTATTTTCTAAAATACAAATACAACCCTGAGCTTTATCTCGGAAAATAATACAAATACAACAGCTAGCTGTGTTATTTTCAAAAATACAAATACAACCCATAGCTGTATCTCGGAAAATAATAAAAATACACCCCCAAGCTGTGTTATTTTCAAAAATACAAATACAACCCTGAGCTGTATTTCGGAAAATAATACAAATACACCCCCAAGCTGCGTTATTTTCAAAAATACAAATACAACCCTTTGCTGAATCTCGGAAAATAATGCAAATACACCTCAAAGCTGTGTTATTTTCAAAAATACAAATACAACACTTAGCTGTATCTCGGAAAATAATACAAATACACCCACAAGTTTTGTTATTTTCAAAAATACAAATACAGCCCTTAGCTGTATATCGGAAAATAATACAAATACACCCCCAAGCTGTGTTATTTTCCTAAATACAAATACAAACCTTATCTGTATCTGGGAAAATAATACAAATACACCCCAAGCTGTGTTATTTTCAAAAATACAAATACAACCATTAGCTGTATCTCGGAAAATAATACAAATACACTCCCAAGCTGTGTTATTTTCCAAAATACAAATAAAACTCTGAGCTGTATGTCGGATAATAATAGAAATACACCCACAAGCTGTGTTATTTTCAAAAATACAAATACAACCCATAGCTGTATCTCGGAAAATAATAAAAATACACCCCCAAGCTGTATTATTTTCAAAAATACAAATACAAGTCTTAGCTGTATCTCGGAAAATAATACAAATACACCCACAAGCTGTGTTATTTTCCAAAATACAAATAAAACCCTGAGCTGTATCTCGGATAATAATAGAAATACACCCACAAGCTGTGTCATTTTCAAAAATACAAATACAACCCACAGCAGTATCTCGGAAAATAATACAAATACACCCACAAGATGTGTTATTTTCAAAAATACAAATACAATCCTTAAGTGTATCTCGGAAAATAATACAAATACACCCCCAAGCTGTGTTATTTTGCAAAATACAAATAAAACCCTGAGCTCTATCTCGAAAAATAATACAAATACACCGCCAAGCTGTGTTATTTTCAAAAATACAAATACAACCCATAGCTGTATCTAAGAAAATAATACAAATACATTCCAAATCAGTGTTATTTTCTAAAATACAAATACAACCCTGAGCTGTATCTCGAAAAATAATACAAATACATCACCGAGCTGTGTTATTTTCAAAAATATAAATACAACCCTTAGCTGTATCTCGGAAAATAATACAAATACACCCCCAAGCTGTTTTATTTTAAAAAACACAAATATAACCCTGAGCTGTATCTCGGAATATAATACAAATACACCCACAAGCTGCGTTATTTTCAAAAATACAAATACAACCCTTAGCTGTATCTCGGAAAATAATACAAATACACCCCCAAGCTGTGTTATTTTCAAATATACAAATACATCCCTTAGCTGTATCTGGGAAAATAATACAAATACACCCCCAAGTTGTGTTATTTTCAAAAATACAAATACAACCCTTAGCTGTATATCGGAAAATAATATAAATACACCCCCAATCTGTGTTATTTTCCAAAATACAAATAAAAACCTTATCTGTATCTGGGAAAATAATACAAATACACCCCCAAGCTGTGTTATTTTCAAAAATACAAATACAACCATTAGCTGTATCTCGGAAAATAATACAAATACACCCCAAAGCTGCGTTATTTTCAAAAATACAAATACAACCCTTAGCTGTATCTCGGAAAATAATACAAATACACACCAAAGTTCTGTTATTTTCAATAATACAGATACAACCCTTAGCTGTATCTCGGAAAATGATACAAATACACCCCCAAGCTGTGTTATTTTTAAAAATAGAAATAAAACCTATAGCTCTATCTCGGAAAATAATAATAAAACACCCCCAAGCTGTGTTATTTTCAAAAATTCAAATACAACCATTAGCTCTATCTCGGAAAATAATACAAATAAACCCCTAAGCTCTGTTATTTTCAATAATACAAATAGAACCCTTAGATGTATATCGGAAAATAATACAAATACACCCCCAAGCTGTGTTATTTTCAAAAATAGAAATAAAACCCAAAGCTGTATCTCGGAAAATAATACAAATACACACCCAAGCTGTGTTATTTTCAAAAACACAAATACAAACCTTAGCTGTATCTTAGAAAATAATACAAATCCTCCCCCAAGCTGTGTTATTTTCAAAAATACAAATACAACCCTGAGCTGTAACTCGGAAAATAATACAAATACAGCCCCAAGCTGTGTTATTTTCAAAAATACATATACATCCCTGAGCTGTATCTCGGAAAATAATAAATAAACACCCCTAAGCTCTTTTATTTTCAAAAATACATATAAAACCCTTAGCTGAATCTCGGAAAATAATACAAATACACCCCCAAGCTCTGTTATTTTCAATAATACAAATACAACCCTTAGCTGTATCTCGGAAAATGATACAAATACACCCCCAAGCTGTGTTATTTTCAAAAATAGAAATAAAACCAAAAGCTGTATCTCAGAAAATAATACAAAAACACCCCCAAGCTGTGTTATTTTCAAAAATAAAAATAAAACCCTTACCTTTATCTCGGAAAATAATAAAAATACACCCCCAAGCTCTGTTATTTTCAAAAATACAAATACAACCCATAGCTGTATCTCGGAAAATAATACAAATACACCCCAAAGCTGTGTTATTTTCAAAAATAAAAATACAACCCTTACCTTTATCTCAGAAAATAATATAAATACACCCCAAAGCTGTGTTAATTTCAAAAATACAAATACAACCCTCAGCTGTATCTCAGAAAATAATAAAAATACACCCCCAAGATGTGTTATTTTCAAAAATACAAATACAACCCTTAGCTGTATCTCGGAAAATAATAAAAATACATGCCCTTTCTGCGTTATTTTCAAAAATACAAATAAAACCCACAGCTGTATCTTGGAAAATAATACAAATACACCACAAAGCTGTGTTATTTTCAAAAATACAAATAAAGCACTTAGCTATATCTCAGAAAATAATACAAATACACCCCCAAGCTGTGTTATTTTGCAAAATACATATACCATCCTGAGCTCTATCTCGGAAAATAATACAAATACACCGCGAAGCTGTGCTATTTTCAAAAATACAAATACAACCCATAGCTGTATCTTGGAAAATAATACAAATACATTCCAAAATTGTGTTATTTTCTAAAATACAAATACAACCCTGAGCTGTATCTCGAAAAATAATACAAATACACCACCGAGCTGTGTTATTTTCAAAAATACAAATACAACCCTGAGCTGTATCTCGGAATATAATACAAATACACCCCCAAGCTGCGTTATTTTCAAAAATACACATACAACCCTTAGCTGTATCTCGGAAAATAATACAAATACACGCCCAAGCTGTGTTATTTTCAAAAATACAAATACAACCCTTAGCTGTATGTCGGAAAATAATACAAATACACCCACAAGTTGTGTTATTTTCAAAAATACAAATACAACACTTAGCTGTATATCGAAAAATAATGCAAATACACCTGCAAGCTGTGTTATTTTCAAAAATACAAATACAATCATTAGCTGTATCTCGGAAAATAATTCAAATACACCCCAAAGCTGTGTTATTTTCAAAAATACAAACACCACACACAGCTGTATCTCGGAAAATAATACAAATACACCCCCAAGCTGTGTTATTTTCAAAAATACTAATACAACCCTTAGCTCTATCTCGGAAAATAATACAAATCCACACACAAGCTGTGTTGTTTTCAAAAATACAAATACAACCCTGAGCTGTAACTCGGAAAATAATACAAACACACCTCCTAGCGCTGTTATTTTCAAAAATACAAATACAACCCTGAGCTGTATCTCGGAAAATAATACAAAAACACCCCCAAGCTGTGTTATTTTCAAAAATACAAATACAACCCTTAGCTGTATCTCGGAAAATAATACAAATACACCCCAAATTTCTGTTATTTTCAATAATACAAATAAAAACCTTAGCTGTATCTCCGAAAATAATACAAATACACCACCAAGCTGTGTTATTTTCAAAAACACAAATACAACCCTTAGCTGTATCTCGGAAAATAATACAAATACACACCCAAGTTCTGTTATTTTCAATAATACAAATACAACCCTTAGCTGTATTTCGGAAAATGATACAAATACACTCCCAAGCTGTGTTATTTTTAAAAATAGAAATAAAACCCTTAGCTGTATCTCGGAAAATAATACCAATACACCCCCAAGCTGTGTTGTTTTCAAAAATACAAATACATCCCTGAGCAGTATCTCGGAAAATAATACAAATACACCCCCAAGCTGTGTTATTTTCAAAAATTCAAATACAACCATTAGCTCTATCTCGGAAAATAATACAAATAAACCCCTAAGCTCTGTTATTTTCAATAATACAAATAGAACCCTTAGATGTATATCGGAAAATAATACAAATACACCCCCAAGCTGTGTTATTTTCAAAAATAGAAATAAAACCCAAAGCTGTATCTCGGAAAATAATACAAATACACACCCAAGCTGTGTTATTTTCAAAAACACAAATACAAACCTTAGCTGTATCTTAGAAAATAATACAAATCCTCCCCCAAGCTGTGTTATTTTCAAAAATACAAATACAACCCTGAGCTGTAACTCGGAAAATAATACAAATACAGCCCCAAGCTGTGTTATTTTCAAAAATACATATACATCCCTGAGCTGTATCTCGGAAAATAATAAATAAACACCCCTAAGCTCTTTTATTTTCAAAAATACATATAAAACCCTTAGCTGAATCTCGGAAAATAATACAAATACACCCCCAAGCTCTGTTATTTTCAATAATACAAATACAACCCTTAGCTGTATCTCGGAAAATGATACAAATACACCCCCAAGCTGTGTTATTTTCAAAAATAGAAATAAAACCAAAAGCTGTATCTCAGAAAATAATACAAAAACACCCCCAAGCTGTGTTATTTTCAAAAATAAAAATACAACCCTTACCTTTATCTCGGAAAATAATAAAAATACACCCCCAAGCTCTGTTATTTTCAAAAATACAAATACAACCCATAGCTATATCTCGGAAAATAATACAAATACACCCCAAAGCTGTGTTATTTTCAAAAATAAAAATACAACCCTTACCTTTATCTCAGAAAATAATATAAATACACCCCAAAGCTGTGTTAATTTCAAAAATACAAATACAACCCTCAGCTGTATCTCAGAAAATAATAAAAATACACCCCCAAGATGTGTTATTTTCAAAAATACAAATACAACCCTTAGCTGTATCTCGGAAAATAATAAAAATACATGCCCTTTCTGCGTTATTTTCAAAAATACAAATAAAACCCACAGCTGTATCTTGGAAAATAATACAAATACACCACAAAGCTGTGTTATTTTCAAAAATACAAATAAAGCACTTAGCTATATCTCAGAAAATAATACAAATACACCCCCAAGCTGTGTTATTTTGCAAAATACATATACAACCCTGAGCTCTATCTCGGAAAATAATACAAATACACCGCGAAGCTGTGCTATTTTCAAAAATACAAATACAACCCATAGCTGTATCTTGGAAAATAATACAAATACATTCCAAAATTGTGTTATTTTCTAAAATACAAATACAACCCTGAGCTGTATCTCGGAAAATGATACAAATACAGCCCTAAGCTGTGTTATTTTCAAAAATACAAATACAACTCTTAGCTGTATCTCCGAAAATAATACAAATACACCCCCAAGCTGTGATATTTTCCAAAATACAAATAAAACCCTGAGCTGTGTATCGGATAATAACAGAAATACACCCACAAGCTGTGTTATTTTCAAAAATACAAATACAACAAATAGCTGTGTCTCGGAAAATAATACAAATACACTCCCAAGCTGTGTTATTTCCAAAATACAAATAAAACCCTGAGCTGTATCTCGGATAATAATAGAAATACACCCACAAGCTGTGTTATTTTCAAAAATACAAATACAACCCATAGCTGTGTCTCGGAAAATAATAAAAATACAACCCCAAGCTGTGTTATTTTCAAAAATACAAATACAACTCTTAGCTGTATCTCGGAAAATAATACAAATACACCCCCAAGCTTGTTATTTTCCAAAATACAAATAAAACCCTGAGCTGTATCTCGGATAATAATAGAAATACACCCACAAGCTGTGTTATTTTCAAAAATACAAATACAACCCATAGCTGTATCTCGGAAAATAATACAAATACACCCCAAAGATGTGTTATTTTCAAAAATACAAATACAATACTTAGCTATATCTCGGAAAATAATACAAATACACCACAAAGCTGTGTTATTTTCAAAAATACAAATACAACCCTTAGCTGTAACTCGGAAAATAATACAAATACACCCCCTCGCGGTGTTATTTTTAAAAGTACAAATACAACCCTGAGCTGTATCTCAGAAAATAATAAAAAAACACCCCCAATTTGCGTTATTTTCAAAAATACAAATACAACCCACAGCTGTATCTTGGAAAATAATACAAATACACCCCAAAGCTGTGTTATTTTAAAAAATACAAATAAAGCCCTAAGCTATATCTCAGAAAATAATACAAATACACCCACAAGCGCGTTTATTTTCAAAAATACAAATACAACCCTTAGTTGTATCCCGGAAAATAATACAAATACACGCCCAAACTGTGTTATTTTGCAAAATACAAATACAACCCTGAGCTCTGTCTCGGAAAATAATACAAATACACCACCAAGCTGTGTTATTTTCAAAAATACAAATACAACCCATAGCTGTACCTTGGAAAATAATACAAATACACCCCAAAGCTGTGTTATTTTCTAAAATACAAATACAACCCTGAGCTTTATCTCGGAAAATAATACAAATACAACAGCTAGCTGTGTTATTTTCAAAAATACAAATACAACCCATAGCTGTATCTCGGAAAATAATAAAAATACACCCCCAAGCTGTGTTATTTTCAAAAATACAAATACAACCCTGAGCTGTATTTCGGAAAATAATACAAATACACCCCCAAGCTGCGTTATTTTCAAAAATACAAATACAACCCTTTGCTGAATCTCGGAAAATAATGCAAATACACCTCAAAGCTGTGTTATTTTCAAAAATACAAATACAACACTTAGCTGTATCTCGGAAAATAATACAAATACACCCCCAAGTTTTGTTATTTTCAAAAATACAAATACAGCCCTTAGCTGTATATCAGAAAATAATACAAATACACCCCCAAGCTGTGTTATTTTCCTAAATACAAATACAAACCTTATCTGTATCTGGGAAAATAATACAAATACACCCCAAGCTGTGTTATTTTCAAAAATACAAATACAACCATTAGCTGTATCTCGGAAAATAATACAAATACACTCCCAAGCTGTGTTATTTTCCAAAATACAAATAAAACCCTGAGCTGTATGTCGGATAATAATAGAAATACACCCACAAGCTGTGTTATTTTCAAAAATACAAATACAACCCATAGCTGTATCTCGGAAAATAATAAAAATACACCCCCAAGCTGTGTTATTTTCAAAAATACAAATACAAGTCTTAGCTGTATCTCGGAAAATAATACAAATACACCCACAAGCTGTGTTATTTTCCAAAATACAAATAAAACCCTGAGCTGTATCTCGGATAATAATAGAAATACACCCACAAGCTGTGTCATTTTCAAAAATACAAATACAACCCACAGCAGTATCTCGGAAAATAATACAAATACACCCACAAGATGTGTTATTTTCAAAAATACAAATACAATCCTTAAGTGTATCTCGGAAAATAATACAAATACACCCCCAAGCTGTGTTATTTTGCAAAATACAAATAAAACCCTGAGCTCTATCTCGAAAAATAATACAAATACACCGCCAAGCTGTGTTATTTTCAAAAATACAAATACAACCCATAGCTGTATCTAAGAAAATAATACAAATACATTCCAAATCAGTGTTATTTTCTAAAATACAAATACAACCCTGAGCTGTATCTCGAAAAATAATACAAATACATCACCGAGCTGTGTTATTTTCAAAAATATAAATACAACCCTTAGCTGTATCTCGGAAAATAATACAAATACACCCCCAAGCTGTTTTATTTTAAAAAACACAAATATAACCCTGAGCTGTATCTCGGAATATAATACAAATACACCCACAAGCTGCGTTATTTTCAAAAATACAAATACAACCCTTAGCTGTATCTCGGAAAATAATACAAATACACCCCCAAGCTGTGTTATTTTCAAATATACAAATACATCCCTTAGCTGTATCTGGGAAAATAATACAAATACACCCCCAAGTTGTGTTATTTTCAAAAATACAAATACAACCCTTAGCTGTATATCGGAAAATAATATAAATACACCCCCAATCTGTGTTATTTTCCAAAATACAAATAAAAACCTTATCTGTATCTGGGAAAATAATACAAATACACCCCCAAGCTGTGTTATTTTCAAAAATACAAATACAACCATTAGCTGTATCTCGGAAAATAATACAAATACACCCCAAAGCTGCGTTATTTTCAAAAATACAAATACAACCCTTAGCTGTATCTCGGAAAATAATACAAATACACACCAAAGTTCTGTTATTTTCAATAATACAGATACAACCCTTAGCTGTATCTCGGAAAATGATACAAATACACCCCCAAGCTGTGTTATTTTTAAAAATAGAAATAAAACCTATAGCTCTATCTCGGAAAATAATAATAAAACACCCCCAAGCTGTGTTATTTTCAAAAATTCAAATACAACCATTAGCTCTATCTCGGAAAATAATACAAATAAACCCCTAAGCTCTGTTATTTTCAATAATACAAATAGAACCCTTAGATGTATATCGGAAAATAATACAAATACACCCCCAAGCTGTGTTATTTTCAAAAATAGAAATAAAACCCAAAGCTGTATCTCGGAAAATAATACAAATACACACCCAAGCTGTGTTATTTTCAAAAACACAAATACAAACCTTAGCTGTATCTTAGAAAATAATACAAATCCTCCCCCAAGCTGTGTTATTTTCAAAAATACAAATACAACCCTGAGCTGTAACTCGGAAAATAATACAAATACAGCCCCAAGCTGTGTTATTTTCAAAAATACATATACATCCCTGAGCTGTATCTCGGAAAATAATAAATAAACACCCCTAAGCTCTTTTATTTTCAAAAATACATATAAAACCCTTAGCTGAATCTCGGAAAATAATACAAATACACCCCCAAGCTCTGTTATTTTCAATAATACAAATACAACCCTTAGCTGTATCTCGGAAAATGATACAAATACACCCCCAAGCTGTGTTATTTTCAAAAATAGAAATAAAACCAAAAGCTGTATCTCAGAAAATAATACAAAAACACCCCCAAGCTGTGTTATTTTCAAAAATAAAAATACAACCCTTACCTTTATCTCGGAAAATAATAAAAATACACCCCCAAGCTCTGTTATTTTCAAAAATACAAATACAACCCATAGCTGTATCTCGGAAAATAATACAAATACACCCCAAAGCTGTGTTATTTTCAAAAATAAAAATACAACCCTTACCTTTATCTCAGAAAATAATATAAATACACCCCAAAGCTGTGTTAATTTCAAAAATACAAATACAACCCTCAGCTGTATCTCAGAAAATAATAAAAATACACCCCCAAGATGTGTTATTTTCAAAAATACAAATACAACCCTTAGCTGTATCTCGGAAAATAATAAAAATACATGCCCTTTCTGCGTTATTTTCAAAAATACAAATAAAACCCACAGCTGTATCTTGGAAAATAATACAAATACACCACAAAGCTGTGTTATTTTCAAAAATACAAATAAAGCACTTAGCTATATCTCAGAAAATAATACAAATACACCCCCAAGCTGTGTTATTTTGCAAAATACATATACCATCCTGAGCTCTATCTCGGAAAATAATACAAATACACCGCGAAGCTGTGCTATTTTCAAAAATACAAATACAACCCATAGCTGTATCTTGGAAAATAATACAAATACATTCCAAAATTGTGTTATTTTCTAAAATACAAATACAACCCTGAGCTGTATCTCGAAAAATAATACAAATACACCACCGAGCTGTGTTATTTTCAAAAATACAAATACAACCCTGAGCTGTATCTCGGAATATAATACAAATACACCCCCAAGCTGCGTTATTTTCAAAAATACACATACAACCCTTAGCTGTATCTCGGAAAATAATACAAATACACGCCCAAGCTGTGTTATTTTCAAAAATACAAATACAACCCTTAGCTGTATGTCGGAAAATAATACAAATACACCCACAAGTTGTGTTATTTTCAAAAATACAAATACAACACTTAGCTGTATATCGAAAAATAATGCAAATACACCCGCAAGCTGTGTTATTTTCAAAAATACAAATACAATCATTAGCTGTATCTCGGAAAATAATTCAAATACACCCCAAAGCTGTGTTATTTTCAAAAATACAAACACCACACACAGCTGTATCTCGGAAAATAATACAAATACACCCCCAAGCTGTGTTATTTTCAAAAATACTAATACAACCCTTAGCTCTATCTCGGAAAATAATACAAATCCACACACAAGCTGTGTTGTTTTCAAAAATACAAATACAACCCTGAGCTGTAACTCGGAAAATAATACAAACACACCTCCTAGCGCTGTTATTTTCAAAAATACAAATACAACCCTGAGCTGTATCTCGGAAAATAATACAAAAACACCCCCAAGCTGTGTTATTTTCAAAAATACAAATACAACCCTTAGCTGTATCTCGGAAAATAATACAAATACACCCCAAATTTCTGTTATTTTCAATAATACAAATAAAAACCTTAGCTGTATCTCCGAAAATAATACAAATACACCACCAAGCTGTGTTATTTTCAAAAACACAAATACAACCCTTAGCTGTATCTCGGAAAACGATAGAAATACACCCCAAAGCTGTGTTATTTTAAAAAATAGAAATAAAACCCATAGCTGTATCTCGGAAAATAATACAAATACACCCCCAAGCTGTGTTACTTTCAAAAATACAAATACAACCCTTAGCTGTATCTCGGAAAATAATAAAAATACATGCCCATTCTGCGTTATTTTCAAAAATACAAATAAAACCCACAGCTGTATCTTGGAAAATAATACAAATACACCACAAAGCTGTGTTATTTTCAAAAATACAAATAAAGCACTTAGCTATATCTCAGAAAATAATACAAATACACCCCCAAGCTGTGTTATTTTGCAAAATACATATACAACCCTGAGCTCTATCTCGGAAAATAATACAAATACACCGCGAAGCTGTGCTATTTTCAAAAATACAAATACAACCCATAGCTGTATCTTGGAAAATAATACAAATACATTCCAAAATTGTGTTATTTTCTAAAATACAAATACAACCCTGAGCTGTATCTCGAAAAATAATACAAATACACCACCGAGCTGTGTTATTTTCAAAAATACTAATACAACCCTGAGCTGTATCTCGGAATATAATACAAATACACCCCCAAGCTGCGTTATTTTCAAAAATACACATACAACCCTTAGCTGTATCTCGGAAAATAATACAAATACACGCCCAAGCTGTGTTATTTTCTAAAATACAAATACAACCCTTAGCTGTATGTCGGAAAATAATACAAATACACCCCCAAGTTGTGTTATTTTCAAAAATACAAATACAACACTTAGCTGTATATCGAAAAATAATGCAAATACACCCGCAAGCTGTGTTATTTTCAAAAATACAAATACAACCATTAGCTGTATCTCGGAAAATAATTCAAATACACCCCAAAGCTGCGTTATTTTCAAAAATACAAACACCACACACAGCTGTATCTCGGAAAATAATACAAATACACCCCCAAGCTGTGTTATTTTCAAAAATACTTATACAACCCTTAGCTCTATCTCGGAAAATAATACAAATCCACACCCAAGCTGTGTTGTTGTCAAAAATACAAATACAACCCTGAGCTGTAACTCGGAAAATAATACAAACACACCCCCTAGCGCTGTTATTTTCAAAAATACAAATACAACCCTGAGCTGTATCTCGGAAAATAATACAAAAACACCCCCAAGCTGTGTTATTTTCAAAAATACAAATACAACCCTTAGCTGTATCTCGGAAAATAATACAAATACACCCCAAATTTCTGTTATTTTCAATAATACAAATAAAAACCTTAGCTGTATCTCCGAAAATAATACAAATACACCACCAAGCTGTGTTATTTTCAAAAACACAAATACAACCCTTAGCTGTATCTCGGAAAACGATAGAAATACACCCCAAAGCTGTGTTATTTTAAAAAATAGAAATGAAACCCATAGCTGTATCTCGGAAAATAATACAAATACACCCCCAAGCTGTGTTACTTTCAAAAATACAAATACAACCCTTAGCTGTATCTCGGAAAATAATACAAATACACCCCTAAGCTCTGTTATTTTCAATAATACAAATACAACCCTTAGCTGTATCTCGGAAAATAATACAAATACACCCCCAAGCTGTGTTATTTTCAAAAATAGAAATAAAACCCAAAGCTGTATCTCGGAAAATAATACAAATACACCCCCAAGCTGTATTATTTTCAACAATACAAATACAGCGCTTAGCTGTATCTCAGAAAATAATACAAATACACCCCAAAGATCGTTTATTTTCAACAATAAAAATACAACTCTTAGCTATATCTCGGAAAATAATACAAATACACCCCCAAGCTGTGCTATTTTCCAAAATACAAATAAAACCCGGAGCTCTATCTAGGATAATAATAGAAATAGACCCACATGCTGTGTTATTTTCAAAAATACAAATACAACCCATAGCTGTATCTCGGAAAATAACACAAATACTCCCCCAAGCTGTGTTATTTTCAAAAATGCAAATATAATCCTTAGCTGTATCTTGGAAAATAATACAAACACACCACCAAGCTGTGTTATTTTCAAAAACACAAATAAAACCCTGAGCTTTAACTCGGAAAATAATACAAATACACCCCCTAGCGGTGTTATTTTCAACAATACAAATACAACCCTGAGCTGTATCTCGGAAAATAATACAAAAACAACCCCAAGCTGTGTTATTTTCAAAAATACAAATACAACCCTTAGCTGTATCTCAGAAAATAATACAAATACACCCCCAAGCTCTGTTATTTTCCATAATACAAATACAACCCTGAGCTGTATCGCGGAGAATAATACAAATACACCCCCAAGCTGTGTTATTTTCAAAAATACAAATAAAACCCTTAGCTGTATGTCAGAAAATAATAAAAATACACCCTCAAAATGTGTCATTTTCAAAAATACAAATACAACCCGTAGCTGTATCTCGGAAAATAATTCAAATACACCCCCAAGCTGTGTCATTTTCAAAAATACAAATGCAACCCTGAGCTGTAACTCGGAAAATAATAAAAATAAAACTCCAAGCTGTGTTATTTTCAAAAATACAAATACCACCCTGAGCTGTATCTCGGAAAATAATAAAAAAAACACCCGAAGCTGTGTTTTTTTCAAAAATACAAATACAACCCACAGCTGTATCTTGGAAAATAATACAAATACACCCGAAAGCTGTGTTATTTTCAAAAATACAAATAAAGCCCTTAGCTATATCTCAGAAAATAATACAAATACACCCACAAGCTCGTTTATTTTCAAAAATACAAATACAACCATTAGCTGTATCCCGGAAAATAATTGAAATACACCCACAAGCTGTGTTATTTTGCAAAATACAAATAGAACCCTGAGCTCTATCTCGGAAAATAATACAAATACACCACCAAGCTGTGTTATTTTCAAAAATACAAATAAAACCCATAGCTGTATCTCGGAAAATAATACAAATACACCCCAACGCTGTGTTAATTTCTAAAATACATATACAACCCTGAGCTGTATCTCGGAAAATAATACAAATACACCACCGAGCTGTGTTATTTTCAAAAATACAAATACAACCCTTAGCTGTATCTCGGAAAATAATACAAATACACCCCCAAGCTGTGTTATTTTCAAAAATACAAATACAACCCTTAGCTGTATCTCGGAAAATAATACAAATACAACCCAAGTTGTGTTATTTTCAAAAATACAAATACAGCCCTTAGCTGTATATCAGAAAATAATACAAATACACCCCCAAGCTGTGTTATTTTCCAAAATACAAATATAAACCTTATCTGTATTTGGGAAAATAATACAAATACACCCCCAAGCTGTGTTATTTTCTAAAATACAAATACATCCATTAGCTGTATCTCGGAAAATAATACAAATACACACCGAAGCTGTGTTATTTTCTAAAATACAAATACAAACCTTAGCTGTATCTCGGAAAATAATACAAATACACACCCAAGTTCTGTTATTTTCAATAATACAAATACAACCCTTAGCTGTATCTCGGAAAATGATACAAATACACTCACAAGCTGTGTTATTTTTAAAAACAGAAATAAAACCCTTAGCTGTATCTCGGAAAATCATACAAATACCCCCCCAACTGTGATATTTTCAAAAATACAAATACAAAACTTAGCTGTATCTTGGAAAATAATATAAATATATCCCCAAGCTGTGTTATTTTCAAAAATACAACTACAACCCTTTGTTGTGTCTCAGAAAATAATACAAAAACAACCCCCAAGATGTGTTGTTTACAAAAATACAAATACAACCCTTAGCTGTATCTCGGAAAATAATACAAATACTCCCCCAAGCTCTGTTAATTTCAAAAACACAAATACAACCCACAGCTCTATCTCGGAAAATAATACAAATACACCCACAAGCTCGTTTATTTTCAAAAATACAAATAAAACCCAAAGCTGTATCTCGGAAAATAATACAAATACACCCCCAAGGTGTATTATTTTCAACAATAGAAATACAGCGCTAGGCTGTATCTCAGAAAATAATACAAATACACCCCAAAGATCGTTTATTTTCAACAATAAAAATACAACTCTTAGCTATATCTCGGAAAATAATACAAATACACCCCCAAGCTGTGTTATTTTCAAAAATACAAATACAACTCAGCTG
The DNA here is from genome assembly GCF_048565385.1 of Saimiri boliviensis. Lineage (NCBI taxonomy): Eukaryota > Metazoa > Chordata > Mammalia > Primates > Cebidae > Saimiri > Saimiri boliviensis. Next base: position 121,955,572 of record NC_133459.1, on the reverse strand, counting down.
TATCTCGGAAAATAATACAAATACACCCCCAAGATGTGCTATTTTCCAAAATACAAATAAAACCCTGAGCTCTATCTAGGATAATAATAGAAATAGACCCACATGCTGTGTTATTTTCAAAAATACAAATACAACCCATAGCTGTATCTCGGAAAATAACACAAATACTCCCCAAAGCTGTGTTATTTTCAAAAATGCAAATACAATCCTTAGCTGTATCTTGGAAAATAATACAAACACACCACCAAGCTGTGTTATTTTCAAAAACACAAATAAAACCCTGAGCTTTAACTCGGAAAATAATACAAATACACCCCCTAGCGGTGTTATTTTCAACAAAACAAATACAACCCTGAGCTGTATCTCGGAAAATAATACAAAAACAACCCCAAGCTGTGTTATTTTCAATAATACAAATACAACCCTTAGCTGTATCTCGGAAAATAATACAAATACACCCCCAAGCTCTGTTATTTTCAATAATACAAATACAACCCTGAGCTGTATCGCGGAAAATAATACAAATACACCCCCAAGCTGTGTTATTTTCAAAAATACAAATAAAACCCTTAGCTGTATGTCAGAAAATAATAAAAATACACCCTCAAAATGTGTCATTTTCAAAAATACAAATACAACCCTTAGCTGTATCTTGGAAAATAATTCAAATACACCCCCAAGCTATGTCATTTTCAATAATCCAAATGTAACCCTGGGCTGTAACTCGGAAAATAATAAAAATAAAATTCCAAGCTGTGTTATTTTCAAAAATACAAACACAACCCTTAGCTGTATCTCGGAAAATAATAAAAATACACACCCAAGTTCTGTTATTTTCAATAATACAAATACAACCCTTAGCTGTATCTCGGAAAATGATACAAATACACCCCCAAGCTGTTTTGTTTTTAAAAATAGAAATAAAACCCTTAGATGTATCTCGGAAAGTAATACAAATACACCCTCAAGGTGTGTTATTTTCAAAAATACAAATACAACCCTTTTCTGTATCTCAGAAAATAATACAAATACACCCCTAAGATGTGTTATTTTCAAAAATACAAATACAACCCTTAGCTGTATCTCGGAAAATAATACAAATACTCCCCCAAGCTCTGTTAATTTCAAAAACACAAATACAACCCACAGCTCCATCTCAGAAAATAATACAAATACAACCCAAAGCTGTGTTATTTTCAAAAATACAAATACAACACATAGCTGTATCTCGGAAAATAATACAAATACACCCCCAATCTTTGTTATTTTCAATAATCAAATACAATCGATAGCTTTATCTCGGAAAAAAATACAAGTACACCCACAAAATATGTTATTTTCAAAAATGCAAATACAACCATTAGCTATATCTTTGAAAATAATACAAATACACCCCCAAGCTGTGTTATTTTCAAAAATACAAATACAACCCTTAGCTGTATCTCGGAAAATAATACAAATACACACAAAAGCTCTGTTATTTTCAAAAATACAAATACAACCCTTAGCTGTATCTCGAAAAATAATACATATACACCCCCAAGCTCTGTTATTCCCAAAAACACAAATACAGCCCTTAGCTGTATCTCGGAAAATAACACAAATACACCCCCATGCGCGGTTATTTTCAAAAATACAAATACAACCCTTAGCTGTATCTCGGAAAATAATACAAATACTCCCCCAAGCTCTGTTAATTTCAAAAACACAAGTACAACCCACAGCTCTATCTCGGAAAATAATACAAATACACCCCCAAGCTGTGTTATTTTCAAAAATACAAATACAACCCATAGCTGTATCTCGGAAAAAAATACAAATACACCCCAAGCTCTGTTATTTTAAAAAACACAAATACAACCCTTAGCTGTATCTCGGAAAATAATACAAATCCACCCCCAAGCTGTGTTATTTTCAAAAATACAAATAAAACCCTGAGCTGTAACTCGGAAAATAATACAAATACAGCCCCAAGCTGTGTTATTTTCAAAAATACATATACATCCCTTAGCTGTATCTCGGAAAATAATACATAAACACCCCCATGCTCTGTTATTTTCAAAAATACATATACAACCCTTAGCTGTATCTCGGAACATAATACAAATACACCCCCAAGCTCTGTTATTTTAAATATTACAAATACAACCCTTAGCTGTATCTCGGAAAATGATACAAATACACCCCCAAGCTGTGTTATTATCAAAAATAGAAATAAAACCCAAAGCTGTATCTCGGAAAATAATACAAAAACACCGCCAAGCTGTCTTATTTTCAAAAATAACAATACAACCCTTACCTTTATCTCGGAAAATAATAGAAATACACACCCAAGCTCTGTTATTTTCAAAAATACAAATACAACCCACAGCTGTATCTCGGAAAATAATACAATTACACACCAAAGCTCTGTTATTTTCAAAAATACAAATACAGCTCTTAGCTGTATCTCAGAAAATAATACAAATACACCCCCAAGCACGTTTATTTTCAAAAATACAAATACAAACCTTAGCTGTATCTCAGAAAATAATATAAATACACCCCACAGCTGTGTTAATTTCAAAAATACAAATACAACCCTAAGCTGTATCTCAGAAAATAATAAAAATACACCCCCAAGATGTGTTATTTTCAAAAATACAAATACAACCCTTAGCTGTATCTCGGAAAATAATAAAAATACACGCCCAATCTGCGTTATTTTCAAAAATACAAATAAAACCCACAGCTGTATCTTGGAAAATAATACAAATACACCCCAAAGCTGTGTTATTTTCAAAAATACAAATAAAGCCCTTAGCTATATCTCAGAAAATAATACAAATACACCCCCAAGCTCGTTTGTTTTCAAAAATACAAATACAACACTTAGCTTTATCCCGGAAAATAATACAAATACACCCCCAAGTTGTGTTCTTTTGCAAAATAAAAATACAACCCTGAGCTCTATCTCGGAAAATAGTACAAATAAACCGCGAGGATGTGTTATTTTCAAAAATACAAATACAACACATAGCTGTATCTTGGAAAATAATACAAATACATTCCAAAACTGTGTTATATTCTAAAATACAAATACAACCCTGAGCTGTACCTCGAAAAATAATACAAATACACCACCGAGCTGCGTTATTTACAAAAATACAAATACAACCCTGAGCTGTATCTCGGAATATAATACAAATACACCCCCAAGCTGCGTTATTTTCAAAAATACAAATACAACCCTTAGCTGTATCTCGGAAAATAATACAAATACACCACCAAGCTGTGTTATTTTCAAAATACAAATACAACCCTTAGCTGTATCTCGGAAAATGATACAAATAAACCCCCAAGCTGTGTTATTTTTAAAAATAGAAATAAAACCCTTAGCTGTATCTCGGAAAATAATACAAATACACCCTCAAGCTGTGTTATTTTCAAAAATACAAATACAACCCTTTGCTGTATCTCAGAAAATAATACAAATACACCCCCAAGATGTGTTATTTTCAAAAATACAAATACAACCATTAGCTGTATCTCGGAAAATAATACAAATACACCCCAAAGCTGCGTTATTTTCAAAAATAAAAACACCACCCTTAGCTGTATCTCGGAAAATAATACAAATACACCCAAAAGCTGTTTTATTTTCAAAAATACAAATACAACCCTTACCTGTATCTCGGAAAATAATACAAATACTCCCCCAAGCTCTGTTAATTTCAAAAACACAAATACAACCCACAGCTCCATCTCGGAAAATAATACAAATGCACCCCCAAGCTGTGTTGTTTTCAAAAATACAAATACAACCCTGAGCTGTATCTCGGAAAATAATACAAAAACACCCCCAAGCTGTGTAATTTTCAAAAATACAAATACAACCCTTAGCTGTATCTCGGAAAATAATACAAATACACCCCCAAGCTCTGTTATTTTCAATAATACAAATACAACCCTTAGCTGTATCTTGGAAAATAATACAAATATACACCCAATCTGTGTTATTTTCAAAAATAGAAATACAAACCTTAGCTTTATCTCGGAAAATAATACAAAAACACCCCCAAGCTGTGTTATTTTCAAAAATACAAATACAACCCTTAGCTGTATCTCGGAAAATAATACAAATACACTCACAAGCAGTGTTATTTTCAAAAATGCAAAAAAAACTCTGAGCTCTAACTCGGAAAATAATACCAAAACAACCACAAGCTGTTTTATTTTCAAAAATACATATAGAACCCTAAGCTGTATCTCGGAAAATAATACAAATACACCCCAAAGCTCTGTTATTTTCAATAATACAAATACAAACCTTAGCTGTATCTCGAAAAATAATACAAATACACCACCAAGCTGTGTTATTTTCAAAAATACTAATACAACACTTAACTGTTTCACGGAAAATAATACAAATACACCCCCAATCTGTGTTATTTTCAAAAATCAAATACAACCGAGAGCTTTATCTCGGAAAATAATACAAGTACAACGACAAGATATGTTATTTTCAAAAATACAAATACAACCCTTAGCTGTATCTCGGAAAATAATACAAATACACACAAAAGCTCTGTTATTTTCAAAAATACAAATACAACCCTTAGCTGTATCTCGAAAAATAATACATATACACCCCCAAGCTCTGTTATTCCCAAAAACACAAATACAGCCCTTAGCTGTATCTCGGAAAATAACACAAATACACCCCCATGCACGGTTATTTTCAAAAATACAAATACAACCCTTAGCTGTATCTCGGAAAATAATACAAATACACCCTCAAGCTGTGTTATTTTCCAAAATACATATACAACCCTTAGCTGTATCTCGGAAAATAATACAAATACACTCCCAAGCTCTGTTAATTTCAAATATAAAAATAAAACCCACAGCTGTATCTCGGAAAATAATACAAATACACCCCCAAGCTGTTTTATTTTCCAAAATACAAATAAAATCCTGAGCTGTATCTCGGATAATAATACAAATACACCCCCAAGCAGTGTTATTTTCAAAAATACAAATACAATCCATAGCTATATCTTGGAAAATAATACAAATACACCCCCAAGCTGTGTTATTTTCAAAAATACAAATAAAATCCTTAGCTGCATCTCGGAAAATAATACACATACACCACCATGCTGTGTTATTTTCAAAAATACAAATACAACCCTGAGCTGTAACTCGGAAAATAATACAAATACACCCCAAGCTGTGTTATTTTTAAAAATACAATACAACCCTGAACTGTAACTCGGAAAATAATACAAATGCACCCCCTAGCGGTGTTATTTTCAAAAATACAAATACAAACCTGAGCTTTATCTCGGAAAATAATACAAAAACAACCCCAAGCTGTGTTATTTTCAAAAATACAAATACAACCCTTAGCTGTATCTCGGAAAATAATACAAATACACCCCCAAGCTCTGTTATTTTCAATAATATAAATACAACCCTTAACTGTATTTCGGAAAATAATACAAATACACCCCCAATCTGTGTTATTTTCAAAAATAGAAATACAAACCTTAGCTGTATCTCGGAAAATAATACAAAGACACCCCCAAGCTGTATTATTTTCAAAAATACAAATACAACCCATTAGCTGTATTGCGGAAAATAATACAAATACACCCCCAAGCTCTGTTAATTTCAAAAACACAAATACAACCCACAGCTGTATCTCGGAAAATAATACAGATACACCACCAAGCTGTGTTATTTACAAAAATACAAATACAACCCATAGCTGTATCTCGGAATATAATACAAATACACCACCAAGCTGTGTTATTTTCAAAAATACAAATACAACCCTTAGCTGTCTCTCGGTAAATAATACAAATACACACCCAAGCTGTGTTATTTTCAAAAATACAAATACAACCCTGAGCTGTAACTCGGAAAATACAAATACAACCCCAAGCTGTGTTATTTTCAAGAATACATATACATCCCTGAGCTGCATCTCGGAAAGTAATACAAAAACACCCCCAAGCTGTGTGATTTTCAAAAATAAAAATACAACTCTTAGCTCTATCTCGGAAAATAATACAAATACAACCCCAAACTCTGTTATTTTCAATACTACAAATACAACCCTTAGCTGTATCTCTGAAAATGATACAAATACACCCCCAAACTGGGTTGTTTTCAAAAATAGAAATAAAACCCAAAGCTTTGTCTCGGAAAATAATACAAATACACCCCCATGCTGTGTTATTTTCAAAAATACAAATACAAACCTTAGCTGTATCTCAGAAAATAATATAAATACACCCCAAAGCTGTGTTAATTTCAAAAATACAAATACAACCCTTAGCTGTATCTCAGAAGATAATAAAAATACACTACCAAGATGTGATATTTTCAAAAATACAAATACAACCCTTAGCTGTATCGCGGAAAATAATAAAAATACACCCCCAATCTGCGTTATTTTCAAAAATACAAATAAAACCCACAGCTGTATCTTGGAAAATAATACAAATACACACCAAAGCTGTGTTATTTTCAAAAATACAAATAAAGCCCTTAGCTATATCTCAGAAAATAATACAAATACACCCCCAAGCTCGTTTCTTTCCAAAAATACAAATACAACCCTTAGCTGTATCTCGGAAAATAATACAAATAAACCCCCAAGCTGTGTTATTTTCAAAAATACATATACAACCCATAACTGTATCTCGGAAAATAATACAAATGCACCCCCAATCTGTGTTATTTTCAAAAATACAAATACAACCCTTACCTGTATCTCGGAAAATAATACAAATACACCCACAAGCTGTGTTATTTTCAAAAATACAAATAAAACCGTGAGCTCTAACTCAGAAAATAATACAAAGATACCCCCAAGCAGTGTTATTTTCAAAAATACATGTAAATCCCTGAGGTGTATCTTGGAAACTAATACAAAAACACCCCCAAGCTGTATTATTTTCAAAAATACAAATACAACCCTTAGCTGTATCTCGGAAAATAATACAAATACACCCCCAAGCTCTGTAATTTTCAATAAAACAAATACATCCCTTAGCTGTATCTCGGAAAATGATACAAATACACCCACAAGCTGTGTTATTTTCAAAAACAGAAATAAAACACTTAGCTGTATCTCGGCAAATAATACAAATACAACCCCAAGCTGTGTTATTTTCAAAAATACAAATACAACCCTTAGCTGTATCTCGGAAAATAATATAAATACACACCCAAACGGTGTTATTTTCAAAAATACAAATACAACCCTTAGCTGTATCTCAGAAAATAATACAAATACATCCACAAGCTGTGTTATTTTCAAAAATACAAATACAAGTCTGAGCTGTAACTCGGAAAATAATACAAATACACCCCGAAGCTGTGTTATTTTCAAAAATACAAATACAACCCTGAGCAGTATCTCGGAAAATAAAATAAAAACACCCCCAAGCTGTGTTATTTTCAAAAATACAAATATAACCCTTAGCTGTATCTCGGAAAATAATACACATACACCCCCAAGCTCTATTATTTTGAATAATACAAATACAATCCTTAGCTGTACCTCCGAAAATAATACAAATAAACCCCCAACCAGGTTTATTTTCAAAAATAAAATACAACCCTTAGCTGTATCTCGGAAAATAATACAAATACACCCCCAAGCTGTGTTATTTTCCAAAATACAAATACAAACCTTATCTGTATCTGGAAAAATAATACAAATACACCCCCAAGCTATGTTATTTTCAAAAATACAAATACAACCATTAGCTGTATCTAGGAAAATAATACAAATACACCCCCAAGCTGCGTTATTTTCAAAAATACAAATACAACCCTTATCTGTGTCTCGGAAAATAATACAAATTCACACCCAATTCTGTTATTTTCAATAATACAAATACAACCCTTAGCTGTATCTCGGAAAACGATACAAATACACCCCAAAGCTGTGTTATTTTAAAAAATAGAATTAAAACCCGTAGCTCTATCTCGGAAAATAATACAAATACACCCCCAAGCTGTGTTATTTTCAAAAATACAAATACAACCCTTAGCTGTATCTCGGAAAATAATACAAATACACCCCTAAGCTCTGTTATTTTCAATAATACAAGTACAACCCTTAGCTGTATCTCGGAAAATAATACAAATACACCCCCACGCTGTCTTATTTTCAGAAATAGAAATAAAACCCAAAGCTGTATCTCGGAAAATAATACAAATACACCCACAAGCTGTATTATTTTCAACAATACAAATACAGCCCTTAGCTGTATCTCAGAAAATAATACAAATACACCCCAAAGATCATTTATTTTCAACAATAAAAATAAAACTCTTAGCTATATCTCGGAAAATAATACAAATACACCCCCAAGCTGTGCTATTTTCCAAAATACAAATAAAACCCTGAGCTTTATCTAGGATAATAATAGAAATACACCCACATGCTGTGTTATTTTCAAAAATACAAATACAACCCATAGCTTTATCTCGGAAAATAACACAAATACACCCCAAAGCTGTGTTATTTTCAAAAATACAAATACTACCCATAGCAGTATCTCAGATAATAATACAAATACACCTTCAAGCTGTGTTATTTTCAAAAATACAAATACAACACTTAGCTGTATCTCGGAAAATAATACAAATACACACACAAGCTGTGTTATTTTCAAAAATACAAATACAAAGCATAGTTGTATCTTGGAAAATAATACAAATACACCCCCAAGCTGTGTTATTTTCAAAAATACAAATACAACCCTGAGCAGTATTTCCGAATATTATAAAAAAAACACACCCAAGCTCTGTTATTTTCAACAATAAAAATACAACCCTTAGCTGTATCTCGAAAAATAATACAAATACACCCCCAAGCTCTGTTATTTTCAAAAACACAAATACAACCCTTAGCTGTATCTCGAAAAATAATACATATACTCCCCCAAGCTGTGTTATTTTCAAAAATACAAATACAGCCTTTAGCGGTATCTCGGAAAATAATACAAATACACCCACAAGACCTGTTATTTTCAAAAATACAAATACAACCCTGAGCTGTATCTCAGAAAATAATACAAATACACCCCCAAGCTGTGTTATTTTTAAAAATACAAATAAAAACCTTATCTGTATCTGGGAATATAATACAAAAACACCCCCAAGCTGTGTTATTTTCAAAAACACAAATACAGCCCTTAGCTGTATCTCGGAAAATAATACAAATACACCCACACGCTCGGTTATTTTCATATATACAAATAAAACCCTTAGCTGTATCTCAGAAAATAATACAAATACACCCCCAAGCTGTATTATTTTCAAAAATATAAATACAACCCTGAGCTGTATCTCAGAAAATAATTCAAATACACCCACAAGCTGTGTTATTTTCAAAAATACAAATACAACCCTGAGCTGTATCTCGGAAAATAATACAAAAACACCCCAAAGCTGTGTTATTTTCAAAAATACAAATACAACACTTAGGTGTAACTCGGAAAATAATAAAAATACACCCCCAAGCTCTGTTATTTTCAAAAACACAAATACAACCCACAGCTGTTTCTCGGAAAATAATACAATTACACCCCAAACCTGTGTCATTTTCAAAAATACAAATACAGCCATTAGCTGTATCTCAGAAAATAATACAAATACACCCCCAAGCTCGTTTATTTTCAAAAATACATATACAACCCTTAGCTGTATCTCGGAAAATAATACAAATACACCCCCAAGCTGCGTTATTTTGCAAAACACAAATACAACCCTGAGCTGTATCTCGGAAAATAATACAAATACACCCCCAAGCTGTGTTATTTTCAAAAATACAAATACAACCCATAGTTTTATCTTGGATAATAATACATATACACCCCCAAGCTGTGTTATTTTCAAAAATGAAAAAACAATCCTGAGCTGTATCTCGGAAAATAATATAAATACACCACCGAGTTGTGATATTTTCAAAAATACAAATACAACCCATAGCACTATCATCGGAAAATAATACAAATACACCCACAAACTGTGTTATTTTCAAAAATACAAATACCACCATTAGCTTTATCTCGGAAAATAATACAAATACACCCCCAAGCTGTGTTATTTTCAAAAATACAAATACAACCGTTAGCTGTATCTCGGAAAATAATACAAAAACACCCACAAGTTGTGTAATTTTCAATAATACAAATACAACCCTTAGCTGTATCTCGAAAAATAATACAAATACACCCTTAGGCTCTGTTATTTTCATAAATACAAATACAATCCTTAGCTGTATCTCGAAAAATAATACATATACACCCCCAAGCTGTGTTATTTCCAAAAATACAAATACAGCCTTTACCTGTATCTCGGAAAATAATACAAATACACCCCCAAGCTCGGTTATTTTCAAAAATACAAATAAAACACTTAGCTGTATCTTGGAAAATAATACAAATACACCCACAAGCTCTGTTATTTCCAAAAATACAAATACAACCCACAGCTGTATCTCGGAATATAATGCAAATACACCACCAAGCTGTGTTTTTTTTAAAAATACAAATAGTGATCTTAGCTGTATCTCGGAAAATATTACAAATACACCACCAAGCTCGTTTTTTTTCAAAAATACAATTACACCCCTTAGCTGTATATCAGAAAATAATACAAATACACCCCCAAGCTGTGTTATTTTCCAAAATACAAATACAACCCTGAGCTGTATCTCGGAAAATAATACAAATAGACCCCCAAGCTGTGTTATTTTCAAAAATACAAATACAACCCATAGCAGAATCATGGAAAATAATATAAATACACCACAAAACTGTGTTATTTTCCAAAATACAAATACAACCACGAGCTGTATCTTGGAAAATAATACAAATACACCCCCAAGCTGTGTTATTTTCAAAAATACAAATACAACCCATAGCTCCATCTTGGAAAACAATACAAATACACCCCCAAACTCTGTTATTTTCAAAAATACAAATACCACCCAGAGCTGTATCTCGGAAAATATCACAAAAACACCCACAAGCTGTGTTATTTTCAAAAATACAAATACAACCATTAGCTGTATCTCAGAAAATAATAAAAATACACTCCCAAGCTGCGTTATTTTCAAAAATAAAAACACAACCCACAGCTGTATCTTGGAAAATAATACAAATACACCCAAAATCTGTGTTATTTTCAAAAATACAAATAAAGCCTTTAGATGAATCTCAGAAAATAATACAAATACACCCCCAAGCTGTGTTATTTTCAAAAATACAAATACAACCCTTAGCTTTATCTCGGAAAATAATACAAATACACCCCCAAGCTGTGTTATTTTCGAAAATACAAATACAATCCTTAGCTGTATCTCGGAAAATAATACAAATACACCCACAAGCTGTGTTATTTTGCAAAACACAAATACAGCCCTGAGCAGTATCTCGGAAAATAATATATATACATCACCAAGCTGTGTTATTTTCAAAAATAAAAATACAACCCTTAGCTTTATCTTGGAAAATAATACAAATACACACAGAAGCTGTGTTATTTTCAAAAATACAAATACAATCCTGAGCTGTATCTCGGAAAATAATACAAATACACCACCGAGTTGTGTTATTTTCAAAAATACAAATACAACCCATAGCTGTATCTCGGAAAATAATACAAATACACCCACAAGCTGTGTTTTTTTAAAAAATACAAATACAACCCATAGTTGTATCTTGGAAAATAATACAAATACACCCCCAAGCTGTGTTATTTTCCAAAATACAAGCACAACCCTGAGCTGTATCTCGGAAAATAATACAAATACACCCCCAAGCTGTGTTATTTTCAAAAATAAAAATACAACCCATAGCTGTATCTTGGAAAATAATACAAATACACCCACAAGCTGTGTTATTTTCAAAAATACAAATACAACCCTGAGCTGTATCTCGGATAATAATAGAAATACACCCACAGGCTGTGTTATTTTCAAAAATACAAATACAACGCATAGCTGTATCTCGGAAAATAATACAAATACTCCCCCAAGCGGTGTTATTTTCAAAAATACAAATACAACCCTGAGCTGTATCTCGGAAAATAATACATAACCACACGCAAGCTGTGTTATTTTCAAAAATACAAATACAACCCTTACCTGTATCTCGGAAAATAATAAAAATACACCCTCAAGCTCTGTTATTTTCAAAAATACAATTACAACCCACAGCTGTATCTCGGAAAATAGTACAATTACACCCCAAAGCTGTTTTATTTTCAAAAATACAAATACAGCCATTAGCTGTATCTCAGAAAATAATACAAATACACCCCCAAGCTCGTTTATTTTCAAAAATACATATACAACCCTTAGCTGTATCTCGGAAAATAATACAACTACACCCACAAGCTGTGTTATTTTCAAAAATACAAATACAACCCTGAGCTGTAACTGGGAAAATAATACAAATACACCCCCAAGCTGTGTAATTTTCAAAAACAAAAATACAACCCAAAGCTTTATCTTGGAAAATAATACAAATAAACCCCCAATCTGTGTTATTTTCAAAAATACAAATACAACCCTGAGCTGTATCTCGGATAATAATACAAATACACCACCAAGCTGTGTTATTTTCAAAAATACAAATACAACCCATAGCTGTGTCTCGGAAAATAACACAAATGTACCCCCAAGCGGTGTTATTTTCTAAAATACAAATATAACACTTAGCTGTATCTCAGAATATAATACAAAAACACCCCAAAGCTGTGTTATTTTCAAAAATACAAATACAACCTTGAGCTCTATCTCGGATAATAATAGAAATACACCCCCAAGCTGTGTTATTTTCAAAATACAAATACAACCCATAGCTGTATCTCGGAAAATAATATAAATACACCCCCAAGCTGTGTTATTTTCAAAAATACAAATACAACCGTAATCTGTATCTCGGAAAATAATACAAATACACCCACAAGTTGTGTAATTTTCAAAAATACAAATACAACCCTTAGCAGTATCTAGGAAATTAATACAAATACACCCCCAAGCTCTGTTATTTTCAAAAATACAAATAAACCCTTAGCTGTATCTTGGAAAATAATACATATACACCCCCAAGCTGTGTTATTTTCAAAAATACAAATAATATCCGGAGCTTTATCTTGAAAAATAATACAAATACACCCGAAAGCTGTGTTATTTTTTAAAATACAAATACAACCCATAGCTGTATCTTGGAAAATAATACAAATACACCCGAAAGCTTTGTTATTTTCAAAAATAAAAATATAACCGATAGCTGTATCTTGGAAAATAATACAAGTACCCCCACAGGATATGTTATTTCCAAAAATGCAAATACAATCCTTACCTGTAATTTGAAAAATAATACAAATACACCCACAGGCTGTGTTATTTTCAAAAATACAAATACAACCCTTAGCTGTATCTCGGAAAATAATACAAATGCACCCCCAAGCTGTGTTATTTTCAAAAATACAAATACAACCCATAGCTGTATCTCAAAAAATAATACAAATACATCCCCACGCTCTGTTATTTTCAATAATACAAATACAACCCTTAGTTGTATCTCGGAAAATAATACAAATACACCCCCAATCTGAGTTATTTTCAAAAATAGAATTACAAACGTTAGCTGTATCTCGGAAAATAACACAAAAACACCCCCAAGCTGTGTTATTTTCAAAAATACAAATACAACCCTTAGCAGTATCTCGGAAAATAATACAAATACACCCCCAAGCTGTGTTATTTTGCAAAATACAAATACAACCCTGAGCTGTATCTCGGAAAATAATACAAATACACCCCCAAGCTGTGTTATTTTCAAAAATACAAATACAACTGTTAGCCGTATCTCGGAAAATAATACAAATACACCCCAAGCTCTGTCATTTTCAAAAATACAAATACAACCCTTCACTGTATATCGAAACATAATACATATACACCCCCAAGCTGTGTTATTTTCAAAAATACAAACAGAGCCGTTAGCTGTATCTCGGAAAATAATTCAAATACTCCCCCAAGCTCGGTTATCTTCACAAATACAAATACAACCCTTAGCTGTATCTCAAAAAATAATACAAATACACCCCCAAGTTGTGTTATTTTCAAAAATACAAATACAACCCTTAGCTGTATCTGGGAAAATAATACAAATACACCCCCAAACTGTGTTATTTTCAAAAATACAAAAACAACCCTTAGCTGTATCTCGGAAGATAATACAAATACACCCACAAGCTGTGTTATTTTCAAAAATGCAAATACAACCGATAGCTGTATCTCGGAAAATAATACAAGTACACCCACAAGATATTTTATTTTCAAAAATGCAAATAAAACCCTTAGCTGTATCTTGGAATATAATACAAATACACCACTAAGCTGTGTTACTTTAAAAAATACAAATACAACCCTTAGCTCTATCTCGAAAAATAATACATATACACACCCAAGCTGTGTTATTTTCAAAAATACAAATACAGCCCTTAGCTGTATCTCGGAAAATAATACAAATACACCACCAAGCACGGTTATTTTAAAAAATACAAATAAAACCCTTAGCTGTATCTCGGAAAATAATAAAAATACTCCCCAAAGCTGTGTTATTTTCAAAAATACAAATACAACCTTGAGCTGTATCTCGGAAAATAATACAAATACACCCCCAAGCTGTGTTATTTTCAAAAATAAAAATACAGCCCTTAGCTGTATCTAGGAAAATAATACAAATACATTCCAAACCTGCGTTATTTTCAAAAATACAAATAGAATCCTTAGCTGTATCTCGGAAAATAATAAAAATACACCCCCAAGCTGCGTTATTTTCAAAAATACAAATACAGCCCTGAGCTGTATCTGGGAAAATAATACAAATACACCCCCAAGCTGTGTAATCTTCAAAAACAAAAATACAACTCATAGCTGTATTTTGGAAAATAATACAAATACACCCCCAATCTGTGTTATTTTCAAAAATACAAATACAACCCTGAGCTGTATCTCGGCTAATAATACAAATACACCACCAAGCTGTGTTATTTTCAAAAATACAAATACAACCCATAGCTGTATCTCGGAAAATAACACAAACATACCCCCAAGCTGTGTTATTTTCAAAAATACAAATATAACACTTAGCTGTATCTCAGAATATAATACAAAAACACCCCAAAGCTGTGTTATTTTCAAAGTACAAATACAACCCACAGCTGTATCTCGGAAAATAATACAAATACACCCCCAAGCTTTGTTATTTTCAAAAATACAAATACAACCCTTCGCTGTCTCTCGGAAAATAATATAAATACACCCCCAAGCGGTGTTATTTTCAAAAATACAAATACAACCGTTAGCTGTATCTCGGAAAATAATACAAATACACCCCCAAGTTGTGTAATTTTTAAAAATACAAATACAAACCTTAGCTGTATCTCCGAAAATAATACAAATACACCCCCAAGCTCTGTTATTTTCAAAAATACAAATACAGCCCTTAGCTGTATCTTGGAAAATAATACAAATACACCCCCAAGCTCATTTATATTCAAAAATGCAAATACAACACTTAGCTATATCTCGGAATATAATAAAAATACTCCCCCAAGCTGTGTTATTTTCCAAAATACAAATACAACCCTGAGCTGTATCTCGGAAAATAATACAAATACACAACCAAGCTGTGTGATTTTCAAAAATACAAATACTACCCATAGCTGTATCTTGGAAAATAATACAAATACACCCTCAAGCAGTGTTATTTTCAAAAATACAAATACAACCGTTATCTGTATCTCGGAAAATAATACAAATACACCCCCAAGCTGTGTTATTTTCAAATATACAAATACAACCCTTAGGTGTATCTTGGAAAATAATACAAATACACCCCAAAGCTCTGTTATTTTCAATAATACAAATACAACCCATAGCTGTATCTTGGAAAATAATACAAATACACCAACATGCTGTGTTATTTTCAAAAATACAAATACAATCGATAGCTGTATCTCGGAAAATAATACAAGTAAAACCACAAGATATGTTATTTTCAAAAATACAAATACAACCCTTAGCTGTATCTCTGAAAATAATACAAATACAGCCAAAAGCTGTGTTATTTTCAAAAATACAAATAAAACCCTTAGCTGTGTCTCGGAAAATAATACAATTACACCCCCAGGCTGTGTTATTTTCAAAAATACAAATACAACCGTTAGCTTTATCTCGGAAAATAATACAAATACACCAGCAAGTTGTGTAATTTTCAAAAATACAAATACAACCGTTAGCTTTATCTCGGAAAATAATACAAAAACCCCCCAAGCTCTGTTATTTTCAAAAATACAAATACAACCTTTATCTGTATCTCTAAAAATAATACATATACACCCCCAAGCTGTGTTATTTTCAAAAATAGAAATACAACCCTTAGCTGTATCTCGGAAAATAATACAAATACACCACCAAGCTCGGTTATTTTAAAAAATACAAATAAAACCCTTAGCTGTATCTCGGAAAATAATACAAATACACACCCAAGCTGTGTTATTTTCAAAAATACAAATACAACCTTGATCTGTATCTCGGAAAATAATACAAATACACCCACAAGCTGTGTTATTTTCCAAAATACAAATACAGCCCTTAGCTGTATCTTGGAAAATAGTAGAAATACACCCCAAAGCTCTGTTATTTTCAATAATACAAATACAACCCTTAGCTGTATCTCGGAAAAAAATACAAATACACCCCCAAGCCGTGTTATTTTCAAAAATACAAATACAACCGTTAGCTGTATCTCGGAAAATAATACAAATACACCCCCAAGCTGTGTTATTCTCAAATATACAAATACAATCCTTAGCTGTATGTCAGAAAATAATACAAATACACCCCCAAGCTCTGTTATTTTGAAAAATACAAATACAACCTTTATCTGTATGTCGAAAAATAATACATATACACCCCCAAGCTGTGCTATTTTCAAAAATAAATATACAGCCCTTAGCTGTATCTCGGAAAATAATACAAATACACCCCCAATCTGTGTTATTTTCAAAAATACAAATACAACCCTGAGCTGTATCTCGGATAATAATACAAATACACCACCAAGCTGTGTTATTTTCAAAAATACAAATACAACCCATAGCTGTATCTCATAAAATAACACAAATATACACCCAAGCT
Organism: Saimiri boliviensis; assembly: GCF_048565385.1. Lineage (NCBI taxonomy): Eukaryota > Metazoa > Chordata > Mammalia > Primates > Cebidae > Saimiri > Saimiri boliviensis. Next base: position 121,938,342 of record NC_133459.1, on the reverse strand, counting down.
GTGTTATTTTCAAAAATACAAATATAACACTTAGCTGTATCTCAGAATATAATACAAAAACACCCCAAAGCTGTGTTATTTTCAAAAATACAAATACAACCCTGAGCTGTATCTCGGATAATAATAGAAATACACCCCCAAGGTGCGTTATTTTCAAAATACAAATACAACCCATAGCTGTATCTCGGAAAATAATACAAATACACTCCAAACCTGCGTTATTTTCAAAAATAAAAATAGAAACCTTAGCTGTATCTCGGAAAATAATAAAAATACACCCCCAAGCTGCGTTATTTTCAAAAATACAAATACAGCCCTGAGCTGTATCTGGGAAAATAATACAAATACACCCCCAAGCTGTGTTATTTTCAAAAATATAAACACAATCTTTATCTGTATCTCAGAAAATAATACAAATACACCCACAAGTTGTGTAATTTTCAAAAATACAAATACAACCCTTAGCAGTATCTAGGAAATTAATACAAATACACCTCCAAGCTCTGTTACTATCAAAAATACAAATACAACCCTTAGCTGTATCTTGGAAAATAATACATATACAGCACCAAGCTGTGTTATTTTCAAAAATACAAATACAAACCTTAGCTGTATCTCGGAAAATAATACAAATACACCCCCGAGCTTTGTTATTTTCAAAAATACAAATACAACCCTTAGCTTTATCTCGGAAAATAATACAAATACAACCCCAAGCTGTGTTATTTTCAAAAATACAAATACAACCGTTAGCTGTATCTCTGAAAATAATACAAATACACCCCCAAGTTGTGTAATTTTTAAAAATACAAATACAACCCTTAGCTGTATCTCGGAAAATACTACATATACATCACCAAGCTGTGTTTTTTTCAAAAACGCAAATACAACACTTAGCTGTATCTCGGAAAATAATACAAATCCACGCACAAGCTGTGTTGTTTTCAAAAATACAAATAGAACCCTTAGCTGGATCTCGGAAAATAAAACAAATACACCCCCAAGGTGTGTTATTTTCAAAAATACAAATATTACCGATAGCTGTATCTTGGAAAATAATACAAGTACCCCCACAAGATACGTTATTTTCAAAAATGCAAATACAAACCTTAGCTATAACTTGGAAAATAATACAAATACACCCCCAAGCTGTGTTATTTTCAAAAATACAAATACAACCCTTAGCTGTATCTCGGAAAGTAATAGAAATGCACCCCCAAGCTGTGTTATTTTCAAAAATACAAATACAACCCATATCTGTATCTCGGAAAATAATACAAATACACCCCCAAGCTCTGTTATTTTCAATAATACAAATACAACCCTTAGCTGTATCTCGGAAGATAATACAAATACACCCCCAATCTGTGTTATTTTCAAAAATAGAAATACAAACCTTAGCTGTATCTCGAAAAATAATACAAAAACACCCCCAAGCTGTGTTATTTTCAAAAATAGAAATACAACCCTTAGCTGTATCTTGTAAAATAATACAGATACACCCCCAAGCTCTGTTATATTCAAAAATACAAATAGAACCCACAGCTGTATCTCGGAAAAAAATACAAATACACCACCAAGATGTGTTATTTTCAAAAATACAAATACAGCCCTTAGCTCTATCTTGGAAATTAATACAAATACACCCCCAAGCTCATTATATTCAAAATGCAAATACAACCCTTAGCTGTATCTCGGAAAATAATAAAAATACTCCCCCAAGCTGTGTTATTTTCCAAAATACATATACAACCCTGAGCTGTATCTCGGAAAATAATACAAATACACCCATAAGCTGTGTGATTTTCAAAAATACAAATACAACCCATGGCTGTATCTTGGAAAATAATACAAATACACCCCCAAGCAGTGTTATTTTCAAAAATACAAATACAACCGTTATCTGTATCTTGGAAAATAATACAAATACACCCCCAAGCTGTGTTATTTTCAAATATACAAATACAACCCTTAGGTGTATCTTGGAAAATAATACAAATACACCCCAAAGCTCTGTTATTTTCAATAATACAAATACAACCCTTCGCTGTATCTGGGAAAATAATACAAATACACCCCCAAGCTGTGTTATTTTCAAAAATACAAAAACAACCCTTAGCTGTATCTCGGAAGATAATAAAAATACACCCACAATCTGTGTTATTTTCAAAAATACAAATACAACCCATAGCTGTATCTTGGAAAATAATACAAATACACCAACATGCCGTGTTATTTTCAAAAATACAAATACAACCGATAGCTGTATCTCGGAAAATAATACAAGTAAACCCACAAGATATGCTATTTTCAAAAATACAAATACAACACTTAGCTGTATCTCTGAAAATAATACAAATACACCCAAAAGCTGTGTTATTTTCAAAAATACAAATACAAATCTTAGCTGTGTCTCGGAAAATAATACAAATACACCAGCAAGTGTGTAATTTTCAAAAATACAAATACAACCCTTAGCTTTATCTCGGAAAATAATACAAAAACACCCCCAAGCTCTGTTATTTTCAAAAATACAAATACAACCTTTATCTGTATTTCGAAAAATAATACATATACACCCCCAAGCTGTGTTATTTTCAAAAATACAAATACAGCCCTTAGCTGTATCTCGAAAAATAATACAAATACATCACCAAGCTCGGTTATTTTAATAAATACAAATAAAACCCTTAGCTGTATCTCGGAAAATAATACAAATACACCCCCAAGCTGTGTTATTTTCAAAAATACAAATACAACCTTGAGCTGTATCTCGGAAAATAATACAAATACACCCACAAGCTGTGTTATTTTCCAAAATACAAATACAACCCTTAGCTATATTTCGGAAAATAACAAAAATACACCCACAAGCTGTGTTATTTTCAAAAATACAAATACAGCCCTTAGCTGTATCTTGGAAAATAGTAGAAATACACCCCAAACTCTGTTATTTTCAATAATACAAATACAACCCTTAGCTGTATCTCGGAAAAAAATACAAATACACCCCCAAGCTGTGTTATTTTCAAAAATACAAATACAACCGTTAGCTGTATCTCGGAAAATAATACAAATACACCCCCAAGGTGTGTTATTCTCAAATATACAAATACAATCCTTAGCTGTATGTCAGAAAATAATACAAATACACCCCCATGCTCTGTTATTTTCAAAAATACAAATAAAACCTTTATCTGTATCTCGAAAAATAATACATATACACCCCCATGCTGTGCTATTTTCAAAAATAAATATACAGCCCTTAGCTGTATCTCGGAAAATAATACAGATACACACCAAAGCTGCGATATTTTCAAAAATACAAATAGAAACCTTAGCTGTATCTCGGAAAATAATAAAAATACACCCCCAAGATTCGTTATTTTCAAAAATACAAATACAACCCTGAGCTGTATCTGGGAAAATAATACAAATACACCCCAAAGCTATGTAATTTTCAAAAACAAAAATAAAACTCATGGCTGTATCTTGGAAAATAATACAAATACACCCCCAATCTGTGTTATTTTCAAAAATACAAATACAACACAGAGCTGTATCTCGGATAATAATACAAATACACCACCAAGCTGTGTTATTTTCAAAAATACAAATACAACCCATAGCTTTATCTCAAAAAATAACACAAATATACCCCCAAGCTGTGTTATTTTCAAAAATACAAATATAACACTTAGCTGTATCTCAGAATATAATACAAAAACACCCCAACGCTGTGTTATTTTCAAAAATACAAATACAACCCTGAGCTGTATCTCGGATAATAATAGAAATACACCCCCAAGTTGTGTTATTTTCAAAATACAAATACAACCCATAGCTGTATCTTGGAAAATAATACAAATACACCCCCAAACTGTGTTATTTTCAAAAATACAAATACAACCGATAGCTGTATCTCGGAAAATAAGACATGTAAACCCGCTAGATATGTTATTTTCAAAAATAAAAATACAATCCTTAGCTGTATCTCAGAAAATAATAAAAATACACTCCAAAGCTGCGTTATTTTCAAAAATACAAATACAAACCTTAGATGTATCTCGGAAAATATTAAAAATACACCCCCAAGCTGCGTTATTTTCAAAAATACAAATAAAAACCTGAGCTGTATCTGGGAAAATAATTCAAATACACCCCCAAGCTGTGTAATTTTCAAAAACAAAAATACAACTCATAGCTGTATCTTGGAAAATAATACAAATACACCCCCAAGCTGTGTTATTTTCAAAAATACAAATACAACCCTGAGCTGTATCTCGGATAATAATACACATACACCACCAAGCTGTGTTATTTTCAAAAATACAAATACAACCCTTAGCTTTATCTCGGAAAATAACTCAAATATACCCCCAAGCTGTGTTATTTTCAAAAATACAAATATAACCCTTAGCTGTATCTCGGAAAATAATACAAAAACACACCCAGCTGTGTTATTTTCAAAAATACAAATACAAACCTGAGGTGTATCGTGGATAATAATAGAAATACACCCAAAGCTGTGTTATTTTCAAAATACAAATACAACCCATAGCTGTATCTCGGAAAATAATACAAATACACACCCAAGCTGTGTTATTTTCAAAAATACAAATACAACCGTTAGATGTATCTCGGAAAATAATACAAATACACCCCCAAGTTATGTAATTTTAAAAAATACAAATACAAACCTTAGCTGTATCTCGGAAAATAATACAAATACAACCCCAAGCTCTGTTATTCTCAAAAATACAAATACAACACTTAGCTGTATCTCGGAAAATAATACAAATACACCCCCAAGCTTTGTTGTTTTCAAAAATACAAATACAACCCTTAGCAGTCTCTCGGAAAATAATACAAATACACCCCCAAGCTGTGTTATTTTCAAAAATACAAATACAACCGTTAGCTGTATATCGGAAAATAATACAAAAACACCCCAAAGTTGTGTAATTTTTAAAAATACAAATACAAACCTTAGCTGTATCTCGGAAAATAATACAAATAAACCCCCAAGCTTTGTTATTTTCAAAAATACAAATACAACCCTTAGCTGTATCTCGGAAAATAATACATTTACATCTCCTAGCTGTGTTATTTTCAAAAACGCAAATACAACCCTTAGCTGTATCTCGGAAAATAATACAAATAAGCCACAAGCTGTGTTATTTTCAAAAATGCAAATAGAACCCTTAGCTGTATCTCAAAAAATAAAACAAATACACCCCCAAGGTGTGTTATTTTCAAAAATACAAATATAACCGATAGCTGTATCTTGGAAAATAATACAAGTACCCCCACAAGATATGTTATTTTCAAAAATGCAAATACAAACCTTAGCTGTAACTTGGAAAATAATAGAAATACACCCCAAAGCTGTGTTATTTTCAAAAATACAAATACAACCCTTAGCTGTATCTCGGAAAATAATACAAATGCACCCCAAGCTGTGTTATTTTCAAAAATACAAATATAACCCATAGCTGTATCTCGGAAAATAATACATATACACCCCCAAGCTCTGTTATTTTCAATAATACAAATACAACACTTAGCTGTATCTCGGAAAATAATACAAATACACCCCCAATCTGTGTTATTTTCAAAAATAGAAATACAAACATTAGCTGTATCTCGGAAAATAATACAAAAACACCCCCAAGCTGTGTTATTTTCAAAAATACAAATACAGCCATTAGCTGTATTTCAGAAAATAATACAAATACACCCCCAAGCTCGTTTATTTCAAAAATACTAAAAAAACCCTTAGCTGTATCTCGGAAAATAATACAAATATACCCCCAAGCTGTGGTATTTTGCAAAACACAAATAGAACCCTGAGCTGTATCTCGGAAAATAATACAAATACACCCCCAAGCTGTGTTATTTTCAAAAATACAAATAAAACCCATAGCTTTATCTTGGAAAATAATACAAATACACCCCCAAGTTGTGTTATTTTCAAAAATGAAAAAACAATCCTGAGCTGTATCTCGGAAAATAATACAAATACACCACCGAGTTGTGTTATTTTCAAAAATACAAATACAACCCATAGCAGTATCTCAGAAAATAATACAAATACACTTCCAAGATGTGTTATTTTCAAAAATACAAATACAACCCTTAGTTTATCTCGGTAAATAATACAAATACACCCCCAAGCTGTGTTATTTTCGAAAATACAAATACAACCCTTATCTGTATCTCGGCAAATAATACAAATACACCCCCAAGCTGTGTTATTTTCCAAAATACAAGCACAACCCTGAGCTGTATCTCGGAAAATAATACAAATACACCCCTAAGCTGTGATATTTTGAAAAATACAAACACAACCCATAGGTGTATCTTGGAAAATAATACAAATACACCCCTAAGCTGTGTTATTTTCAAAAATACAAATACAACCCTGAGCTGTATCTCGGATAATAATAGAAATACACCTCCAATCTGTGTTATTTTCAAAAATACAAATACAACCCATAGCTGTATCTCGGAAAATAATAAAAATACAGCCCCAAGCTGTGTTATTTTCAAAAATACAAATACAACATTTAGCTGTATCTTGGAAATTAATACAAATACACCCACAAGTTCTGTAATTTTCAACAATACAAATACAACCCTTAGCTGTATCTCGCAAAATAATACAAATACACCCCCAAGCTGTGTTATTTTCAAAAATACAAATACCACCCTGAGCTGTATTTCAGAAAATAATACAAATACACCCACAAGTTGTGTTATTTTCCAAAATACAAATAAAAACCTTATCTGTATCTGGGAAAATAATACAAATACACCCCCAAGCTGTGTTATTTTCAAAAATACAAAAACAACCCTTAGCTGTATCTCGGAAGATAATACAAATACACCCCTAAGTTGTGTAATTTTCAAAAATACAAATACAACCCTTAGCTGTATCTCAGAAAAAAATACAAATACACCCCCAAGCTCTGTAATTTTCAAAAATACATATACAACCCATAGCTGTATCTCGGAAAATAATAATTATACATCCCCTAGCTGTGTTATTTTCAAAAATACAAATACAGACCTTGGCTGTATCTCGGAAAATAATACAAATACAGTCCCAAGCTCGGTTATTTTCAAATATACAAATAAAACCCTTAGCTGTATCTCGGAAAATAATACAAATACACCCCCAAGCTGTATTATTTTCAAAAATACAAATACAAACATTAGCTGTATCTCGGAAAATAATACAAAAACACCCCCAAGCTGTGTTCTTTTCAAAAATACAAATACAACCCTTAGCGTTATCTCGGAAAATAATACAAATTCACCCCCAAGCTGTGTTATTTTCAAAAATAGAAATACAACCCGTAGCTGTATCTCGGAAAATAATACAAATACACCACCAAGCTCTGTTATTTTCAATAATACAAATACAACACTTAGCTGTATCTCGGAAAATAATACAAATACACCCCCAATCTGTGTTATTTTCAAAAATAGAAATACAAACATTAGCTGTATCTCGGAAAATAATACAAAAACACCCCCAAGCTGTGTTATTTTCAAAAATACAAATACAACCCTTAGCGGTATCTCGGAAAATAATACAAATACACCCCCAAGATTTGTTATTTTCAAAAATAGAAATACAACCCTTAGCTGTATCTTGGAAAATAATACAGATACACCCCCAAGCTCTGTTATTTTCAAAAATACAAATAGAACCCACAGCTGTATCTCGGAAAAAAATACAAATACACCACCAAGCAGTGTTATTTTCAAAAATACAAATACAGCCCTTAACTGTATCTTGGAAAATAATACAAATACACCCCCAAGCTGTATTATTTTCAAAAATACAAATACAACCCTGAGCTGTATCTCGGAATATAATACAAATACACCCACAAGCTGTGTTATTTTCAAAAATACAAATACAACCCTGAGGTGTATCTCGGAAAATAATACAAAAACACCCCCAAGCTGTGTCATTTTCAAAAATACAAATACAACACTTAGGTGTATCTCGGAAAATAATAAAAATACACCCCCAAGCTCTGTTATTTTCAAAAACACTAATACAACCCACAGCTGTATCTCGGAAAATAATACAATCACACCCCATAGCTGTGTTATTTTCAAAAATACAAATACTGCCATCAGCTGTATTTCAGAAAATAATACAAATACACCCCCAAGCTCGTTTATTTTCAAAAATACTAAAAAAACCCTTAGCTGTATCTTGGAAAATAATACAAATACACCCCCAAGCTGTGGTATTTTGCAAAACACAAATAGAACGCTGAGCTGTATCTCGGAAAATAATACAAATACACCCCCAAGCTGTGTTATTTTCAAAAATACAAATACAACCCATAGCTTTATCTTGGAAAATAATACAAATACACCCCCAAGTTGTGTTATTTTCAAAAATGAAAAAACAATCCTGAGCTGTATCTCGGAAAATAATACAAATACACCACCGAGTTGTGTTATTTTCAAAAATGCAAATACAACCCATAGCAGTATCTCAGAAAATAATACAAATACAGGCCCAAGCTGTGTTAGTTTCAAAAATACAAATACAACCCTTAGTTTATCTCGGTAAATAATACAAATACACCCCCAAGCTGTGTTATTTTCGAAAATACAAATACAACCCTTATCTGTATCTCGGCAAATAATACAAATACACCCCCAAGCTGTGTTATTTTCCAAAATACAAGCACAACACTGAGCTGTATCTCGGAAAATAATACAAATACACCCCCAAGCTGTGTTATTTTCAAAAATACAAATACAACCCATAGTTGTATCTTGGAAAATAATAAAAATACAGCCCCAAGCTGTGTTATTTTCAAAAATACAAATACAACCCATAGCTGTATCTCGGAAAATAATAAAAATACAGCCCCAAGCTGTGTTATTTTCAAAAATACAAATACAACCTTTAGCTGTATCTTGGAAATTAATACAAATACACCCACAAGTTCTGTAATTTTCAACAATACAAATACAACCCTTAGCTGTATCTCGCAAAATAATACAAATACACCCCCAAATCCTGTTATTTTCAAAAATACAAATACAAACCTTAGGTGTATCTAGAAAAATAACACATATACACACCCAAGCTGTGTTATTTTCAAAAATACAAATACAGCACTTAGCTGTATCTCGTAAAATCATACAAATACTCCCCCAACCTCGGTTATTTTCAAATATACAAATACAACCCTTAGCTGTATCTCGGAAAATAATACAAATACACCCCCAAGCTGTTTTATTTTCAAAAATACAAATAACACCCTGAGCTGTATCTCAGAAAATAATACAAATACACCCACAAGTTGTGTTATTTTCCAAAATACAAATAAAAACCTTATCTGTATCTGGGAAAATAATACAAATACACCCCCAAGCTGTGTTATTTTCAAAAATACAAAAACAACCCTTAGCTGTATCTCGGAAGATAATACAAATACACCCCTAAGTTGTGAAATTTTCAAAAATACAAATACAAGCCTTAGCTGTATCTCAGAAAAAAATACAAATAAACCCCCAAGCTCTGTAATTGTCAAAAATACATATACAACCCATAGCTGTATCTCGGAAAATAATAATTATACATCCCCTAGCTGTGTTGTTTTCAAAAATACAAATACAGACCTTAGCTGTATCTCGGAAAATAATACAAATACTCTCCCAAGCTCGGTTATTTTCAAATATACAAATAAAACCCTTAGCTGTATCTCGGAAAATAATACAAATACACCCACAAGCTGTATGATTTTCAAAAATACAAATACAACCCTGAGCTGTATCTCGGAAAATAATACAAATACACCAACAAGCTGTGTTATTTTCAAAAATACAAATACAACCCTGAGGTGTATCTCGGAAAATAATACAAAAACACACCCAAGCTGTGTTATTTTCAAAAATACAAATACAACACTTAGGTGTATCTCGTAAAATAATAAAAATACACCCCCAAGCTCTGTTATTTTCAAAAACACAAATACAATCCACAGCTGTATCTCGGAAAATAATACAATCACACCGCATAGCTGTGTTATTTTCAAAAATACAAATACAGCCATTAGCTGTATTTCAGAAAATAATACAAATACACCCCCAAGCTCGTTTATTTTCAAAAATACTAAAAAAACCCTTAGCTGTATCTCGGAAAATAATACAAATACACCCCCAAGCTGTGGTATTTTGCAAAACACAAATAGAACGCTGAGCTGTATCTCGGAAAATAATACAAATACACCCCCAAGCTGTGTTATTTTCAAAAATACAAATACAACCCATAACTTTATCTTGGAAAATAATACAAATACACCCCCAAGTTGTGTTATTTTTAAAAATGAAAAAACAATCCTGAGCTGTATCTCGGAAAATAATACAAATACACCAGCGAGTTGTGTTATTTTCAAAAATACAAATACAACCCATAGCAGTATCTCAGAAAATAATACAAATAAACCCCCAAGCTGTGTTATTTTCAAAAATACAAATACAACCCTTAGTTTATCTCGGTAAATAATAAAAATACACCCCCAAGCTGTGTTATTTTCGAAAATAAAAATACAACCCTTATCTGTATCTCGGCAAATAATACAAATACACCCCCAAGCTGTGTTATTTTCCAAAATACAAGCACAACCCTGAGCTGTATCTCGGAAAATAATACAAATACACCCACAAGCTGTGTTATTTTCAAAAATAAATATACAACCCACAGCTGTATCTTGGAAAATAATACAAATACACCCACAAGCTGTGTTATTTTCAAAAATACAAATACAACCCTGAGCTGTATCTCGGATAATAATAGAAATACACCCACAAGCTGTGTTATTTTTAAAAATACAAATAAAACGCATAGCTTTATCTCGGAAAATAATACAAATACTCCCCCAAGCGGTGTTATTTTCAAAAATACAAATACAACCCTTAGCTGTATCTTGGAAAATAATATATATACACCCCCAAGCTGTGTTATTTTCAAAAATACAAATACTATCCCGAGCTTTATCTTGGAAAATAATACAAATACACCCCCAAGCTGTGTTATTTTTTAAAATACAAATATAACCCATAGCTGTATCTTGGAAAACAATACAAATACACCCACAAGCTTTGTTAAGTTCAAAAATAAAAATATAACCGATAGCTGTATCTTGGAAAATAATACAAGTACCCCCACAAGATATGTTATTTCCAAAAATGCAAATACAATCCTTACCTGTAATTTGAAAAAAAATACAAATACACCCCCAGGCTGTGTTATTTTCAAAAATACAAATACAACCCTTAGCTGTATCTCGGAAAATAATACAAATGCACACCCAATCTGTGTTATTTTCAAAAATACAAATACAACCCATAGCTGTATCTCGGAAAATAATAAAAATACATCCCCACGGTCTGTTATTTTCAATAATACAAATACAACCCTCAGTTGTATCTCGGAGAATAATAAAAATACACCCCCAATCTGAGTTATTTTCAAAAATAGAATTACAAACCTTAGCTGTATCTCGGAAAATAACACAAAAACACCACCAAGCTGTGTTATTTTCAAAAATACAAATACAACCCTTAGCAGTATCTCGGAAAATAATACAAATACACCCACAAGCTGTGTTATTTTGCAAAATACAAATACAGCCCTGAGCTGTATCTCGGAAAATAATACAAATACACCCCCAAGCTGTGTTATTTTCAAAAATACAAATACAACTGTTAGCCGTATCTCGGAAAATAATACAAATACACCCCAAGGTCTGTCATTTTCAAAAATACAAATACAACCTTTCGCTGTATATCGAAACATAATACATATACACCCCCAAGATGTGTTATTTTCAAAAATAAAAATACAACCCTTAGCTGTATCTGGGAAAATAATACAAATAAACCCCCAAGCTGTGTTATTTTCAAAAATACAAAAACGACCCTTAGCTGTATCTCGGAAGATAATACAAATACACCCCCAATCTGTGTTATTTTCAAAAATACAAATACAACCCATAGCTGTATCTTGGAAAATAATACAAATACACCCCAAAGCTTTGTTATTTTCAATAATACAAATACAACCCTTAGCTTTAACTGGGAAAATAATACAAATACACCCCCAAGCTGTGTTATTTTCAAAAATACAAAAACAACCCTTAGCTGTATCTCGGAAGATAATACAAATACACCCCCAAGCTGTGTTATTTTCAAAAATACAAATACAACCGATAGCTGTATCTTGGAAAATAATACAAATACACCAACATGCTGTGTTATTTTCAAAAATACAAATACAACCGATAGCTGTATCTCGGAAAATAATACAAGTAAACCCACAAGATATGTTATTTTCAAAAATACAAATACAACCATTAGCTGTATCTCTGAAAAAAATACAAATACACCCAAAAGCTCTGTTATTTTCAAAAATACAAATACAACTCTTAGCTGTGTCTCGGAAAATAATACAATTACACCCCCAAGCTGTGTTATTTTCAAAAATACAAATACAACCGTTAGCTTTATCTCGAAAAATAATACAAATACACCAGCAAGTTGTGTAATTTTCAAAAATACAAATACAACCCTTTGCTTTATCTCGGAAAATTATACAAATCACCCCCAAGCTCTGTTATTTTCAAAAATACAAATACAACCTTTATCTGTATCTCGAAAAATAATACATATACACCCCCAAGCCGTGTTATTTTCAAAAATACAAATACAGCCCGTAGCTGTATCTTGGAAAATAATACAAATACACCATCAAGGTCGGTTATTTTAAAAAATACAAATAAAACCCTTAGCTGTATCTCGGAAAATAATACAAATACACCCCCAAGCTCTGTTATTTTCGAAAATACAAATACAACCTTGAGCTGTATCTCGGAAAATAATACAAATACACCCACAAGCTGTGTTATTTTCCAAAATACAAATACAACCCTTAGCTATATTTCGGAAAATAATACAAATAAACCCCCAAGCTGTGTTATTTTCAAAAATACAAATACAACCCTGAGCTGTATCTTGGATAATAATACAAATACACCCCCAATCTGTGTTATTTTCAAAAATACAAATAGAGCCCTTAGCTATATCTTGGAAAATAGTAGAAATACACCCCAAAGCTCTGTTATTTTCAATAATACAAATACAACCCTTAGCTGTATCTCGGAAAAAAATACAAATACACGCCCAAGCTGTGTTATTTTCAAAAATACAAATACAACCGTTAGCTGTATCTCGGAAAATAATACAAATACACCCCCAAGCTGTATTATTCTCAAATATACAAATACAATCCTTAGCTGTATGTCGGAAAATAATACAAATACACCCCCAAGCTCTGTTATTTTCAAAAATACAAATACAACCTTTATCTGTATCTCGAAAAATGATACATATACACCCCCAAGCTGTGCTATTTTCAAAAATAAATATACAGCCCTTAGCTGTATCTCGGAAAATAATACAAATACACTCCAAAGCTGCGTTATTTTCAAAAATACAAATAGAAACCTTAGCTGTATCTCGGAAAATAATAAAAATACACCCCCAAGCTTCGTTATTTTCAAAAATACAAATACAACCCTGAGCTGTATCTGGGAAAATAATGCAAATACACCCCTAAACTGTGTAATTTTCAAAAACAAAAATAAAAATCATAGCTGTATCTTGGAAAATAATACAAATACAACCCCAATCTGTGTTATTTTCAAAAATACAAATACAACCCTGAGCTGTATCTCGGATAATAATACAAATACACCACCAAGCTGTGTTATTTTCAAAAATACAAATACAAACCATAGCTGTATCTCAAAAAATAACACAAATACACCCCCAAGCTGTGTTATTTTCAAAAATACAAATACAACCGTTAGCTGTATCTCGGAAAATAATACAAATACACCCCCAAGTTATGTAATTTTAAAAAATACAAATACAAACCTTAGCTGTATCTCGGAAAATAATACAAATACACCCCCAAGCTCTGTTATTCTCAAAAATACAAATACAACACTTAGCTGTATCTCGGAAAATAATACAAATACACCCCCAAGCTTTGTTATTTTCAAAAATACAAATACAACCCTTAGCTGTCTCTCGGAAAATAATACAAATACACCCCCAAGCTGTGTTATTTTCAAAAATACAAATACAACCGTTAGCTGTATATAGGAAAATAATACAAAAACACACCCAAGTTGTGTAATTTTTAAAAATACAAATACAAACCTTAGCTGTATCTCGGAAAATAATACAAATACACCCCCAAGCTTTGTTATTTTCAAAAATACAAATACAACCCTTAGCTGTAACTCGGAAAATAATACATATACATCCCCAAGCTGTGTTATTTTCAAAAACGCAAATACAAACCTTAGCTGTATCTCGGAAAATAATACAAATAACCCACTAGCTGTGTTATTTTCAAAAATACAAATAGAACCCTTAGCTGTATCTCAAAAAATAAAACAAATACACCCCCAAGGTGTGTTATTTTCAAAAATACAAATATAACCGATAGCTGTATCTTGGAAAATAATACAAGTACCCCCACAAGATATGTTATTTTCAAAAAGGCAAATACAAACTTCAGCTGTAACTTGGAAACTAATACAAACACACCCACAAACTCTGTATTTTCAAAAATACAAATACAACCCTTAGCTTTATCTCGGAAAATAATACAAATGCACCCCCAAGCTGTGTTATTTTCAAAAATACAAATACAACCCATAGCTGTATCTCGGAAAATAATACAAATACACCCCCAAGCTCTGTTATTTTCAATAATACAAATACAACACTTAGCTGTATCTCTGAAAATAATACAAATACACCCCCAATCTGTGTTATTTTCAAAAATAGAAATACAAATATTAGCTGTATCTCGGAAAATAATACAAAAACACCCCCAAGCTGTGTTATTTTCAAAAATACAAATACAACCCTTAGCGTTATCTCGGAAAATAATACAAATACCCCCCCAAGATGTGTTATTTTCAAAAATAGAAATACAACCCTTAGCTGTATCTTGGAAAATAATACAGATACACCCCCAAGCTCTGTTATTTTCAAAAATACAAATAGAACCCACAGCTGTATCTCGGAAAAAAATACAAATACACCACCAAGCAGTGTTTTTTTCAAAAATACAAATACAGCCCTTAGCTGTATCTCGGAAAATAATACAAATACACCCCCAAGCTCGTTTATTTTAAAAAATACTAAAAAAACCCTTAGCTGTATCTCGGAAAATAATACAAATACACCCCCAAGCTGTGGTATGTTGCAAAACACAAATAGAACCCTGAGCTGTATTTAGGAAAATAATACAAATACACCCCCAAGCTGTGTTATTTTCAAAAATACAAATAAAACCCATAGCTTTATCTTGGAAAATAATACAAATACACCCCCAAGTTGTGTTATTTTCAAAAATGAAAAAACAATCCTGAGCTGTATCTCGGAAAATAATACAAATACACCACCGAGTTGTGTTATTTTCAAAAATACAAATACAACCCATAGCAGTATCTCAGAAAATAATACAAATACACTTCCAAGATGTGTTATTTTCAAAAATACAAATACAACCCTTAGTTTATCTCGGTAAATAATACAAATACACACCCAAGCTGTGTTATTTTCGAAAATACAAATAAAACCCTTATCTGTATCTCGGCAAATAATACAAATACACCCCCAAGCTGTGTTATTTTCCAAAATACAAGCACAACCCTGAGCTGTATCTCGGAAAATAATACAAATACACCCCTAAGCTGTGTTATTTTGAAAAATACAAACACAACCCTTAGGTGTATCTTGGAAAATAATACAAATACACCCCTAAGCTGTGTTATTTTCAAAAATACAAATACAACCCTGAGCTGTATCTCGGATAATAATAGAAATACACCTCAAATCTGTGTTATTTTCAAAAATACAAATACAACCCATAGCTGTATCTCGGAAAATAATAAAAATACAGCCCCAAGCTGTGTTATTTTCAAAAATACAAATACAACCTTTAGCTGTATCTTGGAAATTAATACAAATACACCCACAAGTTCTGTAATTTTCAACAATACAAATACAACCCTTAGCTGTATCTCGCAAAATAATACAAATACACCCCCAAGCTGTGTTATTTTCAAAAATACAAATACCACCCTGAGCTGTATTTCAGAAAATAATACAAATACACCCACAAGTTGTGTTATTTTCCAAAATACAAATAAAAACCTTATCTGTATCTGGGAAAATAATACAAATACACCCCCAAGCTGTGTTATTTTCAAAAATACAAAAACAACCCCTAGCTGTATCTCGGAAGATAATACAAATACACCCCTAAGTTGTGTAATTTTCAAAAATACAAATACAACCCTTAGCTGTATCTCAGAAAAAAATACAAATACACCCCCAAGCTCTGTAATTTTCAAAAATACATATACAACCCATAGCTGTATCTCGGAAAATAATAATTATACATCCCCTAGCTGTGTTATTTTCAAAAATACAAATACAGACCTTGGCTGTATCTCGGAAAATAATACAAATACAGTCCCAAGCTCGGTTATTTTCAAATATACAAATAAAACCCTTAGCTGTATCTCGGAAAATAATACAAATACACCCCCAAGCTGTATTATTTTCAAAAATACAAATACAAACATTAGCTGTATCTCGGAAAATAATACAAAAACACCCCCAAGCTGTGTTATTTTCAAAAATACAAATACAACCCTTAGCGTTATCTCGGAAAATAATACAAATTCACCCCCAAGCTGTGTTATTTTCAAAAATAGAAATACAACCCATAGCTGTATCTCGGAAAATAATACAAATACACCACCAAGCTCTGTTATTTTCAATAATACAAATACAACACTTAGCTGTATCTCAGAAAATAATACAAATACACCCCCAATCTGTGTTATTTTCAAAAATAGAAATACAAACATTAGCTGTATCTCGGAAAATAATACAAAAACACCCCCAAGCTGTGTTATTTTCAAAAATACAAATACAACCCTTAGCGGTATCTCGGAAAATAATACAAATACACCACCAAGATTTGTTATTTTCAAAAATAGAAATACAACCCTTAGCTGTATCTTGGAAAATAATACAGATACACCCCCAAGCTCTGTTATTTTCAAAAATACAAATAGAACCCACAGCTGTATCTCGGAAAAAAAAAAAATACACCACCAAGCTGTGTTATTTTCAAAAATACAAATACAGCCCTTAACTGTATCTTGGAAAATAATACAAATACACCCCCAAGCTGTATTATTTTCAAAAATACAAATACAACCCTGAGCTGTATCTCGGAATATAATACAAATACACCCACAAGCTGTGTTATTTTCAAAAATAAAAATACAACCCTGAGGTGTATCTCGGAAAATAATACAAAAACACCCCCAAGCTGTGTTTTTTTCAAAAATACAAATACAACACTTAGGTGTATCTCGGAAAATAATAAAAATACACCCCCAAGCTCTGTTATTTTCAAAAACACTAATACAACCCACAGCTGTATCTCGGAAAATAATACAATCACACCCCATAGCTGTGTTATTTTCAAAAATACAAATACTGCCATCAGCTGTATTTCAGAAAATAATACAAATACACCCCCAAGCTCGTTTATTTTCAAAAATACTAAAAAAACCCTTAGCTGTATCTCGGAAAATAATACAAATACACCCCCAAGCTGTGGTATTTTGCAAAACACAAATAGAACGCTGAGCTGTATCTCGGAAAATAATACAAATACACCCCCAAGCTGTGTTATTTTCAAAAATACAAATACAACCCATAGCTTTATCTTGGAAAATAATACAAATACACCCCCAAGTTGTGTTATTTTCAAAAATGAAAAAACAATCCTGAGCTGTATCTCGGAAAATAATACAAATACACCACCGAGTTGTGTTATTTTCAAAAATGCAAATACAACCAAGAGCATTATCTCAGAAAATAATACAAATACACGCCCAAGCTGTGTTATTTTCAAAAATACAAATACAACCCTTAGCTGTATCTCGAAAAATAATACATATACACCCGCAAGCTGTGTTATTTTCCAAAATACAAATACAGCCCTTAGCTGTATCTCGGAAAATAATACAAATACACCCCCAAGCTGTGTTATTTTCAAAAATACAAATACAACCCATAGTTGTATCTTGGAAAATAATACAAATACACCCCTAAGCTGTGTTATTTTCAAAAATACAAATACAACCCTGAGCTGTATCTCGGATAATAATAGAAATACACCGCCAATCTGTGTTATTTTCAAAAATACAAATACAACCCATAGCTGTATCTCGGAAAATAATAAAAATACAGCCCCAAGCTGTGTTATTTTCAAAAATACAAATACAACCTTTAGCTGTATCTTGGAAATTAATACAAATACACACACAAGTTCTGTAATTTTCAACAATACAAATACAACCCTTAGCTGTATCTCGCAAAATAATACAAATACACCCCCAAATCCTGTTATTTTCAAAAATACAAATACAAACCTTAGGTGTATCTAGAAAAATAACACATATACACACCCAAGCTGTGTTATTTTCAAAAATACAAATACAGCACTTAGCTGTATCTCGTAAAATCATACAAATACTCCCCCAACCTCGGTTATTTTCAAATATACAAATACAACCCTTAGCTGTATCTCGGAAAATAATACAAATACACCCCCAAGCTGTGTTATTTTCAAAAATACAAATAACACCCTGAGCTGTATCTCAGAAAATAATACAAATACACCCACAAGTTGTGTTATTTTCCAAAATACAAATAAAAACCTTATCTGTATCTCTGAAAATAATACAAATACACCCCCAAGCTGTGTTATTTTCAAAAATACAAAAACAACCCTTAGCTGTATCTCGGAAGATAATACAAATACACCCCTAAGTTGTGAAATTTTCAAAAATACAAATACAACCCTTAGCTGTATCTCAGAAAAAAATACAAATACACCCCCAAGCTCTGTAATTGTCAAAAATACATATACAACCCATAGCTGTATCTCGGAAAATAATAATTATACATCCCCTAGCTGTGTTATTTTCAAAAATACAAATACAGACCTAAGCTGTATCTCGGAAAATAATACAAATACACTCCCAAGCTCGGTTATTTTCAAATATACAAATAAAACCCTTAGCTGTATCTCGGAAAATAATACAAATACACCCACAAGCTGTATTATTTTCAAAAATACAAATACAACCCTGAGCTGTATCTCGGAAAATAATACAAATACACCAACAAGCTGTGTTATTTTCAAAAATACAAATACAACCCTGAGGTGTATCTCGGAAAATAATACACAAACACACCCAAGCTGTGTTATTTTCAAAAATACAAATACAACACTTAGGTGTATCTCGTAAAATAATAAAAATACACCCCCAAGCTCTGTTATTTTCAAAAACACAAATACAATCCACAGCTGTATCTCGGAAAATAATACAATCACACCGCATAGCTGTGTTATTTACAAAAATACAAATACAGCCATTAGCTGTATTTCAGAAAATAATACAAATACACCCCCAAGCTCGTTTATTTTCAAAAATACTAAAAAAACCCTTAGCTGTATCTCGGAAAATAATACAAATACACCCCCAAGCTGTGGAATTTTGCAAAACACAAATAGAACCCAGAGCTGTATCTCGGAAAATAATACAAATACACCCCCAAGCTGTGTTATTTTCAAAAATACAAATACAACCCATAACTTTATCTTGGAAAATAATACAAATACACCCCCAAGTTGTGTTATTTTTAAAAATGAAAAAACAATCCTGAGCTGTATCTCGGAAAATAATACAAATACACCAGCGAGTTGTGTTATTTTCAAAAATACAAATACAACCCATAGCAGTATCTCAGAAAATAATACAAATAAACCCCCATGCTGTGTTATTTTCAAAAATACAAATACAACCCTTAGTTTATCTCGGTAAATAATAAAAATACACCACCAAGCTGTGTTATTTTCGAAAATACAAATACAACCCTTATCTGTATCTCGGCAAATAATACAAATACACCCCCAAGCTGTGTTATTTTCCAAAATACAAGCACAACCCTGAGCTGTATCTCGGAAAATAATACAAATACACCCACAAGCTGTGTTATTTTCAAAAATAAATATACAACCCACAGCTGTATCTTGGAAAATAATACAAATACACCCACAAGCTGTGTTATTTTCAAAAATACAAATACAACCCTGAGCTGTATCTCGGATAATAATAGAAATACACCCACAAGCTGTGTTATTTTTAAAAATACAAATACAACGCATAGCTGTATCTCGGAAAATAATACAAATACTCCCCCAAGCGGTGTTATTTTCAAAAATACAAATACAACCCTTAGCTGTATCTTGGAAAATAATACATATACACCCCCAAGCTGTGTTATTTTCAAAAAAACAAATACTATCCCGAGCTTTATCTTGGAAAATAATACAAATACACCCCCAAGCTGTGTTATTTTTTAAAATACAAATATAACCCATAGCTGTATCTTGGAAAACAATACAAATACACCCACAAGCTTTGTTATGTTCAAAAATAAAAATATAACCGATAGCTGTATCTTGGAAAATAATACAAGTACCCCCACAAGATATGTTATTTCCAAAAATGCAAATACAATCCTTACCTGTAATTTGAAAAAAAATACAAATACACCCCCAGGCTGTGTTATTTTCAAAAATACAAATACAACCCTTAGCTGTATCTCGGAAAATAATACAAATGCACACCCAAGCTGTGTTATTTTCAAAAATACAAATACAACCCATAGCTGTATCTCAGAAAATAATAAAAATACATCCCCACGGTCTGTTATTTTCAATAATACAAATACAACCCTCAGTTGTATCTCGGAGAATAATAAAAATACACCCCAAATCTGAGTTATTTTCAAAAATAGAATTACAAACCTTAGCTGTATCTCGGAAAATAACACAAAAACACCACCAAGCTGTGTTATTTTCAAAAATACAAATGCAACCCTTAGCAGTATCTCGGAAAATAATACAAATACACCCCCAAGCTGTGTTATTTTGCAAAATACAAATACAGCCCTGAGCTGTATCTCGGAAAATAATACAAATACACCCCCAAGCTGTGTTATTTTCAAAAATACAAATACAACTGTTAGCCGTATCTCGGAAAATAATACAAATACACCCCAAGCTCTGTCATTTTCAAAAATACAAATACAACCTTTCGCTGTATATCGAAACATAATACATATACACCCCCAAGATGTGTTATTTTCAAAAATACAAATACAAACCTTAGCTGTATCTGGGAAAATAATACAAATAAACCCACAAGCTGTGTTATTTTCAAAAATACAAAAAAGATCCTTAGCTGTATCTCGGAAGATAATACAAATACACCCCCAAGCTATGTTATTTTCAAAAATACAAATACAACCGATAGCTGTATCTTGGAAAATAATACAAATACACCAACATGCTGTGTTATTTTCAAAAATACAAATACAACCGATAGCTGTATCTCGGAAAATAATACAAGTAAACCCACAAGATATGTTATTTTCAAAAATACAAATACAACCCTTAGCTGTATCTCTGAAAAAAATACAAATACACCCAAAAGCTGTGTTATTTTCAAAAATACAAAAACAACTCTTAGCTGTGTCTCGGAAAATAATACAATTACACCCCCAAGCTGTGTTATTTTCAAAAATACAAATACAACCGTTAGCTTTATCTCGAAAAATAATACAAATACACCAGCAAGTTGTGTAATTTTCAAAAATACAAATACAACCCTTAGCTTTATCTCGGAAAATAATACAAAAACACCCCCAAGCTCTGTTATTTTCAAAAATACAAATACAACCTTTATCTGTATCTCGAAAAATAATACATATACACCCCCAAGCTGTGTTATTTTCAAAAATACAAATACAGCCCGTAGCTGTATCTTGGAAAATAATACAAATACACCATCAAGGTCGGTTATTTTAAAAAATACAAATAAATCCCTTAGCTGTATCTCGGAAAATAATACAAATACACCCCCAAGCTCTGTTATTTTCGAAAATACAAATAAAACCTTGAGCTGTATCTCGGAAAATAATACAAATACACCCACAAGCTGTGTTATTTTCCAAAATACAAATACAACCCTTAGCTATATTTCGGAAAATAATACAAATAAACCCCCAAGCTGTGTTATTTTCAAAAATACAAATACAACCCTGAGCTGTATCTTGGATAATAATACAAATACACCCCCAATCTGTGTTATTTTCAAAAATACAAATAGAGCCCTTAGCTGTATCTTGGAAAATAGTAGAAATACACCCCAAAGCTCTGTTATTTTCAATAATACAAATACAACCCTTAGCTGTATCTCGGAAAAAAATACAAATACACGCCCAAGCTGTGTTATTTTCAAAAATACAAATACAACCGTTAGCTGTATCTCGGAAAATAATACAAATACACCCCCAAGCTGTGTTATTCTCAAATATACAAATACAATCCTTAGCTGTATGTCGGAAAATAATACAAATACACCCCCAAGCTCTGTTATTTTCAAAAATACAAATACAACCTTTATCTGTATCTCGAAAAATAATACATATACACCCCCAAGCTGTGCTATTTTCAAAAATAAATATACAGCCCTTAGCTGTATCTCCGAAAATAATACAAATACACTCCATAGCTGCGTTATTTTCAAAAATACAAATAGAAACCTTAGCTGTATCTCGGAAAATAATAAAAATACACTCCCAAGCTTCGTTATTTTCAAAAATACAAATACAACCCTGAGCTGTATCTGGGAAAATAATGCAAATACACCCCTAAACTGTGTAATTTTAAAAAACAAAAATAAAACTCATAGCTGTATCTTGGAAAATAATACAAATACACCCCCAATCTGTGTTATTTTCAAAAATACAAATACAACCTTGAGCTGTATCTCGGATAATAATACAAATACACCACCAAGCTGTGTTATTTTCAAAAATACAAATACAACCCATAGCTGTATCTCAAAAAATAACACAAATACACCCCCAAGCTGTGTTATTTTCAAAAATACAAATACAACCGTTAGCTGTATCTCGGAAAATAATACAAATACACCCCCATGTTATGTAATTTTAAAAAATACAAATACAAACCTTAGCTGTATCTCGGAAAATAATACAAATACACCCCCAAGCTCTGTTATTCTCAAAAATACAAATACAACACTTAGCTGTATCTCGGAAAATAATACAAATACACCCCCAAGCTTTGTTATTTTCAAAAATACAAATACAACCCTTAGCTGTCTCTCGGAAAATAATACAAATACACCCCCAAGCTGTGTTATTTTCAAAAATACAAATACAACCGTTAGCTGTATATCGGAAAATAATACAAAAACACCCCCAAGTTGTGTAATTTTTAAAAATACAAATACAAACCTTAGCTGTATCTCGGAAAATAATACAAATACACCCCCAAGCTTTGTTATTTTCAAAAATACAAATACAACCCTTAGCTGTAACTCGGAAAATAATACATATACATCCCCAAGCTGTGTTATTTTCAAAAACGCAAATACAAACCTTAGCTGTATCTCGGAAAATAATACAAATAACCCACTAGCTGTGTTATTTTCAAAAATACAAATAGAACCCTTAGCTGTATCTCAAAAAATAAAACAAATACACCCCCAAGGTGTGTTATTTTCAAAAATACAAATATAACCGATAGCTGTATCTTGGAAAATAATACAAGTACCCCCACAAGATATGTTATTTTCAAAAAGGCAAATACAAACTTTAGCTGTAACTTGGAAAATAATACAAATACACCCACAAGCTCTGTATTTTCAAAATACAAATACAACCCTTAGCTTTATCTCGGAAAATAATACAAATGCACCCCCAAGCTGTGTTATTTTCAAAAATACAAATACAACCCATAGCTGTATCTCGGAAAATAATACAAATACACCCCCAAGCTCTGTTATTTTCAATAATACAAATACAACACTTAACTGTATCTCGGAAAATAATACAAATACACCCCCAATCTGTGTTATTTTCAAAAATAGAAATACAAACATTAGCTGTATCTCGGAAAATAATACAAAAACACCCCCAAGCTGTGTTATTTTCAAAAATACAAATACAACCCTTAGCGTTATCTCGGAAAATAATACAAATACCCCCACAAGATGTGTTATTTTCAAAAATAGAAATACAACCCTTAGCTGTATCTTGGAAAATAATACAGATACACCCCCAAGCTCTGTTATTTTCAAAAATACAAATAGAACCCACAGCTGTATCTCGGAAAAAAATACAAATACACCACCAAGCAGTGTTATTTTCAAAAATACAAATACAGCCCTTAGCTGTATCTTGGAAAATAATACAAATACACCCCCAAGCTCATTTAAATTCAAAAATGCAAATACAACCCTTAGCTGTATCTCGAAAAATAATAAAAATACTCCCCAAAGCTGTGTTATTTTCCAAAATACAAATACAACCCTGAGCTGTATCTCGGAAAATAATACAAATACACCCCCAAGCTGTGTGATTTTCAAAAATACAAATACAACCCATAGCTGCATCTTGGAAAATAATACAAATACACCCCCAAGCAGTGTTATTTTCAAAAATACAAATACAACCCTTAGCTTTATCTCGGAAAATAATACAAATACACACCCAAGGTGTGTTATTTTCAAATATACAAATACAACTCTTAGGTGTATCTTGGAAAATAATACAATTACACCCCAAAGCTCTGTTATTTTCAATAATACAAATACAACCCTTAGCTGTATCTGGGAAAATAATACAAATACACCCCCAAGCTGTGTTATTTTCAAAAATACAAATACAACCATTAGCTGTATCTCGGAAAATAATACAAATACACCCCCAAGCTGTGTTATTTTCCAAAATACAAATACAACCCTGAGCTGTGTCTGGGAAAATAATACAAATACACCCCCAAGCTGTGTAATTTTCAAAAACAAAAATACAACCCGTAGCTCTATTTTGAAAAATAATACAAATACACCCCGAAGCTGTGTTATTTGCAAAAATACAAATACAACCCTGAGCTGTATCTCGGAAAATAATACAAATACACCCGCAAGATGTGTTATTCTCAAAAATAGAAATAAAACCCTTAGCTGTATCTCGAAAAGTCATACAAATACACCCCCAAGCTGTGTTATTTTCAAAAATACATATACAAACCTTAGCTGTATCTCAGAAAATAATATAAATACACCCCCAAGCTGTGTTATTTTCAAAAATACAAATACAACCATTAGTTGTATCTCGGAAAATAATACAAATACACCGCCAAGCTGTGTTATTTTCAAAAATACAAATACAACATATAGCTGTATCTTGGAAAATAATATAAATACACCCCCAAGTTGTGTTATTTTAAAAAATACAAATACAACCCTGTGCTGTATCTCGGAAAATAATACAAATACACCGCCAAGCTGTGTTATTTTCAAAAATACAAATACAACACATAGCTTTATCTTGGAAAATAATATAAATACACCCCCAAGCTGTGTTATTTTCCAATATACAAATACAACCCTGAGCTTTATCTCAGATAATAATACAAATACACCCCAAAGGTGGGTTATTTTCAAAAATACAAATACAACCCATAGCTGTATGTTGGAAAATAATACAAATACACCCCCAGACTGTTTTATTTTCAAAAATACAAATACAACACTGAGGTGTATGTCTGAAAATAACACAAATACACCACCAAGCTGTCTTATTTTCAAAAATACAAATACAACCCAAAGAAGTATCTCGGAAAATAATACAAATACTCTCCCAGCTGGGTTATTTTCAAAAATACAAATACAACCCTGAGTTGTAAATCGGAAAATAATACAAATACACCCCCAAGCTGTGTTATTTTCAAAAATACAAATAAAACCACGAGCTGTATATCGGAACATAATACAAATACACACCCAAGCTGTGTTATTTTCCAAAATACAAATACAACCCTGGGCTGTATCTGGGAAAATAATACAAATACACCCCCAAGCTGTGTAATTTTCAAAAACAAAAATACAACCCTTAGCTGTATCTTGGAAAATAATACAAATACACCCCGAAGCTGTGTTATTTTCAATAATACAAATACAACCCAGAGCTGTATCTCGGAAAATAATACAAATACATCTACAAGCTGTGTTATTTTCAAAAATAGAAATAAAACCCTTAGCAGTATCTCGGAAAGTAATACAAATACACACTCAAGCTGTGTTATTTTCAAAAATACAAATACAAACCTTAGCTGTATCTCGGAAAATAATACAAATACACCTCCAAGAGGTGTTATTTTGAAAAATACAAATACAACCCTTAGCTGTATCTCGGAAAATAATACAAATACACCCCGAAGCTGTGTTGTTTTCAAAAATACATATACATCCCTGAGCAGTATCTCGGAAAATAATACAAATACACCCCCAAACTGTGTTATTTTCCAAAGTACAAATACAACCCTGAGCTGTATCGTGGAAAATAATATAAATACACCCCCAAGCTCGTTTATTTTCAAAAATACAAATACAACCCTTGGCTGTATCTCGGAAAATAATATAAATACACCACCAAGCTCTGTTATTTTCAAAAATTCAAATACAACCCTTAACTGTATCTCAGAGAATAATAAAAACACACCCCCAAGGTGTGTTATTTCCAAAAATACAAATAAAAACCTTAGCTGTATCTCGGAAAATAATATAAATACAGCCCCAAGCTGTGTTATTTTCAAAAATACAAATACAACCCTTAGCTGTATCTCAGAAAATAATACAAATACACCCCAAAAATTTGATATTTTCAAAAATACAAATACAACCTTTAGCTGTATCTCCGAAAATAATACAAATACACCCCCAAGCTCTGTTAATTTCAAAAACACAAATACAACCCACAGCTCTATCTCGGAAAATAATACAAATACACCCCCAAGCTGTGTTATTTTCAAAAATACAAATACAACCCATAGCTGTATCTCGGAAAATAATTCAAATACACCCCCAAGCTGTGTTATTTTCAAAAATACAAATACAACCCTGGGCTGTAACTCGGAAAATAATACAAATACACACTCAAGCTGTGTTATTTTCAAAAATACAAATACAACTCTTAGCTGTATCTCGGAAAATAATACAAATACACCCCCAAGCTGTGTTATTTTCCAAAATACAAATACAAACCTTATCTGTATCTAGGAATATAATACAAATACACCCCGAAGCTGTGTAATTTTCAAAAATACAAATACAACCATTAGCTGTATCTCGGAAAATAATACAAATACACCCCAAAGCTGCGTTATTTTCAAAAATACAAATACAACCCTTAGCTGTATCTCGGAAAATAATACAAATACACACCCAAGTTCTGTTATTTTCAATAATACAAATACAACCCTTAGCTGTATTTCGGAAAATGATACAAATACACTCCCAAGCTGTGTTATTTTTAAAAATAGAAATATAACCCTTAGCTGTATCTCGGAAAATAATACCAATACACCCCCAAGCTGTGTTGTTTTCAAAAATACAAATACATCCCTGAGCAGTATCTCGGAAAATAATACACATACACCCCCAAGCTGTGTTATTTTCAAAAATTCAAATACAACCATTAGCTCTATCTCGGAAAATAATACAAATAAACCCCTAAGCTCTGTTATTTTCAATAATACAAATAGAACCCTTAGATGTATATCGGAAAATAATACAAATACACCCCCAAGCTGTGTTATTTTCAAAAATAGAAATAAAACCCAAAGCTGTATCTCGGAAAATAATACAAATACACACCCAAGCTGTGTTATTTTCAAAAACACAAATACAAACCTTAGCTGTATCTTAGAAAATAATACAAATCCTCCCCCAAGCTGTGTTATTTTCAAAAATACAAATACAACCCTGAGCTGTAACTCGGAAAATAATACAAATACAGCCCCAAGCTGTGTTATTTTCAAAAATACATATACATCCCTGAGCTGTATCTCGGAAAATAATAAATAAACACCCCTAAGCTCTTTTATTTTCAAAAATACATATGAAACCCTTAGCTGAATCTCGGAAAATAATACAAATACACCCCCAAGCTCTGTTATTTTCAATAATACAAATACAACCCTTAGCTGTATCTCGGAAAATGATACAAATACACCCCCAAGCTGTGTTATTTTCAAAAATAGAAATAAAACCAAAAGCTGTATCTCAGAAAATAATACAAAAACACCCCCAAGCTGTGTTATTTTCAAAAATAAAAATACAACCCTTACCTTTATCTCGGAAAATAATAAAAATACACCCCCAAGCTCTGTTATTTTCAAAAATACAAATACAACCCATAGCTGTATCTCGGAAAATAATACAAATACACCCCAAAGCTGTGTTATTTTCAAAAATAAAAATACAACCCTTACCTTTATCTCAGAAAATAATATAAATACACCCCAAAGCTGTGTTAATTTCAAAAATACAAATACAACCCTCAGCTGTATCTCAGAAAATAATAAAAATACACCCCCAAGATGTGTTATTTTCAAAAATACAAATACAACCCTTAGCTGTATCTCGGAAAATAATAAAAATACATGCCCTTTCTGCGTTATTTTCAAAAATACAAATAAAACCCACAGCTGTATCTTGGAAAATAATACAAATACACCACAAAGCTGTGTTATTTTCAAAAATACAAATAAAGCACTTAGCTATATCTCAGAAAATAATACAAATACACCCCCAAGCTGTGTTATTTTGCAAAATACATATACAACCCTGAGCTCTATCTCGGAAAATAATACAAATACACCGCGAAGCTGTGCTATTTTCAAAAATACAAATACAACCCATAGCTGTATCTTGGAAAATAATACAAATACATTCCAAAATTGTGTTATTTTCTAAAATACAAATACAACCCTGAGCTGTATCTCGGAAAATGATACAAATACAGCCCTAAGCTGTGTTATTTTCAAAAATACAAATACAACTTTTAGCTGTATCTCCGAAAATAATACAAATACACCCCCAAGCTGTGATATTTTCCAAAATACAAATAAAACCCTGAGCTGTGTATCGGATAATAACAGAAATACACCCACAAGCTGTGTTATTTTCAAAAATAAAAATACAACCCTTACCTTTATCTCGGAAAATAATAAAAATACACCCCCAAGCTCTGTTATTTTCAAAAATACAAATACAACCCATAGCTGTATCTCGGAAAATAATACAAATACACCCCAAAGCTGTGTTATTTTCAAAAATAAAAATACAACCCTTACCTTTATCTCAGAAAATAATATAAATACACCCCAAAGCTGTGTTAATTTCAAAAATACAAATACAACCCTCAGCTGTATCTCAGAAAATAATAAAAATACACCCCCAAGATGTGTTATTTTCAAAAATACAAATACAACCCTTAGCTGTATCTCGGAAAATAATAAAAATACATGCCCTTTCTGCGTTATTTTCAAAAATACAAATAAAACCCACAGCTGTATCTTGGAAAATAATACAAATACACCACAAAGCTGTGTTATTTTCAAAAATACAAATAAAGCACTTAGCTATATCTCAGAAAATAATACAAATACACCCCCAAGCTGTGTTATTTTGCAAAATACATATACAACCCTGAGCTCTATCTCGGAAAATAATACAAATACACCGCGAAGCTGTGCTATTTTCAAAAATACAAATACAACCCATAGCTGTATCTTGGAAAATAATACAAATACATTCCAAAATTGTGTTATTTTCTAAAATACAAATACAACCCTGAGCTGTATCTCGGAAAATGATACAAATACAGCCCTAAGCTGTGTTATTTTCAAAAATACAAATACAACTCTTAGCTGTATCTCCGAAAATAATACAAATACACCCCCAAGCTGTGATATTTTCCAAAATACAAATAAAACCCTGAGCTGTGTATCGGATAATAACAGAAATACACCCACAAGCTGTGTTATTTTCAAAAATACAAATACAACAAATAGCTGTGTCTCGGAAAATAATACAAATACACTCCCAAGCTGTGTTATTTCCAAAATACAAATAAAACCCTGAGCTGTATCTCGGATAATAATAGAAATACACCCACAAGCTGTGTTATTTTCAAAAATACAAATACAACCCATAGCTGTGTCTCGGAAAATAATAAAAATACAACCCCAAGCTGTGTTATTTTCAAAAATACAAATACAATACTTAGCTATATCTCGGAAAATAATACAAATACACCACAAAGCTGTGTTATTTTCAAAAATACAAATACAACCCTTAGCTGTAACTCGGAAAATAATACAAATACACCCCCTCGCGGTGTTATTTTTAAAAGTACAAATACAACCCTGAGCTGTATCTCAGAAAATAATAAAAAAACACCCCCAATTTGCGTTATTTTCAAAAATACAAATACAACCCACAGCTGTATCTTGGAAAATAATACAAATACACCCCAAAGCTGTGTTATTTTAAAAAATACAAATAAAGCCCTAAGCTATATCTCAGAAAATAATACAAATACACCCACAAGCGCGTTTATTTTCAAAAATACAAATACAACCCTTAGTTGTATCCCGGAAAATAATACAAATACACGCCCAAACTGTGTTATTTTGCAAAATACAAATACAACCCTGAGCTCTGTCTCGGAAAATAATACAAATACACCACCAAGCTGTGTTATTTTCAAAAATACAAATACAACCCATAGCTGTACCTTGAAAAATAATACAAATACACCCCAAAGCTGTGTTATTTTCTAAAATACAAATACAACCCTGAGCTTTATCTCGGAATATAATACAAATACAACAGCTAGCTGTGTTATTTTCAAAAATACAAATACAACCCATAGCTGTATCTCGGAAAATAATAAAAATACACCCCCAAGCTGTGTTATTTTCAAAAATACAAATACAACCCTGAGCTGTATTTCGGAAAATAATACAAATACACCCCCAAGCTGCGTTATTTTCAAAAATACAAATACAACCCTTTGCTGAATCTCGGAAAATAATGCAAATACACCTCAAAGCTGTGTTATTTTCAAAAATACAAATACAACACTTAGCTGTATCTCGGAAAATAATACAAATACACCCCCAAGTTTTGTTATTTTCAAAAATACAAATACAGCCCTTAGCTGTATATCAGAAAATAATACAAATACACCCCAAGCTGTGTTATTTTCAAAAATACAAATACAACCATTAGCTGTATCTCGGAAAATAATACAAATACACTCCCAAGCTGTGTTATTTTCCAAAATACAAATAAAACCCTGAGCTGTATGTCGGATAATAATAGAAATACACCCACAAGCTGTGTTATTTTCAAAAATACAAATACAACCCATAGCTGTATCTCGGAAAATAATAAAAATACACCCCCAAGCTGTGTTATTTTCAAAAATACAAATACAAGTCTTAGCTGTATCTCGGAAAATAATACAAATACACCCACAAGCTGTGTTATTTTCCAAAATACAAATAAAACCCTGAGCTGTATCTCGGATAATAATAGAAATACACCCACAAGCTGTGTCATTTTCAAAAATACAAATACAACCCACAGCAGTATCTCGGAAAATAATACAAATACACCCACAAGATGTGTTATTTTCAAAAATACAAATACAATCCTTAAGTGTATCTCGGAAAATAATACAAATACACCCCCAAGCTGTGTTATTTTGCAAAATACAAATAAAACCCTGAGCTCTATCTCGAAAAATAATACAAATACACCGCCAAGCTGTGTTATTTTCAAAAATACAAATACAACCCATAGCTGTATCTAAGAAAATAATACAAATACATTCCAAATCAGTGTTA
This sequence comes from Saimiri boliviensis, assembly GCF_048565385.1. Taxonomy (NCBI): domain Eukaryota; kingdom Metazoa; phylum Chordata; class Mammalia; order Primates; family Cebidae; genus Saimiri; species Saimiri boliviensis. The sequence continues at coordinate 121,906,325 of NC_133459.1, read as the reverse complement.
TTTTCTAAAATACAAATACAACCCTGAGCTGCATCTCGAAAAATAATACAAATACATCACCGAGCTGTGTTATTTTCAAAAATATAAATACAACCCTTAGCTGTATCTCGGAAAATAATACAAATACACCCCCAAGCTGTTTTATTTTAAAAAACACAAATATAACCCTGAGCTGTATCTCGGAATATAATACAAATACACCCACAAGCTGCGTTATTTTCAAAAATACAAATACAACCCTTAGCTGTATCTCGGAAAATAATACAAATACACCCCCAAGCTGTGTTATTTTCAAATATACAAATACATCCCTTAGCTGTATCTGGGAAAATAATACAAATACACCCCCAAGTTGTGTTATTTTCAAAAATACAAATACAACCCTTAGCTGTATATCGGAAAATAATATAAATACACCCCCAAGCTGTGTTATTTTCCAAAATACAAATAAAAACCTTATCTGTATCTGGGAAAATAATACAAATACACCCCCAAGCTGTGTTATTTTCAAAAATACAAATACAACCATTAGCTGTATCTCGGAAAATAATACAAATACACCCCAAAGCTGCGTTATTTTCAAAAATACAAATACAACCCTTAGCTGTATCTCGGAAAATAATACAAATACACACCAAAGTTCTGTTATTTTCAATAATACAGATACAACCCTTAGCTGTATCTCGGAAAATGATACAAATACACCCCCAAGCTGTGTTATTTTTAAAAATAGAAATAAAACCTATAGCTCTATCTCGGAAAATAATAATAAAACACCCCCAAGCTGTGTTATTTTCAAAAATTCAAATACAACCATTAGCTCTATCTCGGAAAATAATACAAATAAACCCCTAAGCTCTGTTATTTTCAATAATACAAATAGAACCCTTAGATGTATATCGGAAAATAATACAAATACACCCCCAAGCTGTGTTATTTTCAAAAATAGAAATAAAACCCAAAGCTGTATCTCGGAAAATAATACAAATACACACCCAAGCTGTGTTATTTTCAAAAACACAAATACAAACCTTAGCTGTATCTTAGAAAATAATACAAATCCTCCCCCAAGCTGTGTTATTTTCAAAAATACAAATACAACCCTGAGCTGTAACTCGGAAAATAATACAAATACAGCCCCAAGCTGTGTTATTTTCAAAAATACATATACATCCCTGAGCTGTATCTCGGAAAATAATAAATAAACACCCCTAAGCTCTTTTATTTTCAAAAATACATATAAAACCCTTAGCTGAATCTCGGAAAATAATACAAATACACCCCCAAGCTCTGTTATTTTCAATAATACAAATACAACCCTTAGCTGTATCTCGGAAAATGATACAAATACACCCCCAAGCTGTGTTATTTTCAAAAATAGAAATAAAACCAAAAGCTGTATCTCAGAAAATAATACAAAAACACCCCCAAGCTGTGTTATTTTCAAAAATAAAAATACAACCCTTACCTTTATCTCGGAAAATAATAAAAATACACCCCCAAGCTCTGTTATTTTCAAAAATACAAATACAACCCATAGCTGTATCTCGGAAAATAATACAAATACACCCCAAAGCTGTGTTATTTTCAAAAATAAAAATACAACCCTTACCTTTATCTCAGAAAATAATATAAATACACCCCAAAGCTGTGTTAATTTCAAAAATACAAATACAACCCTCAGCTGTATCTCAGAAAATAATAAAAATACACCCCCAAGATGTGTTATTTTCAAAAATACAAATACAACCCTTAGCTGTATCTCGGAAAATAATAAAAATACATGCCCTTTCTGCGTTATTTTCAAAAATACAAATAAAACCCACAGCTGTATCTTGGAAAATAATACAAATACACCACAAAGCTGTGTTATTTTCAAAAATACAAATAAAGCACTTAGCTATATCTCAGAAAATAATACAAATACACCCCCAAGCTGTGTTATTTTGCAAAATACATATACCATCCTGAGCTCTATCTCGGAAAATAATACAAATACACCGCGAAGCTGTGCTATTTTCAAAAATACAAATACAACCCATAGCTGTATCTTGGAAAATAATACAAATACATTCCAAAATTGTGTTATTTTCTAAAATACAAATACAACCCTGAGCTGTATCTCGAAAAATAATACAAATACACCACCGAGCTGTGTTATTTTCAAAAATACAAATACAACCCTGAGCTGTATCTCGGAATATAATACAAATACACCCCCAAGCTGCGTTATTTTCAAAAATACACATACAACCCTTAGCTGTATCTCGGAAAATAATACAAATACACGCCCAAGCTGTGTTATTTTCAAAAATACAAATACAACCCTTAGCTGTATGTCGGAAAATAATACAAATACACCCACAAGTTGTGTTATTTTCAAAAATACAAATACAACACTTAGCTGTATATCGAAAAATAATGCAAATACACCTGCAAGCTGTGTTATTTTCAAAAATACAAATACAATCATTAGCTGTATCTCGGAAAATAATTCAAATACACCCCAAAGCTGTGTTATTTTCAAAAATACAAACACCACACACAGCTGTATCTCGGAAAATAATACAAATACACCCCCAAGCTGTGTTATTTTCAAAAATACTAATACAACCCTTAGCTCTATCTCGGAAAATAATACAAATCCACACACAAGCTGTGTTGTTTTCAAAAATACAAATACAACCCTGAGCTGTAACTCGGAAAATAATACAAACACACCTCCTAGCGCTGTTATTTTCAAAAATACAAATACAACCCTGAGCTGTATCTCGGAAAATAATACAAAAACACCCCCAAGCTGTGTTATTTTCAAAAATACAAATACAACCCTTAGCTGTATCTCGGAAAATAATACAAATACACCCCAAATTTCTGTTATTTTCAATAATACAAATAAAAACCTTAGCTGTATCTCCGAAAATAATACAAATACACCACCAAGCTGTGTTATTTTCAAAAACACAAATACAACCCTTAGCTGTATCTCGGAAAATAATACAAATACACACCCAAGTTCTGTTATTTTCAATAATACAAATACAACCCTTAGCTGTATTTCGGAAAATGATACAAATACACTCCCAAGCTGTGTTATTTTTAAAAATAGAAATAAAACCCTTAGCTGTATCTCGGAAAATAATACAAATACACCCCCAAGCTGTGTTGTTTTCAAAAATACAAATACATCCCTGAGCAGTATCTCGGAAAATAATACAAATACACCCCCAAGCTGTGTTATTTTCAAAAATTCAAATACAACCATTAGCTCTATCTCGGAAAATAATACAAATAAACCCCTAAGCTCTGTTATTTTCAATAATACAAATAGAACCCTTAGATGTATATCGGAAAATAATACAAATACACCCCCAAGCTGTGTTATTTTCAAAAATAGAAATAAAACCCAAAGCTGTATCTCGGAAAATAATACAAATACACACCCAAGCTGTGTTATTTTCAAAAACACAAATACAAACCTTAGCTGTATCTTAGAAAATAATACAAATCCTCCCCCAAGCTGTGTTATTTTCAAAAATACAAATACAACCCTGAGCTGTAACTCGGAAAATAATACAAATACAGCCCCAAGCTGTGTTATTTTCAAAAATACATATACATCCCTGAGCTGTATCTTCGAAAATAATAAATAAACACCCCTAAGCTCTTTTATTTTCAAAAATACATATAAAACCCTTAGCTGAATCTCGGAAAATAATACAAATACACCCCCAAGCTCTGTTATTTTCAATAATACAAATACAACCCTTAGCTGTATCTCGGAAAATGATACAAATACACCCCCAAGCTGTGTTATTTTCAAAAATAGAAATAAAACCAAAAGCTGTATCTCAGAAAATAATACAAAAACACCCCCAAGCTGTGTTATTTTCAAAAATAAAAATACAACCCTTACCTTTATCTCGGAAAATAATAAAAATACACCCCCAAGCTCTGTTATTTTCAAAAATACAAATACAACCCATAGCTGTATCTCGGAAAATAATACAAATACACCCCAAAGCTGTGTTATTTTCAAAAATAAAAATACAACCCTTACCTTTATCTCAGAAAATAATATAAATACACCCCAAAGCTGTGTTAATTTCAAAAATACAAATACAACCCTCAGCTGTATCTCAGAAAATAATAAAAATACACTCCCAAGATGTGTTATTTTCAAAAATACAAATACAACCCTTAGCTGTATCTCGGAAAATAATAAAAATACATGCCCTTTCTGCGTTATTTTCAAAAATACAAATAAAACCCACAGCTGTATCTTGGAAAATAATACAAATACACCACAAAGCTGTGTTATTTTCAAAAATACAAATAAAGCACTTAGCTATATCTCAGAAAATAATACAAATACACCCCCAAGCTGTGTTATTTTGCAAAATACATATACAACCCTGAGCTCTATCTCGGAAAATAATACAAATACACCGCGAAGCTGTGCTATTTTCAAAAATACAAATACAACCCATAGCTGTATCTTGGAAAATAATACAAATACATTCCAAAATTGTGTTATTTTCTAAAATACAAATACAACCCTGAGCTGTATCTCGGAAAATGATACAAATACAGCCCTAAGCTGTGTTATTTTCAAAAATACAAATACAACTCTTAGCTGTATCTCCGAAAATAATACAAATACACCCCCAAGCTGTGATATTTTCCAAAATACAAATAAAACCCTGAGCTGTGTATCGGATAATAACAGAAATACACCCACAAGCTGTGTTATTTTCAAAAATACAAATACAACAAATAGCTGTGTCTCGGAAAATAATACAAATACACTCCCAAGCTGTGTTATTTCCAAAATACAAATAAAACCCTGAGCTGTATCTCGGATAATAATAGAAATACACCCACAAGCTGTGTTATTTTCAAAAATACAAATACAACCCATAGCTGTGTCTCGGAAAATAATAAAAATACAACCCCAAGCTGTGTTATTTTCAAAAATACAAATACAACTCTTAGCTGTATCTCGGAAAATAATACAAATACACCCCCAAGCTGTGTTATTTTCCAAAATACAAATAAAACCCTGAGCTGTATCTCGGATAATAATAGAAATACACCCACAAGCTGTGTTATTTTCAAAAATACAAATACAACCCATAGCTGTATCTCGGAAAATAATACAAATACACCCCAAAGATGTGTTATTTTCAAAAATACAAATACAATACTTAGCTATATCTCGGAAAATAATACAAATACACCACAAAGCTGTGTTATTTTCAAAAATACAAATACAACCCTTAGCTGTAACTCGGAAAATAATACAAATACACCCCCTCGCGGTGTTATTTTTAAAAATACAAATACAACCCTGAGCTGTATCTCAGAAAATAATAAAAAAACACCCCCAATTTGCGTTATTTTCAAAAATACAAATACAACCCACAGCTGTATCTTGGAAAATAATACAAATACACCCCAAAGCTGTGTTATTTTAAAAAATACAAATAAAGCCCTAAGCTATATCTCAGAAAATAATACAAATACACCCACAAGCGCGTTTATTTTCAAAAATACAAATACAACCCTTAGTTGTATCCCGGAAAATAATACAAATACACGCCCAAACTGTGTTATTTTGCAAAATACAAATACAACCCTGAGCTCTGTCTCGGAAAATAATACAAATACACCACCAAGCTGTGTTATTTTCAAAAATACAAATACAACCCATAGCTGTACCTTGGAAAATAATACAAATACACCCCAAAGCTGTGTTATTTTCTAAAATACAAATACAACCCTGAGCTTTATCTCGGAAAATAATACAAATACAACAGCTAGCTGTGTTATTTTCAAAAATACAAATACAACCCATAGCTGTATCTCGGAAAATAATAAAAATACACCCCCAAGCTGTGTTATTTTCAAAAATACAAATACAACCCTGAGCTGTATTTCGGAAAATAATACAAATACACCCCCAAGCTGCGTTATTTTCAAAAATACAAATACAACCCTTTGCTGAATCTCGGAAAATAATGCAAATACACCTCAAAGCTGTGTTATTTTCAAAAATACAAATACAACACTTAGCTGTATCTCGGAAAATAATACAAATACACCCCCAAGTTTTGTTATTTTCAAAAATACAAATACAGCCCTTAGCTGTATATCAGAAAATAATACAAATACACCCCCAAGCTGTGTTATTTTCCTAAATACAAATACAAACCTTATCTGTATCTGGGAAAATAATACAAATACACCCCAAGCTGTGTTATTTTCAAAAATACAAATACAACCATTAGCTGTATCTCGGAAAATAATACAAATACACTCCCAAGCTGTGTTATTTTCCAAAATACAAATAAAACCCTGAGCTGTATGTCGGATAATAATAGAAATACACCCACAAGCTGTGTTATTTTCAAAAATACAAATACAACCCATAGCTGTATCTCGGAAAATAATAAAAATACACCCCCAAGCTGTGTTATTTTCAAAAATACAAATACAAGTCTTAGCTGTATCTCGGAAAATAATACAAATACACCCACAAGCTGTGTTATTTTCCAAAATACAAATAAAACCCTGAGCTGTATCTCGGATAATAATAGAAATACACCCACAAGCTGTGTCATTTTCAAAAATACAAATACAACCCACAGCAGTATCTCGGAAAATAATACAAATACACCCACAAGATGTGTTATTTTCAAAAATACAAATACAATCCTTAAGTGTATCTCGGAAAATAATACAAATACACCCCCAAGCTGTGTTATTTTGCAAAATACAAATAAAACCCTGAGCTCTATCTCGAAAAATAATACAAATACACCGCCAAGCTGTGTTATTTTCAAAAATACAAATACAACCCATAGCTGTATCTAAGAAAATAATACAAATACATTCCAAATCAGTGTTATTTTCTAAAATACAAATACAACCCTGAGCTGTATCTCGAAAAATAATACAAATACATCACCGAGCTGTGTTATTTTCAAAAATATAAATACAACCCTTAGCTGTATCTCGGAAAATAATACAAATACACCCCCAAGCTGTTTTATTTTAAAAAACACAAATATAACCCTGAGCTGTATCTCGGAATATAATACAAATACACCCACAAGCTGCGTTATTTTCAAAAATACAAATACAACCCTTAGCTGTATCTCGGAAAATAATACAAATACACCCCCAAGCTGTGTTATTTTCAAATATACAAATACATCCCTTAGCTGTATCTGGGAAAATAATACAAATACACCCCCAAGTTGTGTTATTTTCAAAAATACAAATACAACCCTTAGCTGTATATCGGAAAATAATATAAATACACCCCCAATCTGTGTTATTTTCCAAAATACAAATAAAAACCTTATCTGTATCTGGGAAAATAATACAAATACACCCCCAAGCTGTGTTATTTTCAAAAATACAAATACAACCATTAGCTGTATCTCGGAAAATAATACAAATACACCCCAAAGCTGCGTTATTTTCAAAAATACAAATACAACCCTTAGCTGTATCTCGGAAAATAATACAAATACACACCAAAGTTCTGTTATTTTCAATAATACAGATACAACCCTTAGCTGTATCTCGGAAAATGATACAAATACACCCCCAAGCTGTGTTATTTTTAAAAATAGAAATAAAACCTATAGCTCTATCTCGGAAAATAATAATAAAACACCCCCAAGCTGTGTTATTTTCAAAAATTCAAATACAACCATTAGCTCTATCTCGGAAAATAATACAAATAAACCCCTAAGCTCTGTTATTTTCAATAATACAAATAGAACCCTTAGATGTATATCGGAAAATAATACAAATACACCCCCAAGCTGTGTTATTTTCAAAAATAGAAATAAAACCCAAAGCTGTATCTCGGAAAATAATACAAATACACACCCAAGCTGTGTTATTTTCAAAAACACAAATACAAACCTTAGCTGTATCTTAGAAAATAATACAAATCCTCCCCCAAGCTGTGTTATTTTCAAAAATACAAATACAACCCTGAGCTGTAACTCGGAAAATAATACAAATACAGCCCCAAGCTGTGTTATTTTCAAAAATACATATACATCCCTGAGCTGTATCTCGGAAAATAATAAATAAACACCCCTAAGCTCTTTTATTTTCAAAAATACATATAAAACCCTTAGCTGAATCTCGGAAAATAATACAAATACACCCCCAAGCTCTGTTATTTTCAATAATACAAATACAACCCTTAGCTGTATCTCGGAAAATGATACAAATACACCCCCAAGCTGTGTTATTTTCAAAAATAGAAATAAAACCAAAAGCTGTATCTCAGAAAATAATACAAAAACACCCCCAAGCTGTGTTATTTTCAAAAATAAAAATACAACCCTTACCTTTATCTCGGAAAATAATAAAAATACACCCCCAAGCTCTGTTATTTTCAAAAATACAAATACAACCCATAGCTGTATCTCGGAAAATAATACAAATACACCCCAAAGCTGTGTTATTTTCAAAAATAAAAATACAACCCTTACCTTTATCTCAGAAAATAATATAAATACACCCCAAAGCTGTGTTAATTTCAAAAATACAAATACAACCCTCAGCTGTATCTCAGAAAATAATAAAAATACACCCCCAAGATGTGTTATTTTCAAAAATACAAATACAACCCTTAGCTGTATCTCGGAAAATAATAAAAATACATGCCCTTTCTGCGTTATTTTCAAAAATACAAATAAAACCCACAGCTGTATCTTGGAAAATAATACAAATACACCACAAAGCTGTGTTATTTTCAAAAATACAAATAAAGCACTTAGCTATATCTCAGAAAATAATACAAATACACCCCCAAGCTGTGTTATTTTGCAAAATACATATACCATCCTGAGCTCTATCTCGGAAAATAATACAAATACACCGCGAAGCTGTGCTATTTTCAAAAATACAAATACAACCCATAGCTGTATCTTGGAAAATAATACAAATACATTCCAAAATTGTGTTATTTTCTAAAATACAAATACAACCCTGAGCTGTATCTCGAAAAATAATACAAATACACCACCGAGCTGTGTTATTTTCAAAAATACAAATACAACCCTGAGCTGTATCTCGGAATATAATACAAATACACCCCCAAGCTGCGTTATTTTCAAAAATACACATACAACCCTTAGCTGTATCTCGGAAAATAATACAAATACACGCCCAAGCTGTGTTATTTTCAAAAATACAAATACAACCCTTAGCTGTATGTCGGAAAATAATACAAATACACCCACAAGTTGTGTTATTTTCAAAAATACAAATACAACACTTAGCTGTATATCGAAAAATAATGCAAATACACCCGCAAGCTGTGTTATTTTCAAAAATACAAATACAATCATTAGCTGTATCTCGGAAAATAATTCAAATACACCCCAAAGCTGTGTTATTTTCAAAAATACAAACACCACACACAGCTGTATCTCGGAAAATAATACAAATACACCCCCAAGCTGTGTTATTTTCAAAAATACTAATACAACCCTTAGCTCTATCTCGGAAAATAATACAAATCCACACACAAGCTGTGTTGTTTTCAAAAATACAAATACAACCCTGAGCTGTAACTCGGAAAATAATACAAACACACCTCCTAGCGCTGTTATTTTCAAAAATACAAATACAACCCTGAGCTGTATCTCGGAAAATAATACAAAAACACCCCCAAGCTGTGTTATTTTCAAAAATACAAATACAACCCTTAGCTGTATCTCGGAAAATAATACAAATACACCCCAAATTTCTGTTATTTTCAATAATACAAATAAAAACCTTAGCTGTATCTCCGAAAATAATACAAATACACCACCAAGCTGTGTTATTTTCAAAAACACAAATACAACCCTTAGCTGTATCTCGGAAAACGATAGAAATACACCCCAAAGCTGTGTTATTTTAAAAAATAGAAATAAAACCCATAGCTGTATCTCGGAAAATAATACAAATACACCCCCAAGCTGTGTTACTTTCAAAAATACAAATACAACCCTTAGCTGTATCTCGGAAAATAATAAAAATACATGCCCATTCTGCGTTATTTTCAAAAATACAAATAAAACCCACAGCTGTATCTTGGAAAATAATACAAATACACCACAAAGCTGTGTTATTTTCAAAAATACAAATAAAGCACTTAGCTATATCTCAGAAAATAATACAAATACACCCCCAAGCTGTGTTATTTTGCAAAATACATATACAACCCTGAGCTCTATCTCGGAAAATAATACAAATACACCGCGAAGCTGTGCTATTTTCAAAAATACAAATACAACCCATAGCTGTATCTTGGAAAATAATACAAATACATTCCAAAATTGTGTTATTTTCTAAAATACAAATACAACCCTGAGCTGTATCTCGAAAAATAATACAAATACACCACCGAGCTGTGTTATTTTCAAAAATACTAATACAACCCTGAGCTGTATCTCGGAATATAATACAAATACACCCCCAAGCTGCGTTATTTTCAAAAATACACATACAACCCTTAGCTGTATCTCGGAAAATAATACAAATACACGCCCAAGCTGTGTTATTTTCTAAAATACAAATACAACCCTTAGCTGTATGTCGGAAAATAATACAAATACACCCCCAAGTTGTGTTATTTTCAAAAATACAAATACAACACTTAGCTGTATATCGAAAAATAATGCAAATACACCCGCAAGCTGTGTTATTTTCAAAAATACAAATACAACCATTAGCTGTATCTCGGAAAATAATTCAAATACACCCCAAAGCTGCGTTATTTTCAAAAATACAAACACCACACACAGCTGTATCTCGGAAAATAATACAAATACACCCCCAAGCTGTGTTATTTTCAAAAATACTTATACAACCCTTAGCTCTATCTCGGAAAATAATACAAATCCACACCCAAGCTGTGTTGTTGTCAAAAATACAAATACAACCCTGAGCTGTAACTCGGAAAATAATACAAACACACCCCCTAGCGCTGTTATTTTCAAAAATACAAATACAACCCTGAGCTGTATCTCGGAAAATAATACAAAAACACCCCCAAGCTGTGTTATTTTCAAAAATACAAATACAACCCTTAGTTGTATCTCGGAAAATAATACAAATACACCCCAAATTTCTGTTATTTTCAATAATAAAAATAAAAACCTTAGCTGTATCTCCGAAAATAATACAAATACACCACCAAGCTGTGTTATTTTCAAAAACACAAATACAACCCTTAGCTGTATCTCGGAAAACGATAGAAATACACCCCAAAGCTGTGTTATTTTAAAAAATAGAAATGAAACCCATAGCTGTATCTCGGAAAATAATACAAATACACCCCCAAGCTGTGTTACTTTCAAAAATACAAATACAACCCTTAGCTGTATCTCGGAAAATAATACAAATACACCCCTAAGCTCTGTTATTTTCAATAATACAAATACAACCCTTAGCTGTATCTCGGAAAATAATACAAATACACCCCCAAGCTGTGTTATTTTCAAAAATAGAAATAAAACCCAAAGCTGTATCTCGGAAAATAATACAAATACACCCCCAAGCTGTATTATTTTCAACAATACAAATACAGCGCTTAGCTGTATCTCAGAAAATAATACAAATACACCCCAAAGATCGTTTATTTTCAACAATAAAAATACAACTCTTAGCTATATCTCGGAAAATAATACAAATACACCCCCAAGCTGTGCTATTTTCCAAAATACAAATAAAACCCGGAGCTCTATCTAGGATAATAATAGAAATAGACCCACATGCTGTGTTATTTTCAAAAATACAAATACAACCCATAGCTGTATCTCGGAAAATAACACAAATACTCCCCCAAGCTGTGTTATTTTCAAAAATGCAAATATAATCCTTAGCTGTATCTTGGAAAATAATACAAACACACCACCAAGCTGTGTTATTTTCAAAAACACAAATAAAACCCTGAGCTTTAACTCGGAAAATAATACAAATACACCCCCTAGCGGTGTTATTTTCAACAATACAAATACAACCCTGAGCTGTATCTCGGAAAATAATACAAAAACAACCCCAAGCTGTGTTATTTTCAAAAATACAAATACAACCCTTAGCTGTATCTCAGAAAATAATACAAATACACCCCCAAGCTCTGTTATTTTCCATAATACAAATACAACCCTGAGCTGTATCGCGGAAAATAATACAAATACACCCCCAAGCTGTGTTATTTTCAAAAATACAAATAAAACCCTTAGCTGTATGTCAGAAAATAATAAAAATACACCCTCAAAATGTGTCATTTTCAAAAATACAAATACAACCCGTAGCTGTATCTCGGAAAATAATTCAAATACACCCCCAAGCTGTGTCATTTTCAAAAATACAAATGCAACCCTGAGCTGTAACTCGGAAAATAATAAAAATAAAACTCCAAGCTGTGTTATTTTCAAAAATACAAATACCACCCTGAGCTGTATCTCGGAAAATAATAAAAAAAAACACCCGAAGCTGTGTTTTTTTCAAAAATACAAATACAACCCACAGCTGTATCTTGGAAAATAATACAAATACACCCGAAAGCAGTGTTATTTTCAAAAATACAAATAAAGCCCTTAGCTATATCTCAGAAAATAATACAAATACACCCACAAGCTCGTTTATTTTCAAAAATACAAATACAACCATTAGCTGTATCCCAGAAAATAATTGAAATACACCCACAAGCTGTGTTATTTTGCAAAATACAAATAGAACCCTGAGCTCTATCTCGGAAAATAATACAAATACACCACCAAGCTGTGTTATTTTCAAAAATACAAATAAAACCCATAGCTGTATCTCGGAAAATAATACAAATACACCCCAACGCTGTGTTAATTTCTAAAATACATATACAACCCTGAGCTGTATCTCGGAAAATAATACAAATACACCACCGAGCTGTGTTATTTTCAAAAATACAAATACAACCCTTAGCTGTATCTCGGAAAATAATACAAATACACCCCCAAGCTGTGTTATTTTCAAAAATACAAATACAACCCTTAGCTGTATCTCGGAAAATAATACAAATACAACCCAAGTTGTGTTATTTTCAAAAATACAAATACAGCCCTTAGCTGTATATCAGAAAATAATACAAATACACCCCCAAGCTGTGTTATTTTCCAAAATACAAATATAAACCTTATCTGTATTTGGGAAAATAATACAAATACACCCCCAAGCTGTGTTATTTTCTAAAATACAAATACATCCATTAGCTGTATCTCGGAAAATAATACAAATACACACCGAAGCTGTGTTATTTTCTAAAATACAAATACAAACCTTAGCTGTATCTCGGAAAATAATACAAATACACACCCAAGTTCTGTTATTTTCAATAATACAAATACAACCCTTAGCTGTATCTCGGAAAATGATACAAATACACTCACAAGCTGTGTTATTTTTAAAAACAGAAATAAAACCCTTAGCTGTATCTCGGAAAATCATACAAATACCCCCCCAACTGTGATATTTTCAAAAATACAAATACAAAACTTAGCTGTATCTTGGAAAATAATATAAATATATCCCCAAGCTGTGTTATTTTCAAAAATACAACTACAACCCTTTGTTGTGTCTCAGAAAATAATACAAAAACAACCCCCAAGATGTGTTGTTTACAAAAATACAAATACAACCCTTAGCTGTATCTCGGAAAATAATACAAATACTCCCCCAAGCTCTGTTAATTTCAAAAACACAAATACAACCCACAGCTCTATCTCGGAAAATAATACAAATACACCCACAAGCTCGTTTATTTTCAAAAATACAAATAAAACCCAAAGCTGTATCTCGGAAAATAATACAAATACACCCCCAAGGTGTATTATTTTCAACAATAGAAATACAGCGCTAGGCTGTATCTCAGAAAATAATACAAATACACCCCAAAGATCGTTTATTTTCAACAATAAAAATACAACTCTTAGCTATATCTCGGAAAATAATACAAATACACCCCCAAGCTGTGTTATTTTCAAAAATACAAATACAACTCAGCTGTATCTCGGAAAATAATACAAATACACCCCCAAGATGGTGCTATTTTCCAAAATACAAATAAAACCCTGAGCTCTATCTAGGATAATAATAGAAATAGACCCACATGCTGTGTTATTTTCAAAAATACAAATACAACCCATAGCTGTATCTCGTAAAATAACACAAATACTCCCCAAAGCTGTGTTATTTTCAAAAATGCAAATACAATCCTTAGCTGTATCTTGGAAAATAATACAAACACACCACCAAGCTGTGTTATTTTCAAAAACACAAATAAAACCCTGAGCTTTAACTCGGAAAATAATACAAATACACCCCCTAGCGGTGTTATTTTCAACAAAACAAATACAACCCTGAGCTGTATCTCGGAAAATAATACAAAAACAACCCCAAGCTGTGTTATTTTCAATAATACAAATACAACCCTTAGCTGTATCTCGGAAAATAATACAAATACACCCCCAAGCTCTGTTATTTTCAATAATACAAATACAACCCTGAGCTGTATCGCGGAAAATAATACAAATACACCCCCAAGCTGTGTTATTTTCAAAAATACAAATAAAACCCTTAGCTGTATGTCAGAAAATAATAAAAATACACCCTCAAAATGTGTCATTTTCAAAAATACAAATACAACCCTTAGCTGTATCTTGGAAAATAATTCAAATACACCCCCAAGCTATGTCATTTTCAATAATCCAAATGTAACCCTGGGCTGTAACTCGGAAAATAATAAAAATAAAATTCCAAGCTGTGTTATTTTCAAAAATACAAACACAACCCTTAGCTGTATCTCGGAAAATAATAAAAATACACACCCAAGTTCTGTTATTTTCAATAATACAAATACAACCCTTAGCTGTATCTCGGAAAATGATACAAATACACCCCCAAGCTGTTTTGTTTTTAAAAATAGAAATAAAACCCTTAGATGTATCTCGGAAAGTAATACAAATACACCCTCAAGGTGTGTTATTTTCAAAAATACAATTACAACCCTTTTCTGTATCTCAGAAAATAATACAAATACACCCCTAAGATGTGTTATTTTCAAAAATACAAATACAACCCTTAGCTGTATCTCGGAAAATAATACAAATACTCCCCCAAGCTCTGTTAATTTCAAAAACACAAATACAACCCACAGCTCCATCTCAGAAAATAATACAAATACAACCCAAAGCTGTGTTATTTTCAAAAATACAAATACAACACATAGCTGTATCTCGGAAAATAATACAAATACACCCCCAATCTTTGTTATTTTCAATAATCAAATACAATCGATAGCTTTATCTCGGAAAAAAATACAAGTACACCCACAAAATATGTTATTTTCAAAAATGCAAATACAACCATTAGCTATATCTTTGAAAATAATACAAATACACCCCCAAGCTGTGTTATTTTCAAAAATACAAATACAACCCTTAGCTGTATCTCGGAAAATAATACAAATACACACAAAAGCTCTGTTATTTTCAAAAATACAAATACAACCCTTAGCTGTATCTCGAAAAATAATACATATACACCCCCAAGCTCTGTTATTCCCAAAAACACAAATACAGCCCTTAGCTGTATCTCGGAAAATAACACAAATACACCCCCATGCGCGGTTATTTTCAAAAATACAAATACAACCCTTAGCTGTATCTCGGAAAATAATACAAATACTCCCCCAAGCTCTGTTAATTTCAAAAACACAAGTACAACCCACAGCTCTATCTCGGAAAATAATACAAATACACCCCCAAGCTGTGTTATTTTCAAAAATACAAATACAACCCATAGCTGTATCTCGGAAAAAAATACAAATACACCCCAAGCTCTGTTATTTTAAAAAACACAAATACAACCCTTAGCTGTATCTCGGAAAATAATACAAATCCACCCCCAAGCTGTGTTATTTTCAAAAATACAAATAAAACCCTGAGCTGTAACTCGGAAAATAATACAAATACAGCCCCAAGCTGTGTTATTTTCAAAAATACATATACATCCCTTAGCTGTATCTCGGAAAATAATACATAAACACCCCCATGCTCTGTTATTTTCAAAAATACATATACAACCCTTAGCTGTATCTCGGAACATAATACAAATACACCCCCAAGCTCTGTTATTTTAAATATTACAAATACAACCCTTAGCTGTATCTCGGAAAATGATACAAATACACCCCCAAGCTGTGTTATTATCAAAAATAGAAATAAAACCCAAAGCTGTATCTCGGAAAATAATACAAAAACACCGCCAAGCTGTCTTATTTTCAAAAATAACAATACAACCCTTACCTTTATCTCGGAAAATAATAGAAATACACACCCAAGCTCTGTTATTTTCAAAAATACAAATACAACCCACAGCTGTATCTCGGAAAATAATACAATTACACACCAAAGCTCTGTTATTTTCAAAAATACAAATACAGCTCTTAGCTGTATCTCAGAAAATAATACAAATACACCCCCAAGCACGTTTATTTTCAAAAATACAAATACAAACCTTAGCTGTATCTCAGAAAATAATATAAATACACCCCACAGCTGTGTTAATTTCAAAAATACAAATACAACCCTAAGCTGTATCTCAGAAAATAATAAAAATACACCCCCAAGATGTGTTATTTTCAAAAATACAAATACAACCCTTAGCTGTATCTCGGAAAATAATAAAAATACACGCCCAATCTGCGTTATTTTCAAAAATACAAATAAAACCCACAGCTGTATCTTGGAAAATAATACAAATACACCCCAAAGCTGTGTTATTTTCAAAAATACAAATAAAGCCCTTAGCTATATCTCAGAAAATAATACAAATACACCCCCAAGCTCGTTTGTTTTCAAAAATACAAATACAACACTTAGCTTTATCCCGGAAAATAATACAAATACACCCCCAAGTTGTGTTCTTTTGCAAAATAAAAATACAACCCTGAGCTCTATCTCGGAAAATAGTACAAATAAACCGCGAGGATGTGTTATTTTCAAAAATACAAATACAACACATAGCTGTATCTTGGAAAATAATACAAATACATTCCAAAACTGTGTTATATTCTAAAATACAAATACAACCCTGAGCTGTACCTCGAAAAATAATACAAATACACCACCGAGCTGCGTTATTTACAAAAATACAAATACAACCCTGAGCTGTATCTCGGAATATAATACAAATACACCCCCAAGCTGCGTTATTTTCAAAAATACAAATACAACCCTTAGCTGTATCTCGGAAAATAATACAAATACACCACCAAGCTGTGTTATTTTCAAAATACAAATACAACCCTTAGCTGTATCTCGGAAAATGATACAAATAAACCCCCAAGCTGTGTTATTTTTAAAAATAGAAATAAAACCCTTAGCTGTATCTCGGAAAATAATACAAATACACCCTCAAGCTGTGTTATTTTCAAAAATACAAATACAACCCTTTGCTGTATCTCAGAAAATAATACAAATACACCCCCAAGATGTGTTATTTTCAAAAATACAAATACAACCATTAGCTGTATCTCGGAAAATAATACAAATACACCCCAAAGCTGCGTTATTTTCAAAAATACAAACACCACCTTTAGCTGTATCTCGGAAAATAATACAAATACACCCAAAAGCTGTTTTATTTTCAAAAATACAAATACAACCCTTACCTGTATCTCGGAAAATAATACAAATACTCCCCCAAGCTCTGTTAATTTCAAAAACACAAATACAACCCACAGCTCCATCTCGGAAAATAATACAAATGCACCCCCAAGCTGTGTTGTTTTCAAAAATACAAATACAACCCTGAGCTGTATCTCGGAAAATAATACAAAAACACCCCCAAGCTGTGTAATTTTCAAAAATACAAATACAACCCTTAGCTGTATCTCGGAAAATAATACAAATACACCCCCAAGCTCTGTTATTTTCAATAATACAAATACAACCCTTAGCTGTATCTTGGAAAATAATACAAATATACACCCAATCTGTGTTATTTTCAAAAATAGAAATACAAACCTTAGCTTTATCTCGGAAAATAATACAAAAACACCCCCAAGCTGTGTTATTTTCAAAAATACAAATACAACCCTTAGCTGTATCTCGGAAAATAATACAAATACACTCACAAGCAGTGTTATTTTCAAAAATGCAAAAAAAACCCTGAGCTCTATCTCGGAAAATAATACCAAAACAACCACAAGCTGTTTTATTTTCAAAAATACATATACAACCCTAAGCTGTATCTCGGAAAATAATACAAATACACCCCAAAGCTCTGTTATTTTCAATAATACAAATACAAACCTTAGCTGTATCTCGAAAAATAATACAAATACACCACCAAGCTGTGTTATTTTCAAAAATACTAATACAACACTTAACTGTTTCACGGAAAATAATACAAATACACCCCCAATCTGTGTTATTTTCAAAAATCAAATACAACCGAGAGCTTTATCTCGGAAAATAATACAAGTACAACGACAAGATATGTTATTTTCAAAAATACAAATACAACCCTTAGCTGTATCTCGGAAAATAATACAAATACACACAAAAGCTCTGTTATTTTCAAAAATACAAATACAACCCTTAGCTGTATCTCGAAAAATAATACATATACACCCCCAAGCTCTGTTATTCCCAAAAACACAAATACAGCCCTTAGCTGTATCTCGGAAAATAACACAAATACACCCCCATGCGCGGTTATTTTCAAAAATACAAATACAACCCTTAGCTGTATCTCGGAAAATAATACAAATACACCCTCAAGCTGTGTTATTTTCCAAAATACATATACAACCCTTAGCTGTATCTCGGAAAATAATACAAATACACTCCCAAGCTCTGTTAATTTCAAATATAAAAATAAAACCCACAGCTGTATCTCGGAAAATAATACAAATACACCCCCAAGCTGTTTTATTTTCCAAAATACAAATAAAATCCTGAGCTGTATCTCGGATAATAATACAAATACACCCCCAAGCAGTGTTATTTTCAAAAATACAAATACAATCCATAGCTATATCTTGGAAAATAATACAAATACACCCCCAAGCTGTGTTATTTTCAAAAATACAAATAAAATCCTTAGCTGCATCTCGGAAAATAATACACATACACCACCATGCTGTGTTATTTTCAAAAATACAAATACAACCCTGAGCTGTAACTCGGAAAATAATACAAATACACCCCAAGCTGTGTTATTTTTAAAAATACAATACAACCCTGAACTGTAACTCGGAAAATAATACAAATGCACCCCCTAGCGGTGTTATTTTCAAAAATACAAATACAAACCTGAGCTTTATCTCGGAAAATAATACAAAAACAACCCCAAGCTGTGTTATTTTCAAAAATACAAATACAACCCTTAGCTGTATCTCGGAAAATAATACAAATACACCCCCAAGCTCTGTTATTTTCAATAATATAAATACAACCCTTAACTGTATTTCGGAAAATAATACAAATACACCCCCAATCTGTGTTATTTTCAAAAATAGAAATACAAACCTTAGCTGTATCTCGGAAAATAATACAAAGACACCCCCAAGCTGTATTATTTTCAAAAATACAAATACAACCCATTAGCTGTATTGCGGAAAATAATACAAATACACCCCCAAGCTCTGTTAATTTCAAAAACACAAATACAACCCACAGCTGTATCTCGGAAAATAATACAGATACACCACCAAGCTGTGTTATTTACAAAAATACAAATACAACCCATAGCTGTATCTCGGAATATAATACAAATACACCACCAAGCTGTGTTATTTTCAAAAATACAAATACAACCCTTAGCTGTCTCTCGGTAAATAATACAAATACACACCCAAGCTGTGTTATTTTCAAAAATACAAATACAACCCTGAGCTGTAACTCGGAAAATACAAATACAACCCCAAGCTGTGTTATTTTCAAGAATACATATACATCCCTGAGCTGCATCTCGGAAAGTAATACAAAAACACCCCCAAGCTGTGTGATTTTCAAAAATAAAAATACAACTCTTAGCTCTATCTCGGAAAATAATACAAATACAACCCCAAACTCTGTTATTTTCAATACTACAAATACAACCCTTAGCTGTATCTCTGAAAATGATACAAATACACCCCCAAACTGGGTTGTTTTCAAAAATAGAAATAAAACCCAAAGCTGTGTCTCGGAAAATAATACAAATACACCCCCATGCTGTGTTATTTTCAAAAATACAAATACAAACCTTAGCTGTATCTCAGAAAATAATATAAATACACCCCAAAGCTGTGTTAATTTCAAAAATACAAATACAACCCTTAGCTGTATCTCAGAAGATAATAAAAATACACTACCAAGATGTGATATTTTCAAAAATACAAATACAACCCTTAGCTGTATCGCGGAAAATAATAAAAATACACCCCCAATCTGCGTTATTTTCAAAAATACAAATAAAACCCACAGCTGTATCTTGGAAAATAATACAAATACACACCAAAGCTGTGTTATTTTCAAAAATACAAATAAAGCCCTTAGCTATATCTCAGAAAATAATACAAATACACCCCCAAGCTCGTTTCTTTCCAAAAATACAAATACAACCCTTAGCTGTATCTCGGAAAATAATACAAATAAACCCCCAAGCTGTGTTATTTTCAAAAATACATATACAACCCATAACTGTATCTCGGAAAATAATACAAATGCACCCCCAATCTGTGTTATTTTCAAAAATACAAATACAACCCTTACCTGTATCTCGGAAAATAATACAAATACACCCACAAGCTGTGTTATTTTCAAAAATACAAATAAAACCGTGAGCTCTAACTCAGAAAATAATACAAAGATACCCCAAAGCAGTGTTATTTTCAAAAATACATGTAAATCCCTGAGGTGTATCTTGGAAACTAATACAAAAACACCCCCAAGCTGTATTATTTTCAAAAATACAAATACAACCCTTAGCTGTATCTCGGAAAATAATACAAATACACCCCCAAGCTCTGTAATTTTCAATAAAACAAATACATCCCTTAGCTGTATCTCGGAAAATGATACAAATACACCCACAAGCTGTGTTATTTTCAAAAACAGAAATAAAACACTTAGCTGTATCTCGGCAAATAATACAAATACAACCCCAAGCTGTGTTATTTTCAAAAATACAAATACAACCCTTAGCTGTATCTCGGAAAATAATATAAATACACACCCAAACGGTGTTATTTTCAAAAATACAAATACAACCCTTAGCTGTATCTCAGAAAATAATACAAATACATCCACAAGCTGTGTTATTTTCAAAAATACAAATACAAGTCTGAGCTGTAACTCGGAAAATAATACAAATACACCCCGAAGCTGTGTTATTTTCAAAAATACAAATACAACCCTGAGCAGTATCTCGGAAAATAAAATAAAAACACCCCCAAGCTGTGTTATTTTCAAAAATACAAATATAACCCTTAGCTGTATCTCGGAAAATAATACACATACACCCCCAAGCTCTATTATTTTGAATAATACAAATACAATCCTTAGCTGTACCTCCGAAAATAATACAAATAAACCCCCAACCAGGTTTATTTTCAAAAATAAAATACAACCCTTAGCTGTATCTCGGAAAATAATACAAATACACCCCCAAGCTGTGTTATTTTCCAAAATACAAATACAAACCTTATCTGTATCTGGAAAAATAATACAAATACACCCCCAAGCTATGTTATTTTCAAAAATACAAATACAACCATTAGCTGTATCTAGGAAAATAATACAAATACACCCCCAAGCTGCGTTATTTTCAAAAATACAAATACAACCCTTATCTGTGTCTCGGAAAATAATACAAATTCACACCCAATTCTGTTATTTTCAATAATACAAATACAACCCTTAGCTGTATCTCGGAAAACGATACAAATACACCCCAAAGCTGTGTTATTTTAAAAAATAGAATTAAAACCCGTAGCTCTATCTCGGAAAATAATACAAATACACCCCCAAGCTGTGTTATTTTCAAAAATACAAATACAACCCTTAGCTGTATCTCGGAAAATAATACAAATACACCCCTAAGCTCTGTTATTTTCAATAATACAAGTACAACCCTTAGCTGTATCTCGGAAAATAATACAAATACACCCCCACGCTGTCTTATTTTCAAAAATAGAAATAAAACCCAAAGCTGTATCTCGGAAAATAATACAAATACACCCACAAGCTGTATTATTTTCAACAATACAAATACAGCCCTTAGCTGTATCTCAGAAAATAATACAAATACACCCCAAAGATCATTTATTTTCAACAATAAAAATAAAACTCTTAGCTATATCTCGGAAAATAATACAAATACACCCCCAAGCTGTGCTATTTTCCAAAATACAAATAAAACCCTGAGCTTTATCTAGGATAATAATAGAAATACACCCACATGCTGTGTTATTTTCAAAAATACAAATACAACCCATAGCTTTATCTCGGAAAATAACACAAATACACCCCAAAGCTGTGTTATTTTCAAAAATGCAAATACAATCCTTAGCTGTATCTTGGAAAATAATACAAACACACCAACAAGCTGTGTTATTTTCAAAAATACAAATAAAACACTGAGCTGTAACTCGGAAAATAATACAAATACACCCCCTAGCGGTGCTATTTTCAACAATACAAATACAACCCTGAGCTGTATCTCGGAAAATAATACAAAAACACCCCCAAGCTGTGTTATTTTCAAAAATACAAATACAGGCCTTAGCTGTATCTCGGAAAATAATACAAATACACCCCCAGGCTCTGTTATTTTCAATAATACAAATACAACCCTGAGCTGTATCGCGGAAAATAATAGAAATACACCCCCAAGCTGTGTTATTTTCAAAAATACAAATAAAACCCTTAGCTGTATGTCAGAAAATAATAAAAATACACCCTCAAAATGTGTTATTTTCAAAAATACAAATACAACCCTTAGCTGTATCTCGGAAAATAATTCAAATACACCCCCAAGCTGTGTCATTTTCAAAAATACAAATGCAACCCTGAGCTGTAACTCGGAAAATAATAAAAAAAATACCCTGAAGCTGTGTTTTTTCCAAAAATACAAATACAACCCTTAGCTGTATCCTGGAAAATAATAGAAATACACCCACAAGCTGTGTTATTTTGAAAAATACAAATAGAACCCTGAGCTCTATCTCGGAAAATAATACAAATACACCACCAAGCTATGTTATTTTCAAAAATACAAATAAAACCCATAGCTGTATCTCGGAAAATAATACAAATACACACCAACGCTGTGTTATTTTCTAAAAAACATATACAACCCTGGGCTGTATCTCGGAAAATAATACAAATACACCCACAATCTGTGTTATTTTCAAAAATCAAATACAACCTATAGCTTTATCTCAGAAAATAATACAAGTGCACCCACAAGACACGTTATTTTCAAAAATGCAAATACAACCCTTAGCTGTATCTTTGAAAATAATACAAATACAGCACCAAGCTGTGTTATTTTCAAAAATACAAATAAAACCCTGAGTTGTATCTTGGAAAATAATTACAAAACAACCCCAACTGTTTTATTTTCAAAAATACAAATACAACCCTTAGCTGTATCTCGGAAAATAATACAAATACACCCCACATTTCTGTTATTTTCAATAATACAAATACAAACCTTAGCTGTATCTCGGAAAATAATACAAATACACCACCAAGCTGTGTTATTTTCAAAAATACAAATATAACCCTTAGCTGTATCTCGGAAAATAATACAAATACACCCCCAATCTGAGTTATTTTCAAAAATCAAATACAATCGATAGCTTTATCTCGGAAAATAATACAAGTACACCCACAAAATATGTTATTTTCAATAATGCAAATACAACCCTTAGCTGTATCTTTTAAAATAATACAAATACACCCCCAAGCTGTGTTATTTTTAAAAATACAAATACAACCCTTAGCTGTATCTCGGAAAATAATACAAATACACCCAAAAGCTGTGTTATTTTCAAAAATACAAATACAACCCTGAGGTGTATCTCGGAAAATAATTCAAATACACAGCCAAGCTCTGTTATTTTCAAAAATAGAAATACAACCCATAGCAGTATCTTGGAAAATAATACAAATACACCCCCAATCTGTGTTATTTTCAAAAATACAAATACAATCCTTAACTGTATCTCGAAAAATAATACAAATACACCCCCAAGCTGTGTTATTTTCAAAAAAATACAAATACAACCCTTAGCTGCATCTCGGAAAATAATACAAATACACCCCCAAGCTGTGTTATTTTCCAAAATACAAATACAACCCTGAGCTGTATCTCGGAAAATAATACAAAAACACCCCCAAGCTGTGTTATTTTCCAAAATACAAATACAACCCTGAACTGTATCTCGAATAATAAAAGAAATACACACCCAAGCTGTGTTATTTTCAAAAATACAAATACAACCCATAGCCGTATCTCGGAAAATAACAGAAATACTCCCCCAAGCAGTGTTATTTTCAAAAATACATATAAAATCTTTAGCTGTATCTCGGAAAATAATACAAATACACCCAAAAGCTGTGTTATTTTCAAAAATACAAATACAACCCTGAGGTGTATCTCGGAAAATAATTCAAATACACAGCCAAGCTCTGTTATTTTCAAAAATACAAATACAACCCACAGCTGTATCTCGGAAAATAATACAAATACACCCCAAAGCTGTGTTATTTTCAAAAATACAAATACAGCTCTTAGCTGTATCTCAGAAAATAATACAAATACACCCCCAAGCAAGTTTTTTTTCAAAAATACATATACAACCCTTAGCTGTATCTCGGAAAATAATACAAATACACCCCCAAGCTGTGTTATTTTACAAAATACAAATACAACCCTGAGCAGTATCACGGAAAATAATATAAATACACCCCCAAGCTGTGTTATTTTCAAACATGCAAATACAACCCATAGCTGTATCTCGAAAAATAATACAAATACACCCCCAAGCTGTGTTATTTTCCAAAGTACAAATACAACCCTGAGCTGTATCGCGGAAAATAATACAAATACACCCCCATGCTGTGTTATTTTCAAAAATACAAAGGCAAAACTTAGCTGTATCTCAGAAAATAATATAAATACACCCCCAAGCTGTGTTATTTTCAAAAATACAAATACAACCCTTAGCTGTATCTCGGAAAACGATACAAATACACCACAAAGATGTGTTATTTTAAAAAATAGAAATAAAACCCATAGCTCTATCTCGGAAAATAATACAAATACACCCACAAGCTGTGTTATTTTCAAAAATACAAATACAACCCTTAGCTGTATCTCGGAAAATAATACAAATACACCTCTAAGCTCTGTTATTTTCAATAATACAAGTACAACCCTTAGCTGTATCTCGGAAAATAATACAAATACACCCCCAAGCTGTGTTATTTTCAAAAATAGAAATAAAACCCAAAGCTGTATCTCGGAAAATAATACAAATACACCCCCAAGCTGTATTATTTTCAACAATACAAATACAGCCCTTAGCTGTATCTCAGAAAATAATACAAATACACCCCAAAGATCGTTTATTTTCAACAATAAAACTACAACTCTTAGCTATATCTCGGAAAATAATACAAATACACCCCCAAGCTGTGTTATTTTCAAAAATACAAATACAACTCAGCTGTATCTCGGAAAATAATACAAATACACCCCCAAGCTGTGCTATTTTCCAAAATACAAATAAAACCCTGAGCTGTATCTAGGATAATAATAGAAATACACCCACATGCTGTGTTATTTTCAAAAATACAAATACAACCCATAGCTGTATCTCGGAAAATAACACAAATACACCCCCAAGCTGTGTTATTTTCAAAAATGCAAATACAATACTTAGCTGTATCTTGGAAAATAATACAAACACACCAACAAGCTGTGTTATTTTCAAAAATACAAATAAAACCCTGAGCTGTAACTCGGAAAATAAAACAAATACACCCCCTAGCGGTGTTATTTTCAACAATACAAATACAACCCTGAGCTGTATCTCGGAAAATAATACAAAAACACCCCCAAGCTGTGTTATTTTCAAAAATACAAATACAGGCCTTAGCTGTATCTCGGAAAATAATACAAATACACCCCCAAGCTCTGTTATTTTCAATAATACAAATACAACCCTGAGCTGTATCGCGGAAAATAATCCAAATACACCCCCAAGCTGTGTTATTTTCAAAAATACAAATAAAACCCTTAGCTGTATGTCAGAAAATAATAAAAATACACCCTCAAAATGTGTTATTTTCAAAAATACAAATACAACCGTTAGCTGTATCTCGGAAAATTATACAAATACACCGCCAAGTTGCGTAATTTTCAAAAATACAATACAACCCTTAGCTGTATCTCGGAAAATAATACAAATACATCCCCAAGAGCTGTTATTTTCAAAAATACAAATATAACCCTTAGATTTGTCTCGGAAAATAAAACAAATACACCCCCAAGCTGTGTTATTTTCAAAAATACAAATATAACCGATAGCTGTATCTTTGAAAATAATACAAGTACACCCACAAGATACATTATTTTCAAAAATGCAAATACAACTCTTAGCTGGAACTCCGAAAATAATACAAATTCACCCCCAAGCTGTGTTATTTTCAAAAATACAAACACAATCCTTAGCTGTATCTCGGAAAATGACACAAATACACCCTCAAGCTGTGTTATTTTCCAAAATACCAATACAACCCTGAGCTGTATCGCGGAATATAATACAAATACTCCCACAAGCGGTGTTATTTTCAAAAATACAAATAAAACCCATAGCTGTATCTTGGAAAATTGTAAAAACACAACCCCAAGCTGTGTTATTTTCAAAAATAGAAATACAACCCTGAGCTGTGTCTCGGATAATAATAGAAATACACCCCCAAGCTGTGTTATTTTAAAAAATACAAATACAACCAATAGATGTATCTCGGAAAATAATACAAATACACCCCCAAGCTGTGTTATTTTCAAAAATACAAATACAATCCTTAACTGTATCTCGGAAAATAATACAAATACACCCCCAAGCTGTGTTTTTTTCAAAAATACAAATACAACCCTGAGCTGTATCTCGGATAATAATACAAATACACCCCCAAGCTGTGTTATTTTCAAAAATACAAATACAATCCTAAGCTGTATCTCGGAAAATAATACAAATACACACCCAAGCTGTGTTATTTTCAAAAATACAAATACAATCCTTAGCTGTATTTCAGAAATAATACAAATATACCCCAAATCTGTGTTATTTTCAAAAATACATATACAACCCTGAGCTGTATCTCGTAAAATAATACAAATACAACCCAAAGCTGTGTTATTTTCAAAAATACAAATACAACCCAGAGCAGTATCTCGGAAAATAATACAAAAACACCCCCAAGCTGTGTTATTTTCAAAAATACAAATACAACCCTTAGCTGTATCTCGGAAAATAATACAAATTCACCCCCAAGCTGTGTTATTTTCAAAAGTACAAATACAAGCCTTAGCTGTATCTCGGAAAATAATACAAATGCACCCCCAAGCTCTGTTATTTTCAATAATACAAATACAACCCTTAGCTGTATCTCAGAAAATAATACAAATACACCCCCAATCTGTGTTATTTTCAAAAATAGATATACACACCTTAGCCGTATCTCGGAAAATACTACAAAAACACCCCCAAGCTGTGTTATTTTCAAAAATACAAATACAACCCTTAGCTGTATCTCGCAAAATAATACAAATACACCCCCAAGATGTGTTATTTTCAAAAATACATATACAACCCTTAACTGTATCTTGGAAAATAATACGGATACACCCACAAGCTCTGTTATTTTCAAAAATACAAATAAACCCCACAGCTTTATATCTAAAATAATACAAATACACCACCAAGCTGTGTTATTTTCAAAAATACAAATAGAGCCCTTAGCTGTATTTGGAAAATAATACAAATACACCCCCAAACTCGTTTGTTTTCCATAATTCAAGTACAAACTTTAGCTGTATTTCGGAAAATAATAAAAATACACCCCCAAGCTGTGTTATTTTCCAAAATACATATACAACCCTGAGCTGTATCTCGAAAATAATACAAAAACACCCCCAAGTTGTGTTATTTTCAAAAATACAAATACAACCATGAGCTTTATCTCGGAAAATAATACAAATACACGCCCAAGCTGTGTTATTTTCAAAAATACAAATACAACCCATAGCAGAATCTCGGAAAATAATACAAATACACGCCCAAGCTGTGTTATTTTCAAAAACACAAATACAACCCATAGCTCTATCTCGGAAAAAAATAGAAATACACCCCCAAGATGTGTTATTTTCAAAAATACAAATACAACCCTTAGCTGTATCTCAGAAAATAATACCAATACACCCCAAAGCTCTGTTATTTTCAATAATACAAATACAACCCTTAGGTGTGTCTCGGAAAATAATACAAATACACCCCCAAGCTGTGTTATTTTCAAAAATACAAATAAAACCCAGAGCAGTATCTCGGAAAATAATACAAATACACCCCCACGCTGTGTTATTTTCAACAATACAAATACAACTCTTAGCTGTATCTCGGAAAATAATACAAATACACCCCCAAGCTGTGTTATTTTCCAAAATACAAATAAAACTCTGAGCTGTATCTAGAATAATATTAGAAATACACCCACAAGCTATGGTATTTTCAAAAATACAAATACAACCCATAGCTGTATTTCGGAAAATAATACAAATACACCCAAAAGCTGTGTTATTTTCAAAAATACAAATACAACCCTTAGCTGTATATCGGAAAATAATACACATACACCCCCAAGCTGTGTTATTTTCCAAAATACAAATACAACCCTGAGCTGTATCTCGGAAAATAATACAAATACACCCCCAAGCCCTCTTATTTTCAAAAATACAAATAAAACCCACAGCTGTATCTTGGAAAATAATACAAATACACCCCCAAGGTGTGTTATTTTCAAAAATACTAATACAACCCTGAACTGTATCTCGGATAATAATAGAAATACACACCCAAGCTGTGTTATTTTCAAAATCCAAATACTACCCATAGCAGTATCTCGGAAAATAATACAAATACACCCCCAATCTGTGTTATTTTCAAAAATAGAAATACACACCTTAACTGTATCTCGGAAAATAATACAAAAACACCCCCAAGCTGTGTTATTTTCAAAAATACAAATACAACCCTTAGCTGTATCTCGTAAAATAATACAAATACACCCCCAAGATGTGTTATTTTCAAAAATACAAATACAACCCTTGACTGTATATTGGAAAATAATACGGATACACCCACAAGCTCTGTTATTTTGAAAAATACAAATAAAACCCACAGCTGTATCTCTGAAAATAATACAAATACACCACAAAGCTGTGTTATTTTCAAAAATACAAATACAGCCTTAGCTGTATCTTGGAAAATAATACAAATACACCCCCAAACTCATTTATTTTCAAAAATTCAAATACAACCCTTAGCTTTATCTCGGAAAATAATAAAAATACACACCCACGCTGTGTTATTTTCCAAAATACAAATACAACCCTGAGCTGTATCTAGGAAAATAATACAAATACACCCCCAAGCTGTGTTATTTTCAAAAATACAAATACAAACCATAGCTGTATCTCGGAAAATAATAGAAATACATCCCCAAGCTGTGTTATTTTCAAAAATACAAATACAACCCTTAGCTTTATCTCGGAAAATAATACAAATACACCCCAAAGCTGTGTTATTTTCAAAAATACAAATACAACCCTTAGCTGAATCTCGGAAAATAATACAAATACACCCCCAAGATGTGTTATTTTCAAAAATACAAATACAACCCTTAACTCTATCTTGGAAAATAATACGGATACACCCACAAGCTCTGTTAATTTCAAAAATACAATAAAAACCCACAGCAGTATCTCGGAAAATAATACAAATACACCACCAAGCTGTGTTATTTTCAAAAATACAAATACAGCCCTTAGCTGTATCTCGGAAAATAATAAAAATACACACAGAAGCTGTTTTACTTTTCAAACTACAAATACAACCCTGAGCTGTATCTCGAAAATAATACAAATAAACCCCCAAGGTGTGTTATTTTCAAAAATACTAATACAACCATGAGCTGTATCTCGGAAAATAATACAAATACACCCCCAAGCTGTGTTATTTTCCAAAATACAAATACAACCCACAGCTGTATCTCGGAAAATAATACAAATACACCACCAATCTGTGTTATTTTCAAAAATACAAATACAGCCCTTAGCTGTTTCTTGGAAAATAATACAAATACACCCCCAAGCTGTGTTATTTTCAAAAATAAAAACACAACCCTTAGCTCTATCTCGGAAAATAAAAATAATACACCCCCAAGCTGTGTTATTTTCCAAAATACAAATACAACCCTTAGCTGTATCTCGGAAAATAATACAAATACACCCCCAAGGTGTGTTATTTTCAAAAATACAAATACAACCCATAGCAGTATCTCGGAAAATAATACAAATACACCCAAAACTGTGTTATTTTCAAAAATACAAATACAACCGTTAGCTGTATCTCAAAAAACAATACAAATACACCCCAAATCTGTGTTATTTTCAAAAATACAAATACAGCCCTTAGCTGTATCTTGGAAAATAATACAAATACACCCCTAAACTCGTTTATTTTCAAAAATTCAAATACAACCCTTAGCAGTATCTCGGAAAATAATAAAAATACATCCCCAAGCTCTGTTATTTTCAATAATGCAAATACAACCCTTAGCTGTATCTCGGAAATAATACAAATACAACCCCAAGCTGTGTTATTTTCCAAAATACAAATACAACCCTTAGCGGTATCTCGGAAAAAAATACAAATACACCCCCAAGCTTTCTTATTTACCAAAATACAAATACAACCCTGAGCTGTATCTCGGAAAATAATACAAATACACGCCCAAGCTGTGTTATTTTCAAATATACAAATACAACCCATAGCTGTATCTTAGAAAATAATACAAATACAAGCCCAAGCTGTGTTATTTTCAAAAATACAAATACAACCCTTAGCTGTATCTCGGATAATAATAGAAATACACCACGAAGCTGTGTTATTTTCGAAATACAAATACAACCCATAGCTGTATCTCGGAAAATAATATAAATACACGCCCAAGCTGTGTTATTTTCAAAAATACAAATACAACCCTGAGCTGTATCTCGGAAAATAATACAAAAACACCCCCAAGCTCTGTTATATTCAAAAATACAAATACAACCCTGACATGTAACTCGGAAAATAATACAAATACACCCCCAAGCTGTGTTATTTTCAAAAATACAAATACAACCCATAGCTGTATCTTGGAAAATAATACAAATACACCCCCAAGCAGTGTTATTTTCAAAAATACAAATACAACCATGAGCTGTATCTCGGAAAATAATACAAATACACCGCCAAGTTTTGTTATTTTCAAAAATACAAATACAACCCATAGCAGAATCTCGGAAAATAATACAAATACACGCCCAAGCTGTGTTATTTTCAAAAATACTAATAAAAACCATAGCTGTATCTCGGAAAATAATATAAATACACCCCCAAGCTGTGTTATTTTCAAAAATACAAATACAACCCTTTGCTGTATCTAGGAAAATAATACGTATACACCCCCAAGCTGTGTTATTTTCAAAAATAAAAATACAACCCTTAGATGTATATTGGAAAATAATACAAATACACCCCCAAGCGGTGTTATTATCAAAAATACAAATACAACCCTGAGCTCTATCTAGGAAAACAATACAAATACACCCCAAACCTGTGTTATTTTCAAAAATACAAATACAACCCATAGCAGTATCTCGGAAAACAATACAAATACACCCCAAAGCTCTGTTATTTTCAAAAATACAAATACAACCCATAGCTGTATCTCGGAAAATAATACAAATACACCCCCACGCTGTGTTATTTTCAACAATACAAATACAACTCTTAGCTGTATCTCAGAAAATAATACAAATACACCCCCAAGCTGTGTTATTTTCCAAAATACAAATAAAACTCTGAGCTGTATCTAGAATAATATTAGAAATACACCCACAAGCTATGGTATTTTCAAAAATACAAATACAACCCATAGCTGTATTTCGGAAAATAATACAAATACACCCAAAAGCTGTGTTATTTTCAAAAATACAAATACAACCCTTAGCTGTATATCGGAAAATAATACACATACACCCCCAAGCTGTGTTATTTTCCAAAATACAAATACAACCCTGAGCTGTATCTCGGAAAATAATACAAATACACCCCCAAGCCCTCTTATTTTCAAAAATACAAATAAAACCCACAGCTGTATCTTGGAAAATAATACAAATACACCCCCAAGGTGTGTTATTTTCAAAAATACTAATACAACCCTGAACTGTATCTCGGATAATAATAGAAATACACACCCAAGCTGTGTTATTTTCAAAATCCAAATACTACCCATAGCAGTATCTCGGAAAATAATACAAATACACCCCCAATCTGTGTTATTTTCAAAAATAGAAATACACACCTTAACTGTATCTCGGAAAATAATACAAAAACACCCCCAAGCTGTGTTATTTTCAAAAATACAAATACAACCCTTAGCTGTATCTCGTAAAATAATACAAATACACCCCCAAGATGTGTTATTTTCAAAAATACAAATACAACCCTTGACTGTATATTGGAAAATAATACGGATACACCCACAAGCTCTGTTATTTTGAAAAATACAAATAAAACCCACAGCTGTATCTCTGAAAATAATACAAATACACCACAAAGCTGTGTTATTTTCAAAAATACAAATACAGCCTTAGCTGTATCTTGGAAAATAATACAAATACACCCCCAAACTCATTTATTTTCAAAAATTCAAATACAACCCTTAGCTGTATCTCGGAAAATAATAAAAATACACACCCACGCTGTGTTATTTTCCAAAATACAAATACAACCCTGAGCTGTATCTAGGAAAATAATACAAATACACCCCCAAGCTGTGTTATTTTCAAAAATACAAATACAAACCATAGCTGTATCTCGGAAAATAATAGAAATACATCCCCAAGCTGTGTTATTTTCAAAAATACAAATACAACCCTTAGCTTTATCTCGGAAAATAATACAAATACACCCCAAAGCTGTGTTATTTTCAAAAATACAAATACAACCCTTAGCTGAATCTCGGAAAATAATACAAATACACCCCCAAGATGTGTTATTTTCAAAAATACAAATACAACCCTTAACTCTATCTTGGAAAATAATACGGATACACCCACAAGCTCTGTTAATTTCAAAAATACAATAAAAACCCACAGCAGTATCTCGGAAAATAATACAAATACACCACCAAGCTGTGTTATTTTCAAAAATACAAATACAGCCCTTAGCTGTATCTCGGAAAATAATAAAAATACACACACAAGCTGTTTTACTTTTCAAACTACAAATACAACCCTGAGCTGTATCTCGAAAATAATACAAATAAACCCCCAAGGTGTGTTATTTTCAAAAATACTAATACAACCATGAGCTGTACCTCGGAAAATAATACAAATACACCCCCAAGCTGTGTTATTTTCCAAAATACAAATACAACCCACAGCTGTATCTCGGAAAATAATACAAATACACCACCAATCTGTGTTATTTTCAAAAATACAAATACAGCCCTTAGCTGTTTCTTGGAAAATAATACAAATACACCCCCAAGCTGTGTTATTTTCAAAAATAAAAACACAACCCTTAGCTCTATCTCGGAAAATAAAAATAATACACCCCCAAGCTGTGTTATTTTCCAAAATACAAATACAACCCTTAGCTGTATCTCGGAAAATAATACAAATACACCCCCAAGGTGTGTTATTTTCAAAAATACAAATACAACCCATAGCAGTATCTCGGAAAATAATACAAATACACCCAAAACTGTGTTACTTTTCAAAAAAACAAATACAACCGTTAGCTGTATCTCAAAAAATAATACAAATACACCCCAAATCTGTGTTATTTTCAAAAACACAAATACAGCCCTTAGCTGTATCTTGGAAAATAATACAAATACACCCCCAAACTCGTTTATTTTCAAAAATTCAAATACAACCCTTAGCAGTATCTCGGAAAATAATAAAAATACACCCCCAAGCTCTGTTATTTTCAATAATGCAAATACAACCCTTAGCTGTATCTCGGAAATAATACAAATACAACCCCAAGCTGTGTTATTTTCCAAAATACAAATACAACCCTTAGCGGTATCTCGGAAAAAAATACAAATACACCCCCAAGCTTTCTTATTTACCAAAATACAAATACAACCCTGAGCTGTATCTCGGAAAATAATACAAATACACGCCCAAGCTGTGTTATTTTCAAATATACAAATACAACCCATAGCTGTATCTTAGAAAATAATACAAATACAAGCCCAAGCTGTGTTATTTTCAAAAATACAAATACAACCCTTAGCTGTATCTCAGATAATAATAGAAATACACCACGAAGCTGTGTTATTTTCGAAATACAAATACAACCCATAGCTGTATCTCGGAAAATAATATAAATACACGCCCAAGCTGTGTTATTTTCAAAAATACAAATACAACCCTGAGCTGTATCTCGGAAAATAATACAAAAACACCCCCAAGCTCTGTTATATTCAAAAATACAAATACAACCCTGACATGTAACTCGGAAAATAATACAAATACACCCCCAAGCTGTGTTATTTTCAAAAATACAAATACAACCCATAGCTGTATCTTGGAAAATAATACAAATATACCCCCAAGCAGTGTTATTTTCAAAAATACAAATACAACCATGAGCTGTATCTCGGAAAATAATACAAATACACCGCCAAGTTTTGTTATTTTCAAAAATACAAATACAACCCATAGCAGAATCTCGGAAAATAATACAAATACACGCCCAAGCTGTGTTATTTTCAAAAATACTAATAAAAACCATAGCTGTATCTCGGAAAATAATATAAATACACCACCAAGCTGTGTTATTTTCAAAAATACAAATACAACCCTTTGCTGTATCTAGGAAAATAATACGTATACACCCCCAAGCTGTGTTATTTTCAAAAATATAAATACAACCCTTAGCTGTATCTCGGAAAATAATACAAATACATCACAAAGCTGTGTTATTTTCAAAAATACAAATACAACCCAGAGCAGAATCTCGGAAAATAATACAAATACACCCCAAAGCTGTGTTATTTTCAAAAATACAAATACAACCCTTAGCTGTATCTCGGAAAATAAAACAACTACACCCCCAAGCTGTGTTATTTTCAAAAATACAAATAAAACCCATAGCTGTATCTTGGAAAATAATACAAACACAACCCCAAGCTGTGTTATTTTCAAAAATACCAATACAACCCAGAGCTCTAACTCCGATAATAATAGAAATACACCACCAAGCTGTGTTATTTTCAAAAATACAAAAACAACCAATAGCTGTATCTCGGAAAATATTACAAATACACACGCAAGCTGTGTTATTTTCAAAAACACAAATACAACTCTTAGCTGTATCTCGGAAAATAATACAAATACATCCCCAAGCTGGGTTATTTTCCAAAATACAAATAAAACTCTGAGCTCTAACTCGAATAATGATAGAAATACACCCCCAAGCTGTGGTATTTTCAAAAATACAAATACAACCCATAGCTGTATCTCGGAATATAATACAAATACACCCCCAAGCTGTGTTATTTTCAAAAATACAATTACAATCCTTGGCTGTTTCTCGGACAATAATACAAATACACCCCCAAGCTGTGTTATTTTCAAAAATACAAACAAAACCAAAAGCTGTATCTCGGAAAATACTAAAAATACACCACCAAGCTGTGTTATTTTCAAAAATAAAAATAAAATTTTTAGGTGTATCTCGGAAAATAATACAAATATACCCCCAAACTGTGTTATTTTCAAAAATACTTATACAACCCTGAGCTGTAACTCGGAAAATAATACAAATACCCTCCCAAGCTGTGTTATTTTCAAAAATACAAATAAAACCCTGAGCTGTATCTTTGAAAATAATACAAAAACACCCTTAAGCTGTGTTATTTTCAAATATACAAATACAACCGTTAGCTGTATCTCGGAAAATAATACAAATACACCCACAAGCTGTGTTATTTTAAAAAATACAAATACAACCCTGAGCTGTATCTCGAAAAATAATACAAATACACCCCAAAGCTCTGTTATTTTCAATAATACAAATACAACCCTGAGCTGTATCTCAGAAAATAATACAAATACACCCCAAATCTGTGTTATTTTCAAAAATACAAATACAACCCAGAGCAGTATCTCGGAAAATAATACAAATACACCCCAAAGCTGTGTTATTTTCAAAAATACAAATACAACCCAATGCTGTATCTCGCAAAATAAAACAAATACACCCACAAGCTGTGTTATTTTCAAAAATACAAATAAAACCCATAGCTGTATCTTGGAAAATAATACAAACACAACCCCAAGCGGTGTTATTTTCAAAAATACAAATACAACCCAGAGCTCTATCTCGGATAACAGTAGAAATACACCCCCAAGCTGTGTTATTTTCAAAAATACAAATACAACCAATAGCTGTATTTCGGAATATAATACAAATACACAGGCAAGCTGTGTTATTTTCAAAAACACAAATACAACTCTTAGCTGTATCTCGGAAAATAATAAAAATACACCCCCAAGGTGGGTTATTTTCCAAAATACAAATAAAACTCTGAGCTGTATCTCGAATAATAATAGAAATACACCCCCAAGCTGTGGTATTTTCAAAAATAAAAATACAACCCATAGCTGTATCTCGGAAAATAATACAAATACACCCCCAAGCTGTGTTATTTTCAAAAATACAATTACAATCCTTGGCTGTATCTCGGACAAAAATACAAATAAACCCCCAAGCTGTGTTATTTTCAAAAATACAAATACATCCCTGAGTTGTAACTTGGAAAATAATACAAATACACCCCCAAGCTGTGTTATTTTCAAAAATACAAATAAAACCAAAAGCTGTATCTCGGAAAATAATACAAATACACCCCCAAGCTGTGTTATTTTCAAAAATACAAATACAATTTTTAGGTGTATCTCGGAAAATAATACAAATATACCCCCAAGCTGTGTTATTTTCAAAAATACATATACAACCGTGAGCTGTAACTCGGAAAATAATACAAATACACCCCAAAGCTATGTTATTTTCAATAATACAAATACAAACCTTAGCTGTATCTCGGTAAATAATACAAATACACCCCGAAACTGTGTTATTTTCAAAAGTACAAATACAACCCTGACCTGTATCTTGGAAAATAATACAAATACCCACCGAAGCTGTCTTATTTTCAAAAATACAAATACAACTCATAGCAGTATATCGGAAAATAATACAAATACACCCCAAAGCTCTGTTATTTTCAAAAATACAAATACAACCCTGAGCTGTATCTCGGATAATAATACAAATACACCCCCAAGCTGTGTTATTTTCAAAAATACAAATACAACGCTTAGCTCTATCTCGGAAAATAATACAAATACACCCCCAAGCTGTGTTATTTTCCAAAATACTAATAAAACTCTGAGCTTTATCTCGGAAAATAATACAAATACACCCCAAAGCTCTGTTATTTTCAGTAATACAAATACAACCCTTAGCTGTATCACGGAAAATAATACAAATACACTCCCAAGCTGTGTTATTTTCAAAAATAACTATAGAACCCTGAGCTGTATCGCAGAAAATAATACAAATACACCAGCAAGCTGTGTTAATTTCAAAAATACAAATAAAACCCATAGCTGTATCTTGGAAAATAATACAAACACAACCCCAAGCTGTGTTATTTTCAAAAACACAAATACAACTCTTAGCTGTATCTCGGAAAATAATAAAAATACACCCCCAAGGTGGGTTATTTTCCAAAATACAAATAAAACTCTGAGCTGTATCTCGAATAATAATAGAAATACACCCCCAAGCTGTGGTATTTTCAAAAATAAAAATACAACCCATAGCTGTATCTCGGAAAATAATACAAATACACCCCCAAGCTGTGTTATTTTCAAAAATACAATTACAATCCTTGGCTGCATCTCGGACAAAAATACAAATACACCCCCAAGCTGTGTTATTTTCAAAAATACAAATACATCCCTGAGTTGTAACTTGGAAAATAATACAAATACACCCCCAAGCTGTGTTATTTTCAAAAATACAAATAAAACCAAAAGCTGTATCTCGGAAAATAATACAAATACACCCCCAAGCTGTGTTATTTTCAAAAATACAAATACAATTTTTAGGTGTATCTCGGAAAATAATACAAATATACCCCCAAGCTGTGTTATTTTCAAAAATACATATACAACCGTGAGCTGTAACTCGGAAAATAATACAAATACACCCCAAAGCTATGTTATTTTCAATAATACAAATACAAACCTTAGCTGTATCTCGGTAAATAATACAAATACACCCCGAAACTGTGTTATTTTCAAAAGTACAAATACAACCCTGACCTGTATCTTGGAAAATAATACAAATACCCACCGAAGCTGTCTTATTTTCAAAAATACAAATACAACTCATAGCAGTATATCGGAAAATAATACAAATACACCCCAAAGCTCTGTTATTTTCAAAAATACAAATACAACCCTGAGCTGTATCTCGGATAATAATACAAATACACCCCCAAGCTGTGTTATTTTCAAAAATACAAATACAACGCTTAGCTGTATCTCGGAAAATAATACAAATACACCCCCAAGCTGTGTTATTTTCCAAAATACTAATAAAACTCTGAGCTTTATCTCGGAAAATAATACAAATACACCCCAAAGCTCTGTTATTTTCAGTAATACAAATACAACCCTTAGCTGTATCACGGAAAATAATACAAATACACTCCCAAGCTGTGTTATTTTCAAAAATAACTATAGAACCCTGAGCTGTATCGCAGAAAATAATACAAATACACCAGCAAGCTGTGTTAATTTCAAAAATACAAATAAAACCCATAGCTGTATCTTGGAAAATAATACAAACACAACCCCAAGCTGTGTTATTTTCAAAAATACAAATACAACCAATAGATGTATCTCAGAAAATAATAAAAATACACCACGAAGCTGTGTTGTTTTCAAAAATACAAATAGAATCCTTAGCTGTATCTCGGAGAATAATACAAATACACCCCCAAACTGTGTAATTTTCAAAAATTCAAATAAAACCCTGAGCTGTATCTCGGACAATAATAGAAATACACCCCCAAGCTGTGTTATTTTCAGAAATACAAATATAATACTCAGCTGTATCTCGGAAAATAATACAAATACACATCCAAGCTGTGTTATTTTCAAAAATACAAATACAATCCTTAGCTGTATCTCGGAAAATAATACAAATATACCCCAAAGCTGTGTTATTTTCAAAAATACATACAAAACCCTGAGCTGTATCTCGGAAAATAATACAAATACACCCCCAAGCTGTGTTATTTTCAAAAATAGAAATACACACCTTAGCTGCATCTCGGAATATAATACAAAAACACCCCCAATCTGTGTTATTTTCAAAAATACAAATACAACCCTTAGCTGAATCTCGGAATATAATACAAATACACCCCCAAGATGTGTTATTTCCAAAAATACAAATACAACCCTTGACTGTATCTTGGAAAATAATACGGATACACCCACAAGCTCTGTTATTTTGAAAAATACAAATAAAACCCACAGCTGTATCTGTGAAAATAATACAAAAACACCCCAAAGCTCTGTTATTTTCAATAATACAAATACAACCCTTATCTGTATCTCGGAAAATAATACAAATACACCCACATGCTGTGTTATTTTCAAAAATACAAATATAACCCTGAGCTGTATCTCGGAAAATAATACAAATACACATCCAAGCTGTGTTATTTTCAAAAATACAAATACAATCCTTAGCTGTATCTCGGAAAATAATACAAATATACCCCAAAGCTGTGTTATTTTCAAAAATACATACAAAACCCTGAGCTGTATCTCGGAAAATAATACAAATACACCCCCAAGCTGTGTTATTTTCAAAAATACAAATACAACCCTGAGCTGTATCTCGGAAAATAATACAAATACACCCCCAATCTGTGTTATTTTCAAAAATAGAAATACACACCTTAGCTGCATCTCGGAAAATAATACAAAAACACCCCCAAGCTGTGTTATTTTCAAAAATACAAATACAACCCTTAGCTGAATCTCGGAATATAATACAAATACACCCCCAAGATGTGTTATTTCCAAAAATACAAATACAACCCTTGACTGTATCTTGGAAAATAATACGGATACACACACAAGCTCTGTTATTTTGAAAAATACAAATAAAACCCACAGCTGTATCTCTGAAAATAATACAAAAACTCCCCAAAGCTCTGTTATTTTCAATAATACAAATACAACCCTTATGTGTATCTCGGAAAATAATACAAATACACCCCCATGCTGTGTTATTTTCAAAAATACAAATATAACCCTGAGCTGTATCTCGGAAAATAATACAAATACACCCCCAAGCTGTGTTATTTTCAAAAATACAAATACAACCCATAGTAGTATCTCGGAAATTAATACAAATACACCCCAAAGCTGTGTTATTTTCAAAAATCCAAATACAACCGTTAGCTGTATCTCGGAAAATAATAAAAATACACCCACCAGCTGTGTTATTTTCAAAAATACAAATACAACCCATAGCTGTATCTCGGAAAATAATACAAATACACCCCAATGCTCTGTTATTTTCAATAATACAAATACAACCCTTAGCTGTATCTCGGAAAATAATACAAATACACCACCAAGCTGTGTTATTTTCAAAAATACAAATACAACCCTGAGCTGTAACTCGGAAAATAATACAAATACACCGCAAAGCTGTGTTATTTTCAAAAATACAAATACAACCCAGAGCAGAATCTCGGAAAATAATACAAATACACCCCAAACTGTGTTGTTTTCAAAAATACAAATACAACCCTTAGCTGTATCTCGGAAAATAAAACAAATACACCCCCAAGCTGTGTTATTTTCAAAAATACAAATAAAACCCATAGCTGTATCTAGGAAAATAATACAAACACAACCCCAAGCTGTGTTATTTTCAAAAATACAAATACAACCCAGAGCTCTATCTCGGAAAATAATACAAATGAACCGCCAAGCTGTGTTATTTTCAAAAATACAAATACAACCCATAGCAGAATCTCGGAAAATAATACAAATACACGCCCAAGCTGTGTTATTTTCAAAAATACAAATACAAACCATAGCTGTATCTCGGAAAATAATATAAATACACCCCCAAGCTGTGTTATTTTCAAAAATACAAATACAACCCTTTGCTGTATCTAGGAAAATAATACGTATACACCCCCAAGCTGTGTTATTTTCAAAAATACAAATACAACCCTTAGCTGTATCACGGAAAATAATACGAATACACCCCCAAGCTGTGTTATTTTCAAAAATTCAAATATAACCCTTAGCTGTATCTCGGAAAATAATACAAATACACCCCCAATCTTTGTTATTTTCAAAAATAGAAATACACACCTTAGCTGTATCTCGGAAAATAATACAAAAACACCACCAAGATGTGTTATTTTCAAAAATACAAATACAACCCACAGCTGTATCTCGGAAAATAATACAAATACACCCCCAAGATGTGTTATTTTCAAAAATACAATTTCAACCCTTAGCTGTATCTCGGAAAATAATACAAATTCACTCACAAGCTCTGTTATTTTGAAAAATACAAATAAAACCCACAGCTGTATCTCGGAAAATAATACAAATACACCCCCAAGCTCTGTTATTTTCACAAATAAAAATACAGCCCTTAGCTTTATCTTGGAAAATAATACAAATACACACCCAATCTGTGTTATTTTCAAAAATAGAAATACAAACCTTAGCTGTATCTCGGAAAATAATAAAAATACACCCCCAAACTGTGTTATTTTCAAAAATAGAAATACACACATTAGCTGTATCTCGGAAAATAATACAAAAACACCCCCAAGCTGTGTTATTTTCAAAAATACAAATACAATCCTTAGCTGTATCTCGGAAAACAATAGAAATACACCCCCAAGATGTGTTATTTTCAAAAATACAAATACAACCCTGAGCTGTATCTCGAAAATAATACAAATAAACCCCCAAGGTGTGTTATTTTCAAAAATACAAATACAAACATGAGCTGTATCTCGGAAAATAATACAAATACACCCCCAAGCTGTGTTATTTTCAAAAATACAAATACAACCCACAGCTGTATCTCGGAAAATAATACAAATACACCACCAATCTGTGTTATTATCAAAAATACAAATACAGCCCTTATCTGTATCTTGGAAAATAATACAAATACACCCCCAAGGTGTGTTATTTTCAAAAATAAAAACACAACCCTTAGCTGTATCTCGGAAAATAATAAGAATACACCACCAAGCTGTGTTATTTTCCAAAATACAAAAACAACCCTTAGCTGTAAATCGGAAAATAATACAAATACACCCCAATCTGTGTTATTTTCAAAAATACAAATACAGCCCTTAGCTGTATCTTGGAAAATAATACAAATACACCCACAAACTCGTTTATTTTCAAAAATTCAAATACAACCCTTAGCTGTATCTCGGAAAATAATAAAAATACACCCCCAAGCTCTGTTATTTTCAATAACACAAATACAACCCTTAGCTGTATCTCAGAAATAATACAAATACACCCCCAAGCTGTGTTATTTTCCAAAATACAAATACAACCGTTAGCGGTATCTCGGAAAATAATACAAATACACCCCCAAGCTTAGTTATTTACCAAAATACAAATACAACCCTGAGCTGTATCTCGAAAATAATACAAATACACGCC
This sequence comes from Saimiri boliviensis, assembly GCF_048565385.1. Taxonomy (NCBI): domain Eukaryota; kingdom Metazoa; phylum Chordata; class Mammalia; order Primates; family Cebidae; genus Saimiri; species Saimiri boliviensis. The sequence goes on along the minus strand of NC_133459.1, from coordinate 121,863,101 downwards.
CAAGCTGTGTTATTTTCAAATATACAAATACAACCCATAGCTGTATCTTAGAATATAATACAAATACACAGCCCAAGCTGTGTTATTTTCAAAAATACAAATACAACCCTTAGCTGTAACTCGGATAATAATAGAAATACACCACGAAGCTGTGTCATTTTCAAAATAAAAATACAACCCATAGCTGTATCTCGGAAAATAATATAAATACACGCCCAAGCTGTGTTATTTTCAAAAATACAAATACAACCCTGAGCTGTATCTCGGAAAATAATACAAAAACACCCCCAAGCTGTGTTATATTCAAAAGTACAAATACAACCCTGAGATGTAACTCGGAAAATAATACAAATACACCCCCAAGCTGTGTCATTTTCAAAAATACAAATACAACCCTGAGCTGTATCTCGGAAAATAATACAAAAACACCCCACATTGTCTTATTTTCAAAAATACAAATACAACCCTTAGCTGTATCTCGGAAAATAATACAAATTCACTCTCAAGCTGTGTTATTTTCAAAAATACAAATCCAACCCTTAGCTGTATCTCGGAAAATAATACAAATACACCCCCAAGGTCTGTTATTTTCAATAATACAAATACAACCCTTAGCTCTATCACGGAAAATAATACAAATACACCCCAAATCTGTGTTATTTTCAAAAATACAAATACAACCGTTAGCTGTATTTCGGAAAATAATACAAATACACACCAAGCTGTGTTATTTTCCAAAATACAAATACAACCCTGAGCTGTATCTCGAAAATAATACAAATACACACACAAGGTGTGTTATTTTCAAAAATACAAATACAACCATGAGCTGTTTCTCGGAAAATAATACAAATACACGCCAAAGCTGTGTTATTTTCAAAAATACAAATACAAACCATAGCTGTATCTCGGAAAATAATACAAATACACCCCCAAGGTCTGTTATTTTCAATAATACAAATACAACCCTTAGCTCTATCACGGAAAATAATACAAATACACCGCAAATCTGTGTTATTTTCAAAAATACAAATACAACCGTTAGCTGTATTTCGGAAAATAATGCAAATACACACCAAGCTGTGTTACTTTCCAAAATACAAATAAAACCCTGAGCTGTATCTCGAAAATAATACAAATACACACACAAGGTGTGTTATTTTCAAAAATACAAATACAACCATGAGCTGTATCTCGGAAAATAATACAAATACACGCCAAAGCTGTGTTATTTTCAAAAATACAAATACAAGCCATAGCTGTATCACGGAAAATAATATAAATACAAACCCAAGCTGTGTTATTTTCAAAAATACAAATACAGCCCTTAGCTGTATCTCGGAAAATAATAAAAATACACACACAAGCTGTGTTATTTTCCAAACTACAAATACAACCCTGAGCTGTATCTCGAAAATAATACAAATAAACCCGCAAGGTGTGTTATTTTCAAAAATACTAATACAACCATGAGCTGTATCTCGGAAAATAATACAAATACACCCCCAAGCTGTGTTATTTTCCAAAATACAAATACAACCCACAGCTGTATCTCGGAAAATAATACAAATACACCACCAATCTGTGTTATTTTCAAAAATACAAATACAGCCCTTAGCTGTATCTTGGAAAATAATACAAATACACCCACAAGCTGTGTTATTTTCAAAAATAAAAACACAACCCTTAGCTGTATCTCGGAAAATAATAATAATACACCCCCAAGCTGTGTTATTTTCCAAAATAGAAATACAACCCTTAGCTGTATCTCGGAAAATAATACAAATACACCCCCAAGGTGTGTTATTTTCAAAAATACAAATACAACCCATAGCAGTATCTCGGAAAATAATACAAATACACCCAAACCCTGTGTTATTTTCAAAAATAAAAATACAACCGTTAGCTGTATCTCAGAAAATAATAGAAATACACCACCAAGCTGTTTTATTTTCAAAAATACAAATACAATCCTTAGCTGTATCTTGGAAAATAATACAAATACACCCCCAATCTGTGTTATTTTCAAAAATACAAATACAGCACTTAGCTGTATCTTGGAAAATAATACAAATACACCCCCAAACTCGTTTATTTTCAAAAATTCAAATATAACCCTTAGCTGTATCTCGGAAAACAATAAAAATACACCCACAAGCTCTGTTATTTTCAATAATACAAATACAACCCTTAGCTGTATCTCGGAAATAATACAAATACAACCCCAAGCTGTGTTATTTTCCAAAATACAAATACAACCCTTAGCGGTATCTCGGAAAAAAATACAAATACACCCCCAAGCTTTGTAATTTACCAAAATACAAATACAACCCTGAGCTGCATCTCGGAAAATAATACAAATACACGCCCAAGCTCTGTTATTTTCAAATATACAAATACAACCCATAGCTGTATCTTAGAAAATAATACAAATACACGCCCAAGCTGTGTTATTTTCAAAAATACAAATACAACCCTTTGCTGTATCTCGGATAATAATAGAAATACACCACCAAGCCGTGTTATTTTCAAAATCCAAATACAACCCATAGCTGTATCTCGGAAAATAATATAAATACACCCCCAAGCTGTGTTATTTTCAAAAATACAAATACAACCCTTAGCTGTATCTCGGAAAATAATACAAAAACACCCACAACTGTCTTATTTTCAAAAATACAAATACAAACATGAGCTGTATCTCGAAAAATACTACAAATACACCGCCAAGCTGTGTTATTTTCAAAAATACAAATACAACCCATAGCAGAATCTCGGAAAATAATACAAATACACGCCCAAGCTGTGTTATTTTCAAAAATACAAATACAAACCATAGCTGTATCTCGGAAAATAATATAAATACACCCCCAAGCTATGTTATTTTCAAAAATACAAATACAACCCATAGCAGAATATCGGAAAATAATACAAAAACACGCCCAAGCTGTGTTATTTTCAAAAATACAAATACAACCCATATCTGTATCTCAGAAAACAATAGAAATACACCCCCAATATGTGGTATTTTCAAAAATACAAATACAACCCTTAGCTGTATCTCGGAAAATAATACAAATACACCCCAAAGCTCTGTTATTTTCAATAATACAAATACAACCCTTAGGTGTGTCTCGGAAAATAATACAAATACACTCCCAAATTGTGTTATTTTCAAAAATACAAATACAACTCTTAGCTGTATCTCGGAAAATAATACAAATACACCCCCATGCTGTGTTATTTTCCAAAATACAAATGAAACTCTGAGCTTTATCTTGGATAATAATAGAAATACACCCCCAAGCTGTGGTATTTTCAAAAATACAAATACAACCCATAGCTGTATCTCGGAAAATAATACAAATACACCCCCAAGCTGTGTAATTTTCAAAAATACAAATAAAACCCATAGCTGTATCTTGGAAAATAATACAAACACAACCCCAAGCTGGGTTATTTTCAAAAATACAAATACAACCTTGAGCTGTATCTCGGATAGTAATAGAAATACACCCCGAAGCTGTGTTATTTTCAAAAATACAAATACAACCAATAGATGTATCTTGGAAAATAATACAAATACACCCCCAATCTGTGTTATTTTCAAAAATACAAATGCAATCCTTAGCTGTACCTCGGAAAATAATACAAGTACACCCCCAAACTGTGTTATTTTCAAAAATACAAATACAACCCTGAGCTGTATCTCGGATAATAATAGAAATACACCCCCAAGCTGTGGTATTTTCAAAAATACAAATACAACCCATAGTTGTATCTCGGAAAATAATACAAATACACCCCAAAGCTGTGTTATTTTCAAAAATAAAAATACAACCCTTAGCTCTATTTCAGTAAATAATACAAATACACACCCAAGCGGTGTTATAATCAAAAATACAAATACAACCCTGAGCTCTATCTCGGAAAACAATACAAATACACCCCAAACCTGTGTTGTTTTCAAAAATACAAATACAACCCATAGCAGTATGTCAGAAAATAATACAAATACACCCCAAAGCTGTGTTATTTTCAAAAATACAAATACAACCCTTAGCTGTATCTCGGAAAATAATACAAATACACCCCCACGCTGTGTTATTTTCAAAAATACAAACACAACTCATAGCTGTATCTCAGAAAATAATACAAATACACCCCCAGGCTGTGTTATTTTCCAAAATACAAATAAAACTCTGAGCTTTATCTCGAATAATAATAGAAATACACCCCCAAGCTGTGGTCTTTTCAAAAATACAAATAAAACCCATAGCTGTATCTCGGAAAATAATACAAATACACGTCCTAGCTGTGTTATTTTCAAAAATACTAATACCACCCTTAGCTGTATATCGAAAAATAATACAAATACACCCCCAAGCTGTGTTATTATCAAAAATACAAATACAATCCTTAGCTGTATCTCGGAAAATAATACAAATACACCCCCAAACTGTGTTATTTTCAAAAATACAAATATAACCCTGAGCTGTATCTCGGATAATAATAGAAATACACCCCCATTGTGTGTTATTTTCAAAAATACAAATACAATCCTCAGCTGTATCTCGGAAAATAATACAAATACACACCCAAGCTGGGTTATTTTCAAAAATACAAATACAACCCTGAGCTGTAACTAGGAAAATAATACAAAAACACCCCCAAGCTGCGTTATTTTCAAAAATACAAATACAACCCTTAGCTGTATCTCGGAAAATAATACAAATACACCCCCAAGCTGTGTTATTTTCAAAAATACAAACACAACCCTTAGCTGTATCTCGCAAAATAATACAAATACACCCCCAAGCTCTGTTATTTTCAATAATACAAATAAAACCCTTAGCTGTATCTCGGAAAATAATACAAATACACCCCCAATCTGTGTTATTTTAAAAAAAAGTAATACACACCTTAGCTGTATCTCGGAAAATAATACAAAAACTCCCCCAAGCTGTGTTATTTTCAAAAATACAAATACAACCCTTAGCTGAATCTCGGAAAATAATACAAATACACCCACAAGATGTGTTATTTTCAAAAATACAAATACAAACCTTGACTGTATCTTGGAAAATAATATGGATACACCCACAAGCTCTGTTATTTTGAAAAATACAAATAAAACACACAGCTGTATCTCTGAAAATAATACAAATACACCACAAAGCTCTGTTATTTTCAAAAATACAAATAGAGCCCTTAGCTGTATCTTGGAAAATAATACGAATACACCCCCAAACTCGTTTATTTTCAAACATTCAAATACAACCCTTAGCTGTATCTCGGAAAATAATAAAAATACACCCCCAGGCTGTGTTATTTTCCAAAATACAAATACAACCCTGAGCTGTATCTCGAAAATAATACAAATACACCTCCAAGGTGTGTTATTTTCAAAAATACAAATAAACCATGAGCTGTATCTCGGACAATAATACAAATACATCCCCAAGCAGTGTTATTTTCAAAAATACAAATAAAACCCATAGCAGAATCTCAGAAAATATTACAAATACACGCCCAAGCTGTGTTATTTTCAAAAATACAAACACAAACCATAGCTGTATCTCGGAAAATAATAGAAATACACCCCCAAGCTGTGTTATTTTCAAAAATACAAATACAAACCTTAGCTGTATCTCGGAAAATAATACAAATACACCCCCAAGCTGTGTTATTTTCCAAAATACAAATAAAACTCTGAGCTGTATCTCGAATAATAATAGAAATACACCCCTAAGCTGTGGTATTTTCAAAAATACAAATACAACCCTTAGCTTTATCTCGGAAAATAATAAAAATACACCCCCAAGCTGTGTTATTTTTAAAAATACAAATACAACCCTTAGCTGTATATCGGAAAATAATACAAATACACCCTCAAGCTGTGTTATTTTCCAAAATACAAATACAACCCTGAGCTGTATCTCGAAAATAATACAAATACACCCCCAAGGTGTGTTATTTTCAAAAATACAAATACAACCATGAGCTGTATCTAGGAAAATAATACAAATACACCCCCAAGCTGTGTTATTTTCAAAAATACAAATACAACCCATAGCAGAATCTCAGAAAATAATACAAATACACGCCCAAGCTGTGTTATTTTCAAAAATACAAATACAAACCATAGCTGTATCTCGGAAAATAATAGAAATACACCCCCAAGCTGTGTTATTTTCAAAAATACAAATACAACCCTTAGCTGTATCTCGGAAAATAATAAAAATACACCCCAAAGCTCTGTTATTTTCAATAATACAAAAACAACCCTTAGCTGTATCTCGGAAAATAATACAAATACACCCCCAAGCTGTGTTATTTTCAAAAATACAAATACAACCCTTTGCTGTATCTAGGAAAATAATACGTATACACCCCGAAGCTGTGTTATTTTCAAAAATACAAATATAATCCTTAGCTGTATCTCGGAAAATAATACAAATACACCCCCAAGCTGTGTTATTTTCAAAAATTCATATATAACCTTTAGCTGTATCTCGGAAAATAATACAAATACACCCCCAATCTGTGTTATTTTCAAAAATAGAAATACACACCTTAGCTGTATCTCGGAAAATAATACAAAAACACCACAAAGATGTGTTATTTTCAAAAATACAAATACAACCCACAGCTGTATCTCGGAAAATAATACAAATACACCCCCAAGATGTGTTATTTTCAAAAATACAAATTCAACCCTTAGCTATATCTCGGAAAATAATACAAATACACCCCAAAGCTCTGTTATTTTCAATAATACAAATACAACCCTTAGCTGTATCTCCGAAAATAATACAAATACACCCCCAAGCTGTGTTATTTTCAAAAATACAAATACAACCCTGAGCTGTATCTCGGAAAATAATACAAATACAACCCAACGCTGGGTTATTTTCAAAAATACAAATGCAACCCAGAGCAGTATCTCGGAAAATAATACAAATACACCCAAAAGCTGTGTTATTTTCAAAAATACAAATAAAACCCTTAGCTGTATCTCGGAAAATAATAGAAATACACCCCCAAGCTGTGTAATTTTCAAAAATACAAATACAACTCTTAGCTGTATCTCGGAAAATAATACAAATACACCCCCAAGGTGTGTTATTTTCCAAAATACAAATAAAACTCTGAGCTGTATCTCGGATAATAATAGAAATACACCCCCAAGCTGTGTTATTTTCAAAAATAAAAATACAACCCTTAGCTGTATTTCGGAAAATAATACAAATACACCCCCAAGCGGTGTTATTATCAAAAATAAAAATACAACCCTGAGCTCTATCTCGGAAAACAATACAAATACACCCCAAACCTTTGTTATTTCCAAAAATACAAATACAACCCATAGCAGTATCTCAGAAAATAATACAAATACACCCCCAAGCTGTGTTATTTTCAAAAATACAAATACAACCCTGAGCTGTATCTCGGAAAATAATACAAATACACCCCCAAGCTGTGTTATTTTCAAAAATACAAATACAACCCATAGCAGTATCTCGGAAAATAATACAAATACACCACAAAGCTGTGTTATTTTCAAAAATACAAATACAACCCTTAGCTGTATCTCGGAAAATAATACAAATACACCCCCAAGCAGTGTTATTTTCAAAAATAGAAATACACACCTTAGCTGTATCTCGGAAAATAATACAAAAACACCCCCAAGCTGTGTTATTTTCAAAAATAGAAATACAACCCTTAGCTGTATCTCGGAAAATAATACAAATACACCCCCAAGATGTGTTATTTTCAAAAATACAAATACAACCCTTAACTCTATCTTGGAAAATAATACGGATACACCCACAAGCTCTGTTATTTTCAAAAATACAAATAAAACCCACAGCTGTATCTCGGAAAATAATACAAATACACCACCAAGCTGTTTTATTTTCAAAAATACAAATACAGTAGTTATCTGTATCTTGCAAAATAATACAAATACACCCCCAAACTCGTTTATTTTCAAAAATTCAAATACAACCCTTAGCTGTATCTCGGAAAATAATAAAAATAAACCACCAAGCTGTGTTATTTTCCCAAATACAAATACAACCCTGAGCTGTATCTCGAAAATAATACAAATACACCCCCAAGGTGTGTTATTTTCAAAAACACAAATAAAACCATGAGCTGTATCTCCGAAAATAATACAAATACACCCCAAAGCTGTGTTATTTTCAAAAATACAAATACAACCCATAGCAGAATCTCGGAAAATAATACAAATACACGCCCAAGCTGTGTTATTTTCAAAAATACAAATACAACCCTTAGCTGTATCTCGGAAAATAATACAAATACACCTCAAAGCTCTGTTATTTTCAATAATACAAATACAATCCTGAGCTGTATCTCGGAAAATAATACAAATTCACCCACAAGCTGTGTTATTTTCAAAAATACAAATACAAACCTGAGCTGTATCTCGAAAATAATACAAATACACCCCCTAGCTGTGTTATTTTCAAAAATACAAATACAACCCATAGCAGTATCTCGGAAAATAATACAAATACACCCCAAAGCTGTGTTATTTTCAAAAATACAAATACAACCCTGAGCTGTATCTCGGAAAGTAATACAAATACAGCCCAAGCTGTGTTATTTTCAAAAATACAAATACAACCCTTAGCTGTATCTCGAAAATAATTCAAATACACCCCCAATCTGTGTTATTTGCAAAAATACAAATACAACCCTGAGCTGTAACTCGGAAAATAATACAAAAACACCCCCAAGCTGTGTTATTTTCAAAAATACAAATACAACCCTTAGCTGTATCTCGGAAAATAATACAAATTCACCCTCAAGCTGTGTTATTTTCAAAAATACAAATACAACCCATAGCTGTATCTCGGAAAATAATACAAATACACCCCCAAGCTCTGTTATTTTCAAAAATTCAAATACAACCCTTACCTGTATCTCGGAAAATAATACAAATACACAACAAAGCTCTGTTATTTTCAATAATACAAATACAACCCTTAGCTGTATCTCGGAAAATAATACAAATACACCCCCAGGCTGTGTTATTTTCAAAAATACAAATACAACCCTGAGCTGTATCTCGGAAATTAATAGAAATACACCACCAACCTGTGTAATTTTCAAAAATACAAATACAACTCTTAGCTGTATCTCGGAAAATAATAAAAATACACCCCCAAGCTGTGTTATTTTCCAAAATACAAATAAAACTCTGAGCTGTATCTCGAATAATAATAGAAATACACCAACAAGCTGTGTTATTTTCAAAAATATAAATACAGCCCTTAGCTGTATCTTGGAAAATAATACAAATACACCCCCAAGCTCTGTTATTTTCAATAATACAAATAAAACCCTTAGCTGTATCTCGGAAAATAATACAAATACACCCCCAATCTGTGTTATTTTCAAAAATAGAAATACACACCTTAGCTGTATCTCAGAAAATAATACAAAAACAACCCCAAGCTGTGTTATTTTCAAAAATACAAATACAACCCTTAGCTGAATCTCGGATAATAATACAAATACACCCCAAGATGTGTTATTTTCAAAAATACAAATACAACCCTTGACTGTATCTTGGAAAATAGTACGGATACACCCACAAGCTCTGTTATTTTGAAAATTACTAATAATACCCACAGCTGTATCTCTGAAAATAATACAAATACACCACCAAGCTGTGTTATTTTCAAAAATACAAATACAGCCCTTAGCTGTATCTTGGAAAATAATACAAATACACCCCCAAACACGTTTATTTTCAAAAATTCAAATACAACCCTTAGCTGTATCTCGGAAAATAATAAAAATACTCCCCCAAGCTGTGTTATTTTCCAAAATACAAATACAACCCTGAGCTGTATCTCGAAAATAATACAAATACACCCCCAAGGTGTGTTATTTTCAAAAATACAAATACAACCATAAGCTGTATCTCGGAAAATAATACAAATACACCCCCAAGCTGTGTTATTTTCAAACATACAAATACAACCCATAGCAGAATCTCAGAAAATATTACAAATACACGCCCAAGCTGTGTTATTTTCAAAAATACAAATACAACCCATAGCTGTATCTCGGAAAATAATAGAAATACACCCCCAAGCTGTGTTATTTTCAAAAATACAAATACAACCCTTAGCTGTATCTCGGAAAATAATACAAATACACCCCAAAGCTCTGTTATTTTCAATAATACAAATACAAACCTTAGCTGTATCTCGGAAAATAATACAAATACACCCCCATGCTGTGTTATTTTCAAAAATACAAATAAAACCCTGAGCTGTATCTCGGAAAATAATACAAATACACCCCCTAGCTGTGTTATTTTCAAAAATACAAATACAACCCATAGCAGTATCTCGGAAAATAATACAAATACACCCCAAAGCTCTGTTATTTTCAAAAATACAAATACAACCGTTAGCTGTATCTCGGAAAGTAATACAAATACAGCCCAAGCTATGTTATTTTCAATAATAGAAATACAACCCTTAGCTGTATCTCGGAAAATAATACAAATACACCACAAAGCTGTGTTATTTTCAAAAATACAAATACAGCCCTTAGCTGTATCTTGGAAAATAATACAAATACACCCCCAAACTCGTTTATTTTCAAAAATTCAAATACAACCCTTAGCTGTATCTAGGAAAATAATAAAAATACACACCCAAGCGTTGTTATTTTCAGAAATACAAATACAAACCTGAGCTGTATCTCGGAAAATAATAGAAATACACCCCCAACCTGTGTTATTTTCAAAAATAAAATCAACCCTTAGCTGTATCTCGGAAAATAAATCAAAAACACCCCCAAGCTGTGTTATTTTCAAAAATTCAAATACAACCCTTAGCTCTATCTCGGAAAATAATACAAATACACCCCCAAACTCTGTTATTTTCAATAATACAAATACAACCCTTAGCTGTATCTCGGAAAATAATACAAATACACCCACAATCTGTGTTATTTTCAAAAATAGAAATACACACCTTAGCTGTATCTCGGAAAATAATACAAATACACCACCAAGCTGTGTTATTTTCAAAAATATAAATACAACCCTTAGCTGTATCTCGGAAAATAATACAAATACACCCCTAAGATGTGTTATTTTCAAAAATACAAATACAACCCTTAACTGTATCTTGGAAAATAATACGGATACACCCACAAGCTCTGTTATTTTCAAAAATACAAATAAAACCCACAGCTGTATCTCGTAAAATAATACAAATACACCACCAAGCTGTGTTATTTTCAAAAATACAAATACAACCCATAGCTGTATCTCGGAAAATAATACAAATACACCCCAAAGCTCTGTTATTTTCAATAATAGAAATACAACCCTTAGCTGTATCTCGGAAAATAATACAAATACACCACCAAGCTGTGTTATTTTCAAAAATACAAATACAACCCTGAGCTGTATCTCGGAAAATAATACAAATACACCGCAAAGCTGTGTTATTTTCAAAAATACAAATACAACCCAGAGCAGTATCTCGGAAAATAATACAAATACACCCCAAAGCTGTGTTATTTTCAAAAATACAAATATAACCCTTAGCTGTATCTCGGAAAATAAAACAAATACACCCCCAAGCTGTGTTATTTTCAAAAATACAAATAAAACCCATAGCTGTATCTTGGAAAATAATACAAACAAAACCACAAGCTGTGTTATTTTCAAAAATACAAATACAACCCAGAGCTCTATCTCGGATAATAATAGAAATACACCCCGAAGCTGTGTTATTTTCAAAAATACAAATACAACCAATAGCTGTATCTCGGAAAATAATACAAATACACACGGAAGCTGTGTTATTTCCAGAAACACAAATACAACTCTTAGCTGTATCTCGGAAAATAATACAAATACACCCCAAAGCTGGGTTATTTTCCAAAATACAAATAAAACTGAGCTGTATCTCGAATAATAATAGAAATACACCCCCAAGCTGTGGTATTTTCAAAAATACAAATACAACACATAGCTGTATCTCGGAAAATAATACAAATACACCCCCAAGCTGTGTTATTTTCAAAAATACAATTACAATCCTTGGCTGTATCTCGGACAATAATACAAATACACCCCCAAGCTGTGTTATTTTCAAAAATACAAATACATCCCTGAATTGTAACTTGGAAAATAATACAAATACACCACCAAGCTGTGTTATTTTCCAAAATACAAATAAAACCAAAAGCTGTATCTCAGAAAATAATACAAATACACCCCCAAGCTGTGTTATTTTCAAAAATACAAATACAATTTTTAGGTGTATCTAGGAAAATAATACAAATATACCCCCAAACTGTGTTATTTTCAAAAATACATATACAACCCTGAGCTGTAACTCGGAAAATAATACAAATACACTCCCAAGCTGTGTTATTTTCAAAAATACAAATACAACCCTGAGCTGTATCTCGGAAAATAATACAAAAACACCCTTAAGCTGTGTTATTTTCAAAAATACAAGTACAGCCCTTAGCTGTATCTCGGAAAATAATACAAATACACCCCAAAGCTCTGTTATTTTAAATAATACAAATACAAACCATAGCGGTATCTCAAAAAATAATACAAATACACCCCGAAGCTGTGTTATTTTCAAAAGTTCAAATTGAACCCTGAGCTGTATCTCGGAAAATAATACAAATACACCCCCAAGCTGTGTTATTTTCAAAAATACAAATACAACCCATAGCAGAATCTCAGAAAATATTACAAATACACGCCCAAGCTGTGTTATTTTCAAAAATACAAATACAACCCATAGCTGTATCTCGGAAAATAATAGAAATACACCCCCAAGCTGTGTTATTTTCAAAAATACAAATACAACCCTGAGCTGTATCTCGGAAAATAATACAAATACACCCCCTAGCTGTGTTATTTTCGAAAATACAAATACAACCCATAGCAGTATCTCGGAAAATAATACAAATACACCCCAAAGCTCTGTTATTTTCAAAAATACAAATACAACCGTTAGCTGTATCTCAGAAAGTAATACAAATACAGCCCAAGCTATGTTATTTTCAAAAATGCAAATACAATCCTTAGCTGTATCTCGGAAAATAATACAAATACACACCCAATCTGTGTTATTTTCAAAAATACAAATACAACCCTGAGCTGTAACTCTGAAAATAATACAAAAACACCCCAAAGCTGTGTTATTTTCAAAAATGCATATACAACCCTTAGCTGTATCTCGGAAAATAATACAAATTCACCCTCAAGCTGTGTTATTTTCAAAAATACAAATATAACCCTTACCTGTATCTCGGAAAATAATACAAATAGAACCCCAAGCTCTGTTATTTTCAATAATACAAATAAAACCCTTAGCTGTATCTCGGAAAATAATACAAATACACCCCCAATCTGTGTTATTTTTAAAAATAGAAATACACACCTTAGCTGTATCTCGGAAAATAATACAAAAACACCCCCAAGCTGTGTTATTTTCAAAAATACAAATACAACCCTTAGCTGTATCTCGTAAAATAATACAAATACAACCCCAAGATGTTTTATTTTCAAAAATACAAATACAAACCTTGACTGTATCTTGGAAAATAATACGGATACACCCAGAAGCTCTGTTATTTTGAAAAATACAAATAAAACCCACAGCTGTATCTCTGAAAATAATACAAATACACCACAAAGCTGTGTTATTTTCAAAAATACAAATACAGCCCTTAGCTGTATCTTGGAAAATAATACAAATACACCCCCAAACTCGTTTATTTTCAAAAATTCAAATACAACCCTTAGCTGTATCTAGGAAAATAATAAAAATACACAACCAAGCGTTGTTATTTTCAAAAATACAAATACAAACCTGAGCTGTATCTCGGAAAATAATAGAAATACACACCCAACCTGTGTTATTTTCAAAAATAAAATCAACCCTTAGCTGTATCTCGGAAAATAATACAAATTAACCCTCAAGCTGTGTTATTTTCAAAAATACAAATTCAACCCTTAGCTGTATCTCGGAAAATAATACAAATACACCCCCAAACTCTGTTATTTTCAATAATACAAATACAACCCTTAGCTGTATCTCGGAAAATAATACAAATACACCCACAATCTGTGTTATTTTCAAAAATAGAAATACACACCTTAGCTGTATCTCGGAAAATAATACAAATACACCACCAAGCTGTGTTATTTTCAAAAATATAAATACAACCCTTAGCTGTATATCGGAAAATAATACAAATAAACCCCCAAGATGTGTTATTTTCAAAAATACAAATACAACCCTTAACTGTATCTTGGAAAATAATACGGATACACCCACAAGCTCTGTTATTTTCAAAAATACAAATAAAACCCACAGCTGTATCTCGTAAAATAATACAAATACACCACCAAGCTGTGTTATTTTCAAAAATAGAAATACATCCCTTTGCTGTTTCTTGGAAAATAATACAAATACACCCCCAAACTCGTTTATTTTCAAAAATTCAAATACAACCCTTAGCAGTATCTCGGAAAATAATAAAAATACACCCCCAAGCTGTGTTATTTTCAAAAATACAAATACAACCCCTAGCTGTATCTCGGAAAATAATACAAATAAACCCCCAAGCTGTGTTATTTACCAAAATACAAATACAACCCTGAGCTGTATCTCGGAAAATAATACAAATACACCCCCAAGCTGTGTTATTTTCAAAAATACAAATAAAACCCATAGCTGTATCTTAGAAAATAATACAAATACACGCCCAAGTTGTGTTATTTTCAAAAATACAAATACAACCCTGAGCTGTATCTCGGATAATAATAGAAATACACCACGAAGCTGTGTTATTTTCAAAATACAAATACAACCCATAGCTGTATCTCGGAAAATAATATAAATACACGCCCAAGCTGTGTTATTTTCAAAAATACAAATACAACCGTGACTGTATGTCGGAAAATAATACAAAAACACCCCGAAGCTGTGTTATATTCAAAAATAAAAATACAACCCTGAGATTTAACTCGGAAAATAATACAAATACACCCCCAAGCTGTGTTATTTTCAAAAACACAAATACAACCCTGAGCTGTATCTCGGAAAATAATACAAAAACACACCCAAGTTGTGTTATTTTCAAATATACAAATACAAACCTTAGCTGTATCTCGGAAAATAATAGAAATACACCCCCAACCTGTGTTATTTTCAAAAATAAAATCAACCCTTACCTGTATCTTGGAAAATAATACAAATACACCCCCAAGATGTGTTATTTTCAAAAATACAAATACAACCCTTAACTGTATCTTGAAAAATAATACGGATACACCCACAAGCTCTGTTATTTTCAAAAATACAAATAAAACCCACAGCTGTATCTCGGAAAATAATACAAATACACCACCAAGCTGTTTTATTTTCCAAAATACAAATACAGCCCTTAGCTTATCTTGCAAAATAATACAAATACACCCCCAAACTCGATTATTTTCAAAAATTCAAATACAACCCTTAGCTGTATCTCGGAAAATAATAAAAATACACCCCCAAGCTGTGTTATTTTCCCAAATACAAATACAACCCTGAGCTGTATCTCGAAAATAATACAAATAAACCCCCAAGGTGTGTTATTTTCAAAAACACAAATAGAACCATGAGCTGTATCTCGGAAAATAATACAAATACACCCCCAAGCTGTGTTATTTTCAAAAATACAAATACAACCCATAGCAGAATCTCGGAAAATAATAAAAATACACGCCCAAGCTGTGTTATTTTCAAAAATACAAATACAACCCATAGCTGTGTCTCGGAAAATAATACAAATACACCCACAATCTGTGTTATTTTCAAAAATAGAAATACTCCTTAGCTGTATCTCGGAAAATAATACAAATACACCTCCAAGCTGTGTTATTTTCAAAAATATAAATACAACCCTTAGCTGTATCTCGGAAAATAATACAAATACAACCCCAAGATATGTTATTTTCAAAAATACAAACACAACCCTTAACTGTATCTTGGAAAATAATACGGATACACCCAAAGGTCTGTTATTTTCAAAAATACAAATAAAACCCACAGCTGTATCTCGGAAAATAATAAAAATACACCACCAAGCTGTGTTATTTTCAAAAATACAAATACAGCCCTTAGCTGTATCTTGGAAAATAATACAAATACACTCCAAAACTCGTTTATTTTAAAAAATGCAAATACAACCCTTAACTGTATCTTGGAAAATAATACAGATACACCCACAAGCACTGTTATTTTCAAAAATACAAATACAACCCATAGCAGAATCTCAGAAAATATTACAAATACACGCC
The DNA here is from genome assembly GCF_048565385.1 of Saimiri boliviensis. Lineage (NCBI taxonomy): Eukaryota > Metazoa > Chordata > Mammalia > Primates > Cebidae > Saimiri > Saimiri boliviensis. Next base: position 121,846,720 of record NC_133459.1, on the reverse strand, counting down.
CAAGCTGTGTTATTTTCAAAAATACAAATACAACCCATAGCTGTATCTTGGAAAATAATAGAAATACACCCCCAAGCTGCGTTATTTTCAAAAATCCAAATACAACCCCTAGCTGTATCTCGGAAAATAATACAAATAAACCTCCAAGCTGTGTTATTTACCAAAATACCAATATAACCCTGAGCTGTATCTCGGAAAATAATACAAATACACCCCCAAGGTGTGTTATTTTTAAAAATACATATAAAACCCATAGCAGTATCTTAGAAAATAATACAAATACACGCCCAAGCTGTGTTATTTTCAAAAATACAAATACAACCATGAGCTGTATCTCGGATAATAATAGAAATACACCACGAAGCTGTGTTATTTTCAAAATACAAATGCAACCCATAGCTGTATCTCGGAAAATAATATAAATACACGCCCAAGCTGTGTTATTTGCAAAAATACAAATACAACCCTGACTGTATGTCGGAAAATAATACAAAAACACCCCCAAGCTGTGTTATATTCAAAAATACAAATACAACCCTGAGATGTAACTCGGAAAATAATACAAATACACCCCCAAACTCGTTTATTTTCAAAAATTCAATTACAACCCTTAGCTGTATCTCGGAAATTAATATATATACACCCCAAAGCTGTGTTATTTTCAAAAATAAAAATACAACCCATAGCAGAATCTCGGAAAATAATAAAAATACAGGCTCAAGCTGTGTTATTTTCAAAAATACAAATACAACCCAGAGCTGTATCTCGGAAAATAATACAAGTACACCCCAAAGTTGCGTAATTTTCAAATACAACCCTTAGCTATACCTCCGAAAATAATACAAATAAACCCACAACCTGTGTAATTTTCAAAAATAGAAATACACACCTTAGCTGTATCTCGGAAAATAATACAAAAACACCCCCAAGATGTGTTATTTTCTAAAATACACATACAACCCACAGCTGTATCTCGGAAAATAATACAAATACACCCCCAAGATGTGTTATTTTCAAAAATACAAATACAACCCTTAGCTGTATCTCGGAAAATAATACAAATTCACTCACAAGCTCTGTTATTTTGAAAAATACAAATAAAACCCACAGCTGTATCTCAGAATATAATACAAATACACACCCAAGCTCTGTTATTTTCAAAAATAAAAATACAGCCCTTAGCTGTATCACGGAAAATAATACAAATACACAACCAATCTGTGTTATTTTCAGAAATAGAAATACAAACCTTAGCTGTATCTCGGAAAATAATACAAAAACACCCCCAAGCTGTGTTATTTTCAAAAATACAAATACAACCCTTAGCTGTATCTCGGAAAATAATACAAATAAACCACTAAGATGTGTTATTTTCAAAAATACAAATACAACCCTTAACTGTATCTTGGAAAATAATACGGATACACCCACAAGCTCTGTTAATTTCAAAAATACAAAAAAAAACCCACAGCAGTATCTCGGAAAATAATACATATACACCACCAAGCTGTGTTATTTTCAAAAATAGAAATACAACACATAGCTGTGCCTCTGAAAATAATACAATACACCCGCAAGCTGTGTTATTTTCAAAAATACAAATATAACTGATAGCTGTATGTTGGAAAATAATACAAGTACACCCACAAGATAAGTTATTTTCAAAAATGCAAATACAACCCTTAGCTGGAACGTCGAAAATAATACAAATACACCCCCAAGCTGTGTTATTTTCAAAAATACAAATACAACCCTTATCTCTATCTCGGAAAATAATACAAGTGCACCCCCAAGCTGTGTTATTTTCAAAAATACAAATACAACCCTTAGCTGTATCTCGGAAAATAATAAAAATACACCCCCAAGCTCTGTTGTTTTCAATAATACAAATACAACCCTTAGCTGTATCTCAGAAAATAATACAAATACACCCCCAATCTGTGTTATTTTCAAAAATAGAAATACAAACCCTAGCTCTATCTCGGAAAATAATACAAAAACACCCCAAAGCTGTGTTATTTTCAAAAATACAAACACAACCCTTAGCTGTATCTCGGAAAATAATACAAATACACCTCCAAGATGTGTTATTTTCAAAAATAGAAATACAATCCTTACCTGTATCTTGGAAAATAATACAGATACACCCCCAAGCTCTGTTATTTTCCAAAATACAAATACAACCCACAGCTGTATCTCGGAAAATAATACAAATACACCCCCAAGTTCTGTTATTTTCCAAAATACAAATAAATCCCTTAGCTGTATCTCGGAAAATAATAAACATACACCCCCAAGCTGTGATATTTTCCAAAATACAAATACAACCCTGAGCTGTATCTCGGAAAATAATAAATATACACCCAAAAGCTGTGTTATTTTCAAAAATACCAATACAACCCATAGCTCTATCTTGGAAAATAATACAAATACACCCACAAGCTGTGTTATTTTCAAACATAGAAATACAACCCTGAGCTGTATCTCGGAAAATAATACAAATACACCCGCAAGCTGTGTTATTTTCAAAAATACAAATACAACCCATAGCAGAATCTCGGAAAATAATAAAATTCACCCACAAGCTGTGGTATTTTCAAAAATACAAATACAACCCTTAGCTGTATCTCGGAAAATAATACAAATACACCCCTAAGCTGTGTTATTTTCAAAAATACAAATACAAGCCTTAGCTGTATTTTAGAAAATAATACAAATACACCATCAAGCTGTGTTATTTTCCAAAATACCAATACAACCCTGAGCTGTATCTCGGATAATAATAGAAATACACCCCGAAGCTGTGTTATTTTCAAAAATACAAATACAACCAATAGATGTATCTCGGAAAATAATACAAATACACCCACAATCTGTGCTATTTTCAAAAATACAAATACAATCCTTAGCTGTATCTCGGAAAATAATACAAATACACCCCCAAAATGTTTTATTTTCAAAAACACAAATACAACCCTGAGCTGTATCTCGGATAATAATAGAAATACACTCCCAAGCTGTGTTATTTTCAAAAATACAAATAAAATCCTCAGCTGTATCTCGGAAAATAATACAAATACACACCCAAGCTGTGTTATTTTCAAAAATACAAATAGAATCCTTAGCTGTATCTCGGAAAATAATACAAATATACCGCAAAGCTGTGTAATTTTCAAAAATACATATACAACCCTGAGCTGTAACTCAGAAAATAATACAAATACACCCCCTAGCTGTGTTATTTTCAAAAATACAAATACAACCCATAGCTGTATCTCGGAAAATAATACAAAAACAACACCAAGCTGTGTTATTTTCAAAAATACAAATACAACCCTTAGCTGTATCTCGGAAAATAATACAAATACACCCCGAAGCTCTGTTATTTTCAAAAATACAAATACAATCCTTAGCTGTATTTCAGAAAATAATACAAATACACCCTCAAGCTGTGTTATTTTCAAAAATACAAATACAAACCATAGCAGTATCTCGGAAAATAATACAAATACACCCCAAAGCTGTGTTATTTTCAAAAATAAAAATACAACCCTTAGCTGTTTCTCGGAAACTAATACAAATACATCCCCAAGATGTTTTATTTTCAAAAACACAAATACATCTCATAGCTGTATCTCGGAAAATAATACAAATACACCCCCAAGCTGTCTTATTTTCCAAAATACAAATAAAACTCTGAGCTGTATCTCGGATAATAATAGAAATACACCCCCAAGCTGTGGTATTTTCAAAAATACAAATATATCCCATACCTGTATCTCGGAAAATAATACAAATACACCCACAAGCTGTATTATTTTCAAAAATACAAATAAAACCCTTAGCTGTATATCGGAAAATAATACAAATACACTACCAAGCTGTGTTATTTTCCAAAATACAAATACAACCCTGAGCTGTATCTCGGAAAATAATACAAATACAACCCCACGCCGTGTTATTTTCAAAAATACAAATAAAACCCATAGCTGTATCTTGGAAAATAATACAAATACACCCCCAAGGTTGTTATTTTCAAAAATACAAATACAACCCGGAGCTGTATCTCAGATAATAATAGAAATACACCCCCAAGCTGTGTTATTTTCAAAATACAAATACAACCCATAGCTCTATCTCGTAAAATAATACAAATACACCCCAAGCTGTGTTATTTTCAAAAATACAAATACAATCATTAGCTGTATCTCGGAAAATAATACAAATACACCCCCAAGCTGTGTTATTTTCAAAAATACAAATTTAACCCTGAGCTGTATCTCAGAAAATAATACAAAAACACACCGAAGCTGTGTTATTTTCAAAAATACAAATACAACATTTAGCTCTATCTCGGAAAATTATAAAAATACACCTCCAAGCTCTATTATTTTCAATAATACAAATACAACCCTTAGCTGTACTTCCGAAAATAATACAAATACACCCCCAACCTGTGTTATTTTCAAAAATAAAATACAACCCTTAGCTGTATCTCGGAAAATAATAAAAATACACACCCATGCTGTGTTATTTTCAAAAATACAAATACAACACTTAGCTGTGTCTCAGAAAATAATACAAATACACCCCCAGGCTCTGTTATTTTCAAAAATACAAATACAACCGTTAGTTGTATAATGGCAAATAATAGAAGTACAAACCCAAGCTGTGTTATTATCAAAAATGCAAATACAACCCATAGCTGTATCTTCGAAAATAATACAAATACACCCCCAAGCTGTGTTATTTTCAAATATACAAATACAACACTGAGCTGTATCTCGGAAAACAATACAAATACACCCCCAAGCTGTGTTATTTTCCAAAATACAAATACAACTCTTAGCTGTATCTCAGAAAATCTTACAAATACACCCCCAAGCTGTGTTATTTTCAAAAATACAAATACAACCCTTAGCTGTATCTCGGAAAATAATACAAATACACCCCCAAGCTGTGATATTTTCTAAAATACAAATACAACCCTGAGTTGTAACTCGAAAAATAATACAAAGACAACCACAAGCTGTGTTATGTTCAGAAATACAAATACAACCCTGAGCTGTATCTCAGAAAATAATACAAAAAAAACCCCAAGCTGTGTTATTTTCAAAAATACAAATACAACCCTTAGCTGTAGCTCGGAAAATTATACAAATACACCCCCAAGCTCTATTATTTTCAATAACACAAATACAACCCTTAGCTGCACCTCTGAAAATAATACAAATACACACCAACCTGTGTTATTTTCAGAAATAAAATATAACCCTTAGCTGTATCTCGGAAAATAATTCAAATACACCCCCAAGCTGTGTTATTTTCAAAAATACAAATACAACTCTTAGGTGTATCTCGGAAAATAATACAAATACACCCACAAGCTCTGTTATTTTCCAAAATACAAATAAAACTCTGAGCTGCATCTCGGTTAATAATAGAAACACACCCGCAAGCTGTGTAATTTTCAAAAATACAAATACAACCCATAGCTGTATCTCGGAAAATAATACAAATACACCCCCAAGAGCTGTTATTTTCAAAAATAAAAATACAACCCTTAGCTGTATCTCGGAAAATAATACATATACACCACCAAGCTGAGGTATTTTCAAAAATACAAATACAACCCTTAGCTGTATCTCGGAAAATAATACAAATACACCCCTAAGTTGTGTTATTTTCAAAAATACAATATAACCCTTAGCTTTGTCTCGGAAAATAAAACAAATACACCCCCAAGCTGTGTTATTTTCAAAAATACAAATATAACTGATAGTTGTATCTTGGAAAATAATACAAGTACACCCACAAGATATGTTATTTTCAAAAATGCAAATACAACCCTAAGCTGGAACGTCGAAAATAATACAAATGCACCCCCAAGCTCTATTATTTTCAATAATACAAATAAAACCCTTAGCTATATCTCAGAAAATAATACAAATACACGCCCAATGTGTGTTATTTTCAAAAATAGAAATAAAAACCTTAGCTTTGTCTCGGAAAGTAATACAAAAACACCCCCAACCTCTGTTATTTTCAAAAATACAAATACAACCCTTAGCTGTATCTCGGAATTTAATACAAATACACCTCCAAGATGTGTTATTTTCAAAAATAGAAATACAACCCTTAGCTGTATCTTGGAAAATAATACAGATACACCCCCAAGCTCTGTTATTTTCCAAAATACATATACAACCCACAGCTGTATCTCGGAAAATAATACAAATACACCACCAAGCTGTGTTATTTTCAAAAATACAAATACAGCCCTTAGCTGTATCTTGGAAAATAATACAAATACACTTCCAAGCTGTGTTATTTTCAAAAATACAAATACAATGCATAGCTCTATCTTGGAAAATACTACAAATACACCCACAAGCTGTGTTATTTTCAAACATACAAATAAAAACCTGAGCTGTATCTCGGAAAATAATACAAATACACCCCTAAGCTGTGTTATTTTCAAAAATACAAATACAACCCATAGAAGAATCTCGGAAAATAATAAAATTCACCCACAAGCTGTGTTATTTTCAAAAATACAAATGCAACCCTTATCTGTATCTCGGAAAATAATACAAATACACCCCCAAGCTGTATTATTTTCAAAAATACAAATACAACCCTTAGCTTTATTTCAGAAAATAATACAAATACACCCTCAACCTGTGTTATTTTCCAAAATACCAATACAACCCTGAGCTGTATCGCGGAAAATAATACAAATACACCCCCAAGCTGTGTTATTTTCAAAAATACAAATACAACCCTTAGCTTTATTTCAGAAAATAATACAAATACACCTTCAAGCTGTGTTATTTTCTAAAATACCAATGCAACCCTGAGCTGTATACCGGAAAATAATACAAATACACCCCCAAGCTCTGTTATTTTCAAAAATACAAATAAAACCCATAGCTGTATCTTGGAAAATAATACAAACACAACGCGAAGCTCTGTTATTTTCAAAAATACAAATACAACCCTGAGCTGTATCTCGGATAATAATAGAAATACACCCCCAAGCTGTGTTATTTTCAAAAATACAAATACAACCAATAGATGTATCTCGGAAAATAATACAAATACACCCCCAATCTGTGTTATTTTCAAAAATACAAATACAATCCTTAGCTGTATCTCGGAAAATAATACAAATACACCACCAAACTGTGTTATTTTCAAAAATACAAATAAAACACTCAGCTGTATCTCGGATAATAATAGAAATACACCCCCAAGCTGTGTTATTTTCAAAAATACAAATACAATCCTCAGCTGTATCTCGGAAAATAATACAAATACACACCCAAGCTGTGTTATTTTCAAAAATACAAATACAATCCTTAGCTGTATCTCGGAAAATAATACAAATATTCCCCAAAGCTGTGTTATTTTCAAAAATACTTATACAACCCTGAGCTGTACTCGGAAAATAATACAAATAAACCTTCAAGCTGTGCTTTTTTCAAAAATACAAATACAACCCTGAGGTGTATCTCGGAAAATAATACAAAAACAACCCCAAGCTGTGTTATTTTCAAAAATACAAATACAACCCTTAGCTGTATCTCGGAAAATAATACAAATTCACACCCAAGCTGTGTTATTTTCAAAAATACAAATACAACCCTTAGCTGTATCACGGAAAATAATACAAATACACCCGCAAGCTGTGTTATTTTTAATAATACAAATACAACCCTGAGCTGTATCTAGGAAAATAATACAAATACACCACAAAGCTGTGTTATTTTCAAAAATACAAATACAACCCTTAGCTGTATCTCGGAAAATAATACAAATACACCCCAAAGCTCTGTTATTTTCAATAATACAAATACAACCCTTAGCTGTATCTCGGAGAATAATGCGAATACACCCCCAGGCTGTGTAATTCAAAAATTCAAATAAAACCCTTAGCTGTATCTCGGAAAATAAAACAAATACACCCCCAAGCTGTGTTATTTTCAAAAATACAAATATAACCGATAGCTGTATCTTGAAAAATAATACAAATGCACCCACAAGATATGTTATTTTCAAAAATGCAAATAAAACCCTTGGCTGTAACTTGGAAAATAATACAAATACACTCCCGAGCTGTGTTATTTTCCAAAATACAAATACAACCAGTAGCTGTATTTCGGAAAATAATACAAATGCACCTCCGAGCTGTGTTATTTTCAAAAATACAAATACAACACTTAGCTGTATATCAGAAAATAATACAAATACACCCCCAAGCTCTGTTATTTTCAATAATACAAATAAAACCCTTAGGTGTATCTCGTAAAGTAATACAAATACACCCCCAATCTGTGTTATTTTCAAAAATAGAAATACAAACCTTAGCTGTATCTCGGGAAATAATACAAAAACACCCCCAAGACGTGTTATTTTCAAAAATACAAATAGAACCCTTGGCTGTATCCTGGAAAATACACAAATACACCCTCAAGATGTGGTATTTTCAAAAATACAATTACAACCCTTAGCTGTATCTTTGAAAATAATACAGATACACACCCAAGCTCTGTTACTTTCAAAAATACAAATAAAACCCACAGCTGTTCCACGGAAAATAATACAAATACACCACCAAGCTGTGTTATTTTCAAAAATACAAATAGAGCCCTTAGCTCTATCTTGGAAAATAATACAAATACACCCCCAAGCTCGTTTATTTTCAAAAATACAAATACAACCCTTAGCTGTATCTCGGAAAATAATACAAGTACACCCACAAGATATGTTATTTTCAAAAATGCAAATACAACCCTTAGCTGTGTCTTTGAAAATAATACAAATACACCCCAAAGCTGTGTTATTTTCAAAAATACAAATACAACCCTGAGCTGTATCTCAGAAAATAATTCAAAAACACCCCCAAGCGGTGTTATTTTCAAAAATACAAATACAACCCTTAGCTTTATCTCGGTAAATTATACAAATACACAGCCAAGCTCTATTATTTTCAATAATACAAATACAACACTTAGCTGTACCTCCGAAAATAATACAAATACACCACCAACCTGTGTTATTTTCAAAAATAAAATGCAACCTTTAGCTGTATCTCGGAAAATAATACAAATACACCCACATGCTGTGTTATTTTCAAAAATACAAATACAACACATAGCTGTGTCTCGGAAAATAATAAAAATACACCCCCAAGCTGTGTTATTTTCCAAAATACAAATACAAAGCTTAGCTGTATCTGGAAAAATAATACAGGTACAGCCCAAGCTGTGTTATTTTCAAAAATACAAATACAACCCTAGCTGTATCTTGGAAAATAATATAAATACAACCCCAAGCTGTGTTTTTTTCAAAAATACAAATAAAACCGTTAGCTGTATCTTGGAAAATAATACAAATACACCCCAAGCTGTGTTATTTTCAAAAATACAAATACAACCCTGAGCTGTATCTCAGATAATATAGAAATACACCCCCAAGCTGGGTTATTTTTAAAAATACAAATACAACCAATAGCTGTATCTTGGAAAATAATACAAATACACCACCAAGCTGTGTTATTTTCAAAAATACAAATACAATTTTTAGCTGTATTTCGGAAAATAATACAAATACACTCCCAAGCTCTGTTATTTTATAAAATACAAATACAACCCTGAGCTGTATCTCGGATAATAATACAAATACACCCACAAGCTGTGTTATTTTCAAAAATACAAATACAACCCTCAGCTGTATCTCGGAAAATAATACAAATACACCCCAAAGCTGTGTTATTTTCAAAAATAAAAAAACAACCGATAGCTGTATCTCGGAAAATAATACAAGTACACCCACAAGATATGTTATTTTCAAAAATTCAAATACAACCCTTAGCTGTGTCTTTGAAAATAATACAAATACACCCACAAGCTGTGTTATTTTCAAAAATACAAATACAACCCTTAGCTGTATCTCGGAAATTAATACAAATACTCCAAAAAGCTGTGTCATTTTCAAAAATACAAATACAACCCTTAGCTGTGTCTCGGAAAATAATACAAATACACACCCAAGCTGTGTTGTTTTCAAAAATAGAATTAAACCGTTAGCTGTATCTCGGAAAATAATACAAATACACCACCAGGTTGTGTAAATTTCAAAAATACAAATACAACCCTTAGCTTTATCTCGGAAAATAATAAAAATACACCCCCAAGCTCTGTTATTTTCAAAAATACAAATACAACCCATAGCTGTATCTCGAAAAATAATACATATACAACCCCAAGCTGTGTTATTTTCAAAAATACAAATATAGCCCTTAGCTGTATCTCGGAAAATAATACAAATACACCACCAATCTCGGTTATTTAAAAAAAAAACAAATACAACCCATAGCTGTATGTCGAAAAATAATACAAATACACCCCCAAGCTGTGTTATTTTCAAAAATACAAATACAACCCTGACCTGTATCTCTGAAAATAATACAAATACACCCCCAAGATGTGTTATTTTCAAAAATACAAATACAACCCTTAGCTGTATCTTGGAAAATAATACAGATACACCCCCAAGGTCTGTTATTTTCAAATATACTAATACAATCCTTAGCTGTATCTCGTAAAATAATACAAATATACACCCCAGCTGTGTTATTTTCAAAAATACATAAACAACCCCGAGCTTTAACTCGGAAAATAATACAAATACACCCCCAAGCTGTGTTATTTTCAAAAATACAAATACAACTCTTAGCTGTATCTCAGAAAATAATACAAATACACCCCCAAGCTCTGTTATTTTCAAAAATACAAATACAACCCATAGCTCTATCTTGGAAAATGATACAAATACACCCACAAGCTGTGTTATTTTCAAACAGACAAATACAAACCTGAGCTGTATCTCGGAAAATAATACAAATACACCCCCAAGCTGTGTTATTTTCAAAAACACAAATACAACCAATAGCAGAATCTCGGAAAATAATAAAATTCACCCACAATCTGTGTTATTTTCAAAAACACAAATACAACCCTTAGCTGTATCTCGGAAAATAATACAAATACACCCCCAAGCTGTGTTATTTTCAAAAATACAAATACAACCCTTAGCTTTATTTCAGAAAATAATACAAATACACCCTCAAGATGTGTTATTTTCCAAAATACCAATACAAACCTGAGCTGTATCGCGGAAAATAATACAAATACACCCCCAAGCTGTGTTATTTTCAAAAATACAAATACAACCCTAGCTTTATTTCAGAAAATAATACAAATACACCTTCAAGCTGTGTTATTTTCTAAAATACCAATTCAACACTGAGCTGTATCCCGGAAAATAATACAAATACACCCGCAAGCTGTGTTATTTTCAAAAGTACAAATAAAACCCATAGCTGTATCTTGGAAAATAATACAAACACAACCCGAAGCTCTGTTATTTTCAAAAATACAAATACAACCCTGAGCTGTATATCGGATAATAATAGAATTACACCCCCAAGCTTTGTTATTTTCAAAAATACACATAAAACCAATAGATGTATCTTGGAGAATAATACAAATACACCCCCAAGCTGTGTTATTTTCAAAAATAGACATACAATCCTTAGCTGTATCTCGGAAAATAATACAAATACACCCCCAAACTGTGTTATTTTTAAAAATCCAAATACAATCCTTAGATGTATCTCGGAAAATAATACAAACATACCCGAAAGCTGTGTTATTTTCAAAAATACTTATACAACCCTGAGCTGTACTCGGAAAATAATACAAATACACCCCCAAGCTGTGTTATTTTCAAAAATACAAATACAACCCTGAGGTGTATCTCGGAAAATAATACAAAAACAACCCCAAGCTGTGTTATTTTCAAAAATACAAATACAACCCTTAGCTGTATCTTGGAAAATAATACAAATACACCTCGAAGTTCTGTTATTTTCAATAATACAAATAAAACCCATAGCAGTATCTCGGAAAATAATACAAATACACCCCAAAGCTGTGTTATTTTCAAAAATACAAATAAAACCCATAGCTGTATCTTGGAAAATAATACAAATACACCACCAAGGTTGTTATTTTCAAAAATACAAATACAACCCGGAGCTTTATCTCGGACAATAATAGAAATACACCCCCAAGCTGTGTTATTTTCAAAATCCAAATACAACCCATAGCTGTATCTCGGACAATAATACAAATACACCCACAAGCTGTGTTATTTTCAAAAATAAAAATACAATCCTTAGCTGTATCTCGGAAAATAATACGAAAACACCCCCAAGCTGTGTTATTTTCAAAAATACAAATAAAACCCATAGCTGTATCTTGGAAAATAATACAAACAAAACCACAAGCTGTGTTATTTTCAAAAATACAAATACAACCCTTAGCTGTATCGCGGAAAATAATACAAATACACCCCCAAGCTGTGTTATTTTCAAAAATACAAATAAAACCCATAGCTGTATCTCGGAAAATAATACAAATACACCACCAAGATGTGTTATTTTCAAAAATACAATTACAACCCTTAGCTGTATCGCGGAAAATAATACAAATACACCCCCAAGCTGTGTTATTTTCAAAAATACAAATACAACCCTTAGCTTTATTTCAGAAAATAATACAAATGCACCCTCTAGCTGTGTTATTTTCTAAAATACCAAAACAACCCTGAGCTGTATCGCGGAAAGTAATACAAATACACACCCAATCTGTGTTATTTTCAAAAATACAAATACAATCCTCAGCTGTATCTCGGAAAATAATACAAATACACCCCCAAGCTGTGTTATTTTCAAAAATACAAATACAATCCTCAGCTGTATCTCGGAAAATAATACAAATACACCCCCAAGCTGTGTTATTTTCAAAAATACAAATACAATCCTGAGCTGTATCTCGGAAAACAATACAAATACACCCCAAATCTGTGTTATTTTCAAAAATACAAATACAATCCAGAGCTGTAACTCGGAAAATAATGCAAATACATCCCCAAGCTGTGTTATTTTCAAAAATACAAATACAACCCTGAGCTGTATCTCAGAAAATAATACAAAATACCCCCAAGCTGTGTTATTTTTAAAAATACAAATACAACCCTTAGCTGTATCTCTGAAAATAATACAAATTCACCCCCAAGCTGTGTTATTTTCAAAAATACAAATACAACCCTTAGCTGTATCTCGGAAAATAATACAAATACACCCCAAAGCTGTGTTATTTTCAATAATACAAATACAACCCTTAGCTTTATCTCGGAAAATAATACAAATACACCCCCAATATGTGTTATTTTCAAAAATAGAAATACAAACCTTAGCTGTATCTCGGAAAATAATACAAAAACACCCCCAAGCTGTGTTATTTTCAAAAATACAAATACAACCCTTAGCTGTATCTCGGAAAATAATACAAATACACCCCAAAGCTCTGTTATTTTCAATAATACAAATACAACCCTTAGCTGTATCTCGGAAAATAATACAAATAAACCCCCAAGCTGTGTTATTTTCAAAAATACAAACACAACACTGAGCTGTATCTCGGAAAATAATACAAATACACCTTCAAGCTGTGTTATTTTCAAAAATACAAATACAACCCATAGCAGTATCTCGGAAAATAATACAAATACACACCAAAGCTGTGTTATTTTCAAAAATACAAATACAACCCTGAGCTGTATCTTGGAAAAGAATACAAATACTCCCCCAAGCTGTGTTATTTTCAAAAATACAAATAAAACGCCTAGCTGCATCTTGGAAAATAATACAAATACACGCCCAAGCTGTGTTATTTTCAAAAATACAAATACAACCCTGAGCTGTATCTCGGATAATAATAGAAATTCACCCCCAAGCTGTGTTATTTTCAAAATACAAATACAACCCTTAGCTGAATCTCGGAAAATAATACAAAAACACCCCCAAGTTCTGCTATTTTCAAAAATACAAAAACAACCCTTAGCTGTATCTCGGAGTATAATACGAATACACCCCCAGGCTGTGTAATTCAAAAATTCAAATATAACCCTTAGCTGTATCTCGGAAAATAAAACAAATACACCCACAAGCTGTGTTATTTTCAAAAATACAAATATAACCGATAGCTGTATCTTGGAAAATAATACAAGTACACCCACAAGATATGTTATTTTCAAAAATGCAAGTACAAACCTTGGTTGTAACTTGGAAAATAATACAAATACACCCCCGAGCTGTGTTATTTTCCAAAATACAAATACAACCTGTAGCTCTATCTCGGAAAATAATACAAATGCACCTCCGAGCTGTGTTATTTTCAAAAATACAAATACAACCCTTAGCTGTATATCGGAAAATAATACAAATACACCCCCAAGCTCTGTTATTTTCAATAATACAAATAAAACCCTTAGGTGTATCTCGGAAAATAATACAAATACACGCCCAATCTGTGTTATTTTCAAATATAGAAATACAAACCTTAGCTGTATATCGGAAAATAATACAAAAACACCCCAAAGCTGTGTTATTTTCAAAAATACAAATACAACCCTTGGCTTGATCCTGGCAAATACACAAATACAACCTCAAGATGTGTTATTTTCAAAAATACAAATACAACCATTAGCTGTGTCTCTGAAAATAATACAAATACACCCCAAATCTGCGTTATTTTCAAAAATACAAATAAAACCCTGAGCTGTAACTCAGAAAATAATACAAATACAACACCAAGCTGTGTTATTTTCAAAAATACAAATACAACCCTGAGCTGTATATCGGAAAATAATACATATACACCCCCAAGCTGTGTTATTTTCAAAAATACAAATACAACCCATAGCAGAATCTCGGAAAATAATACAAATACACGCCCAATCTGTGTTATTTTCAAAAATACAAATACAACCCATAGCTGTATCTCGGAAAATAATACAAGTACACCCCCAAGTTGCGTAATTTTCAAATACAACCCTTAGCTGTACCTCCGAAAATAATACAAGTAAACCCCCAAGCTGTGTTATTTTCAAAAATACAAATACAATCCTTTGCTGTATCTCAGAAAATAATATAAATACACGCCCAAGCTGTGTTATTTTCAAAAGTACAAATACAACCCTTAGCTGTATCTCGGATAATAATAGAAATACACCACGAACCTGTGTTATTTTCAAAATACAAATACAACCAATAGCTGTATCTCAGAAAATAATATAAATACACGCCCAAGCTGTGTTATTTTCAAAAATACAAATACAACCCTTAGCTGTATCTCGGAAAATAATACAAATTCACCCTCAAGCTGTGTTATTTTCAAAAATACAAATACAACCCTTAGCTGTATCTCGGAAAATAATACAAATACACCCCCAAGCTCTGTTATTTTCAAAAATAAAATACAACCCATAGCAGAATCTTGGAAAATAATACAAATACACGCCCAAGCTGTGTTATTTTCAAAAATAAAAATACAAACCATAGCTCTATCTCGGAAAATAATATAAATACTCCCCCAAGCTGTGTTATTTTCAAAAATACAAATACAACCCTTTTCTGTATCTAGGAAAATAATACGTATACACCCCCAAGCTGTGTTATTTTCAAAAATACAAATACAACCCTTAGCTGTATCTCTGTTATTCTGAAAAACATGTCTAGCATTCAAAGCACGGACAGTTTTAGCTGTGTATTTTCAAAAAGTTGTCTCTACCTGCCATAGCTCATGAAGTCAAAACGAGTGAGCTGTGTCCCCTTGATTTGAGCATTCTTTTAGTAAGAAAGGATTAAGTTCAATTTGAATTTTGGAAAACTTCTTCTCATCTTGTCAATCAGCTGTCAGGTTCGTGTGTTAATTTCTAGGAGAGGTAATAGAGTCAATCCAAAACCAAAGGTGTATTCAAGTCCAGATTGACAAGTCAAACCAAGAAAGCAGGCACTGAGCTGTCAGAGGGATCTTTTCCCAGTGGGCGTTAAGGCCCACATAAATCCCTGTGAAGGAATCAAGATTCAGAGACAGAAAGGGACTCCCCTAAGGCTTGTCACATGAAAGTGCCTGGCAGACTGACTGGCAGAGGGCTGGAAATCAAATCCAAATCTTCGGACGTGTAATTTCACAGGGTGCACCGCCTCCCCCAGGCCCAATGTGACACTTCAATGGCTTAACGAGGGCTTGACGGGATGGATGTCAACATGAAAAGACATTCCATTCCATCGGACCTGTCTTTGGCCCATTGTCTCTAAGGAGAATGTGCCTGGTTCAAATTCTCACTTTGCTTCTCACGTGAGAGATGTGACCTCAGTGGTCAGTGGGAAATGAGCTGGTTTCAGTCACCAACCTCTCACTCATCACCAAGAAAATTTCCTTCAACCATACATGGATTGTGTTTTCAGGAGTGCTGGGCTTCATCCAGAGTTGTGAGTAACATGCTAAAAGAGGAAAAAAGATTTGCTGCTCAGGAATGGAGACAGAAATACAGACACACACACACAGACACACACACACACACACACACACACACACACACACGACACAAAAATCACCCAAACACAGGCCGCACACACAACTGCTCGTGTTCATCAAAATACTTAGTGGTATGATTTGGGCTTTGAACCCCTCCATGCTTCAAAGGAAGACACACCTTTTGCTATTTCACCCGTCTATTCTCGTAGGGAATGTGAATAATTCTTTCAGACATGGCTCATGATGACAGGGACCACTCTCATTTCACCCTCAGAGGCAGACAAGAGGACTGCAAAGGACTCAGGTGTCGTCCCTGCTGACTGAAGAGGACTCCCATTTCCCCTCGAACCCAAAGACACAGCAAAAGTAGCTTTCTCTTTGAAGAGCACACAACTTTTTCAAAATACACAGCTAAAACGGTCCCCTCTTTAAGTGCTAAAGCACTTAAAGAGGGGACCGTTTTAGCTGTGTATTCTGAAAAACATGTCTAGCATTCAAAGCACGGACAGTTTTAGCTGTGTATTTTCAAAAAGTTGTCTCTACCTGCGATAGCTCATGAAGTCAAAACGAGTCAGCTGTGTCCCCTTGATTTGAGCATTCTTTTAGGAAGAAAGGATTAAGTTCAATTTGAATTTTGGAAAACTGCTTCTCATCTTGTCAATCAGCTGTCAGTTTTGTGTGTTAAATTCTAGGAGAGGTAATAGAGTCAATCCAAAACCAAAGGTGTATTCAAGCCCAGATTGACAAGTCAAACCAAGGAAGCAGGCACTGAGCTGGCAGAGGGATATTTTCCCAGTGGGCGTTAAGGCCCACATAAATCCCTGTGACCAAATCGGGAATCAGAGACAGAAAGGGACTCGCCTAAGGCTTGTCACATGAAAGTGCCTGGCAGACTGACTGGCAGAGGGCTGGAAATCAAATCCAAATCTTCGGACGTGTAATTTCACAGGGTGCACCGTCTCACCCAGGCCCAATGTGACACTTCAATGGCTTAACGAGGGCTTGACGGGATGGATGTCAACATGAAAAGACATTCCATTCCATCGGACCTGTCTTTGGCCCATTGTCTCTAAGGAGAATGTGCCTGGTTCAAATTCTCACTTTGCTTCTCACGTGAGAGATGTGACCTCAGTGGTCAGTGGGAAATGAGCTGGTTTCAGTCACCAACCTCTCACTCTTCACCAAGAAAATTTCCTTCAACCATACATGGATTGTGTTTTCAGGAGTGCTGGGCTTCATCCACAGTTGTGAGTAACATGCTAAAAGAGGAAAAAAGATTTGCTGCTCAGGAATGGAGACAGAAATACAGACACACACACACAGACACACACACACACACACACACACACACACACGACACAAAAATCACCCAAACACAGGCCGCACACACAACTGCTCGTGTTCATCAAAATACTTAGTGGTATGATTTGGGCTTTGAACCCGTCCATGCTTCAAAGGAAGACACACCTTTTGCTATTTCACCCGTCTATTCTCGTAGGGAATGTGAATAATTCTTTCAGACATGGCTCATGATGACAGGGACCACTCTCATTTCACCCTCAGAGGCAGACAAGAGGACTGCAAAGGACTCAGGTGTCGTCACTGCTGACTGAAGAGGACTCCCATTTCCCCTCGAACCCAGAGACACAGCAAAAGTAGCTTTCTCTTTGAAGAGCACACAAATTTTTCAAAATACACAGCTAAAACGGTCCCTGCTTTAAGTGCTTTAGAACTTAAAGCGTGGACCGTTTTAGCTGTGTATTCTGAAAAACATGTCTAGCATTCAAAGCACGGACAGTTTTAGCTGTGTATTTTCAAAAAGTTGTCTCTACCTGCCATAGCTCATGAAGTCAAAACGAGTCAGCTGTGTCCCCTTGATTTGAGCATTCTTTTAGGAAGAAAGGATTAAGTTCAATTTGAATTTTGGAAAACTGCTTCTCATCTTGTCAATCAGCTGTCAGTTTTGTGTGTTAAATTCTAGGAGAGGTAATAGAGTCAATCCAAAACCAAAGGTGTATTCAAGTCCAGATTGACAAGTCAAACCAAGAAAGCAGGCACTGAGCTGGCAGAGGGATATTTTCCCAGTGGGCGTTAAGGCCCACATAAATCCCTGTGACCGAATCGGGAATCAGAGACAGAAAGGGACTCGCCTAAGGCTTGTCACATGAAAGTGCCTGGCAGACTGACTGGCAGAGGGCTGGAAATCAAATCCAAATCTTCGGACGTGTAATTTCACAGGGTGCACCGCCTCCCCCAGGCCCAATGTGACACTTCAATGGCTTAACGAGGGCTTGACGGGATGGATGTCAACATGAAAAGACATTCCATTCCATCGGACCTGTCTTTGGCCCATTGTCTCTAAGGAGAATGTGCCTGGTTCAAATTCTCACTTTGCTTCTCACGTGAGAGATGTGACCTCAGTGGTCAGTGGGAAATGAGATGGTTTCAGTCACCAACCTCTCACTCATCACCAAGAAAATTTCCTTCAACCATACATGGATTCTGTTTTCAGGAGTGCTGGGCTTCATCCAGAGTTGTGAGTAACATGCTAAAAGAGGAAAAAAGATTTGCTGCTCAGGAATGGAGACAGAAATACAGACACACACACACAGACACACACACACACACACACACACACACGACACAAAAATCACCCAAACACAGGCCGCACACACAACTGCTCGTGTTCATCAAAATACTTAGTGGTATGATTTGGGCTTTGAACCCGTCCATGCTTCAAAGGAAGACACACCTTTTGCTATTTCACCCGTCTATTCTCGTAGGGAATGTGAATAATTCTTTCAGACATGGCTCATGATGACAGGGACCACTCTCATTTCACCCTCAGAGGCAGACAAGAGGACTGCAAAGGACTCAGGTGTCGTCCCTGCTGACTGAAGAGGACTCCCATTTCCCCTCGAACCCAAAGACACAGCAAAAGTAGCTTTCTCTTTGAAGAGCACACAACTTTTTCAAAATACACAGCTAAAACGGTCCCCTCTTTAAGTGCTAAAGCACTTAAAGCGGGGACCGTTTTAGCTGTGTATTCTGAAAAACATGTCTAGCATTCAAAGCACGGACAGTTTTAGCTGTGTATTTTCAAAAAGTTGTCTCTACCTGCCATAGCTCATGAAGTCAAAACGAGTCAGCTGTGTCCCCTTGATTTGAGCATTCTTTTAGGAAGAAAGGATTAAGTTCAATTTGAATTTTGGAAAACTGCTTCTCATCTTGTCAATCAGCTGTCAGTTTTGTGTGTTAAATTCTAGGAGAGGTAATAGAGTCAATCCAAAACCAAAGGTGTATTCAAGTCCAGATTGACAAGTCAAACCAAGAAAGCAGGCACTGAGCTGGCAGAGGGATATTTTCCCAGTGGGCGTTAAGGCCCACATAAATCCCTGTGACCGAATCGGGAATCAGAGACAGAAAGGGACTCGCCTAAGGCTTGTCACATGAAAGTGCCTGGCAGACTGACTGGCAGAGGGCTGGAAATCAAATCCAAATCTTCGGACGTGTAATTTCACAGGGTGCACCGCCTCCTCCAGGCCCAATGTGACATTTCAATGGCTTAACGAGGGCTTGACGGGATGGATGTCAACATGAAAAGACATTCCATTCCATCGGACCTGTCTTTGGCCCATTGTCTCTAAGGAGAATGTGCCTGGTTCAAATCCTCACTTTGCTTCTCACCTGAGAGACGTGACCTCAGTGGTCAATGGGAAATGAGCTGGTTTCAGTCACCAACCTCTCACTCATCACCAAGAAAATTTCCTTCAACCATACATGGATTGTGTTTTCAGGAGTGCTGGGCTTCATCCACAGTTGTGAGTAACATGCTAAAAGAGGAAAAATGATTTGCTGCTCAGGAATGGAGACATAAATACAGACACACACACACAGACACACACACACACACACACACACACACACGACACAAAAATCACCCAAACACAGGCCGCACACACAACTGCTCGTGTTCAGCAAAATACTTAGTGGTATGATTTGGGCTTTGAACCCGTCCATGCTTCAAAGGAAGACACACCTTTTGCTATTTCACCCGTCTATTCTCGTAGGGAATGTGAATAATTCTTTCAGACATGGCTCATGATGACAGGGACCACTCTCATTTCACCCTCAGAGGCAGACAAGAGGACTGCAAAGGACTCAGGTGTCGTCCCTGCTGACTGAAGAGGACTCCCATTTCCCCTCGAACCCAAAGACACAGCAAAAGTAGCTTTCTCTTTGAAGAGCACACAACTTTTTCAAAATACACAGCTAAAACGGTCCCCGCTTTAAGTGCTTTAGCACTTAAAGCGGGGACCGTTTTAGCTGTGTATTCTGAAAAACATGTCTAGCATTCAAAGCACGGACAGTTTTAGCTGTGTATTTTCAAAAAGTTGTCTCTACCTGCCATAGCTCATGTAGTCAAAACGAGTGAGCTGTGTCCCCTTGATTTGAGCATTCTTTTAGTAAGAAAGGATTAAGTTCAATTTGAATTTTGGAAAACTGCTTCTCATCTTGTCAATCAGCTGTCAGTTTTGTGTGTTAAATTCTAGGAGAGGTAATAGAGTCAATCCAAAACCAAAGGTGTATTCAAGTCCAGATTGACAAGTCAAACCAAGAAAGCAGGCACTGAGCTGGCAGAGGGATATTTTCCCAGTGGGCGTTAAGGCCCACATAAATCCCTGTGACCGAATCGGGAATCAGAGACAGAAAGGGACTCGCCTAAGGCTTGTCACATGAAAGTGCCTGGCAGACTGACTGGCAGAGGGCTGGAAATCAAATCCAAATCTTCGGACGTGTAATTTCACAGGGTGCACCGCCTCCCCCAGGCCCAATGTGACACTTCAATGGCTTAACGAGGGCTTGACGGGATGGATGTCAACATGAAAAGACATTCCATTCCATCGGACCTGTCTTTGGCCCATTGTCTCTAAGGAGAATGTGCCTGGTTCAAATCCTCACTTTGCTTCTCACCTGAGAGATGTGACCTCAGTGGTCAATGGGAAATGAGCTGGTTTCAGTCACCAACCTCTCACTCATCACCAAGAAAATTTCCTTCAACCATACATGGATTGTGTTTTCAGGAGTGCTGGGCTTCATCCACATTTGTGAGTAACATGCTAAAAGAGGAAAAATGATTTGCTGCTCAGGAATGGAGACATAAATACAGACACACACACACAGACACACACACACACACACACACGACACAAAAATCACCCAAACACAGGCCGCACACACAACTGCTCGTGTTCAGCAAAATACTTAGTGGTATGATTTGGGCTTTGAACCCGTCCATGCTTCAAAGGAAGACACACCTTTTGCTATTTCACCCGTCTATTCTCGTAGGGAATGTGAATAATTCTTTCAGACATGGCTCATGATGACAGGGACCACTCTCATTTCACCCTCAGAGGCAGACAAGAGGACTGCAAAGGACTCAGGTGTCGTCCCTGCTGACTGAAGAGGACTCCCATTTCCCCTCGAACCCAAAGACACAGCAAAAGTAGCTTTCTCTTTGAAGAGCACACAACTTTTTCAAAATACACAGCTAAAACGGTCCCCTCTTTAAGTGCTAAAGCACTTAAAGCGGGGACCGTTTTAGCTGTGTATTCTGAAAAACATGTCTAGCATTCAAAGCACGGACAGTTTTAGCTGTGTATTTTCAAAAAGTTGTCTCTACCTGCCATAGCTCATGAAGTCAAAACGAGTCAGCTGTGTCCCCTTGATTTGAGCATTCTTTTAGGAAGAAAGGATTAAGTTCAATTTGAATTTTGGAAAACTGCTTCTCATCTTGTCAATCAGCTGTCAGTTTTGTGTGTTAAATTCTAGGAGAGGTAATAGAGTCAATCCAAAACCAAAGGTGTATTCAAGTCCAGATTGACAAGTCAAACCAAGAAAGCAGGCACTGAGCTGGCAGAGGGATATTTTCCCAGTGGGCGTTAAGGCCCACATAAATCCCTGTGACCGAATCGGGAATCAGAGACAGAAAGGGACTCGCCTAAGGCTTGTCACATGAAAGTGCCTGGCAGACTGACTGGCAGAGGGCTGGAAATCAAATCCAAATCTTCGGACGTGTAATTTCACAGGGTGCACCGCCTCCCCCAGGCCCAATGTGACACTTCAATGGCTTAACGAGGGCTTGACAGGATGGATGTCAACATGAAAAGAGATTCCATTCCATCAGACCTGTCTTTGGCCCATTGTCTCTAAGGAGAATGTGCCTGGTTCAAATTCTCACTTTGCTTCTCACGTGAGAGATGTGACCTCAGTGGTCAGTGGGAAATGAGCTGGTTTCAGTCACCAACCTCTCACTCATCACCAAGAAAATTTCCTTCAACCATACATGGATTGTGTTTTCAGGAGTGCTGGGCTTCATCCAGAGTTGTGAGTAACATGCTAAAAGAGGAAAAAAGATTTGCTGCTCAGGAATGGAGACAGAAATACAGACACACACACACAGACACACACACACACACACACACACACACACACACACACACGACACAAAAATCACCCAAACACAGGCCGCACACACAACTGCTCGTGTTCATCAAAATACTTAGTGGTATGATTTGGGCTTTGAACCCGTCCATGCTTCAAAGGAAGACACACCTTTTGCTATTTCACCCGTCTATTCTCGTAGGGAATATGAATAATTCTTTCAGACATGGCTCATGATGACAGGGACCACTCTCATTTCACCCTCAGAGGCAGACAAGAGGACTGCAAAGGACTCAGGTGTCGTCCCTGCTGACTGAAGAGGACTCCCATTTCCCCTCGAACCCAAAGACACAGCAAAAGTAGCTTTCTCTTTGAAGAGCACACAACTTTTTCAAAATACACAGCTAAAACGGTCCCCGCTTTAAGTGCTTTAGCACTTAAAGCGGGGACCGTTTTAGCTGTGTATTCTGAAAAACATGTCTAGCATTCAAAGCACGGACAGTTTTAGCTGTGTATTTTCAAAAAGTTGTCTCTACCTGCCATAGCTCATGAAGTCAAAACGAGTGAGCTGTGTCCCCTTGATTTGAGCATTCTTTTAGGAAGAAAGGATTAAGTTCAATTTGAATTTTGGAAAACTGCTTCTCATCTTGTCAATCAGCTGTCAGTTTTGTGTGTTAAATTCTAGGAGAGGTAATAGAGTCAATCCAAAACCAAAGGTGTATTCAAGTCCAGATTGACAAGTCAAACCAAGAAAGCAGGCACTGAGCTGGCAGAGGGATATTTTCCCAGTGGGCGTTAAGGCCCACATAAATCCCTGTGACCGAATCGGGAATCAGAGACAGAAAGGGACTCGCCTAAGGCTTGTCACATGAAAGTGCCTGGCAGACTGACTGGCAGAGGGCTGGAAATCAAATCCAAATCTTCGGACGTGTAATTTCACAGGGTGCACCGCCTCCCCCAGGCCCAATGTGACACTTCAATGGCTTAACGAGGGCTTGACGGGATGGATGTCAACATGAAAAGACATTCCATTCCATCGGACCTGTCTTTGGCCCATTGTCTCTAAGGAGAAAGTGCCTGGTTCAAATCCTCACTTTGCTTCTCACCTGAGAGATGTGACCTCAGTGGTCAATGGGAAATGAGCTGGTTTCAGTCACCAACCTCTCACTCATCACCAAGAAAATTTCCTTCAACCATACATGGATTGTGTTTTCAGGAGTGCTGGGCTTCATCCACAGTTGTGAGTAACATGCTAAAAGAGGAAAAATGATTTGCTGCTCAGGAATGGAGACATAAATACAGACACACACACACAGACACACACACACACACACACACGACACAAAAATCACCCAAACACAGGCCGCACACACAACTGCTCGTGTTCAGCAAAATACTTAGTGGTATGATTTGGGCTTTGAACCCCTCCATGCTTCAAAGGAAGACACACCTTTTGCTATTTCACCCGTCTATTCTCGTAGGGAATGTGAATAATTCTTTCAGACATGGCTCATGATGACAGGGACCACTCTCATTTCACCCTCAGAGGCAGACAAGAGGACTGCAAAGGACTCAGGTGTCGTCCCTGCTGACTGAAGAGGACTCCCATTTCCCCTCGAACCCAAAGACACAGCAAAAGTAGCTTTCTCTTTGAAGAGCACACAACTTTTTCAAAATACACAGCTAAAACGGTCCCCTCTTTAAGTGCTAAAGCAATTAAAGCGGGGACCGTTTTAGCTGTGTATTCTGAAAAACATGTCTAGCATTCAAAGCACGGACAGTTTTAGCTGTGTATTTTCAAAAAGTTGTCTCTACCTGCCATAGCTCATGAAGTCAAAACGAGTCAGCTGTGTCCCCTTGATTTGAGCATTCTTTTAGGAAGAAAGGATTAAGTTCAATTTGAATTTTGGAAAACTGCTTCTCATCTTGTCAATCAGCTGTCAGTTTTGTGTGTTAAATTCTAGGAGAGGTAATAGAGTCAATCCAAAACCAAAGGTGTATTCAAGTCCAGATTGACAAGTCAAACCAAGAAAGCAGGCACTGAGCTGGCAGAGGGATATTTTCCCAGTGGGCGTTAAGGCCCACATAAATCCCTGTGACCGAATCGGGAATCAGAGACAGAAAGGGACTCGCCTAAGGCTTGTCACATGAAAGTGCCTGGCAGACTGACTGGCAGAGGGCTGGAAATCAAATCCAAATCTTCGGACGTGTAATTTCACAGGGTGCACCGCCTCCCCCAGGCCCAATGTGACACTTCAATGGCTTAACGAGGGCTTGACGGGATGGATGTCAACATGAAAAGACATTCCATTCCATCAGACCTGTCTTTGGCCCATTGTCTCTAAGGAGAATGTGCCTGGTTCAAATTCTCACTTTGCTTCTCACGTGAGAGATGTGACCTCAGTGGTCAGTGGGAAATGAGCTGGTTTCAGTCACCAACCTCTCACTCATCACCAAGAAAATTTCCTTCAACCATACATGGATTGTGTTTTCAGGAGTGCTGGGCTTCATCCAGAGTTGTGAGTAACATGCTAAAAGAGGAAAAAAGATTTGCTGCTCAGGAATGGAGACAGAAATACAGACACACACACACACAGACACACACACACACACACACACACACACACGACACAAAATTCACCCAAACACAGGCCGCACACACAACTGCTCGTGTTCATCAAAATACTTAGTGGTATGATTTGGGCTTTGAACCCGTCCATGCTTCAAAGGAAGACACACCTTTTGCTATTTCACCCGTCTATTCTCGTAGGGAATGTGAATAATTCTTTCAGACATGGCTCATGATGACAGAGACCACTCTCATTTCACCCTCAGAGGCAGACAAGAGGACTGCAAAGGACTCAGGTGTCGTCCCTGCTGACTGAAGAGGACTCCCATTTCCCCTCGAACCCAAAGACACAGCAAAAGTAGCTTTCTCTTTGAAGAGCACACAACTTTTTCAAAATACACAGCTAAAACGGTCCCCGCTTTAAGTGCTTTAGCACTTAAAGCGGGGACCGTTTTAGCTGTGTATTCTGAAAAACATGTCTAGCATTCAAAGCACGGACAGTTTTAGCTGTGTATTTTCAAAAAGTTGTCTCTACCTGCCATAGCTCATGAAGTCAAAACGAGTGAGCTGTGTCCCCTTGATTTGAGCATTCTTTTAGTAAGAAAGGATTAAGTTCAATTTGAATTTTGGAAAACTGCTTCTCATCTTGTCAATCAGCTGTCAGTTTTGTGTGTTAAATTCTAGGAGAGGTAATAGAGTCAATCCAAAACCAAAGGTGTATTCAAGTCCAGATTGACAAGTCAAACCAAGAAAGCAGGCACTGAGCTGTCAGAGGGATCTTTTCCCAGTGGGCGTTAAGGCCCACATAAATCCCTGTGAAGGAATCAAGATTCAGAGACAGAAAGGGACTCCCCTAAGGCTTGTCACATGAAAGTGCCTGGCAGACTGACTGGCAGAGGGCTGGAAATCAAATCCAAATCTTCGGACGTGTAATTTCACAGGGTTCACCGCCTCCCCCAGGCCCAATGTGACACTTCAATGGCTTAACGAGGGCTTGACGGGATGGATGTCAACATGAAAAGACATTCCATTCCATCGGACCTGTCTTTGGCCCATTGTCTCTAAGGAGAATGTGCCTGGTTCAAATTCTCACTTTGCTTCTCACGTGAGAGATGTGACCTCAGTGGTCAGTGGGAAATGAGCTGGTTTCAGTCACCAACCTCTCACTCATCACCAAGAAAATTTCCTTCAACCATACATGGATTGTGTTTTCAGGAGTGCTGGGCTTCATCCAGAGTTGTGAGTAACATGCTAAAAGAGGAAAAAAGATTTGCTGCTCAGGAATGGAGACAGAAATACAGACACACACACACAGACACACACACACACACACACACACACACACGACACAAAAATCACCCAAACACAGGCCGCACACACAACTGCTCGTGTTCATCAAAATACTTAGTGGTATGATTTGGGCTTTGAACCCGTCCATGCTTCAAAGAAAGACACACCTATTGCTATTTCACCCGTCTATTCTCGTAGGGAATGTGAATAATTCTTTCAGACATGGCTCATGATGACAGGGACCACTCTCATTTCACCCTCAGAGGCAGACAAGAGGACTGCAAAGGACTCAGGTGTCGTCCCTGCTGACTGAAGAGGA
The DNA here is from genome assembly GCF_048565385.1 of Saimiri boliviensis. Taxonomy (NCBI): domain Eukaryota; kingdom Metazoa; phylum Chordata; class Mammalia; order Primates; family Cebidae; genus Saimiri; species Saimiri boliviensis. The sequence goes on along the minus strand of NC_133459.1, from coordinate 121,819,647 downwards.
CTCCCATTTCCCCTCGAACCCAAAGACACAGCAAAAGTAGCTTTCTCTTTGAAGAGCACACAACTTTTTCAAAATACACAGCTAAAACGGTCCCCGCTTTAAGTGCTAAAGCACTTAAAGCGGGGACCGTTTTAGCTGTGTATTCTGAAAAACATGTCTAGCATTCAAAGCACGGACAGTTTTAGCTGTGTATTTTCAAAAAGTTGTCTCTACCTGCCATAGCTCATGAAGTCAAAACGAGTGAGCTGTGTCCCCTTGATTTGAGCATTCTTTTAGGAAGAAAGGATTAAGTTCAATTTGAATTTTGGAAAACTGCTTCTCATCTTGTCAATCAGCTGTCAGTTTTGTGTGTTAAATTCTAGGAGAGGTAATAGAGTCAATCCAAAACCAAAGGTGTATTCAAGTCCAGATTGACAAGTCAAACCAAGAAAGCAGGCACTGAGCTGGCAGAGGGATATTTTCCCAGTGGGCGTTAAGGCGCACATAAATCCCTGTGACCGAATCGGGAATCAGAGACAGAAAGGGACTCGCCTAAGGCTTGTCACATGAAAGTGCCTGGCAGACTGACTGGCAGAGGGCTGGAAATCAAATCCAAATCTTCGGACGTGTAATTTCACAGGGTGCACCGCCTCCCCCAGGCCCAATGTGACACTTCAATGGCTTAACGAGGGCTTGACGGGATGGATGTCAACATGAAAAGACATTCCATTCCATCGGACCTGTCTTTGGCCCATTGTCTCTAAGGAGAATGTGCCTGGTTCAAATCCTCACTTTGCTTCTCACCTGAGAGATGTGACCTCAGTGGTCAATGGGAAATGAGCTGGTTTCAGTCACCAACCTCTCACTCATCACCAAGAAAATTTCCTTCAACCATACATGGATTGTGTTTTCAGGAGTGCTGGGCTTCATCCACAGTTGTGAGTAACATGCTAAAAGAGGAAAAATGATTTGCTGCTCAGGAATGGAGACATAAATACAGACACACACACCAGACACACACACACACACACACACACACACACACACGACACAAAAATCACCCAAACACAGGCCGCACACACAACTGCTCGTGTTCAGCAAAATACTTAGTGGTATGATTTGGGCTTTGAACCCGTCCATGCTTCAAAGGAAGACACACCTTTTGCTATTTCACCCGTCTATTCTCGTAGGGAATGTGAATAATTCTTTCAGACATGGCTCATGATGACAGGGACCACTCTCATTTCACCCTCAGAGGCAGACAAGAGGACTGCAAAGGACTCAGGTGTCGTCCCTGCTGACTGAAGATGACTCCCATTTCCCCTCGAACCCAAAGACACAGCAAAAGTAGCTTTCTCTTTGAAGAGCACACAACTTTTTCAAAATACAAAGCTAAAACGGTCCCCTCTTTAAGTGCTAAAGCACTTAAAGCGGGGACCGTTTTAGCTGTGTATTCTGAAAAACATGTCTAGCATTCAAAGCACGGACAGTTTTAGCTGTGTATTTTCAAAAAGTTGTCTCTACCTGCCATAGCTCATGAAGTCAAAACGAGTCAGCTGTGTCGCCTTGATTTGAGCATTCTTTTAGGAAGAAAGGATTAAGTTCAATTTGAATTTTGGAAAACTGCTTCTCATCTTGTCAATCAGCTGTCAGTTTTGTGTGTTAATTTCTAGGAGAGGTAATAGAGTCAATCCAAAACCAAAGGTGTATTCAAGTCCAGATTGACAAGTCAAACCAAGAAAGCAGGCACTGAGCTGGCAGAGGGATCTTTTCCCAGTGGGCGTTAAGGCCCACATAAATCCCTGTGAAGGAATCAAGATTCAGAGACAGAAAGGGACTACCCTAAGGCTTGTCACATGAAAGTGCCTGGCAGACTGACTGGCAGAGGGCTGGAAATCAAATCCAAATCTTCGGACGTGTAATTTCACAGGGTGCACCGCCTCCCCCAGGCCCAATGTGACACTTCAATGGCTTAACGAGGGCTTGACGGGATGGATGTCAACATGAAAAGACATTCCATTCCATCGGACCTGTCTTTGGCCCATTGTCTCTAAGGAGAATGTGCCTGGTTCAAATTCTCACTTTGTTTCTCACGTGAGAGATGTGACCTCAGTGGTCAGTGGGAAATGAGCTGGTTTCAGTCACCAACCTCTCACTCATCACCAAGAAAATTTCCTTCAACCATACATGGATTGTGTTTTCAGGAGTGCTGGGCTTCATCCAGAGTTGTGAGTAACATGCTAAAAGAGGAAAAAAGATTTGCTGCTCAGGAATGGAGACAGAAATACAGACACACACACACAGACACACACACACACACACACACACACACACACGACACAAAAATCACCCAAACACAGGCCGCACACACAACTGCTCGTGTTCATCAAAATACTTAGTGGTATATTTTGGGCTTTGAACCCGTCCATGCTTCAAAGGAAGACACACCTATTGCTATTTCACCCGTCTATTCTCGTAGGGAATGTGAATAATTCTTTCAGACTTGGCTCATGATGACAGGGACCACTCTCATTTCACCCTCAGAGGCAGACAAGAGGACTGCAAAGGACTCAGGTGTCGTCCCTGCTGACTGAAGATGACTCCCATTTCCCCTCGAACCCAAAGACACAGCAAAAGTAGCTTTCTCTTTGAAGAGCACACAACTTTTTCAAAATACACAGCTAAAACGGTCCCCGCTTTAAGTGCATTAGCACTTAAAGCGGGGACCGTTTTAGCTGTGTATTCTGAAAAACATGTCTAGCATTCAAAGCACGGACAGTTTTAGCTGTGTATTTTCAAAAAGTTGTCTCTACCTGCCATAGCTCATGAAGTCAAAACGAGTGAGCTGTGTCCCCTTGATTTGAGCATTCTTTTAGTAAGAAAGGATTAAGTTCAATTTGAATTTTGGAAAACTGCTTCTCATCTTGTCAATCAGCTGTCAGTTTTGTGTGTTAAATTCTAGGAGAGGTAATAGAGTCAATCCAAAACCAAAGGTGTATTCAAGTCCAGATTGACAAGTCAAACCAAGAAAGCAGGCACTGAGCTGGCAGAGGGATATTTTCCCAGTGGGCGTTAAGGCCCACATAAATCCCTGTGACCGAATCGGGAATCAGAGACAGAAAGGGACTCGCCTAAGGCTTGTCACATGAAAGTGCCTGGCAGACTGACTGGCAGAGGGCTGGAAATCAAATCCAAATCTTCGGACGTGTAATTTCACAGGGTGCACCGCCTCCCCCAGGCCCAATGTGACACTTCAATGGCTTAACGAGGGCTTGACGGGATGGATGTCAACATGAAAAGACATTCCATTCCATCGGACCTGTCTTTGGCCCATTGTCTCTAAGGAGAATGTGCCTGGTTCAAATCCTCACTTTGCTTCTCACCTGAGAGATGTGACCTCAGTGGTCAATGGGAAATGAGCTGGTTTCAGTCACCAACCTCTCACTCATCACCAAGAAAATTTCCTTCAACCATACATGGATTGTGTTTTCAGGAGTGCTGGGCTTCATCCAGAGTTGTGAGTAACATGCTAAAAGAGGAAAAAAGATTTGCTGCTCAGGAATGGAGACAGAAATACAGACACACACACACAGACACACACACACACACACACACACACACACGACACAAAAATCACCCAAACACAGGCCGCACACACAACTGCTCGTGTTCAGCAAAATACTTAGTGGTATGATTTGGGCTTTGAACCCGTCCATGCTTCAAAGGAAGACACACCTTTTGCTATTTCACCCGTCTATTCTCGTAGGGAATGTGAATAATTCTTTCAGACATGGCTCATGATGACAGGGACCACTCTCATTTCACCCTCAGAGGCAGACAAGAGGACTGCAAAGGACTCAGGTGTCGTCCCTGCTGACTGAAGAGGACTCCCATTTCCCCTCGAACCCAAAGACACAGCAAAAGTAGCTTTCTCTTTGAAGAGCACACAACTTTTTCAAAATAAACAGCTAAAACGGTCCCCTCTTTAAGTGCTAAAGCACTTAAAGCGGGGACCGTTTTAGCTGTGTATTCTGAAAAACATGTCTAGCATTCAAAGCACGGACAGTTTTAGCTGTGTATTTTCAAAAAGTTGTCTCTACCTGCCATAGCTCATGAAGTCAAAACGAGTCAGCTGTGTCGCCTTGATTTGAGCATTCTTTTAGGAAGAAAGGATTAAGTTCAATTTGAATTTTGGAAAACTGCTTCTCATCTTGTCAATCAGCTGTCAGTTTTGTGTGTTAATTTCTAGGAGAGGTAATAGAGTCAATCCAAAACCAAAGGTGTATTCAAGTCCAGATTGACAAGTCAAACCAAGAAAGCAGGCACTGAGCTGTCAGAGGGATCTTTTCCCAGTGGGCGTTAAGGCCCACATAAATCCCTGTGAAGGAATCAATATTCAGAGACAGAAAGGGACTCCCCTAAGGCTTGTCACATGAAAGTGCCTGGCAGACTGACTGGCAGAGGGCTGGAAATCAAATCCAAATCTTCGGACGTGTAATTTCACAGGGTGCACCGCCTCCCCCAGGCCCAATGTGACACTTCAATGGCTTAACGAGGGCTTGACGGGATGGATGTCAACATGAAAAGACATTCCATTCCATCGGACCTGTCTTTGGCCCATTGTCTCTAAGGAGAATGTGCCTGGTTCAAATTCTCACTTTGCTTCTCACGTGAGAGATGTGACCTCAGTGGTCAGTGGGAAATGAGCTGGTTTCAGTCACCAACCTCTCACTCATCACCAAGAAAATTTCCTTCAACCATACATGGATTGTGTTTTCAGGAGTGCTGGGCTTCATCCAGAGTTGTGAGTAACATGCTAAAAGAGGAAAAAAGATTTGCTGCTCAGGAATGGAGACAGAAATACAGACACACACACACAGACACACACACACACACACACACACACACACACACACGACACAAAAATCACCCAAACACAGGCCGCACACACAACTGCTCGTGTTCATCAAAATACTTAGTGGTATGATTTGGGCTTTGAACCCGTCCATGCTTCAAAGGAAGACACACCTTTTGCTATTTCACCCGTCTATTCTCGTAGGGAATATGAATAATTCTTTCAGACATGGCTCATGATGACAGGGACCACTCTCATTTCACCCTCAGAGGCAGACAAGAGGACTGCAAAGGACTCAGGTGTCGTCCCTGCTGACTGAAGAGGACTCCCATTTCCCCTCGAACCCAAAGACACAGCAAAAGTAGCTTTCTCTTTGAAGAGCACACAACTTTTTCAAAATACACAGCTAAAACGGTCCCCGCTTTAAGTGCTTTAGCACTTAAAGCGGGGACCGTTTTAGCTGTGTATTCTGAAAAACATGTCTAGCATTCAAAGCACGGACAGTTTTAGCTGTGTATTTTCAAAAAGTTGTCTCTACCTGCCATAGCTCATGAAGTCAAAACGAGTGAGCTGTGTCCCCTTGATTTGAGCATTCTTTTATTAAGAAAGGATTAAGTTCAATTTGAATTTTGGAAAACTGCTTCTCATCTTGTCAATCAGCTGTCAGTTTTGTGTGTTAAATTCTAGGAGAGGTAATAGAGTCAATCCAAAACCAAAGGTGTATTCAAGTCCAGATTGACAAGTCAAACCAAGAAAGCAGGCACTGAGCTGGCAGAGGGATCTTTTCCCAGTGGGCGTTAAGGCCCACATAAATCCCTGTGACCGAATCGGGAATCAGAGACAGAAAGGGACTCGCCTAAGGCTTGTCACATGAAAGTGCCTGGCAGACTGACTGGCAGAGGGCTGGAAATCAAATCCAAATCTTCGGACGTGTAATTTCACAGGTTGCACCGCCTCCCCCAGGCCCAATGTGACACTTCAATGGCTTAACGAGGGCTTGACAGGATGGATGTCAACATGAAAAGACATTCCATTCCATCAGACCTGTCTTTGGCCCATTGTCTCTAAGGAGAATGTGCCTGGTTCAAATTCTCACTTTGCTTCTCACGTGAGAGATGTGACCTCAGTGGTCAGTGGGAAATGAGCTGGTTTCAGTCACCAACCTCTCACTCATCACCAAGAAAATTTCCTTCAACCATACATGGATTGTGTTTTCAGGAGTGCTGGGCTTCATCCAGAGTTGTGAGTAACATGCTAAAAGAGGAAAAAAGATTTGCTGCTCAGGAATGGAGACAGAAATACAGACCCACACACACACAGACACACACACACACACACACACACACACACACGACACAAAAATCACCCAAACACAGGCCGCACACACAACTGCTCGTGTTCATCAAAATACTTAGTGGTATGATTTGGGCTTTGAACCCGTCCATGCTTCAAAGGAAGACACACCTTTTGCTATTTCACCCGTCTATTCTCGTAGGGAATGTGAATAATTCTTTCAGACATGGCTCATGATGACAGGGACCACTCTCATTTCACCCTCAGAGGCAGACAAGAGGACTGCAAAGGACTCAGGTGTCGTCCCTGCTGACTGAAGAGGACTCCCATTTCCCCTCGAACCCAAAGACACAGCAAAAGTAGCTTTCTCTTTGAAGAGCACACAACTTTTTCAAAATACACAGCTAAAACGGTCCCCGCTTTAAGTGCTTTAGCACTTAAAGCGGGGACCGTTTTAGCTGTGTATTCTGAAAAACATGTCTAGCATTCAAAGCACGGACAGTTTTAGCTGTGTATTTTCAAAAAGTTGTCTCTACCTGCCATAGCTCATGAAGTCAAAACGAGTGAGCTGTGTCCCCTTGATTTGAGCATTCTTTTAGTAAGAAAGGATTAAGTTCAATTTGAATTTTGGAAAACTGCTTCTCATCTTGTCAATCAGCTGTCAGTTTTGTGTGTTAAATTCTAGGAGAGGTAATAGAGTCAATCCAAAACCAAAGGTGTATTCAAGTCCAGATTGACAAGTCAAACCAAGAAAGCAGGCACTGAGCTGGCAGAGGGATATTTTCCCAGTGGGCGTTAAGGCCCACATAAATCCCTGTGACCGAATCGGGAATCAGAGACAGAAAGGGACTCGCCTAAGGCTTGTCACATGAAAGTGCCTGGCAGACTGACTGGCAGAGGGCTGGAAATCAAATCCAAATCTTCGGATGTGTAATTTCACAGGGTGCACCGCCTCCCCCAGGCCCAATGTGACACTTCAATGGCTTAACGAGGGCTTGACGGGATGGATGTCAACATGAAAAGACATTCCATTCCATCGGACCTGTCTTTGGCCCATTGTCTCTAAGGAGAATGTGCCTGGTTCAAATCCTCACTTTGCTTCTCACCTGAGAGATGTGACCTCAGTGGTCAATGGGAAATGAGCTGGTTTCAGTCACCAACCTCTCACTCATCACCAAGAAAATTTCCTTCAACCATACATGGATTGTGTTTTCAGGAGTGCTGGGCTTCATCCACAGTTGTGAGTAACATGCTAAAAGAGGAAAAATGATTTGCTGCTCAGGAATGGAGACAGAAATACAGACACACACACACAGACACACACACACACACACACACGACACAAAAATCACCCAAACACAGGCCGCACACACAACTGCTCGTGTTCAGCAAAATACTTAGTGGTATGATTTGGGCTTTGAACCCGTCCATGCTTCAAAGGAAGACACACCTTTTGCTATTTCACCCGTCTATTCTCGTAGGGAATGTGAATAATTCTTTCAGACATGGCTCATGATGACAGGGACCACTCTCATTTCACCCTCAGAGGAAGACAAGAGGACTGCAAAGGACTCAGGTGTCGTCCCTGCTGACTGAAGAGGACTCCCATTTCCCCTCGAACCCAAAGACACAGCAAAAGTAGCTTTCTCTTTGAAGAGCACACAACTTTTTCAAAATACACAGCTAAAACGGTCCCCGCTTTAAGTGCTTTAGCACTTAAAGCGGGGACCGTTTTAGCTGTGTATTCTGAAAAACATGTCTAGCATTCAAAGCACGGACAGTTTTAGCTGTGTATTTTCAAAAAGTTGTCTCTACCTGCCATAGCTCATGAAGTCAAAACGAGTCAGCTGTGTCCCCTTGATTTGAGCATTCTTTTAGGAAGAAAGGATTAAGTTCAATTTGAATTTTGGAAAACTGCTTCTCATCTTGTCAATCAGCTGTCAGTTTTGTGTGTTAAATTCTAGGAGAGGTAATAGAGTCAATCCAAAACCAAAGGTGTATTCAAGTCCAGATTGACAAGTCAAACCAAGAAAGCAGGCACTGAGCTGGCAGAGGGATATTTTCCCAGTGGGCGTTAAGGCCCACATAAATCCCTGTGACCGAATCGGGAATCAGAGACAGAAAGGGACTCGCCTAAGGCTTGTCACATGAAAGTGCCTGGCAGACTGACTGGCAGAGGGCTGGAAATCAAATCCAAATCTTCGGACGTGTAATTTCACAGGGTGCACCGCCTCCCCCAGGCCCAATGTGACACTTCAATGGCTTAACGAGGGCTTGACGGGATGGATGTCAACATGAAAAGACATTCCATTCCATCGGACCTGTCTTTGGCCCATTGTCTCTAAGGAGAATGTGCCTGGTTCAAATCCTCACTTTGCTTCTCACCTGAGAGATGTGACCTCAGTGGTCAATGGGAAATGAGCTGGTTTCAGTCACCAACCTCTCACTCATCACCAAGAAAATTTCCTTCAACCATACATGGATTGTGTTTTCAGGAGTGCTGGGCTTCATCCACAGTTGTGAGTAACATGCTAAAAGAGGAAAAATGATTTGCTGCTCAGGAATGGAGACATAAATACAGACACACACACACAGACACACACACACACACACACACACACACGACACAAAAATCACCCAAACACAGGCCGCACACACAACTGCTCGTGTTCAGCAAAATACTTAGTGGTATGATTTGGGCTTTGAACCCGTCCATGCTTCAAAGGAAGACACACCTTTTGCTATTTCACCCGTCTATTCTCGTAGGGAATGTGAATAATTCTTTCAGACATGGCTCATGATGACAGGGACCACTCTCATTTCACCCTCAGAGGCAGACAAGAGGACTGCAAAGGACTCAGGTGTCATCCCTGCTGACTGAAGAGGACTCCCATTTCCCCTCGAACCCAAAGACACAGCAAAAGTAGCTTTCTCTTTGAAGAGCACACAACTTTTTCAAAATACACAGCTAAAACGGTCCCCTCTTTAAGTGCTAAAGCACTTAAAGCGGGGACCGTTTTAGCTGTGTATTCTGAAAAACATGTCTAGCATTCAAAGCACGGACAGTTTTAGCTGTGTATTTTCAAAAAGTTGTCTCTACCTGCCATAGCTCATGAAGTCAAAACGAGTCAGCTGTGTCGCCTTGATTTGAGCATTCTTTTAGGAAGAAAGGATTAAGTTCAATTTGAATTTTGGAAAACTGCTTCTCATCTTGTCAATCAGCTGTCAGTTTTGTGTGTTAATTTCTAGGAGAGGTAATAGAGTCAATCCAAAACCAAAGGTGTATTCAAGTCCAGATTGACAAGTCAAACCAAGAAAGCAGGCACTGAGCTGTCAGAGGGATCTTTTCCCAGTGGGCGTTAAGGCCCACATAAATCCCTGTGAAGGAATCAAGATTCAGAGACAGAAAGGGACTCCCCTAAGGCTTGTCACATGAAAGTGCCTGGCAGACTGACTGGCAGAGGGCTGGAAATCAAATCCAAATCTTCGGACGTGTAATTTCACAGGGTGCACCGCCTCCCCCAGGCCCAATGTGACACTTCAATGGCTTAACGAGGGCTTGACGGGATGGATGTCAACATGAAAAGACATTCCATTCCATCGGACCTGTCTTTGGCCCATTGTCTCTAAGGAGAATGTGCCTGGTTCAAATTCTCACTTTGCTTCTCACGTGAGAGATGTGACCTCAGTGGTCAGTGGGAAATGAGCTGGTTTCAGTCACCAACCTCTCACTCATCACCAAGAAAATTTCCTTCAACCATACATGGATTGTGTTTTCAGGAGTGCTGGGCTTCATCCAGAGTTGTGAGTAACATGCTAAAAGAGGAAAAAAGATTTGCTGCTCAGGAATGGAGACAGAAATACAGACACACACACACAGACACACACACACACACACACACACACACACGACACAAAAATCACCCAAACACAGGCCGCACACACAACTGCTCGTGTTCATCAAAATACTTAGTGGTATGATTTGGGCTTTGAACCCGTCCATGCTTCAAAGAAAGACACACCTATTGCTATTTCACCCGTCTATTCTCGTAGGGAATGTGAATAATTCTTTCAGACATGGCTCATGATGACAGGGACCACTCTCATTTCACCCTCAGAGGCAGACAAGAGGACTGCAAAGGACTCAGGTGTCGTCCCTGCTGACTGAAGAGGACTCCCATTTCCCCTCGAACCCAAAGACACAGCAAAAGTAGCTTTCTCTTTGAAGAGCACACAACTTTTTCAAAATACACAGCTAAAACGGTCCCCGCTTTAAGTGCTTTAGCAGTTAAAGCGGGGACCGTTTTAGCTGTGTATTCTGAAAAACATGTCTAGCATTCAAAGCACGGACAGTTTTAGCTGTGTATTTTCAAAAAGTTGTCTCTACCTGCCATAGCTCATGAAGTCAAAACGAGTGAGCTGTGTCCCCTTGATTTGAGCATTCTTTTAGTAAGAAAGGATTAAGTTCAATTTGAATTTTGGAAAACTGCTTCTCATCTTGTCAATCAGCTGTCAGTTTTGTGTGTTAAATTCTAGGAGAGGTAATAGAGTCAATCCAAAACCAAAGGTGTATTCAAGTCCAGATTGACAAGTCAAACCAAGAAAGCAGGCACTGAGCTGGCAGAGGGATATTTTCCCAGTGGGCGTTAAGGCCCACATAAATCCCTGTGACCGAATCGGGAATCAGAGACAGAAAGGGACTCGCCTAAGGCTTGTCACATGAAAGTGCCTGGCAGACTGACTGGCAGAGGGCTGGAAATCAAATCCAAATCTTCGGACGTGTAATTTCACAGGGTGCACCGCCTCCCCCAGGCCCAATGTGATACTTCAATGGCTTAACGAGGGCTTGACGGGATGGATGTCAACATGAAAAGACATTCCATTCCATCGGACCTGTCTTTGGCCCATTGTCTCTAAGGAGAATGTGCCTGGTTCAAATCCTCACTTTGCTTCTCACCTGAGAGATGTGACCTCAGTGGTCAGTGGGAAATGAGCTGGTTTCAGTCACCAACCTCTCACTCATCACCAAGAAAATTTCCTTCAACCATACATGGATTGTGTTTTCAGGAGTGCTGGGCTTCATCCACAGTTGTGAGTAACATGCTAAAAGAGGAAAAATGATTTGCTGCTCAGGAATGGAGACATAAATACAGACACACACACACAGACACACACACACACACACACACACACACACACGACACAAAAATCACCCAAACACAGGCCGCACACACAACTGCTCGTGTTCATCAAAATACTTAGTGGTATGATTTGGGCTTTGAATCCGTCCTTGCTTCAAAGGAAGACACACCTTTTGCTATTTCACCCGTCTATTCTCGTAGGGAATGTGAATAATTCTTTCAGACATGGCTCATGATGACAGGGACCACTCTCATTTCACCCTCAGAGGCACACAAAAGGACTGCAAAGGACTCAGGTGTCGTCCCTGCTGACTGAAGAGGACTCCCATTTCCCCTCGAACCCAAAGACACAGCAAAAGTAGCTTTCTCTTTGAAGAGCACACAACTTTTTCAAAATACACAGCTAAAACGGTCCCCGCTTTAAGTGCTTTAGCACTTAAAGCGGGGACCGTTTTAGCTGTGTATTCTGAAAAACATGTCTAGCATTCAAAGCACGGACAGTTTTAGCTGTGTATTTTCAAAAAGTTGTCTCTACCTGCCATAGCTCATGAAGTCAAAACGAGTGAGCTGTGTCCCCTTGATTTGTGCATTCTTTTAGTAAGAAAGGATTAAGTTCAATTTGAATTTTGGAAAACTGCTTCTCATCTTGTCAATCAGCTGTCAGATTTGTGTGTTAAATTCTAGGAGAGGTAATAGAGTCAATCCAAAACCAAAGGTGTATTCAAGTCCAGATTGACAAGTCAAACCAAGAAAGCAGGCACTGAGCTGGCAGAGGGATATTTTCCCAGTGGGCGTTAAGGCCCACATAAATCCCTGTGACCGAATCGGGAATCAGAGACAGAAAGGGACTCGCCTAAGGCTTGTCACATGAAAGTGCCTGGCAGACTGACTGGCAGAGGGCTGGAAATCAAATCCAAATCTTCGGACGTGTAATTTCACAGGGTGCACCGCCTCCCCCAGGCCCAATGTGACACTTCAATGGCTTAACGAGGGCTTGACGGGATGGATGTCAACATGAAAAGACATTCCATTCCATCGGACCTGTCTTTGGCCCATTGTCTCTAAGGAGAATGTGCCTGGTTCAAATCCTCACTTTGCTTCTCACCTGAGAGATGTGACCTCAGTGGTCAATGGGAAATGAGCTGGTTTCAGTCACCAACCTCTCACTCATCACCAAGAAAATTTCCTTCAACCATACATGGATTGTGTTTTCTGGAGTGCTTGGCTTCATCCACAGTTGTGAGTAACATGCTAAAAGAGGAAAAATGATTTGCTGCTCAGGAATGGAGACATAAATACAGACACACACACACAGACACACACACACACACACACACACACACACGACACAAAAATCACCCAAACACAGGCCGCACACACAACTGCTCGTGTTCAGCAAAATACTTAGTGGTATGAGGTGGGCTTTGAACCCGTACTTGCTTCAAAGGAAGACACACCTTTTGCTATTTCACCCGTCTATTCTCGTAGGGAATGTGAATAATTCTTTCAGACATGGCTCATGATGACAGGGACCAATCTCATATCACCCTCAGAGGCAGACAAGAGGACTGCAAAGGACTCAGGTGTCGTCCCTGCTGACTGAAGAGGACTCCCATTTCCCCTCGAACCCAAAGAAACAGCAAAAGTAGCTTTCTCTTTGAAGAGCACACAACTTTTTCAAAATACACAGCTAAAACGGTCCCCACTTTAAGTGCTAAAGCACTTAAAGCGGGGACCGTTTTAGCTGTGTATTCTGAAAAACATGTCTAGCATTCAAAGCACGGACAGTTTTAGCTGTGTATTTTCAAAAAGTTGTCTCTACCTGCCATAGCTCATGAAGTCAAAACGAGTGAGCTGTGTCCCCTTGATTTGAGCATTCTTTTAGTAAGAAAGGATTAAGTTCAATTTGAATTTTGGAAAACTGGTTCTCATCTTGTCAATCAGCTGTCAGTTTTGTGTGTTAAATTCTAGGAGAGGTAATAGAGTCAATCCAAAACCAAAGGTGTATTCAAGTCCAGATTGACAAGTCAAACCAAGAAAGCAGGCACTGAGCTGGCAGAGGGATATTTTCCCAGTGGGCGTTAAGGCCCACATAAATCCCTGTGACCGAATCGGGAATCAGAGACAGAAAGGGACTCGCCTAAGGCTTGTCACATGAAAGTGCCTGGCAGACTGACTGGCAGAGGGCTGGAAATCAAATCCAAATCTTCGGACGTGTAATTTCACAGGGTGCACCGCCTCCCCCAGGCCCAATGTGACACTTCAATGGCTTAACGAGGGCTTGACGGGATGGATGTCAACATGAAAAGACATTCCATTCCATCGGACCTGTCTTTGGCCCATTGTCTCTAAGGAGAATGTACCTGGTTCAAATCCTCACTTTGCTTCTCACCTGAGAGATGTGACCTCAGTGGTCAGTGGGAAATGAGCTGGTTTCAGTCACCAACCTCTCACTCATCACCAAGAAAATTTCCTTCAACCATACATGGATTGTGTTTTCAGGAGTGCTGGGCTTCATCCACAGTTGTGAGTAACATGCTAAAAGAGGAAAAAAGATTTGCTGCTCAGGAATGGAGACATAAATACAGACACACACACACAGACACACACACACACACACACACACACACACACACGACACAAAAATCACCCAAACACAGGCCGCACACACAACTGCTCGTGTTCATCAAAATACTTAGTGGTATGATTTGGGCTTTGAACCCGTCCTTGCTTCAAAGGAAGACACACCTTTTGCTATTTCACCCGTCTATTCTCGTAGGGAATGTGAATAATTCTTTCAGACATGGCTCATGATGACAGGGACCACTCTCATTTCACCCTCAGAGGCAGACAAGAGGACTGCAAAGGACTCAGGTGTCGTCCCTGCTGACTGAAGAGGACTCCCATTTCCCCTCGAACCCAAAGACACAGCAAAAGTAGCTTTCTCTTTGAAGAGCACACAACTTTTTCAAAATACACAGCTAAAACGGTCCCCGCTTTAAGTGCTTTAGCACTTAAAGCGGGGACCGTTTTAGCTGTGTATTCTGAAAAACATGTCTAGCATTCAAAGCACGGACAGTTTTAGCTGTGTATTTTCAAAAAGTTGTCTCTACCTGCCATAGCTCATGAAGTCAAAACGAGTGAGCTGTGTCCCCTTGATTTGAGCATTCTTTTAGGAAGAAAGGATTAAGTTCAATTTGAATTTTGGAAAACTGCTTCTCATCTTGTCAATCAGCTGTCAGTTTTGTGTGTTAAATTCTAGGAGAGGTAATAGAGTCAATCCAAAACCAAAGGTGTATTCAAGTCCAGATTGACAAGTCAAACCAAGAAAGCAGGCACTGAGCTGGCAGAGGGATATTTTCCCAGTGGGCGTTAAGGCCCACATAAATCCCTGTGACCGAATCGGGAATCAGAGACAGAAAGGGACTCGCCTAAGGCTTGTCACATGAAAGTGCCTGGCAGACTGACTGGCAGAGGGCTGGAAATCAAATCCAAATCTTCGGACGTGTAATTTCACAGGGTGCACCGCCTCCCCCAGGCCCAATGTGACACTTCAATGGCTTAACGAGGGCTTGACGGGATGGATGTCAACATGAAAAGACATTCCATTCCATCGGACCTGTCTTTGGCCCATTGTCTCTAAGGAGAATGTACCTGGTTCAAATCCTCACTTTGCTTCTCACCTGAGAGATGTGACCTCAGTGGTCAATGGGAAATGAGCTGGTTTCAGTCACCAACCTCTCACTCATCACCAAGAAAATTTCCTTCAACCATACATGGATTGTGTTTTCAGGAGTGCTGGGCTTCATCCACAGTTGTGAGTAACATGCTAAAAGAGGAAAAAAGATTTGCTGCTCAGGAATGGAGACATAAATACAGACACACACACACAGACACACACACACACACACACACACACACACACACGACACAAAAATCACCCAAACACAGGCCGCACACACAACTGCTCGTGTTCATCAAAATACTTAGTGGTATGATTTGGGCTTTGAACCCGTCCTTGCTTCAAAGGAAGACACACCTTTTGCTATTTCACCCGTCTATTCTCGTAGGGAATGTGAATAATTCTTTCAGACATGGCTCATGATGACAGGGACCACTCTCATTTCACCCTCAGAGGCACACAAAAGGACTGCAAATGACTCAGGTGTCGTCCCTGCTGACTGAAGAGGACTCCCATTTCCCCTCGAACCCAAAGACACAGCAAAAGTAGCTTTCTCTTTGAAGAGCACACAACTTTTTCAAAATACACAGCTAAAACGGTCCCCGCTTTAAGTGCTTTAGCACTTAAAGCGGGGACCGTTTTAGCTGTGTATTCTGAAAAACATGTCTAGCATTCAAAGCACGGACAGTTTTAGCTGTGTATTTTCAAAAAGTTGTCTCTACCTGCCATAGCTCATGAAGTCAAAACGAGTGAGCTGTGTCCCCTTGATTTGAGCATTCTTTTAGTAAGAAAGGATTAAGTTCAATTTGAATTTTGGAAAACTGCTTCTCATCTTGTCAATCAGCTGTCAGTTTTGTGTGTTAAATTCTAGGAGAGGTAATAGAGTCAATCCAAAACCAAAGGTGTATTCAAGTCCAGATTGACAAGTCAAACCAAGAAAGCAGGCACTGAGCTGGCAGAGGGATATTTTCCCAGTGGGCGTTAAGGCCCACATAAATCCCTGTGACCGAATTGGGAATCAGAGACAGAAAGGGACTCGCCTAAGGCTTGTCACATGAAAGTGCCTGGCAGACTGACTGGCAGAGGGCTGGAAATCAAATCCAAATCTTCGGACGTGTAATTTCACAGGGTGCACCGCCTCCCCCAGGCCCAATGTGACACTTCAATGGCTTAACGAGGGCTTGACGGGATGGATGTCAACATGAAAAGACATTCCATTCCATCGGACCTGTCTTTGGCCCATTGTCTCTAAGGAGAATGTACCTGGTTCAAATCCTCACTTTGCTTCTCACCTGAGAGATGTGACCTCAGTGGTCAGTGGGAAATGAGCTGGTTTCAGTCACCAACCTCTCACTCATCACCAAGAAAATTTCCTTCAACCATACATGGATTGTGTTTTCAGGAGTGCTGGGCTTCATCCACAGTTGTGAGTAACATGCTAAAAGAGGAAAAAAGATTTGCTGCTCAGGAATGGAGACATAAATACAGACACACACACACAGACACACACACACACACACACACACACACACACACACACGACACAAAAATCACCCAAACACAGGCTGCACACACAACTGCTCGTGTTCATCAAAATACTTAGTGGTATGATTTGGGCTTTGAACCCGTCCTTGCTTCAAAGGAAGACACACCTTTTGCTATTTCACCCGTCTATTCTCGTAGGGAATGTGAATAATTCTTTCAGACATGGCTCATGATGACAGGGACCACTCTCATTTCACCCTCAGAGGCACACAAAAGGACTGCAAAGGACTCAGGTGTCGTCCCTGCTGACTGAAGAGGACTCCCATTTCCCCTCGAACCCAAAGACACAGCAAAAGTAGCTTTCTCTTTGAAGAGCACACAACTTTTTCAAAATACACAGCTAAAACGGTCCCCGCTTTAAGTGCTTTAGCACTTAAAGCGGGGACCGTTTTAGCTGTGTATTCTGAAAAACATGTCGAGCATTCAAAGCACGGACAGTTTTAGCTGTGTATTTTCAAAAAGTTGTCTCTACCTGCCATAGCTCATGAAGTCAAAACGAGTGAGCTGTGTCCCCTTGATTTGAGCATTCTTTTAGTAAGAAAGGATTAAGTTCAATTTGAATTTTGGAAAACTGGTTCTCATCTTGTCAATCAGCTGTCAGTTTTGTGTGTTAAATTCTAGGAGAGGTAATAGAGTCAATCCAAAACCAAAGGTGTATTCAAGTCCAGATTGACAAGTCAAACCAAGAAAGCAGGCACTGAGCTGGCAGAGGGATATTTTCCCAGTGGGCGTTAAGGCCCACATAAATCCCTGTGACCGAATCGGGAATCAGAGACAGAAAGGGACTCGCCTAAGGCTTGTCACATGAAAGTGCCTGGCAGACTGACTGGCAGAGGGCTGGAAATCAAATCCAAATCTTCGGACGTGTAATTTCACAGGGTGCACCGCCTCCCCCAGGCCCAATGTGACACTTCAATGGCTTAACGAGGGCTTGACGGGATGGATGTCAACATGAAAAGACATTCCATTAAATCGGACCTGTCTTTGGCCCATTGTCTCTAAGGAGAATGTGCCTGGTTCAAATCCTCACTTTGCTTCTCACCTGAGAGATGTGACCTCAGTGGTCAATGGGAAATGAGCTGGTTTCAGTCACCAACCTCTCACTCATCACCAAGAAAATTTCCTTCAACCATACATGGATTGTGTTTTCTGGAGTGCTTGGCTTCATCCACAGTTGTGAGTAACATGCTAAAAGAGGAAAAATGATTTGCTGCTCAGGAATGGAGACATAAATACAGACACACACACACAGACACACACACACACACACACACACACACACACGACACAAAAATCACCCAAACACAGGCCGCACACACAACTGCTCGTGTTCAGCAAAATACTTAGTGGTATGATTTGGGCTTTGAACCCGTCCATGCTTCAAAGGAAGACACACCTTTTGCTATTTCACCCGTCTATTCTCGTAGGGAATGTGAATAATTCTTTCAGACATGGCTCATGATGACAGGGACCAATCTCATATCACCCTCAGAGGCAGACAAGAGGACTGCAAAGGACTCAGGTGTCGTCCCTGCTGACTGAAGAGGACTCCCATTTCCCCTCGAACCCAAAGACACAGCAAAAGTAGCTTTCTCTTTGAAAAGCACACAACTTTTTCAAAATACACAGCTAAAACGGTCCCCACTTTAAGTGATAAAGCACTTAAAGCGGGGACCGTTTTAGCTGTGTATTCTGAAAAACATGTCTAGCATTCAAAGCACGGACAGTTTTAGCTGTGTATTTTCAAAAAGTTGTCTCTACCTGCCATAGCTCATGAAGTCAAAACGAGTGAGCTGTGTCCCCTTGATTTGAGCATTCTTTTAGTAAGAAAGGATTAAGTTCAATTTGAATTTTGGAAAACTGGTTCTCATCTTGTCAATCAGCTGTCAGTTTTGTGTGTTAAATTCTAGGAGAGGTAATAGAGTCAATCCAAAACCAAAGGTGTATTCAAGTCCAGATTGACAAGTCAAACCAAGAAAGCAGGCACTGAGCTGGCAGAGGGATATTTTCCCAGTGGGCGTTAAGGCCCACATAAATCCCTGTGACCGAATCGGGAATCAGAGACAGAAAGGGACTCGCCTAAGGCTTGTCACATGAAAGTGCCTGGCAGACTGACTGGCAGAGGGCTGGAAATCAAATCCAAATCTTCGGACGTGTAATTTCACAGGGTGCACCGCCTCCCCCAGGCCCAATGTGACACTTCAATGGCTTAACAAGGGCTTGACGGAATGGATGTCAACATGAAAAGACATTCCATTCCATCGGACCTGTCTTTGGCCCATTGTCTCTAAGGAGAATGTGCCTGGTTCAAATTCTCACTTTGCTTCTCACGTGAGAGATGTGACCTCAGTGGTCAGTGGGAAATGAGCTGGTTTCAGTCACCAACCTCTCACTCATCACCAAGAAAATTTCCTTCAACCATACATGGATTGTGTTTTCAGGAGTGCTGGGCTTCATCCACAGTTGTGAGTAACATGCTAAAAGAGGAAAAAAGATTTGCTGCTCAGGAATGGAGACAGAAATACAGACACACACACACAGACAAACACACACACACACACACACACACACACACACGACACAAAAATCACCCAAACACAGGCCGCACACACAACTGCTCGTGTTCATCAAAATACTTAGTGGTATGATTTGGGCTTTGAACCCGTCCATGCTTCAAAGGAAGACACACCTTTTGCTATTTCACCCGTCTATTCTCGTAGGGAATGTGAATAATTCTTTCAGACATGGCTCATGATGACAGGGACCACTCTCATTTCACCCTCAGAGGCAGACAAGAGGACTGCAAAGGACTCAGGTGTCGTCCCTGCTGACTGAAGAGGACTCCCATTTCCCCTCGAACCCAAAGACACAGCAAAAGTAGCTTTCTCTTTGAAGAGCACACAACTTTTTCAAAATACACAGCTAAAACGGTCCCCGCTTTAAGTGATAAAGCACTTAAAGCGGGGACCGTTTTAGCTGTGTATTCTGAAAAACATGTCTAGCATTCAAAGCACGGACAGTTTTAGCTGTGTATTTTCAAAAAGTTGTCTCTACCTGCCATAGCTCATGAAGTCAAAACGAGTGAGCTGTGTCCCCTTGATTTGAGCATTCTTTTAGTAAGAAAGGATTAAGTTCAATTTGAATTTTGGAAAACTGCTTCTCATCTTGTCAATCAGCTGTCAGTTTTGTGTGTTAAATTCTAGGAGAGGTAATAGAGTCAATCCAAAACCAAAGGTGTATTCAAGTCCAGATTGACAAGTCAAACCAAGAAAGCAGGCACTGAGCTGGCAGAGGGATATTTTCCCAGTGGGCGTTAAGGCCCACATAAATCCCTGTGACCGAATCGGGAATCAGAGACAGAAAGGGACTCGCCTAAGGCTTGTCACATGAAAGTGCCTGGCAGACTGACTGGCAGAGGGCTGGAAATCAAATCCAAATCTTCGGACGTGTAATTTCACAGGGTGCACCGCCTCCCCCAGGCCCAATGTGACACTTCAATGGCTTAACGAGGGCTTGACGGGATGGATGTCAACATGAAAAGACATTCCATTCCATCGGACCTGTCTTTGGCCCATTGTCTCTAAGGAGAATGTGCCTGGTTCAAATCCTCACTTTGCTTCTCACCTGAGAGATGTGACCTCAGTGGTCAGTGGGAAATGAGCTGGTTTCAGTCACCAACCTCTCACTCATCACCAAGAAAATTTCCTTCAACCATACATGGATTGTGTTTTCAGGAGTGCTGGGCTTCATCCACAGTTGTGAGTAACATGCTAAAAGAGGAAAAAAGATTTGCTGCTCAGGAATGGAGACATAAATATAGACACACACACACAGACACACACACACACACACACACACACACACGACACAAAAATCACCCAAACACAGGCCGCACACACAACTGCTCGTGTTCATCAAAATACTTAGTGGTATGATTTGGGCTTTGAACCCGTCCTTGCTTCAAAGGAAGACACACCTTTTGCTATTTCACCCGTCTATTCTCGTAGGGAATGTGAATAATTCTTTCAGACATGGCTCATGATGACAGGGACCACTCTCATTTCACCCTCAGAGGCACACAAAAGGACTGCAAAGGACTCAGGTGTCGTCCCTGCTGACTGAAGAGGACTCCCATTTCCCCTCGAACCCAAAGACACAGCAAAAGTAGCTTTCTCTTTGAAGAGCACACAACTTTTTCAAAATACACAGCTAAAACGGTCCCCGCTTTAAGTGCTTTAGCACTTAAAGCGGGGACCGTTTTAGCTGTGTATTCTGAAAAACATGTCTAGCATTCAAAGCACGGACAGTTTTAGCTGTGTATTTTCAAAAAGTTGTCTCTACCTGCCATAGCTCATGAAGTCAAAACGAGTCAGCTGTGTCCCCTTGATTTGAGCATTCTTTTAGGAAGAAAGGATTAAGTTCAATTTGAATTTTGGAAAACTGCTTCTCATCTTGTCAATCAGCTGTCAGTTTTGTGTGTTAAATTCTAGGAGAGGTAATAGAGTCAATCCAAAACCAAAGGTGTATTCAAGTCCAGATTGACAAGTCAAACCAAGAAAGCAGGCACTGAGCTGGCAGAGGGATATTTTCCCAGTGGGCGTTAAGGCCCACATAAATCCCTGTGACCGAATCGGGAATCAGAGACAGAAAGGGACTCGCCTAAGGCTTGTCACATGAAAGTGCCTGGCAGACTGACTGGCAGAGGGCTGGAAATCAAATCCAAATCTTCGGACGTGTAATTTCACAGGGTGCACCGCCTCCCCCAGGCCCAATGTGACACTTCAATGGCTTAACGAGGGCTTGACGGGATGGATGTCAACATGAAAAGACATTCCATTCCATCGGACCTGTCTTTGGCCCATTGTCTCTAAGGAGAATGTGCCTGGTTCAAATCCTCACTTTGCTTCTCACCTGAGAGATGTGACCTCAGTGGTCAATGGGAAATGAGCTGGT
The DNA here is from genome assembly GCF_048565385.1 of Saimiri boliviensis. NCBI lineage: Eukaryota > Metazoa > Chordata > Mammalia > Primates > Cebidae > Saimiri > Saimiri boliviensis. Next base: position 121,798,199 of record NC_133459.1, on the reverse strand, counting down.
TTCAGTCACCAACCTCTCACTCATCACCAAGAAAATTTCCTTCAACCATACATGGATTGTGTTTTCTGGAGTGCTTGGCTTCATCCACAGTTGTGAGTAACATGCTAAAAGAGGAAAAATGATTTGCTGCTCAGGAATGGAGACATAAATACAGACACACACACACAGACACACACACACACACACACACACACACACACGACACAAAAATCACCCAAACACAGGCCGCACACACAACTGCTCGTGTTCAGCAAAATACTTAGTGGTATGATTTGGGCTTTGAACCCGTCCATGCTTCAAAGGAAGACACACCTTTTGCTATTTCACCCGTCTATTCTCGTAGGGAATGTGAATAATTCTTTCAGACATGGCTCATGATGACAGGGACCAATCTCATATCACCCTCAGAGGCAGACAAGAGGACTGCAAAGGACTCAGGTGTCGTCCCTGCTGACTGAAGAGGACTCCCATTTCCCCTCGAACCCAAAGACACAGCAAAAGTAGCTTTCTCTTTGAAGAGCACACAACTTTTTCAAAATACACAGCTAAAACGGTCTCCTCTTTAAGTGCTAAAGCACTTAAAGCGGGGACCGTTTTAACTGTGTATTCTGAAAAGCATGTCTAGCATTCAAAGCACGGACAGTTTTAGCTGTGTATTTTCAAAAAGTTGTCTCTACCTGCCATAGCTCATGAAGTCAAAACGAGTCAGCTGTGTCGCCTTGATTTGAGCATTCTTTTAGGAAGAAAGGATTAAGTTCAATTTGAATTTTGGAAAACTGCTTCTCATCTTGTCAATCAGCTGTCAGTTTTGTGTGTTAATTTCTAGGAGAGGTAATAGAGTCAATCCAAAACCAAAGGTGTATTCAAGTCCAGATTGACAAGTCAAACCAAGAAAGCAGGCACTGAGCTGTCAGAGGGATCTTTTCCCAGTGGGCGTTAAGGCCCACATAAATCCCTGTGAAGGAATCAAGATTCAGAGACAGAAAGGGACTCCCCTAAGGCTTGTCACATGAAAGTGCCTGGCAGACTGACTGGCAGAGGGCTGGAAATCAAATCCAAATCTTCGGACGTGTAATTTCACAGGGTGCACCGCCTCCCCCAGGCCCAATGTGACACTTCAATGGCTTAACGAGGGCTTGACGGGATGGATGTCAACATGAAAAGACATTCCATTCCATCGGACCTGTCTTTGGCCCATTGTCTCTAAGGAGAATGTGCCTGGTTCAAATTCTCACTTTGCTTCTCACGTGAGATATGTGACCTCAGTGGTCAGTGGGAAATGAGCTGGTTTCAGTCACCAACCTCTCACTCATCACCAAGAAAATTTCCTTCAACCATACATGGATTGTGTTTTCAGGAGTGCTGGGCTTCATCCACAGTTGTGAGTAACATGCTAAAAGAGGAAAAAAGATTTGCTGCTCAGGAATGGAGACAGAAATACAGACACACACACACAGACACACACACACACACACACACACACACACGACACAAAAATCACCCAAACACAGGCCGCACACACAACTGCTCGTGTTCATCAAAATACTTAGTGGTATGATTTGGGCTTTGAACCCGTCCATGCTTCAAAGAAAGACACACCTATTGCTATTTCACCCGTCTATTCTCGTAGGGAATGTGAATAATTCTTTCAGACATGGCTCATGATGACAGGGACCACTCTCATTTCACCCTCAGAGGCAGACAAGAGGACTGCAAAGGACTCAGGTGTCGTCCCTGCTGACTGAAGAGGACTCCCATTTCCCCTCGAACCCAAAGACACAGCAAAAGTAGCTTTCTCTTTGAAGAGCACACAACTTTTTCAAAATACACAGCTAAAACGGTCCCCGCTTTAAGTGCTTTAGCACTTAAAGCGGGGACCGTTTTAGCTGTGTATTCTGAAAAACATGTCTAGCATTCAAAGCACGGACAGTTTTAGCTGTGTATTTTCAAAAAGTTGTCTCTACCTGCCATAGCTCATGAAGTCAAAACGAGTGAGCTGTGTCCCCTTGATTTGAGCATTCTTTTAGTAAGAAAGGATTAAGTTCAATTTGAATTTTGGAAAACTGCTTCTCATCTTGTCAATCAGCTGTCAGTATTGTGTGTTAAATTCTAGGAGAGGTAATAGAGTCAATCCAAAACCAAAGGTGTATTCAAGTCCAGATTGACAAGTCAAACCAAGAAAGCAGGCACTGAGCTGGCAGAGGGATATTTTCCCAGTGGGCGTTAAGGCCCACATAAATCCCTGTGACCGAATCGGGAATCAGAGACAGAAAGGGACTCGCCTAAGGCTTGTCACATGAAAGTGCCTGGCAGACTGACTGGCAGAGGGCTGGAAATCAAATCCAAATCTTCGGACGTGTAATTTCACAGGGTGCACCGCCTCCCCCAGGCCCAATGTGACACTTCAATGGCTTAACGAGGGCTTGACGGGATGGATGTCAACATGAAAAGACATTCCATTCCATCGGACCTGTCTTTGGCCCATTGTCTCTAAGGAGAATGTGCCTGGTTCAAATCCTCACTTTGCTTCTCACCTGAGAGATGTGACCTCAGTGGTCAGTGGGAAATGAGCTGGTTTCAGTCACCAACCTCTCACTCATCACCAAGAAAATTTCCTTCAACCATACATGGATTGTGTTTTCAGGAGTGCTGGGCTTCATCCACAGTTGTGAGTAACATGCTAAAAGAGGAAAAAAGATTTGCTGCTCAGGAATGGAGACATAAATACAGACACACACACTCAGACACACACACACACACACACACACACACACGACACAAAAATCACCCAAACACAGGCCGCACACACAACTGCTCGTGTTCATCAAAATACTTAGTGGTATGATTTGGGCTTTGAACCCGTCCTTGCTTCAAAGGAAGACACACCTTTTGCTATTTCACCCGTCTATTCTCGTAGGGAATGTGAATAATTCTTTCAGACATGGCTCATGATGACAGGGACCACTCTCATTTCACCCTCAGAGGCACACAAAAGGACTGCAAAGGACTCAGGTGTCGTCCCTGCTGACTGAAGAGGACTCCCATTTCCCCTCGAACCCAAAGACACAGCAAAAGTAGCTTTCTCTTTGAAGAGCACACAACTTTTTCAAAATACACAGCTAAAACGGTCCCCGCTTTTAGTGCTTTAGCACTTAAAGCGGGGACCGTTTTAGCTGTGTATTCTGAAAAACATGTCTAGCATTCAAAGCACGGACAGTTTTAGCTGTGTATTTTCAAAAAGTTGTCTCTACCTGCCATAGCTCATGAAGTCAAAACGAGTGAGCTGTGTCCCCTTGATTTGTGCATTCTTTTAGTAAGAAAGGATTAAGTTCAATTTGAATTTTGGAAAACTGCTTCTCATCTTGTCAATCAGCTGTCAGTTTTGTGTGTTAAATTCTAGGAGAGGTAATAGAGTCAATCCAAAACCAAAGGTGTATTCAAGTCCAGATTGACAAGTCAAACCAAGAAAGCAGGCACTGAGCTGGCAGAGGGATATTTTCCCAGTGGGCGTTAAGGCCCACATAAATCCCTGTGACCGAATCGGGAATCAGAGACAGAAAGGGACTCGCCTAAGGCTTGTCACATGAAAGTGCCTGGCAGACTGACTGGCAGAGGGCTGGAAATCAAATCCAAATCTTCGGACGTGTAAATTCACAGGGTGCACCGCCTCCCCCAGGCCCAATGTGACACTTCAATGGCTTAACGAGGGCTTGACGGGATGGATGTCAACATGAAAACACATTCCATTCCATCGGACCTGTCTTTGGCCCATTGTCTCTAAGGAGAATGTGCCTGGTTCAAATCCTCACTTTGCTTCTCACCTGAGAGATGTGACCTCAGTGGTCAATGGGAAATGAGCTGGTTTCAGTCACCAACCTCTCACTCATCACCAAGAAAATTTCCTTCAACCATACATGGATTGTGTTTTCTGGAGTGCTTGGCTTCATCCACAGTTGTGAGTAACATGCTAAAAGAGGAAAAATGATTTGCTGCTCAGGAATGGAGACATAAATACAGACACACACACACAGACACACACACACACACACAAACACACACACGACACAAAAATCACCCAAACACAGGCCGCACACACAACTGCTCGTGTTCAGCAAAATACTTAGTGGTATGAGGTGGGCTTTGAACCCGTCCTTGCTTCAAAGGAAGACACACCTTTTGCTATTTCACCCGTCTATTCTCGTAGGGAATGTGAATAATTCTTTCAGACATGGCTCATGATGACAGGGACCAATCTCATATCACCCTCAGAGGCAGACAAGAGGACTGCAAAGGACTCAGGTGTCGTCCCTGCTGACTGAAGAGGACTCCCATTTCCCCTCGAACCCAAAGAAATAGCAAAAGTAGCTTTCTCTTTGAAGAGCACACAACTTTTTCAAAATACACAGCTAAAACGGTCCCCACTTTAAGTGCTAAAGCACTTAAAGCGGGGACCGTTTTAGCTGTGTATTCTGAAAAACATGTCTAGCATTCAAAGCACGGACAGTTTTAGCTGTGTATTTTCAAAAAGTTGTCTCTACCTGCCATAGCTCATGAAGTCAAAACGAGTGAGCTGTGTCCCCTTGATTTGAGCATTCTTTTAGTAAGAAAGGATTAAGTTCAATTTGAATTTTGGAAAACTGGTTCTCATCTTGTCAATCAGCTGTCAGTTTTGTGTGTTAAATTCTAGGAGAGGTAATAGAGTCAATCCAAAACCAAAGGTGTATTCAAGTCCAGATTGACAAGTCAAACCAAGAAAGCAGGCACTGAGCTGGCAGAGGGATATCTTCCCAGTGGGCGTTAAGGCCCACATAAATCCCTGTGACCGAATCGGGAATCAGAGACAGAAAGGGACTTGCCTAAGGCTTGTCACATGAAAGTGCCTTGCAGACTGACTGGCAGAGGGCTGGAAATCAAATCCAAATCTTCGGACGTGTAATTTCACAGGGTGCACCGCCTCCCCCAGGCCCAATGTGACACTTCAATGGCTTAACGAGGGCTTGACGGAATGGATGTCAACATGAAAAGACATTCCATTCCATCGGACCTGTCTTTGGCCCATTGTCTCTAAGGAGAATGTGCCTGGTTCAAATTCTCACTTTGCTTCTCACGTGAGAGATGTGACCTCAGTGGTCAGTGGGAAATGAGCTGGTTTCAGTCACCAACCTCTCACTCATCACCAAGAAAATTTCCTTCAACCATACATGGATTGTGTTTTCAGGAGTGCTGGGCTTCATCCACAGTTGTGAGTAACATGCTAAAAGAGGAAAAAAGATTTGCTGCTCAGGAATGGAGACAGAAATACAGACACACACACACAGACACACACACACACACACACACACACACACACACACGACACAAAAATCACCCAAACACAGGCCGCACACACAACTGCTCGTGTTCATCAAAATACTTAGTGGTATGATTTGGGCTTTGAACCCGTCCATGCTTCAAAGGAAGACACACCTATTGCTATTTCACCCGTCTATTCTCGTAGGGAATGTGAATAATTCTTTCAGACATGGCTCATGATGACAGGGACCACTCTCATTTCACCCTCAGAGGCAGACAAGAGGACTGCAAAGGACTCAGGTGTCGTCCCTGCTGACTGAAGAGGACTCCCATTTCCCCTCGAACCCAAAGACACAGCAAAAGTAGCTTTCTCTTTGAAGAGCACACAACTTTTTCAAAATACACAGCTAAAACGGTCCCCGCTTTAAGTGCATTAGCACTTAAAGCGGGGACCGTTTTAGCTGTGTATTCTGAAAAACATGTCTAGCATTCAAAGCACGGACAGTTTTAGCTGTGTATTTTCAAAAAGTTGTCTCTACCTGCCATAGCTCATGAAGTCAAAACGAGTGAGCTGTGTCCCCTTGATTTGAGCATTCTTTTAGTAAGAAAGGATTAAGTTCAATTTGAATTTTGGAAAACTGCTTCTCATCTTGTCAATCAGCTGTCAGTTTTGTGTGTTAAATTCTAGGAGAGGTAATAGAGTCAATCCAAAACCAAAGGTGTATTCAAGTCCAGATTGACAAGTCAAACCAAGAAAGCAGGCACTGAGCTGGCAGAGGGATATTTTCCCAGTGGGCGTTAAGGCCCACATAAATCCCTGTGACCGAATCGGGAATCAGAGACAGAAAGGGACTCGCCTAAGGCTTGTCACATGAAAGTGCCTGGCAGACTGACTGGCAGAGGGCTGGAAATCAAATCCAAATCTTCGGACGTGTAATTTCACAGGGTGCACCGCCTCCCCCAGGCCCAATGTGACACTTCAATGGCTTAACGAGGGCTTGACGGGATGGATGTCAACATGAAAAGACATTCCATTCCATCGGACCTGTCTTTGGCCCATTGTCTCTAAGGAGAATGTACCTGGTTCAAATCCTCACTTTGCTTCTCACCTGAGAGATGTGACCTCAGTGGTCAGTGGGAAATGAGCTGGTTTCAGTCACCAACCTCTCACTCATCACCAAGAAAATTTCCTTCAACCATACATGGATTGTGTTTTCAGGAGTGCTGGGCTTCATCCACAGTTGTGAGTAACATGCTAAAAGAGGAAAAAAGATTTGCTGCTCAGGAATGGAGACATAAATACAGACACACACACACAGACACACACACACACACACACACACACACACACGACACAAAAATCACCCAAACACAGGCCGCACACACAACTGCTCGTGTTCATCAAAATACTTAGTGGTATGATTTGGGCTTTGAACCCGTCCTTGCTTCAAAGGAAGACACACCTTTTGCTATTTCACCCGTCTATTCTCGTAGGGAATGTGAATAATTCTTTCAGACATGGCTCATGATGACAGGGACCACTCTCATTTCACCCTCAGAGGCACACAAAAGGACTGCAAAGGACTCAGGTGTCGTCCCTGCTGACTGAAGAGGACTCCCATTTCCCCTCGAACCCAAAGACACAGCAAAAGTAGCTTTCTCTTTGAAGAGCACACAACTTTTTCAAAATACACAGCTAAAACGGACCCCGCTTTAAGTGCTTTAGCACTTAAAGCGGGGACCGTTTTAGCTGTGTATTCTGAAAAACATGTCTAGCATTCAAAGCACGGACAGTTTTAGCTGTGTATTTTCAAAAAGTTGTCTCTACCTGCCATAGCTCATGAAGTAAAAACGAGTGAGCTGTGTCCCCTTGATTTGAGCATTCTTTTAGTAAGAAAGGATTAAGTTCAATTTGAATTTTGGAAAACTGCTTCTCATCTTGTCAATCAGCTGTCAGTTTTGTGTGTTAAATTCTAGGAGAGGTAATAGAGTCAATCCAAAACCAAAGGTGTATTCAAGTCCAGATTGACAAGTCAAACCAAGAAAGCAGGCACTGAGCTGGCAGAGGGATATTTTCCCAGTGGGCGTTAAGGCCCACATAAATCCCTGTGACCGAATCGGGAATCAGAGACAGAAAGGGACTCGCCTAAGGCTTGTCACATGAAAGTGCCTGGCAGACTGACTGGCAGAGGGCTGGAAATCAAATCCAAATCTTCGGACGTGTAATTTCACAGGGTGCACCGCCTCCCCCAGGCCCAATGTGACACTTCAATGGCTTAACGAGGGCTTGACGGAATGGATGTCAACATGAAAAGACATTCCATTCCATCGGACCTGTCTTTGGCCCATTGTCTCTAAGGAGAATGTGCCTGGTTCAAATTCTCACTTTGCTTCTCACGTGAGAGATGTGACCTCAGTGGTCAGTGGGAAATGAGCTGGTTTCAGTCACCAACCTCTCACTCATCACCAAGAAAATTTCCTTCAACCAGACATGGATTGTGTTTTCAGGAGTGCTGGGCTTCATCCACAGTTGTGAGTAACATGCTAAAAGAGGAAAAAAGATTTGCTGCTCAGGAATGGAGACAGAAATACAGACACACACACACAGACACACACACACACACACACACACACACACACACACGACACAAAAATCACCCAAACACAGGCCGCACACACAACTGCTCGTGTTCATCAAAATACTTAGTGGTATGATTTGGGCTTTGAACCCGTCCATGCTTCAAAGGAAGACACACCTATTGCTATTTCACCCGTCTATTCTCGTAGGGAATGTGAATAATTCTTTCAGACATGGCTCATGATGACAGGGACCACTCTCATTTCACCCTCAGAGGCAGACAAGAGGACTGCAAAGGACTCAGGTGTCGTCCCTGCTGACTGAAGAGGACTCCCATTTCCCCTCGAACCCAAAGACACAGCAAAAGTAGCTTTCTCTTTGAAGAGCACACAACTTTTTCAAAATACACAGCTAAAACGGTCCCCGCTTTAAGTGCATTAGCACTTAAAGCGGGGACCGTTTTAGCTGTGTATTCTGAAAAACATGTCTAGCATTCAAAGCACGGACAGTTTTAGCTGTGTATTTTCAAAAAGTTGTCTCTACCTGCCATAGCTCATGAAGTCAAAACGAGTGAGCTGTGTCCCCTTGATTTGAGCATTCTTTTAGTAAGAAAGGATTAAGTTCAATTTGAATTTTGGAAAACTGCTTCTCATCTTGTCAATCAGCTGTCAGTTTTGTGTGTTAAATTCTAGGAGAGGTAATAGAGTCAATCCAAAACCAAAGGTGTATTCAAGTCCAGATTGACAAGTCAAACCAAGAAAGCAGGCACTGAGCTGGCAGAGGGATATTTTCCCAGTGGGCGTTAAGGCCCACATAAATCCCTGTGACCGAATCGGGAATCAGAGACAGAAAGGGACTCGCCTAAGGCTTGTCACATGAAAGTGCCTGGCAGACTGACTGGCAGAGGGCTGGAAATCAAATCCAAATCTTCGGACGTGTAATTTCACAGGGTGCACCGCCTCCCCCAGGCCCAATGTGACACTTCAATGGCTTAACGAGGGCTTGACGGGATGGATGTCAACATGAAAAGACATTCCATTCCATCGGACCTGTCTTTGGCCCATTGTCTCTAAGGAGAATGTACCTGGTTCAAATCCTCACTTTGCTTCTCACCTGAGAGATGTGACCTCAGTGGTCAGTGGGAAATGAGCTGGTTTCAGTCACCAACCTCTCACTCATCACCAAGAAAATTTCCTTCAACCATACATGGATTGTGTTTTCAGGAGTGCTGGGCTTCATCCACAGTTGTGAGTAACATGCTAAAAGAGGAAAAAAGATTTGCTGCTCAGGAATGGAGACATAAATACAGACACACACACACAGACACACACACACACACACACACACACACACACGACACAAAAATCACCCAAACACAGGCCGCACACACAACTGCTCGTGTTCATCAAAATACTTAGTGGTATGATTTGGGCTTTGAACCCGTCCTTGCTTCAAAGGAAGACACACCTTTTGCTATTTCACCCGTCTATTCTCGTAGGGAATGTGAATAATTCTTTCAGACATGGCTCATGATGACAGGGACCACTCTCATTTCACCCTCAGAGGCACACAAAAGGACTGCAAAGGACTCAGGTGTCGTCCCTGCTGACTGAAGAGGACTCCCATTTCCCCTCGAACCCAAAGACACAGCAAAAGTAGCTTTCTCTTTGAAGAGCACACAACTTTTTCAAAATACACAGCTAAAACGGTCCCCGCTTTAAGTGCTTTAGCACTTAAAGCGGGGACCGTTTTAGCTGTGTATTCTGAAAAACATGTCTAGCATTCAAAGCACGGACAGTTTTAGCTGTGTATTTTCAAAAAGTTGTCTCTACCTGCCATAGCTCATGAAGTAAAAACGAGTGAGCTGTGTCCCCTTGATTTGAGCATTCTTTTAGTAAGAAAGGATTAAGTTCAATTTGAATTTTGGAAAACTGCTTCTCATCTTGTCAATCAGCTGTCAGTTTTGTGTGTTAAATTCTAGGAGAGGTAATAGAGTCAATCCAAAACCAAAGGTGTATTCAAGTCCAGATTGACAAGTCAAACCAAGAAAGCAGGCACTGAGCTGGCAGAGGGATATTTTCCCAGTGGGCGTTAAGGCCCACATAAATCCCTGTGACCGAATCGGGAATCAGAGACAGAAAGGGACTCGCCTAAGGCTTGTCACATGAAAGTGCCTGGCAGACTGACTGGCAGAGGGCTGGAAATCAAATCCAAATCTTCGGACGTGTAATTTCACAGGGTGCACCGCCTCCCCCAGGCCCAATGTGACACTTCAATGGCTTAACGAGGGCTTGACGGAATGGATGTCAACATGAAAAGACATTCCATTCCATCGGACCTGTCTTTGGCCCATTGTCTCTAAGGAGAATGTGCCTGGTTCAAATTCTCACTTTGCTTCTCACGTGAGAGATGTGACCTCAGTGGTCAGTGGGAAATGAGCTGGTTTCAGTCACCAACCTCTCACTCATCACCAAGAAAATTTCCTTCAACCAGACATGGATTGTGTTTTCAGGAGTGCTGGGCTTCATCCACAGTTGTGAGTAACATGCTAAAAGAGGAAAAAAGATTTGCTGCTCAGGAATGGAGACAGAAATACAGACACACACACACAGACACACACACACACACACACACACACACACGACACAAAAATCACCCAAACACAGGCCGCACACACAACTGCTCGTGTTCATCAAAATACTTAGTGATATGATTTGGGCTTTGAACCCGTCCATGCTTCAAAGGAAGACACACCTTTTGCTATTTCACCCGTCTATTCTCGTAGGGAATGTGAATAATTCTTTCAGACATGGCTCATGATGACAGGGACCACTCTCATTTCACCCTCAGTGGCAGACAAGAGGACTACAAAGGACTCAGGTGTCGTCCCTGCTGACTGAAGAGGACTCCCATTTCCCCTCGAACCCAAAGACACAGCAAAAGTAGCTTTCTCTTTGAAGAGAACACAACTTTTTCAAAATACACAGCTAAAACGGTCCCCGCTTTAAGTGCTTTAACACATAAAGTGGGGACCGTTTTAGCTGTGTATTCTGAAAAACATGTCTAGCATTCAAAGCACGGACAGTTTTAGCTGTGTATTTTCAAAAAGTTGTCTCTACCTGCCATAGCTCATGAAGTCAAAACGAGTGAGCTGTGTCCCCTTGATTTGAGCATTCTTTTAGTAAGAAAGGATTAAGTTCAATTTGAATTTTGGAAAACTGCTTCTCATCTTGTCAATCAGCTGTCAGTTTTGTGTGTTAATTACTAGGAGAGGTAATAGAGTCAATCCAAAACCAAAGGTGTATTCAAGTCCAGATTGACAAGTCAAACCAAGAAAGCAGACACTGAGCTGGCAGAGGGATCTTTTCCCAGTGGGCGTTAAGGCCCACATAAATCCCTGTGACCGAATCGGGAATCAGAGACAGAAAGGGACTCGCCTAAGGCTTGTCACATGAAAGTGCCTGGCAGACTGACTGGCAGAGGGCTGGAAATCAAATCCAAATCTTCGGACGTGTAATTTCACAGGGTGCACCGCCTCCCCCAGGCCCAATGTGACACTTCAATGGCTTAACGAGGGCTTGACGGAATGGATGTCAACATGAAAAGACATTCCATTCCATCGGACCTGTCTTTGGCCCATTGTCTCTAAGGAGAATGTGCCTGGTTCAAATTCTCACTTTGCTTCTCACCTGAGAGATGTGACCTCAGTGGTCAATGGGAATTGAGCTGGTTTCAGTCACCAACCTCTCACTCATCACCAAGAAAATTTCCTTCAACCATACATGGATTGTGTTTTCAGGAGTGCTGGGCTTCATCCACAGTTGTGAGTAACATGCTAAAAGAGGAAAAAAGATTTGCTGCTCAGGAATGGAGACAGAAATACAGACACACACACACAGACACACACACACACACACACACACACACACACACACACGACACAAAAATCACCCAAACAAAGGCCGCACACACAACTGCTCGTGTTCAGCAAAATACTTAGTGGTATGAGGTGGGCTTTGAACCCGTCCATGCTCCAAAGGAAGACACACCTTTTGCTATTTCACCCGTTTATTCTCGTAGGGAATGTGAATAATTCTTTCAGACATGGCTCATGTTGACAGGGACCACTCTCATTTCACCCTCAGAGGCACACAAGAGGACTGCAAAGGACTCAGGTGTCGTCCCTGCTGACTGAAGAGGACTCCCATTTCCCCTCGAACCCAAAGACACAGCAAAAGTAGCTTTCTCTTTGAAGAGCACACAACTTTTTCAAAATACACAGCTAAAACGGTCCCCGCTTAAAGCACTTAAAGCGGGGACCGTTTTAGCTGTGTATTCTGAAAAACATGTCTAGCATTCAAAGCACGGACAGTTTTAGCTGTGTATTTTCAAAAAGTTGTCTCTACCTGCCATAGTTCATGAAGTCAAAACGAGTGAGCTGTGTCCCCTTGATTTGAGCATTCTTTTAGTAAGAAAGGATTAAGTTCAATTTGAATTTTGGAAAACTGCTTCTCATCTTGTCAATCAGCTGTCAGTTTTGTGTGTTAATTACTAGGAGAGGTAATAGAGTCAATCCAAAACCAAAGGTGTATTCAAGTCCAGATTGACAAGTCAAACCAAGAAAGCAGGCGCTGAGCTGGCAGAGGGATCTTTTCCCAGTGGGCGTTAAGGCCCACATAAATCCCTGTGAAGGAATCGGGAATCAGAGACAGAAAGGTACTCGCCTAAGTCTTGTCACATGAAAGTGCCTGGCAGACTGACTGGCAGAGGGCTGGAAATCAAATCCAAATCTTCAGACGTGTAATTTCACAGGGTACACCGCCTCCCCCAGGCCCAATGTGACACTTCAATGGCTTAACGAGGGCTTGACGGGATGGATGTCAACATGAAAAGACATTCGATTCCATCGGATCTGTCTTTGGCCCATTGTCTCTAAGGAGAATGTGTCTGGTTCAAATTCTCACTTTGCTTCTCACCTGAGAGATGTGACCTCAGTGGTCAATGGGAAATGAGCTGGTTTCAGTCACCAACCTCTCACTCATCACCAAGAAAATTTCCTGCAACCATACATGGATTGTGTTTTCAGGAGTGTTGGGCTTCATCCACAGTTGTGAGTAACATGCTAAAAGAGGAAAAAAGATTTGCTGCTCAGGAATGGAGATAGAAATACAGACACACACACACAGACACACACACACACACACACACACACACACACACACATAACACAAAAATCACCCAAACACAGGCCGCACACACAACTGCTCGTGTTAAGCAAAATACTTAGTGGTATGAGGTGGGCTTTGAACCCGTCCATGCTCTAAAGGAAGACACACCTTTTGCTATTTCACCCGTTTATTCTCGTAGGGAATGTGAATAATTCTTTCAGACATGGCTCATGATGACAGGGACCACTCTCATTTCACCCTCAGAGGCACACAAGAGGACTGCAAAGGACTCAGGTGTCGTCCCTGCTGACTGAAGAGGACTCCCATTTCCCCTCGAAACCAAAGACACAGCAAAAGTAGCTTTCTCTTTGAAGAGCACACAACTTTTTCAAAATACACAGCTAAAACGGTCCCCGCTTAAAGCACTTAAAGCGGGGACCGTTTTAGCTGTGTATTCTGAAAAACATGTCTAGCATTCAAAGCACGGACAGTTTTAGCTGTGTATTTTCAAAAAGTTGTCTCTACCTGCCATAGCTCATGAAGTCAAAACGAGTGAGCTGTGTCCCCTTGATTTGAGCATTCTTTTAGTAAGAAAGGATTAAGTTCAATTTGAATTTTGGAAAACTGCTTCTCATCTTGTCAATCAGCTGTCAGTTTTATGTGTTAATTTCTAGGAGAGGTAATAGAGTCAATCCAAAACCAAAGGTGTATTCAAGTCCAGATTGACAAGTCAAACCAAGAAAGCAGGCACTGATCTGGCAGAGGGATCTTTTCCCAGTGGGCGTTAAGGCCCACATAAATCCCTGTGAAGGAATCGGGAATCAGAGACAGAAAGGGACTCGCCTAAGGCTTGTCACATGAAAGTGCCTGGCAGACTGACTGGCAGAGGGCTGGAAATCAAATCCAAATCTTCGGACGTGTAATTTCACAGGGTGCACCGCCTCCCCCAGGCCCAATGTGACACTTCAATGGCTTAACGAGGGCTTGACAGGATGGATGTCAACATGAAAAGACATTCGATTCCATCGGATCAGTCTTTGGCCCATTGTCTCTAAGGAGAATGTGTCTGGTTCAAATTCTCACTTTGCTTCTCACCTGAGAGATGTGAACTCAGTGGTCAATGGGAAATGAGCTGGTTTCAGTCACCAACCTCTCACTCATCACCAAGAAAATTTCCTTCAACCATACATGGATTGTGTTTTCAGGAGTGCTGGGCTTCATCCACAGTTGTGAGTAACATGCTAAAAGAGGAAAAAAAGATTTGCTGCTCAGGAATGGAGACAGAAATACAGACACACACACACAGACACACACACACACAAACACACACACACACGACACAAAAATCACCCAAACACAGGCCGCAAACACAACTGCTCGTGTTCAGCAAAATACTTAGTGGTATGAGGTGGGGTTTGAACACGTCCATGCTCCAAAGGAAGACACAACTTTTGCTATTTCACCCGTCTATTCTCGTAGGGAATGTGAATAATTCTTTCAGACATGGCTCATGATGACAGGGACCACTCTCATTTCACCCTCAGAGGCAGACAAGAGGACTGCAAAGGACTCAGGTGTCGTCCCTGCTGACTGAAGAGGACTCCCATTTCCCCTCGAACCCAAAGACACAGCAAAAGTAGCTTTCTCTTTGAAGAGCACACAACTTTTTCAAAATACACAGCTAAAACGGTCCCCGCTTTAAGTGCTTTAACACTTAAAGCGGGGACCGTTTTAGCTGTGTATTCTGAAAAACATGTCTAGCATTCAAAGCACGGACAGTTTTAGCTGTGTATTTTCAAAAAGTTGTCTCTACCTGCCATAGCTCATGAAGTCAAAACGAGTGAGCTGTGTCCCCTTGATTTGAGCATTCTTTTAGTAAGAAAGGATTAAGTTCAATTTGAATTTTGGAAAACTGCTTCTCATCTTGTCAATCAGCTGTCAGTTTTGTGTGTTAATTTCTAGGAGAGGTAATAGAGTCAATCCAAATCTAAAGGTGTATTCAAGTCCAGATTGACAAGTCAAACCAAGAAAACAGGCACTGAGCCGGCAGAGGGATCTTTTCCCAGTGGGCGTTAAGGCCCACATAAATCCCTGTGACCGAATCGGGAATCAGAGACAGAAAGGGACTCGCCTAAGGCTTGTCACATGAAAGTGCCTGGCAGACTGACTGGCAGAGGGCTGGAAATCAAATCCAAATCTTCGGACGTGTAATTTCACAGGGTGCACCGCCTCCCCCAGGCCCAATGTGACACTTCAATGGCTTAACGAGGGCTTGACGGGATGGATGTCAACATGAAAAGACATTCGATTCCATCGGAACTGTCTTTGGCCCATTGTCTCTAAGGAGAAAGTGTCTGGTTCAAATTCTCACTTTGCTTCTCACCTGAGAGATGTGACCTCAGTGGTCAATGGGAAATGAGCTGGTTTCAGTCACCAACCTCTCACTCATCACCAAGAAAATTTCCTTCAACCATACATGGATTGTGTTTTCAGGAGTGCTGGGCTTCATCCACAGTTGTGAGTAACATGCTAAAAGAGGAAAAATGATTTGCTGCTCAGGAATGGAGACAGAAATACAAACACACAAACACAGACACACACACACACACACACACACACGACACAAAAATCACCCAAACACAGGCCGCACACACAACTGCTCGTGTTCAGCAAAATACTTAGTGGTATGAGGTGGGCTTTGAACCCGTCCATGCTCCAAAGGAAGACACACCTTTTGCTATTTCACCCGTCTATTCTCGTAGGGAATGTGAATAATTCTTTCAGACATGGCTCATGATGACAGGGACCACTCTCATTTCACCCTCAGAGGCACACAAGAGGACTGCAAAGGACTCAGGTGTCGTCCCTGCTGACTGAAGAGGACTCCCATTTCCCCTCGAACCCAAAGACACAGCAAAAGTAGCTTTCTCTTTGAAGAGCACACAACTTTTTCAAAATACACAGCTAAAACGGTCCCCGCTTAAAGCACTTAAAGCGGGGACCGTTTTTGCTGTGTATTCTGAAAAACATGTCTAGCATTCAAAGCACGGAAAGTTTTAGCTGTGTATTTTCAAAAAGTTGTCTCTACCTGCCATAGCTCATGAAGTCAAAACGAGTGAGCTGTGTCCCCTTGATTTGAGCATTCTTTTAGGAAGAAAAGATTAGGTTCAATTTGAATTTTGGAAAACTGCTTCTCATCTTGTCAATCAGCTGTCAGTTTTGTGTGTTAATTTCTAGGAGAGGTAATAGAGTCAATCCAAAACCAAAGGTGTATTCAAGTCCAGATTGACAAGTCAAACCAAGAAAGCAGGCACTGAGCTCGCAGAGGGATCTTTTCCCAGTGGGCGTTAAGGCCCACATAAATCGCTGTGACGGAATCCGGAATCAGAGACAGAAAGGGACTCGCCTAAGTCTTGTCACATGAAAGTGCCTGGCAGACTGACTGGCAGAGGGCTGGAAATCAAACCCAAATCTTCGGACGTGTAATTTCACAGGGTGCACCGCCTCTCCCAGGCCCCATGTGACACTTCAATGGCTTAACGAAGGCTTGACGGGATGGATGTCAACATGAAAAGACATTCGATTCCATCGGACCTGTCTTTGGCCCATTGTCTCTAAGGAGAATGTGCCTGGTTCAAATTCTCACTTTGCTTCTCACCTGAGAGATGTGACCTCAGTGGTCAATGGGAAATGAGCTGGTTTCAGTCACCAACCTCTCACTCATCACCAAGAAAATTTCCTTCAACCATACATGGATTGTGTTTTCAGGAGTGCTGGGCTTCATCCAGAGTTGTGAGTAACATGCTAAAAGAGGAAAAAAGATTTGCTGCTCAGGAATGGAGACAGAAATACAGACACACACACACAGACACACACACACACACACACACACACACACACGACACAAAAATCACCCAAACACAGGCCGCAGACACAACTGCTCGTGTTCAGCAAAATACTAAGTGGTATGAGGTGGGCTTTGAACCCGTCCATGCTCCAAAGGAAGACACAACTTTTGCTATTTCACCCGTCTATTCTCGTAGGGAATGTGAATAATTCTTTCAGACATGGCTCATGATGACAGGGACCACTCTCATTTCACCCTCAGAGGCAGACAAGAGGACTGCAAAGGACTCAGGTGTCGTCCCTGCTGACTGAAGAGGACTCCCATTTACCCTCGAACCCAAAGACACAGCAAAAGTAGCTTTCCCTTTGAAGAGCACACAACTTTTTCAAAATACACAGCTAAAACGGTCCCCGCTTTAAGTGCTTTAACACTTAAAGCGGGGACCGTTTTAGCTGTGTATTCTGAAAAACATGTCTAGCATTCAAAGCACGGACAGATTTGGCTGTGTATTTTCAAAAAGTGTCTCTACCTGCCATAGCTCATGAAGTCAAAACGAGTGAGCTGTGTCCCCTTGATTTGAGCATTCTTTTAGTAAGAAAGGATTAAGTTCAATTTGAATTTTGGAAAACTGCTTCTCATCTTGTCAATCAGCTGTCAGTTTTGTGTGTTAATTTCTAGGAGAGGTAATAGAGTCAATCCAAAACTAAAGGTGTATTCAAGTCCAGATTGACAAGTCAAACCAAGAAAGCAGGCACTGAGCTGGCAGAGGGATATTTTCCCAGTGGGCATTAAGGCCCACATAAATCCCTGTGAAGGAATCGGGAATCAGAGCCAGAAAGGGACTCGCCTAAGGCTTGTCACATGAAAGTGCCTGGCAGACTGACTGGCAGAGGGCTGGAAATCAAATCCAAATCTTCGGACGTGTAATTTCACAGGGTGCACCGCCTCCCCCAGGCCCAATGTGACACTTCAATGGCTTAACGATGGCTTGACGGGATGGATGTCAGCATGAAAAGACATTCGATTCCATCGGACCTGTCTTTGGCCCATTGTCTCTAAGGAGAATGTGCCTGGTTCAAATTCTCACTTTGCTTCTCACCTGAGAGATGTGAACTCAGTGGTCAATGGGAAATGAGCTGGTTTCAGTCACCAACCTCTCACTCATTACCAAGAAAATTTCCTTCAACCATACATGGATTGTGTTTTCAGGAGTGCTGGGCTTCATCCACAGTTGTGAGTAACATGCTAAAAGAGGAAAAAACATTTGCTGCTCAGGAATGGAGACAGAAATACAGACACACACACACAGACACACACACACACACACACACACACACGACACAAAAATCACCCAAACACCGGCCGCACACACAACTGCTCGTGTTCAGCAAAATACTTAGTGGTATGAGGTGGGCTTTGAACCCGTCCATGCTCCAAAGGAAGACACACCTTTTGCTATTTCACCCATCTATTCTCGTAGGGAATGTGAATAATTCTTTCAGACATGGCTCATGATGACAGGGACCACTCTCATTTCACCCTCAGAGGCAGACAAGAGGACTGCAAAGGACTCAGGTGTCGTCCCTGCTGACTGAAGAGGACTCCCATTTCCCCTCGAACCCAAAGACACAGCAAAAGTAGCTTTCTCTTTGAAGAGCACACAACTTTTTCAAAATACACAGCTAAAACGGTCCCCGCTTTAAATTCTTTAGCACTTAAAGCGGGGACCGTTTTAGCTGTGTATTCTGAAAAACATGTCTAGCATTCAAAGCACGGACAGTTTTAGCTGTGTTTTTTCAAAAAGGTGTCTCTACCTGCCATAGCTCATGAAGTCAAAACGAGTGAGGTGTGTCCCCTTGATTTGAGCATTCTTTTAGTAAGAAAGGATTAAGTTCAATTTGAATTTTGGAAAACTGCTTCTCATCTTGTCAATCAGCTGTCAGTTTTGTGTGTTAAATTCTAGGAGAGGTAATAGAGTCAATCCAAAACCAAAGGTGTATTCAAGTCCAGATTGACAAGTCAAACCAAGAAAGCAGGCACTGAGCTGGCAGAGGGATATTTTCCCAGTGGGCGTTAAGGCCCACATAAATCCCTGTGACCGAATCGGGAATCAGAGACAGAAAGGGACTCGCCTAAGGCTTGTCACATGAAAGTGCCTGGCAGACTGACTGGCAGAGGGCTGGAAATCAAATCCAAATCTTCGGACGTGTAATTTCACAGGGTGCACCGCCTCCCCCAGGCCCAATGTGACACTTCAATGGCTTAACGAGGGCTTGACGGGATGGATGTCAACATGAAAAGACATTCCATTCCATCGGACCTGTCTTTGGCCCATTGTCTCTAAGGAGAATGTACCTGGTTCAAATCCTCACTTTGCTTCTCACCTGAGAGATGTGACCTCAGTGGTCAGTGGGAAATGAGCTGGTTTCAGTCACCAACCTCTCACTCATCACCAAGAAAATTTCCTTCAACCATACATGGATTGTGTTTTCAGGAGTGCTGGGCTTCATCCACAGTTGTGAGTAACATGCTAAAAGAGGAAAAAAGATTTGCTGCTCAGGAATGGAGACATAAATACAGACACACACACACAGACACACACACACACACACACACACACACACACGACACAAAAATCACCCAAACACAGGCCGCACACACAACTGCTCGTGTTCATCAAAATACTTAGTGGTATGATTTGGGCTTTGAACCCGTCCTTGCTTCAAAGGAAGACACACCTTTTGCTATTTCACCCGTCTATTCTCGTAGGGAATGTGAATAATTCTTTCAGACATGGCTCATGATGACAGGGACCACTCTCATTTCACCCTCAGAGGCACACAAAAGGACTGCAAAGGACTCAGGTGTCGTCCCTGCTGACTGAAGAGGACTCCCATTTCCCCTCGAACCCAAAGACACAGCAAAAGTAGCTTTCTCTTTGAAGAGCACACAACTTTTTCAAAATACACAGCTAAAACGGACCCCGCTTTAAGTGCTTTAGCACTTAAAGCGGGGACCGTTTTAGCTGTGTATTCTGAAAAACATGTCTAGCATTCAAAGCACGGACAGTTTTAGCTGTGTATTTTCAAAAAGTTGTCTCTACCTGCCATAGCTCATGAAGTAAAAACGAGTGAGCTGTGTCCCCTTGATTTGAGCATTCTTTTAGTAAGAAAGGATTAAGTTCAATTTGAATTTTGGAAAACTGCTTCTCATCTTGTCAATCAGCTGTCAGTTTTGTGTGTTAAATTCTAGGAGAGGTAATAGAGTCAATCCAAAACCAAAGGTGTATTCAAGTCCAGATTGACAAGTCAAACCAAGAAAGCAGGCACTGAGCTGGCAGAGGGATATTTTCCCAGTGGGCGTTAAGGCCCACATAAATCCCTGTGACCGAATCGGGAATCAGAGACAGAAAGGGACTCGCCTAAGGCTTGTCACATGAAAGTGCCTGGCAGACTGACTGGCAGAGGGCTGGAAATCAAATCCAAATCTTCGGACGTGTAATTTCACAGGGTGCACCGCCTCCCCCAGGCCCAATGTGACACTTCAATGGCTTAACGAGGGCTTGACGGAATGGATGTCAACATGAAAAGACATTCCATTCCATCGGACCTGTCTTTGGCCCATTGTCTCTAAGGAGAATGTGCCTGGTTCAAATTCTCACTTTGCTTCTCACGTGAGAGATGTGACCTCAGTGGTCAGTGGGAAATGAGCTGGTTTCAGTCACCAACCTCTCACTCATCACCAAGAAAATTTCCTTCAACCAGACATGGATTGTGTTTTCAGGAGTGCTGGGCTTCATCCACAGTTGTGAGTAACATGCTAAAAGAGGAAAAAAGATTTGCTGCTCAGGAATGGAGACAGAAATACAGACACACACACACAGACACACACACACACACACACACACACACACACACACACGACACAAAAATCACCCAAACACAGGCCGCACACACAACTGCTCGTGTTCATCAAAATACTTAGTGGTATGATTTGGGCTTTGAACCCGTCCATGCTTCAAAGGAAGACACACCTATTGCTATTTCACCCGTCTATTCTCGTAGGGAATGTGAATAATTCTTTCAGACATGGCTCATGATGACAGGGACCACTCTCATTTCACCCTCAGAGGCAGACAAGAGGACTGCAAAGGACTCAGGTGTCGTCCCTGCTGACTGAAGAGGACTCCCATTTCCCCTCGAACCCAAAGACACAGCAAAAGTAGCTTTCTCTTTGAAGAGCACACAACTTTTTCAAAATACACAGCTAAAACGGTCCCCGCTTTAAGTGCATTAGCACTTAAAGCGGGGACCGTTTTAGCTGTGTATTCTGAAAAACATGTCTAGCATTCAAAGCACGGACAGTTTTAGCTGTGTATTTTCAAAAAGTTGTCTCTACCTGCCATAGCTCATGAAGTCAAAACGAGTGAGCTGTGTCCCCTTGATTTGAGCATTCTTTTAGTAAGAAAGGATTAAGTTCAATTTGAATTTTGGAAAACTGCTTCTCATCTTGTCAATCAGCTGTCAGTTTTGTGTGTTAAATTCTAGGAGAGGTAATAGAGTCAATCCAAAACCAAAGGTGTATTCAAGTCCAGATTGACAAGTCAAACCAAGAAAGCAGGCACTGAGCTGGCAGAGGGATATTTTCCCAGTGGGCGTTAAGGCCCACATAAATCCCTGTGACCGAATCGGGAATCAGAGACAGAAAGGGACTCGCCTAAGGCTTGTCACATGAAAGTGCCTGGCAGACTGACTGGCAGAGGGCTGGAAATCAAATCCAAATCTTCGGACGTGTAATTTCACAGGGTGCACCGCCTCCCCCAGGCCCAATGTGACACTTCAATGGCTTAACGAGGGCTTGACGGGATGGATGTCAACATGAAAAGACATTCCATTCCATCGGACCTGTCTTTGGCCCATTGTCTCTAAGGAGAATGTACCTGGTTCAAATCCTCACTTTGCTTCTCACCTGAGAGATGTGACCTCAGTGGTCAGTGGGAAATGAGCTGGTTTCAGTCACCAACCTCTCACTCATCACCAAGAAAATTTCCTTCAACCATACATGGATTGTGTTTTCAGGAGTGCTGGGCTTCATCCACAGTTGTGAGTAACATGCTAAAAGAGGAAAAAAGATTTGCTGCTCAGGAATGGAGACATAAATACAGACACACACACACAGACACACACACACACACACACACACACACACACACGACACAAAAATCACCCAAACACAGGCCGCACACACAACTGCTCGTGTTCATCAAAATACTTAGTGGTATGATTTGGGCTTTGAACCCGTCCTTGCTTCAAAGGAAGACACACCTTTTGCTATTTCACCCGTCTATTCTCGTAGGGAATGTGAATAATTCTTTCAGACATGGCTCATGATGACAGGGACCACTCTCATTTCACCCTCAGAGGCACACAAAAGGACTGCAAAGGACTCAGGTGTCGTCCCTGCTGACTGAAGAGGACTCCCATTTCCCCTCGAACCCAAAGACACAGCAAAAGTAGCTTTCTCTTTGAAGAGCACACAACTTTTTCAAAATACACAGCTAAAACGGTCCCCGCTTTAAGTGCTTTAGCACTTAAAGCGGGGACCGTTTTAGCTGTGTATTCTGAAAAACATGTCTAGCATTCAAAGCACGGACAGTTTTAGCTGTGTATTTTCAAAAAGTTGTCTCTACCTGCCATAGCTCATGAAGTAAAAACGAGTGAGCTGTGTCCCCTTGATTTGAGCATTCTTTTAGTAAGAAAGGATTAAGTTCAATTTGAATTTTGGAAAACTGCTTCTCATCTTGTCAATCAGCTGTCAGTTTTGTGTGTTAAATTCTAGGAGAGGTAATAGAGTCAATCCAAAACCAAAGGTGTATTCAAGTCCAGATTGACAAGTCAAACCAAGAAAGCAGGCACTGAGCTGGCAGAGGGATATTTTCCCAGTGGGCGTTAAGGCCCACATAAATCCCTGTGACCGAATCGGGAATCAGAGACAGAAAGGGACTCGCCTAAGGCTTGTCACATGAAAGTGCCTGGCAGACTGACTGGCAGAGGGCTGGAAATCAAATCCAAATCTTCGGACGTGTAATTTCACAGGGTGCACCGCCTCCCCCAGGCCCAATGTGACACTTCAATGGCTTAACGAGGGCTTGACGGAATGGATGTCAACATGAAAAGACATTCCATTCCATCGGACCTGTCTTTGGCCCATTGTCTCTAAGGAGAATGTGCCTGGTTCAAATTCTCACTTTGCTTCTCACGTGAGAGATGTGACCTCAGTGGTCAGTGGGAAATGAGCTGGTTTCAGTCACCAACCTCTCACTCATCACCAAGAAAATTTCCTTCAACCAGACATGGATTGTGTTTTCAGGAGTGCTGGGCTTCATCCACAGTTGTGAGTAACATGCTAAAAGAGGAAAAAAGATTTGCTGCTCAGGAATGGAGACAGAAATACAGACACACACACACAGACACACACACACACACACACACACACACACGACACAAAAATCACCCAAACACAGGCCGCACACACAACTGCTCGTGTTCATCAAAATACTTAGTGATATGATTTGGGCTTTGAACCCGTCCATGCTTCAAAGGAAGACACACCTTTTGCTATTTCACCCGTCTATTCTCGTAGGGAATGTGAATAATTCTTTCAGACATGGCTCATGATGACAGGGACCACTCTCATTTCACCCTCAGTGGCAGACAAGAGGACTACAAAGGACTCAGGTGTCGTCCCTGCTGACTGAAGAGGACTCCCATTTCCCCTCGAACCCAAAGACACAGCAAAAGTAGCTTTCTCTTTGAAGAGAACACAACTTTTTCAAAATACACAGCTAAAACGGTCCCCGCTTTAAGTGCTTTAACACATAAAGTGGGGACCGTTTTAGCTGTGTATTCTGAAAAACATGTCTAGCATTCAAAGCACGGACAGTTTTAGCTGTGTATTTTCAAAAAGTTGTCTCTACCTGCCATAGCTCATGAAGTCAAAACGAGTGAGCTGTGTCCCCTTGATTTGAGCATTCTTTTAGTAAGAAAGGATTAAGTTCAATTTGAATTTTGGAAAACTGCTTCTCATCTTGTCAATCAGCTGTCAGTTTTGTGTGTTAATTACTAGGAGAGGTAATAGAGTCAATCCAAAACCAAAGGTGTATTCAAGTCCAGATTGACAAGTCAAACCAAGAAAGCAGACACTGAGCTGGCAGAGGGATCTTTTCCCAGTGGGCGTTAAGGCCCACATAAATCCCTGTGACCGAATCGGGAATCAGAGACAGAAAGGGACTCGCCTAAGGCTTGTCACATGAAAGTGCCTGGCAGACTGACTGGCAGAGGGCTGGAAATCAAATCCAAATCTTCGGACGTGTAATTTCACAGGGTGCACCGCCTCCCCCAGGCCCAATGTGACACTTCAATGGCTTAACGAGGGCTTGACGGAATGGATGTCAACATGAAAAGACATTCCATTCCATCGGACCTGTCTTTGGCCCATTGTCTCTAAGGAGAATGTGCCTGGTTCAAATTCTCACTTTGCTTCTCACCTGAGAGATGTGACCTCAGTGGTCAATGGGAATTGAGCTGGTTTCAGTCACCAACCTCTCACTCATCACCAAGAAAATTTCCTTCAACCATACATGGATTGTGTTTTCAGGAGTGCTGGGCTTCATCCACAGTTGTGAGTAACATGCTAAAAGAGGAAAAAAGATTTGCTGCTCAGGAATGGAGACAGAAATACAGACACACACACACAGACACACACACACACACACACACACACACACACACACACACACGACACAAAAATCACCCAAACAAAGGCCGCACACACAACTGCTCGTGTTCAGCAAAATACTTAGTGGTATGAGGTGGGCTTTGAACCCGTCCATGCTCCAAAGGAAGACACACCTTTTGCTATTTCACCCGTTTATTCTCGTAGGGAATGTGAATAATTCTTTCAGACATGGCTCATGTTGACAGGGACCACTCTCATTTCACCCTCAGAGGCACACAAGAGGACTGCAAAGGACTCAGGTGTCGTCCCTGCTGACTGAAGAGGACTCCCATTTCCCCTCGAACCCAAAGACACAGCAAAAGTAGCTTTCTCTTTGAAGAGCACACAACTTTTTCAAAATACACAGCTAAAACGGTCCCCGCTTAAAGCACTTAAAGCGGGGACCGTTTTAGCTGTGTATTCTGAAAAACATGTCTAGCATTCAAAGCACGGACAGTTTTAGCTGTGTATTTTCAAAAAGTTGTCTCTACCTGCCATAGCTCATGAAGTCAAAACGAGTGAGCTGTGTCCCCTTGATTTGAGCATTCTTTTAGTAAGAAAGGATTAAGTTCAATTTGAATTTTGGAAAACTGCTTCTCATCTTGTCAATCAGCTGTCAGTTTTGTGTGTTAATTACTAGGAGAGGTAATAGAGTCAATCCAAAACCAAAGGTGTATTCAAGTCCAGATTGACAAGTCAAACCAAGAAAGCAGGCGCTGAGCTGGCAGAGGGATCTTTTCCCAGTGGGCGTTAAGGCCCACATAAATCCCTGTGAAGGAATCGGGAATCAGAGACAGAAAGGTACTCGCCTAAGTCTTGTCACATGAAAGTGCCTGGCAGACTGACTGGCAGAGGGCTGGAAATCAAATCCAAATCTTCAGACGTGTAATTTCACAGGGTACACCGCCTCCCCCAGGCCCAATGTGACACTTCAATGGCTTAACGAGGGCTTGACGGGATGGATGTCAACATGAAAAGACATTCGATTCCATCGGATCTGTCTTTGGCCCATTGTCTCTAAGGAGAATGTGTCTGGTTCAAATTCTCACTTTGCTTCTCACCTGAGAGATGTGACCTCAGTGGTCAATGGGAAATGAGCTGGTTTCAGTCACCAACCTCTCACTCATCACCAAGAAAATTTCCTGCAACCATACATGGATTGTGTTTTCAGGAGTGTTGGGCTTCATCCACAGTTGTGAGTAACATGCTAAAAGAGGAAAAAAGATTTGCTGCTCAGGAATGGAGATAGAAATACAGACACACACACACAGACACACACACACACACACACACACACACACACACACATAACACAAAAATCACCCAAACACAGGCCGCACACACAACTGCTCGTGTTAAGCAAAATACTTAGTGGTATGAGGTGGGCTTTGAACCCGTCCATGCTCTAAAGGAAGACACACCTTTTGCTATTTCACCCGTTTATTCTCGTAGGGAATGTGAATAATTCTTTCAGACATGGCTCATGATGACAGGGACCACTCTCATTTCACCCTCAGAGGCACACAAGAGGACTGCAAAGGACTCAGGTGTCGTCCCTGCTGACTGAAGAGGACTCCCATTTCCCCTCGAAACCAAAGACACAGCAAAAGTAGCTTTCTCTTTGAAGAGCACACAACTTTTTCAAAATACACAGCTAAAACGGTCCCCGCTTAAAGCACTTAAAGCGGGGACCGTTTTAGCTGTGTATTCTGAAAAACATGTCTAGCATTCAAAGCACGGACAGTTTTAGCTGTGTATTTTCAAAAAGTTGTCTCTACCTGCCATAGCTCATGAAGTCAAAACGAGTGAGCTGTGTCCCCTTGATTTGAGCATTCTTTTAGTAAGAAAGGATTAAGTTCAATTTGAATTTTGGAAAACTGCTTCTCATCTTGTCAATCAGCTGTCAGTTTTATGTGTTAATTTCTAGGAGAGGTAATAGAGTCAATCCAAAACCAAAGGTGTATTCAAGTCCAGATTGACAAGTCAAACCAAGAAAGCAGGCACTGATCTGGCAGAGGGATCTTTTCCCAGTGGGCGTTAAGGCCCACATAAATCCCTGTGAAGGAATCGGGAATCAGAGACAGAAAGGGACTCGCCTAAGGCTTGTCACATGAAAGTGCCTGGCAGACTGACTGGCAGAGGGCTGGAAATCAAATCCAAATCTTCGGACGTGTAATTTCACAGGGTGCACCGCCTCCCCCAGGCCCAATGTGACACTTCAATGGCTTAACGAGGGCTTGACAGGATGGATGTCAACATGAAAAGACATTCGATTCCATCGGATCAGTCTTTGGCCCATTGTCTCTAAGGAGAATGTGTCTGGTTCAAATTCTCACTTTGCTTCTCACCTGAGAGATGTGAACTCAGTGGTCAATGGGAAATGAGCTGGTTTCAGTCACCAACCTCTCACTCATCACCAAGAAAATTTCCTTCAACCATACATGGATTGTGTTTTCAGGAGTGCTGGGCTTCATCCACAGTTGTGAGTAACATGCTAAAAGAGGAAAAAAAGATTTGCTGCTCAGGAATGGAGACAGAAATACAGACACACACACACAGACACACACACACACAAACACACACACACACGACACAAAAATCACCCAAACACAGGCCGCAAACACAACTGCTCGTGTTCAGCAAAATACTTAGTGGTATGAGGTGGGGTTTGAACACGTCCATGCTCCAAAGGAAGACACAACTTTTGCTATTTCACCCGTCTATTCTCGTAGGGAATGTGAATAATTCTTTCAGACATGGCTCATGATGACAGGGACCACTCTCATTTCACCCTCAGAGGCAGACAAGAGGACTGCAAAGGACTCAGGTGTCGTCCCTGCTGACTGAAGAGGACTCCCATTTCCCCTCGAACCCAAAGACACAGCAAAAGTAGCTTTCTCTTTGAAGAGCACACAACTTTTTCAAAATACACAGCTAAAACGGTCCCCGCTTTAAGTGCTTTAACACTTAAAGCGGGGACCGTTTTAGCTGTGTATTCTGAAAAACATGTCTAGCATTCAAAGCACGGACAGTTTTAGCTGTGTATTTTCAAAAAGTTGTCTCTACCTGCCATAGCTCATGAAGTCAAAACGAGTGAGCTGTGTCCCCTTGATTTGAGCATTCTTTTAGTAAGAAAGGATTAAGTTCAATTTGAATTTTGGAAAACTGCTTCTCATCTTGTCAATCAGCTGTCAGTTTTGTGTGTTAATTTCTAGGAGAGGTAATAGAGTCAATCCAAATCTAAAGGTGTATTCAAGTCCAGATTGACAAGTCAAACCAAGAAAACAGGCACTGAGCCGGCAGAGGGATCTTTTCCCAGTGGGCGTTAAGGCCCACATAAATCCCTGTGACCGAATCGGGAATCAGAGACAGAAAGGGACTCGCCTAAGGCTTGTCACATGAAAGTGCCTGGCAGACTGACTGGCAGAGGGCTGGAAATCAAATCCAAATCTTCGGACGTGTAATTTCACAGGGTGCACCGCCTCCCCCAGGCCCAATGTGACACTTCAATGGCTTAACGAGGGCTTGACGGGATGGATGTCAACATGAAAAGACATTCGATTCCATCGGAACTGTCTTTGGCCCATTGTCTCTAAGGAGAAAGTGTCTGGTTCAAATTCTCACTTTGCTTCTCACCTGAGAGATGTGACCTCAGTGGTCAATGGGAAATGAGCTGGTTTCAGTCACCAACCTCTCACTCATCACCAAGAAAATTTCCTTCAACCATACATGGATTGTGTTTTCAGGAGTGCTGGGCTTCATCCACAGTTGTGAGTAACATGCTAAAAGAGGAAAAATGATTTGCTGCTCAGGAATGGAGACAGAAATACAAACACACAAACACAGACACACACACACACACACACACACACGACACAAAAATCACCCAAACACAGGCCGCACACACAACTGCTCGTGTTCAGCAAAATACTTAGTGGTATGAGGTGGGCTTTGAACCCGTCCATGCTCCAAAGGAAGACACACCTTTTGCTATTTCACCCGTCTATTCTCGTAGGGAATGTGAATAATTCTTTCAGACATGGCTCATGATGACAGGGACCACTCTCATTTCACCCTCAGAGGCACACAAGAGGACTGCAAAGGACTCAGGTGTCGTCCCTGCTGACTGAAGAGGACTCCCATTTCCCCTCGAACCCAAAGACACAGCAAAAGTAGCTTTCTCTTTGAAGAGCACACAACTTTTTCAAAATACACAGCTAAAACGGTCCCCGCTTAAAGCACTTAAAGCGGGGACCGTTTTTGCTGTGTATTCTGAAAAACATGTCTAGCATTCAAAGCACGGAAAGTTTTAGCTGTGTATTTTCAAAAAGTTGTCTCTACCTGCCATAGCTCATGAAGTCAAAACGAGTGAGCTGTGTCCCCTTGATTTGAGCATTCTTTTAGGAAGAAAAGATTAGGTTCAATTTGAATTTTGGAAAACTGCTTCTCATCTTGTCAATCAGCTGTCAGTTTTGTGTGTTAATTTCTAGGAGAGGTAATAGAGTCAATCCAAAACCAAAGGTGTATTCAAGTCCAGATTGACAAGTCAAACCAAGAAAGCAGGCACTGAGCTCGCAGAGGGATCTTTTCCCAGTGGGCGTTAAGGCCCACATAAATCGCTGTGACGGAATCCGGAATCAGAGACAGAAAGGGACTCGCCTAAGTCTTGTCACATGAAAGTGCCTGGCAGACTGACTGGCAGAGGGCTGGAAATCAAACCCAAATCTTCGGACGTGTAATTTCACAGGGTGCACCGCCTCTCCCAGGCCCCATGTGACACTTCAATGGCTTAACGAAGGCTTGACGGGATGGATGTCAACATGAAAAGACATTCGATTCCATCGGACCTGTCTTTGGCCCATTGTCTCTAAGGAGAATGTGCCTGGTTCAAATTCTCACTTTGCTTCTCACCTGAGAGATGTGACCTCAGTGGTCAATGGGAAATGAGCTGGTTTCAGTCACCAACCTCTCACTCATCACCAAGAAAATTTCCTTCAACCATACATGGATTGTGTTTTCAGGAGTGCTGGGCTTCATCCACAGTTGTGAGTAACATGCTAAAAGAGGAAAAAAGATTTGCTGCTCAGGAATGGAGACAGAAATACAGACACACACACACAGACACACACACACACACACACACACACACACACGACACAAAAATCACCCAAACACAGGCCGCAGACACAACTGCTCGTGTTCAGCAAAATACTAAGTGGTATGAGGTGGGCTTTGAACCCGTCCATGCTCCAAAGGAAGACACAACTTTTGCTATTTCACCCGTCTATTCTCGTAGGGAATGTGAATAATTCTTTCAGACATGGCTCATGATGACAGGGACCACTCTCATTTCACCCTCAGAGGCAGACAAGAGGACTGCAAAGGACTCAGGTGTCGTCCCTGCTGACTGAAGAGGACTCCCATTTACCCTCGAACCCAAAGACACAGCAAAAGTAGCTTTCCCTTTGAAGAGCACACAACTTTTTCAAAATACACAGCTAAAACGGTCCCCGCTTTAAGTGCTTTAACACTTAAAGCGGGGACCGTTTTAGCTGTGTATTCTGAAAAACATGTCTAGCATTCAAAGCACGGACAGATTTGGCTGTGTATTTTCAAAAAGTGTCTCTACCTGCCATAGCTCATGAAGTCAAAACGAGTGAGCTGTGTCCCCTTGATTTGAGCATTCTTTTAGTAAGAAAGGATTAAGTTCAATTTGAATTTTGGAAAACTGCTTCTCATCTTGTCAATCAGCTGTCAGTTTTGTGTGTTAATTTCTAGGAGAGGTAATAGAGTCAATCCAAAACTAAAGGTGTATTCAAGTCCAGATTGACAAGTCAAACCAAGAAAGCAGGCACTGAGCTGGCAGAGGGATATTTTCCCAGTGGGCATTAAGGCCCACATAAATCCCTGTGAAGGAATCGGGAATCAGAGCCAGAAAGGGACTCGCCTAAGGCTTGTCACATGAAAGTGCCTGGCAGACTGACTGGCAGAGGGCTGGAAATCAAATCCAAATCTTCGGACGTGTAATTTCACAGGGTGCACCGCCTCCCCCAGGCCCAATGTGACACTTCAATGGCTTAACGATGGCTTGACGGGATGGATGTCAGCATGAAAAGACATTCGATTCCATCGGACCTGTCTTTGGCCCATTGTCTCTAAGGAGAAAGTGTCTGGTTCAAATTCTCACTTTGCTTCTCACCTGAGAGATGTGAACTCAGTGGTCAATGGGAAATGAGCTGGTTTCAGTCACCAACCTCTCACTCATTACCAAGAAAATTTCCTTCAACCATACATGGATTGTGTTTTCAGGAGTGCTGGGCTTCATCCACAGTTGTGAGTAACATGCTAAAAGAGGAAAAAACATTTGCTGCTCAGGAATGGAGACAGAAATACAGACACACACACACAGACACACACACACACACACACACACACACGACACAAAAATCACCCAAACACCGGCCGCACACACAACTGCTCGTGTTCAGCAAAATACTTAGTGGTATGAGGTGGGCTTTGAACCCGTCCATGCTCCAAAGGAAGACACACCTTTTGCTATTTCACCCATCTATTCTCGTAGGGAATGTGAATAATTCTTTCAGACATGGCTCATGATGACAGGGACCACTCTCATTTCACCCTCAGAGGCAGACAAGAGGACTGCAAAGGACTCAGGTGTCGTCCCTGCTGACTGAAGAGGACTCCCATTTCCCCTCGAACCCAAAGACACAGCAAAAGTAGCTTTCTCTTTGAAGAGCACACAACTTTTTCAAAATACACAGCTAAAACGGTCCCCGCTTTAAATTCTTTAGCACTTAAAGCGGGGACCGTTTTAGCTGTGTATTCTGAAAAACATGTCTAGCATTCAAAGCACGGACAGTTTTAGCTGTGTTTTTTCAAAAAGGTGTCTCTACCTGCCATAGCTCATGAAGTCAAAACGAGTGAGGTGTGTCCCCTTGATTTGAGCATTCTTTTAGTAAGAAAGGATTAAGTTCAATTTGAATTTTGGAAAACTGCTTCTCATCTTGTCAATCAGCTGTCAGTTTTGTGTGTTAATTTCTAGGAGAGGTAATAGACTCAATCCAAAAGCAAAGGTGTATTCAAGTCCAGATTGACAAGTCAAACCAAGAAAGCAGACACTGAGCTGGCAGAGGGATCTTTTCCCAGTGGGCGTTAAGGCCCACATAAATCCCTGTGAGGGAATCGGGAATCAGAGACAGAAAGGGACTCGCCTAAGGCTTGTCACATGAATGTGCCTGGCAGACTGACTGGCAGAGGGCTGGAAATCAAATCCAAATCTTCGGACGTGTAATTTCACAGGGTGCACTGCCTCCCCCAGGCCCAATGTGACACTTCAATTGCTTAACGAGGGCTTGACGGGATGGATGTCAACATGAAAAGACATTCGATTCCATCGGATCTGTCTTTGGCCCATTGTCTCTAAGGAGAATGTGTCTGGTTTCAAATTCTCACTTTGCTTCTCACCTGAGAGATGTGACCTCAGTGGTCAATGGGAAATGAGCTGGTTTCAGTCACCAACCTCTCACTCATCACCAAGAAAATTTCCTGCAACCATACATGGATTGTGTTTTCAGGAGTGCTGGGCTTCATCCACAGTTGTAAGTAACGTGCTAAAAGAGGAAAAAAGATTTGCTGCTCAGGAATGGAGACAGAAATACCGACACACACACACAGACACACACACACACACAAACACATACACACACACACATGACACAAAAATCACCCAAACACAGGCCGCACACACAACTGCTCGTGTTAAGCAAAATACTTAGTTGTATGAGGTGGGCTTTGAACCCGTCCATGCTCCAAAGGAAGACACACCTTTTGCTATTTCACCCGTTTATTCTCGTAGGGAATGTGAATAATTCTTTCAGACATGGCTCATGATGACAGGGACCACTCTCATTTCACCCTCAGAGGCACACAAGAGGACTGCAAAGGACTCAGGTGTCGTCCCTGCTGACTGAAGAGGACTCCCATTTCCCCTCGAACCCAAAGACACAGCAAAAGTAGCTTTCTCTTTGAAGAGAACACAAATTTTTCAAAATACACAGCTAAAACGGTCCCCGCTTAAAGCACTTAAAGCGGGGACCGTTTTAGCTGTGTATTCTGAAAAACATGTCTAGCATTCAAAGCACGGACACTTTTAGCTGTGTATTTTCAAAAAGTTGTCTCTACCTGCCATAGCTCATGAAGTCAAAACGAGTGAGCTGTGTCCCCTTGATTTGAGCATTCTTTTAGGAAGAAAGGATTAAGTTCAATTTGAATTTTGGAAAACTGCTTCCCATCTTGTCAATCAGCTGTCAGTTTTGTGTGTTAATTTCTAGGAGAGGTAATAGAGTCAATCCAAAACCAAAGGTGTATTCAAGTCCAGATTGACAAGTCAAACCAAGAAAGCAGGCTCTGAGCTGGCAGAGGGATCTTTTCCCAGTGGGCGTTAAGGCCCACATAAATCGCTGTGACGGAATCGGGAATCAGAGACAGAAAGGGACTCGCCTAAGGCTTGTCACATGAAAGTGCCTGGCAGACTGACTGGCAGAGGGCTGGAACTCAAATCCAAATCTTCGGACGTGTAATTTCACAGGGTGCACCGCCTCCCCCAGGCCCAATGTGACACTTCAATGGCTTAACGAGGGCTTGACGGGATGGATGTCAACATGAAAAGACATTCGATTCCATCGGACCTGTCTTTGGCCCATTGTCTCTAAGGAGAATGTGCCTGGTTCAAATTCTCACTTTGCTTCTCACCTGAGAGATGTGAACTCAGTGGTCAATGGGAAATGAGGTGGTTTCAGTCACCAACCTCTCACTCATCACCAAGAAAATTTCCTTCAACCATACATGGATTGTGTTTTCAGGAGTGCTGGGCTTCATCCAGAGTTGTGAGTAACATGCTAAAAGAGGAAAAAAGATTTGCTGCTCAGGAATGGAGACAGAAATACAGACACACAAACACACACACACAGACACACACACACACACACACACGACACAAAAATCACCCAAACACAGGCCGCACACACAACTGCTCGTGTTCAGCAAAATACTTAGTGGTATGAGGTGGGCTTTGAACCCGTCCATGCTCCAAAGGAAGACACACATTTTGCTATTTCACCCGTCTATTCTCGTAGGAAATGTGAATAATTCTTTCAGACATGGCTCATGATGACAGGGACCACTCTCATTTCACCCTCAGTGGCAGACAAGAGGACTGCAAAGGACTCAGGTGTCGTCCCTGCTGACTGAAGAGGACTCCCATTTCCCCTCGAACCCAAAGACACAGCAAAAGTAGCTTTCTCTTTGAAGAGCACACAACTTTTTCAAAATACACAGCTAAAACGGTCCCCGCTTTAAGTGCTTTAACACTTAAAGCGGGGACCGTTTTAGCTGTGTATTCTGAAAAACATGTCTAGCATTCAAAGCACGGACAGTTTTAGCTGTGTATTTTCACAAAATTGTCTCTACCTGCCATAGCTCATGAAGTCAAAACGAGTGAGCTGTGTCCCCTTGATTTGAGCATTCTTTTAGGAAGAAAGGATTAAGTTCAATTTGAATTTTGGAAAACTGCTTCTCATCTTGTCAATCAGCTGTCAGTTTTGTGTGTTAATTTCTAGGAGAGGTAATAGAGTCAATCCAAAACCAAAGGTGTATTCAAGTCCAGATTGACAAGTCAAACCAAGAAAGCAGGCACTGAGCTGGCAGAGGGATCTTTTCCCAGTGGGCGTTAAGGCCCACATAAATCCCTGTGAAGGAATCGGGAATCAGAGACAGAAAGGGACTCGCCTAAGGCTTGTCACATGAAACTGCCTGGCAGACTGACTGGCAGAGGGCTGGAAATCAAATCCAAATCTTCGGACGTGTAATTTCACAGGGTGCACCGCCTCCCCCAGGCCCAATGTGACACTTCAATGGCTTAACGAGGGCTTGACGGGATGGATGTCAACACGAAAAGACATTCCATTCCATCGGACCTGTCTTTGGCCCATTGTCTCTAAGGAGAAAGTGTCTGGTTCACATTCTCACTTTGCTTCTCACCTGAGAGATGTGAACTCAGTGGTCAATGGGAAATGAGCTGGTTTCAGTCACCAACCTCTCACTCATCACCAAGAAAATTTCCTTCAACCATACATGGATTGTGTTTTCAGGAGTGCTGGGCTTCATCCACAGTTGTGAGTAACATGCTAAAAGAGGAAAAATGATTTGCTGCTCAGGAATGGAGACAGAAATACAGACACACACACACAGACACACACACACACACACACACACACACACACACACA
Organism: Saimiri boliviensis; assembly: GCF_048565385.1. Classification (NCBI taxonomy): domain Eukaryota; kingdom Metazoa; phylum Chordata; class Mammalia; order Primates; family Cebidae; genus Saimiri; species Saimiri boliviensis. Next base: position 121,763,232 of record NC_133459.1, on the reverse strand, counting down.
CGACACAAAAATCACCCAAACACAGGCCGCACACACAACTGCTCGTGTTCAGCAAAATACTTAGTGGTATGAGGTGGGCTTTGAACCCGTCCATGCTCCAAAGGAAGACACACCTTTTGCTATTTCACCCGTCTATTCTCGTAGGGAATGTTTATAATTCTTTCAGACATGGCTCATGATGACAGGGACCACTCTCATTTCACCCTCAGAGGCAGACAAGAGGACTGCAAAGGACTCAGGTGTCGTCCCTGCTGACTGAAGAGGACTCCCATTTCCCCTCGAACCCAAAGACACAGCAAAAGTAGCTTTCTCTTTGAAGAGCACACAACTTTTTCAAAATACACAGCTAAAACGGTCCCCGCTTTAAATGCTTTAGCACTTAAAGCGGGGACCGTTTTAGCTGTGTATTCTGAAAAACATGTCTAGCATTCAAAGCACGGAGAGTTTTAGCTGTGTATTTTCAAAAAGGTGTCTCTACCTGCCATAGCTCATGAAGTCAAAACGAGTGAGTTGTGTCCCCTTGATTTGAGCATTCTTTTAGAAAGAAAGGATTAAGTTCAATTTGAATTTTGGAAAACTGCTTCTCATCTTGTCAATCAGCTGTCAGTTTTGTGTGTTAATTTCTAGGAGAGGCAATAGAGTCAATCCAAAAGCAAAGGTGTATTCAAGTCCAGATTGACAAGTCAAACCAAGAAAGCAGGCACTGAGCTGGCAGAGGGATCTTTTCCCAGTGGGCGTTAAGGCCCACATAAATCCCTGTGAAGGAATCGGGAATCAGAGACAGAAAGGGACTCGCCTAAGGCTTGTCACATGAAAGTGCCCGGCAGACTGACTGGCAGAGGGCTGGAAATCAAATCCAAATCTTCGGACGTGTAATTTCACAGGGTGCACCGCCTCCCCCAGGCCCAATGTGACACTTCAATGGCTTAACGAGGGCTTGACGGGATGGATGTCAACATGAAAAGACATTCGATTCCATCGGACCTGTCTTTGGCCCATTGTCTCTAAGGAGAATGTGCCTGGTTCAAATTCTCACTTTGCTTCTCACCTGAGAGATGTGACCTCAGTGGTCAATGGGAATTGAGCTGGTTTCAGTCACCAACCTCTCACTCATCACCAAGAAAATTTCCTTCAACCATACATGGATTGTGTTTTCAGGAGTGCTGGGCTTCATCCACAGTTGTGAGTAACATGCTAAAAGAGGAAAAAAGATTTGCTGCTCAGGAATGGAGACAGAAATACAGACACACACACACAGACACACACACACACACACACACACACACACGACACAAAAATCACCCAAACACAGGCCGCACACACAACTGCTCGTGTTCAGCAAAATACTTAGTGGTATGAGGTGGGCTTTGAACCCGTCCATGCTCCAAAGGAAGACACACCTTTTGCTATTTCACCCGTCTATTCTCGTAGGGAATGTGAATAATTCTTTCAGACATGGCTCATGATGACAGGGACCACTCTCATTTCACCCTCAGAGGCACACAAGAGGACTGCAAAGGACTCAGGTGTCGTCCCTGCTGACTGAAGAGGACTCCCATTTCCCCTCGAAACCAAAGACACAGCAAAAGTAGCTTTCTCTTTGAAGAGCACACAACTTTTTCAAAATACACAGCTAAAACGGTCCCCGCTTAAAGCACTTAATGCGGGGACCGTTTTAGCTGTGTATTCTGAAAAACATGTCTAGCATTCAAAGCACGGACAGTTTTAGCTGTGTATTTTCAAAAAGGTGTCTCTACCTGCCATAGCTCATGAAGTCAAAACGAGTGAGCTGTGTCCCCTTGATTTGAGCATTCTTTTAGGAAGAAAGGATTAAGTTCAATTTGAATTTTGGAAAACTGCTTCTCATCTTGTCAATCAGCTGTCAGTTTTGTGTGTTAATTTCTAGGAGAGGTAATAGAGTCAATCCAAAACCAAAGGTGTATTCAAGTCCAGATTGACAAGTCAAACCAAGAAAGCAGGCACTGAGCTGGCAGAGGGATCTTTTCCCAGTGGGCGTTAAGGCCCATATAAATCCCTGTGAAGGAATCGGGAATCAGAGACAGAAAGGGACTCGCCTAAGGCTTGTCACATGAAAGTGCCTGGCAGACTGACTGGCAGAGGGCTGGAAATCAAATCCAAATCTTCGGACGTGTAATTTCACAGGGTGCACCGCCTCCCCCAGGCCCAATGTGACACTTCAATGGCTTAACGAGGGCTTGACGGGATGGATGTCAACATGAAAAGACATTCGATTCCATCGGACCTGTCTTTGGCCCATTGTCTCTAAGGAGAATGTGCCTGGTTCAAATTCTAACTTTGCTTCTCACCTGAGAGATGTGACCTCAGTGGTGACTGGGAAATGAGCTGGTTTCAGTCACCAACCTCTCACTCATCTCCAAGAAAATTTCCTTCAACCATACATGGATTGTGTTTTCAGGAGTGCTGGGCTTCATCCACAGTTGTGAGTAACATGCTAAAAGAGGAAAAAAGATTTGCTGCTCAGGAATGGAGACAGAAATACAGACACACACACACAGACACACACACACACACACAAACACACACACACGACACAAAAATCACCCAAACACGGGCCGCACACACAACTGCTCGTGTTCAGCAAAATACTTAGTGGTATGAGGTGGGCTTTGAACCCGTCCATGCTCCAAAGGAAGACACACCTTTTGCTATTTCACCCGTCTATTCTCGTAGGGAATGTGAATAATTCTTTCAGACATGGCTCATGATGACAGGGACCACTCTCATTTCACCCTCAGAGGCAGACAAGAGGACTGCAAAGGACTCAGGTGTCGTCCCTGCTGACTGAAGAGTACTCCCATTTCCCCTCGAACCCAAAGACACAGCAAAAGTAGCTTTCTCTTTGAAGAGCACACAACTTTTTCAAAATACACAGCGTATTTTTAAAAATACACAGGGGACCGTTTTAGCTGTGTATTCTGAAAAACATGTCTAGCATTCAAAGCACGGACAGTTTTAGCTGTGTATTTTCAAAAAGTTGTCTCTACCTGCCATAGCTCATAAAGTCAAAACGAGTGAGCTGTGTCCCCTTGATTTGAGCATTCTTTTAGTAAGAAAGGATTAAGTTCAATTTGAATTTTGGAAAACTGCTTCTCATCTTGTCAATCAGCTGTCAGTTTGGTGTGTTAATTTCTAGGAGAGGTAATAGATTCAATCCAAACCAAAGGTGTATTCAAGTCCAGATTGACAAGTCAAACCAAGAAAGCAGGCACTGAGCTCGCAGAGGGATCTTTTCCCAGTGGGCGTTAAGGCCCACATAAATCCCTGTGACCGAATCGGGAATCAGAGACAGAAAGGGACTCGCCTAAGGCTTGTCACATGAAAGTGCCTGGCAGACTGACTGGCAGAGGGCTGGAAATCAAATCCAAATCTTCGGACGTGTAATTTCACAGGGTGCACCGCCTCCCCCAGGCCCAATGTGACACTTCAATGGCTTAACGAGGGCTTGACGGGATGGATGTCAACACGAAAAGACATTCCATTCCATCGGACCTGTCTTTGGCCCATTGTCTCTAAGGAGAATGTGCCTGGTTCAAATCCTCACTTTGCTTCTCACCTGAGAGATGTGACCTCAGTGGTCAATGGGAAATGAGCTGGTTTCAGTCACCAACCTCTCACTCATCACCAAGAAAATTTCCTTCAACCAGACATGGATTGTGTTTTCAGGAGTGCTGGGCTTCATCCACAGTTGTGAGTAACATGCTAAAAGAGGAAAAAAGATTTGCTGCTCAGGAATGGAGACAGAAATACAGACACACACACACAGACACAGACACACACACACACACACACACACACACACACACACGACACAAAAATCACCCAAACCCAGGCCGCACACACAACTGCTCGTGTTCAGCAAAATACTTAGTGGTATGAGGTGGGCTTTGAACCCGTCCATGCTCCAAAGGAAGACACACCTTTTGCTATTTCACCCGTGTATTCTCGTAGGCAATGTGAAAAATTCTTTCAGACATGGCTCATGATGACAGGGACCACTCTCATTTCACCCTCAGAGGCAGACAAGAGGACTGCAATGGCTCAGGTGTCGTCCCTGCTGACTGAAGAGGACTCCCATTTACCCTCGAACCCAAAGACACAGCAAAAGTAGCTTTCTCCTTGAAGAGCACACAACTTTTTCAAAATAAACAGCTAAAACGGTCCCCGCTTTAAGTGCCTTAGCACTTAAAGCGGGGACCCTTTTAGCTGTGTATTCTAAAAAACATGTCTAGCATTCAAAGTACGGACAGTTTTAGCTTTGTATTTTCAAAAAGTTGTCTCTACCTGCCATATCTCATGAAGTCAAAACGAGTGAGCTGTGTCCCCTTGATTTGAGCATTCTTTTAGTAAGAAAGGATTAAGTTCAATTTGAATTTTGGAAAACTGCTTCTCATCTTGTCAATCAGCTGTCAGTTTTGTGTGTTAATTTCTAGGAGAGGTAATAGAGTCAATCCAAATCCAAAGGTGTACTCAAGTCCAGATTGACAAGTCAAACCAAGAAAGCAGGCACTGAGCTGGCAGAGGGATCTTTTCCCAGTGGGCGTTAAGGCCCACATAAATCCCTGTGAAGGAATCGGGAATCAGAGACAGAAAGGGACTCGCCTAAGGCTTGTCACATGAAAGTGCCTGGCAGACTGACTGGCAGAGGGCTGGAAATCAAATCCAAATCTTCGGACGTGTAATTTCACAGGGTGCACCGCCTCCCCCAGGCCCAATGTGACACTTCAATGGCTTAACGAGGGCTTGACGGGATGGATGTCAACATGAAAAGACATTCCATTCCATCGGACCTGTCTTTGGCCCATTGTCTCTAAGGAGAATGTGCCTGGTTCAAATTCTCACTTTGCTTCTCACCTGAGAGATGTGACCTCAGTGGTCAATGGGAAATGAGCTGGTTTCAGTCACCAACCTCTCACTCATCACCAAGAAAATTTCCTTCAACCATACATGGATTGTGTTTTCAGGAGTGCTGGGCTTCATCCACAGTTGTGAGTAACATGCTAAAAGAGGAAAAAAGATTTGCTGCTCAGGAATGGAGACAGAAATACAGACACACACACACACACACACACACACACAGACACACACACACACACGACACAAAATTCACCCAAACACAGGCCGCACACACAACTGCTCGTGTTCAGCAAAATACTTAGTGGTATGAGGTGGGCTTAGAACCCGTCCATGCTCCAAAGGAAGACACACCTTTTGCTATTTCACCCGTCTATTCTCGTAGGGAATGTGAATAATTCTTTCAGACATGGCTCATGATGACAGGGACCACTCTCATTTCACACTCAGAGGCAGACAAGAGGACTGCAAAGGACTCAGGTGTCGTCCCTGCTGACTGAAGAGGACTCCCATTTCCCCTCGAACCCAAAGACACAGCAAAAGTAGCTTTCTCATTGAAGAGCACACAACTTTTTCAAAATACACAGCGTATTTTTCAAAATACACAGGGGACCGTTTTAGCTGTGTATTCTGAAAAACATGTCTAGCATTCAAAGCACGGACAGTTTTAGCTGTGTATTTTCAAAAAGGTGTCTCTACCTGCCATAGCTCATGAAGTCAAAACGAGTGAGCTGTGTCCCCTTGATTTGAGCATTCTTTTAGTAAGAAAGGATTAAGTTCAATTTGAATTTTGGAAAACTGCTTCTCATCTTGTCAATCAGCTGTCAGTTTTGTGTGTTAATTTCTAGGAGAGGTAATAGAGTCAATCCAAAACCAAAGGTGTATTCAAGTCCAGATTGACAAGTCAAACCAAGAAAGCAGGCACTGAGCTCGCAGAGGGACCTTTTCCCAGTGGGCGTTAAGGCCCACATAAATCCCTGTGACGGAATCGGGAATCAGAGACAGAAAGGGACTCGCCTAAGGCTTGTCACATGAAAGTGCCTGGCAGACTGACTGGCAGAGGGCTGGAAATCAAATCCAAATCTTCGGACGTGTAATTTCACAGGGTGCACCGCCTCCCCCAGGCCCAATGTGACAATTCAATGGCTTAACGAGGGCTTGACGGGATGGATGTCAACACGAAAAGACATTCCATTCCATCGGACCTGTCTTTGGCCCATTGTCTCTAAGGAGAATGTGCCTGGTTCAAATTCTCACTTTGCTTCTCACCTGAGAGATGTGACCTCAGTGGTCAATGGGAAATGAGCTGGTTTCAGTCACCAACCTCTCACTCATCACCAAGAAAATTTCCTTCATCCATACATGGATTGTGTTTTCAGGAGTGCTGGGCTTCATCCACAGTTGTGAGTAACATGCTAAAAGAGGAAAAAAGATTTGCTGCTCCTGAATGGAGACAGAAATACAGACACACACACACAGACACACACACACACACACACACACACGACACAAAAATCACCCAAACACGGGCCGCACACACAACTGCTCGTGTTCCGCAAAATACTTAGTGGTATGAGGTGGGCTTTGAACCCGTCCATGCTCCAAAGGAAGACACACCTTTTGCTATTTCACCCGTCTATTCTCGTAGGGAATGTGAATAATTCTTTCAGACATGGCTCATGATGACAGGGACCACTCTCATTTCACCCTCAGAGGCAGACAAGAGGACTGCAAAGGACTCAGGTGTCGTCCCTGCTGACTGAAGAGGACTCCCATTTCCCCTCGAACCCAAAGACACAGCAAAAGTAGCTTTCTCTTTGAAGAGCACACAAATTTTTCAAAATACAGAGCTAAAATGGTCCCTGCTTTAAATGCTTTAGCACTTAAAGCGGGGACCGTTTTAGCTGTGTATTCTGAAAAACATGTCTAGCATTCAAAGCACGGACAGTTTTAGCTGTGTATTTTCAAAAAGGTGTCTCTACCTGCCATAGCTCATGAAGTCAAAACGAGTGAGTTGTGTCCCCTTGATTTGAGCATTCTTTTAGTAAGAAAGGATTAAGTTCAATTTGAATTTTGGAAAACTGCTTCTCATCTTGTCAATCAGCTGTCAGTTTTGTGTGTTAAATTCTAGGAGAGGTAATAGAGTCAATCCAAAACCAAAGGTGTATTCAAGTCCAGATTGACAAGTCAAACCAAGAAAGCAGGCACTGAGCTGGCAGAGGGATCTTTTCCCAGTGGGCGTTAAGGCCCACATAAATCCCTGTGAAGGAATCGGGAATCAGAGACAGAAAGGGACTCGCCTAAGGCTTGTCACATGAAAGTGCCTGGCAGACTGACTGGCAGAGGGCTGGAAATCAAATCCAAATCTTCGGACGTGTAATTTCACAGGGTGCACCGCCTCCCCCAGGCCCAATGTGACACTTCAATGGCTTAACGAGGGCTTGACGGGATGGATGTCAACATGAAAAGACATAAGATTCCATCAGACCTGTCTTTGGCCCATTGTCTCTAAGGAGAATGTGCCTGGTTCAAATTCTCACTTTGCTTCTCACCTGAGAGATGTGACCTCAGTGGTCAATGGGAATTGAGCTGGTTTCAGTCACCAACCTCTCACTCATCACCAAGAAAATTTCCTTCAACCATACATGGATTGTGTTTTCAGGAGTGCTGGGCTTCATCCACAGTTGTGAGTAACATGCTAAAAGAGGAAAAAAGATTTGCTGCTCAGGAATGGAGACAGAAATACAGACACACACACACAGACACACACACACACACACACACACACACACACGACACAAAAATCACCTAAACACAGGCCGCACACACAACTGCTCGTGTTCAGCAAAATACTTAGTGGTATGAGGTGGGCTTTGAACCCGTCCATGCTCCAAAGGAAGACACACCTTTTGCTATTTCACCCGTCTATTCTCGTAGGGAATGTGAATAATTCTTTCAGACATGGCTCATGATGACAGGGACCACTCTCATTTCACCCTCAGAGGCACACAAGAGGACTGCAAAGGACTCAGGTGTCGTCCCTGCTGACTGAAGAGGACTCCCATTTCCCCTCGAAACCAAAGACACAGCAAAAGTAGCTTTCTCTTTGAAGAGCACACAACTTTTTCAAAATACACAGCTAAAACGGTCCCCGCTTAAAGCACTTAATGCGGGGACCGTTTTAGCTGTGTATTCTGAAAAACATGTCTAGCATTCAAAGCACGGAGAGTTTTAGCTGTGTATTTTCAAAAAGGTGTCTCTACCTGCCATAGCTCATGAAGTCAAAACGAGTGAGCTGTGTCCCCTTGATTTGAGCATTCTTTTAGGAAGAAAGGATTAAGTTCAATTTGAATTTTGGAAAACTGCTTCTCATCTTGTCAATCAGCTGTCAGTTTTGTGTGTTAATTTCTAGGAGAGGTAATAGAGTCAATCCAAAACCAAAGGTGTATTCAAGTCCAGATTGACAAGTCAAACCAAGAAAGCAGGCACTGAGCTGGCAGAGGGATCTTTTCCCAGTGGGCGTTAAGGCCCACATAAATCCCTGTGACCGAATCGGGAATCAGAGACAGAAAGGGACTCGCCTAAGGCTTGTCACATGAAAGTGCCTGGCAGACTGACTGGCAGAGGGCTGGAAATCAAATCCAAATCTTCGGACGTGTAATTTCACAGGGTGCACCGCCTCCCCCAGGCCCAATGTGACACTTCAATGGCTTAACGAGGGCTTGACGGGATGGATGTCAACACGAAAAGACATTCCATTCCATCGGACCTGTCTTTGGCCCATTGTCTCTAAGGAGAATGTGCCTGGTTCAAATCCTCACTTTGCTTCTCACCTGAGAGATGTGACCTCAGTGGTCAATGGGAAATGAGCTGGTTTCAGTCACCAACCTCTCACTCATCACCAAGAAAATTTCCTTCAACCAGACATGGATTGTGTTTTCAGGAGTGCTGGGCTTCATCCACAGTTGTGAGTAACATGCTAAAAGAGGAAAAAATATTTGCTGCTCAGGAATGGAGACAGAAATACAGACACACACACACAGACACACACACACACACACACACACACACACACACGACACAAAAATCACCAAAACACAGGCCGCACACACAACTGCTCGTGTTCAGCAAAATACTTAGTGGTATGAGGTGGGCTTTGAACCCGTCCATGCTCCAAAGGAAGACACACCTTTTGCTATTTCACCCATCTATTCTCGTAGGCAATGTGAATAATTCTTTCAGACATGGCTCATGATGACAGGGACCACTCTCATTTCACCCTCAGAGGCAGACAAGAGGACTGCAATGGCTCAGGTGTCGTCCCTGCTGACTGAAGAGGACTCCCATTTACCCTCGAACCCAAAGACACAGCAAAAGTAGCTTTCTCCTTGAAGAGCACACAACTTTTTCAAAATAAACAGCTAAAACGGTCCCCGCTTTAAGTGCCTTAGCACTTAAAGCGGGAACCCTTTTAGCTGTGTATTCTGAAAAACATGTCTAGCATTCAAAGTACGGACAGTTTTAGCTTTGTATTTTCAAAAAGTTGTCTCTACCTGCCATATCTCATGAAGTCAAAACGAGTGAGCTGTGTCCCCTTGATTTGAGCATTCTTTTAGTAACAAAGGATTAAGTTCAATTTGAATTTTGGAAAACTGCTTCTCATCTTGTCAATCAGCTGTCAGTTTTGTGTGTTAATTTCTAGGAGAGGTAATAGAGTCAATCCAAATCCAAAGGTGTACTCAAGTCCAGATTGACAAGTCAAACCAAGAAAGCAGGCACTGAGCTGGCAGAGGGATCTTTTCCCAGTGGGCGTTAAGGCCCACATAAATCCCTGTGAAGGAATCGGGAATCAGAGACAGAAAGGGACTCGCCTAAGTCTTGTCACATGAAAGTGCCTGGCAGACTGACTGGCAGAGGGCTGGAAATCAAATCCAAATCTTCGCACGTGAAATTTCACAGGGTGCACCGCCTCCCCCAGGCCCAATGTGACACTTCAATGGCTTAACGAGGGCTTGACGGGATGGATGTCAACATGAAAAGAAATAAGATTCCATCGGACCTGTCTTTGGCCCATTGTCTCTAAGGAGAATGTGCCTGGTTCAAATTCTCACTTTGCTTCTCACCTGAGAGATGTGACCTCAGTGGTCAATGGGAAATGAGCTGGTTTCAGTCACCAGCCTCTCACTCATCACCAAGAAAATTTCCTTCAACCATACATGGATTGTGTTTTCAGGAGTGCTGGGCTTCATCCACAGTTGTGAGTAACATGCTAAAAGAGGAAAAAAGATTTGCTGCTCAGGAATGGAGACAGAAATACAGACACACACACACAGACACAGACACACACACACACACACACACACGCACACACACATTACACAAAAATCACCCAAACAAAGGCCGCACACACAACTGCTCGTGTTCAGCAAAATACTTAGTGGTATGAGGTGGGCTTTGAACACGTCCGTGCTCCAAAGGAAGACACACCTTTTGCTATTTCACCCGTTTATTCTCGTAGGTAAAGTGAATAATTCTTTCAGACATGGCTCATGATTACAGGGTCCACTCTCATTTCACCCTCAGAGGCACACAAGAGGACTGCAAAGGACTCAGGTGTCGTCCCTGCTGACTGAAGAGGACTCCCATTTCCCCTCGAACCCAAAGACACAGCAAAAGTAGCTTTCTCTTTGAAGAGCACACAACTTTTTCAAAATAACAGCTAAAACGGTCCCCGCTTAAAGCACTTAAAGCGGGGACCGTTTTAGCTGTGTATTCTGAAAAACATGTCTAGCATTCAAAGCACGGACACTTTTAGCTGTGTATTTTCAAAAAGTTGTCTCTACCTGCCATAGCTCATGAAGTCAATACGAGTGAGCTGTGTCCCCTTGATTTGAGCATTCTTTTAGTAAGAAAGGATTAAGTTCAGTTTGAATTTTGGAAAACTGCTTCTCATCTTGTCAATCAGCTCTCAGTTTTGTGTGTTAATTTCTAGGAGAGGTAATAGAGTCAATCCAAAACCAAAGGTGTATTCAAGTCCAGATTGACAAGTCAAACCAAGAAAGCAGGCACTGAGCTCGCAGAGGGATCTTTTCCCAGTGGGCGTTAAGGCCCACATAAATCCCTGTGATGGAATCGGGAATCAGAGACAGAAAGGGACTCGCCTAAGGCTTGTCACATGAAAGTGCCTGGTAGACTGACTGGCAGAGGGCTGGAAATCAAATCCAAATCTTCAGACGTGTAATTTCACAGGGTGCACCGCCTCCCCCAGGCCCAATGTGACACTTCAATGGCTTAACGAGGGCTTGACGGGATGGATGTAAACACGAAAAGACATTCCATTCCATCGGACCTGTCTTTGGCCCATTGTCTCTAAGGAGAATGTGCCTGGTTCAAATTCTCACTTTGCTTCTCACCTGAGAGATGTGACCTCAGTGGTCAATGGGAAATGAGCTGGTTTCAGTCACCAACCTCTCACTCATCACCAAGAAAATTTCCTTCAACCATACATGGATTGTGTTTTCAGGAGTGCTGGGCTTCATCCACAGTTGTGAGTAACATGCTAAAAGAGGAAAAAAGATTTGCTGCTCAGGAATGGAGACAGAAATACAGACACACACACACAGACACAGACAAACACACACACACACACACACACACACACACACACACACATGACACAAAAATCTCCCAAACACAGGCCGCACACACAACTTCTCGTGTTCAGCAAAATACTTAGTGGTATGAGGTGGGCTTTGAACCCGTCCATGCTCCAAAGGAAGACACACCTTTTGCTATTTCACCCGTTTATTCTCGTAGGGAAAGTGAATAATTCTTTCAGACATGGCTCATGATGACAGGGTTCACTCTCATTTCACCCTCAGAGGCACACAAGAGGACTGCAAAGGACTCAGGTGTCGTCCCTGCTGACTGAAGAGGACTCCCATTTCCCCTCGAACCCAAAGACACAGCAAAAGTAGCTTTCTCTTTGAAGAGCACACAACTTTTTCAAAATACACAGCTAAAACGGTCCCCGCTTAAAGCACTTAAAGCGGGGACCGTTTTAGCTGTGTATTCTGAAAAACATGTTTAGCATTCAAAGCACGGACAGTTTTAGCTGTGTATTTTCAAAAAGGTGTCTCTACCTGCCATAGCTAATGAAGTCAAAACGAGTGAGTTGTGTCCCCTTGATTTGAGCATTCTTTTAGTAAGAAAGGATTAAGTTCAATTTGAATTTTGGAAAACTGCTTCTCATCTTGTCAATCAGCTGTCAGTTTTGTGTGTTAATTTCTAGGAGAGGTAATAGAGTCAATCCAAAACCAAAGGTGTATTCAAGTCCAGATTGACAAGTCAAACCAAGAAAGCAGGCACTGAGCTGGCAGAGGGATCTTTTCCCAGTGGGCGTTAAGGCCCACATAAATCCCTGTGAAGGAATCGGGAATCAGAGACAGAAAGGGACTCGCCTAAGGCTTGTCACATAAAAGTGCCTAGCAGACTGACTGGCAGAGGGCTGGAAATCAAATCCAAATCTTCGGACGTGTAATTTCACAGGGTGCACCGCCTCCCCCAGGCCCAATGTGACACTTCAATGGCTTAACGAGGGTTTGACGGGATGGATGTCAACATGAAAAGACATTCGATTCCATCGGACCTGTCTTTGGCCCATTGTCTCTAAGGAGAAAGTGTCTGATTCAAATTCTCACTTTGCTTCTCACCTGAGAGATGTGAACTCAGTGGTCAATGGGAAATGAGCTGGTTTCAGTCACCAAACTCTCACTCATCACCAAGAAAATTTCCTTCAACCATACATGGATTGTGTTTTCAGGAGTGCTGGGCTTCATCCACAGTTGTGAGTAACATGCTAAAAGAGGAAAAAAGATTTGCTGCTCAGGAATGGAGACAGAAATACAGACAAACACACACAGACACACACACACACACACACACACACACACGACACAAAAATCACCCAAACACAGGCCGCACACACAACTGCTCGTGTTCAGCAAAATACTTAGTGGTATGAGGTGGGCTTTGAACCCGTCCATGCTCCAAAGGAAGACACACCTTTTGCTATTTCACCCGTCTATTCTCGTAGGGAATGTGAATAATTCTTTCAGACATGGCTCATGATGACAGGGACCACTCTAATTTCACCCTCAGAGGCAGACTAGAGGACTGCAAAGGACTCAGGTGTCGTCCCTGCTGACTGAAGAGGACTCCCATTTCCCCTCGAACCCAAAGACACAGCAAAAGTAGCTTTCTCTTTGAAGAGCACACAACTTTTTCAAAATACAGAGCTAAAACGGTCCCCGCTTTAAATGCTTTAGCACTTAAAGCGGGGACCGTTTTAGCTGTGTATTCTGAAAAACATGTCTAGCATTCAAAGCACGGACACTTTTAGCTGTGTATTTTCAAAAAGTTGTCTCTACCTGCCATAGCTCATGATGTCAATACGAGTGAGCTGTGTCCCCCTGATTTGAGCATTCTTTTAGTAAGAAAGGATTAAGTTCAGTTTGAATTTTGGAAAACTGCTTCTCATCTTGTCAATCAGCTGTCAGTTTTGTGTGTTAATTTCTAGGAGAGGTAATAGAGTCAATCCAAAACCAAAGGTGTATTCAAGTCCAGATTGACAAGTCAAACCAAGAAAGCAGGCACTGAGCTCGCAGAGGGATCTTTTCCCAGTGGGCGTTAAGGCCCACATAAATCCCTGTGACCGAATCGGGAATCAGAGACAGAAAGGGACTCGCCTAAGGCTTGTCACATGAAAGTGCCTGGCAGACTGACTGGCAGAGGGCTGGAAATCAAATCCAAATCTTCGGACGTGTAATTTCACAGGGTGCACCGCCTCCCCCAGGCCCAATGTGACACTTCAATGGATTAACGAGGGCTTGACGGGATGGATGTCAACATGAAAAGACATTCCATTCCATCGGACCTGTCTTTGGCCCATTGTCTCTAAGGAGAATGTGCCTGGTTCAAATCCTCACTTTGCTTCTCACCTGAGAGATGTGACCTCAGTGGTCAATGGGAAATGAGCTGGTTTCAGTCACCAACCTCTCACTCATCACCAAGAAAATTTCCTGCAACCATACATGGATTGTGTTTTCAGGAGTGCTGGGCTTCATCCACAGTTGTGAGTAACATGCTAAAAGAGGAAAAAAGATTTGCTGCTCAGGAATGGAGACAGAAATACAGACACACACACACAGACACACACACACACACACACACACACACACATGACACAAAAATCACCCAAACACAGGCCGCACACACAACTGCTCGTGTTAAGCAAAATACTTAGTTGTATGAGGTGGGCTTTGAACCCGTCCATGCTCCAAAAGAAGACACACCTTTTGCTATTTCACCCGTTTATTCTCATAGGGAATGTGAATAATTCTTTCAGACATGGCTCATGATGACAGGGACCACTGTCATTTCACCCTCAGAGGCACAAAATAGGACTGCAAAGGACTCAGGTGTCGTCCCTGCTGACTGAAGAGGACTCCCATTTCCCCTCGAACCCAAAGACACAGCAAAAGTAGCTTTCTCTTTGAAGAGCACACAACTTTTTCAAAATACACAGCTAAAACGGTCCCCGCTTAAAGCACTTAAAGCGGGGACCGTTTTAGCTGTGTATTCTGAAAAACATGTCTAGCATTCAAAGCACGGACAGTTTTAGCTGTGTATTTTCAAAAAGGTGTCTCTACCTGCCATAGCTCATGAAGTCAAAAAGAGTGAGTTGTGTCCCCTTGATTTGAGCATTCTTTTAGTAAGAAAGGATTAAGTTCAATTTGAATTTTGGAAAACTGCTTCTCATCTTGTCAATCAGCTCTCAGTTTTGCGTGTTAATTTCTAGGAGAGGTAATAGAGTCAATCCAAATCCAAAGGTGTATTCAAGTCCAGATTGACAAGTCAAACCAAGAAAGCAGGCACTGAGCTCGCAGAGGGATCTTTTCCCAGTGGGCGTTAAGGCCCACATAAATCCCTGTGATGGAATCGGGAATCAGAGACAGAAAGGGACTCGCCTAAGGCTTGTCACATGAAAGTGCCTGGCAGACTGACTGGCAGAGGGCTGGAAATCAAATCCAAATCTTCGGACGTGTAATTTCACAGGGTGCACCGCCTCCCCCAGGCCCAATGTGACACTTCAATGGCTTAACGAGGGCTTGACGGGATGGATGTAAACACGAAAAGACATTCCATTCCATCGGACCTGTCTTTGGCCCATTGTCTCTAAGGAGAATGTGCCTGGTTCAAATCCTCACTTTGCTTCTCACCTGAGAGATGTGACCTCAGTGGTCAATGGGAAATGAGCTGGTTTCAGTCACCAACCTCTCACTCATCACCAAGAAAATTTCCTGCAACCATACATGGATTGTGTTTTCAGGAGTGCTGGGCTTCATCCACAGTTGTGAGTAACATGCTAAAAGAGGAAAAAAGATTTGCTGCTCAGGAATGGAGACAGAAATACAGACACACACACAGACACAGACAAACACACACACACACACACACACACACACACATGACACAAAAATCTCCCAAACACAGGCCGCACACACAACTGCTCGTGTTAAGCAAAATACTTAGTGGTATGAGGTGGGCTTTGAACCCGTCCATGCTCCAAAGGAAGACACACCTTTTGCTATTTCACCCGTTTATTCTCGTAGGGAAAGTGAATAATTCTTTCAGACATGGCTCATGATGACAGGGTTCACTCTCATTTCACCCTAAGAGGCACACAAGAGGAATGCAAAGGACTCAGGTGTCGTCCCTGCTGACTGAAGAGGACTCCCATTTCCCCTCGAACCCAAAGACACAGCAAAAGTAGCTTTCTCTTTGAAGAGCACACAACTTTTTCAAAATACACAGCTAAAGCGGTCCCCGCTTAAAGCACTTAAAGCGGGGACCGTTTTAGCTGTGTATTCTGAAAAACATGTCTAGCATTCAAAGCACGGACAGTTTTAGCTGTGTATTTTCAAAAAGTTGTCTCTACCTGCCATAGCTAATGAAGTCAAAACGAGTGAGTTGTGTCCCCTTGATTTGAGCATTCTTTTAGTAAGAAAGGATTAAGTTCAATTTGAATTTTGTAAAACTGCTTCTCATCTTGTCAATCAGCTGTCAGTTTTGTGTGTTAATTTCTAGGAGAGGTAATAGAGTCAATCCAAAACCAAAGGTGTATTCAAGTCCAGATTGACAAGTCAAACCAAGAAAGCAGGCACTGAGCTGGCAGAGGGATCTTTTCCCAGTGGGCGTTAAGGCCCACATAAATCCCTGTGAAGGAATCGGGAATCAGAGACAGAAAGGGACTCGCCTAAGGCTTGTCACATAAAAGTGCCTGGCAGACTGACTGGCAGAGGGCTGGAAATCAAATCCAAATCTTCGGACGTGTAATTTCACAGGGTGCACCGCCTCCCCCAGGCCCAATGTGACACTTCAATGGCTTAACGAAGGTTTGACGGGATGGATGTCAACATGAAAAGACATTCGATTCCATCGGACCTGTCTTTGGCCCATTGTCTCTAAGGAGAAAGTGTCTGGTTCAAATTCTCACTTTGCTTCTCACCTGAGAGATGTGAACTCAGTGGTCAATGGGAAATGAGCTGGTTTCAGTCACCAACCTCTCACTCATCACCAAGAATATTTCCTTCAACCATACATGGATTGTGTTTTCAGGAGTGCTGGGCTTCATCCACAGTTGTGAGTAACATGCTAAAAGAGGAAAAAAGATTTGCTGCTCAGGAATGGAGACAGAAATACAGACAAACACACACAGACACACACACACACACACACACACACGACACAAAAATCACCCAAACACAGGCCGCACACACAACTGCTCGTGTTCAGCAAAATACTTAGTGGTATGAGGTGGGCTTTGAACCCGTCCATGCTCCAAAGGAAGACACACCTTTTGCTATTTCACCCGTCTATTCTCGTAGGGAATGTGAATAATTCTTTCAGACATGGCTCATGATGACAGGGACCACTCTCATTTCACCCTCAGAGGCAGACAAGAGGACTGCAAAGGACTCAGGTGTCGTCCCTGCTGACTGAAGAGTACTCCCATTTCCCCTCGAACCCAAAGACACAGCAAAAGTAGCTTTCTCTTTGAAGAGCACACAACTTTTTCAAAATACAGAGCTAAAACGGTCCCTGCTTTAAATGCTTTAGCACTTAAAGCGGGGACCGTTTTAGCTGTGTATTCTGAAAAACATGTCTAGCATTCAAAGCACGGACAGTTTTAGCTGTGTATTTTCAAAAAGGTGTCTCTACCTGCCATAGCTCATGAAGTCAAAACGAGTGAGTTGTGTCCCCTTGATTTGAGCATTCTTTTAGTAAGAAAGGATTAAGTTCAATTTGAATTTTGGAAAACTGCTTCTCATCTTGTCAATCAGCTGTCAGTTTTGTGTGTTAATTTCTAGGAGAGGTAATAGAGTCAATCCAAAACCAAAGGTGTATTCAAGTCCAGATTGACAAGTCAAACCAAGAAAGCAGGCACTGAGCTGGCAGAGGGATCTTTTCCCAGTGGGCGTTAAGGCCAACATAAATCCCTGTGAAGGAATCGGGAATCAGAGACAGAAAGGGACTCGCCTAAGGCTTGTCACATGAAAGTGCCTGGCAGACTGACTGGCAGAGGGCTGGAAATCAAATCCAAATCTTCGCACGTGTAATTTCACAGGGTGCACCGCCTCCCCCAGGCCCAATGTGACACTTCAATGGCTTAACGAGGGCTTGACGGGATGGATGTCAACATGAAAAGACATAAGATTCCATCGGACCTGTCTTTGGCCCATTGTCTCTAAGGAGAATGTGCCTGGTTCAAATTCTCACTTTGCTTCTCACCTGAGAGATATGACCTCAGTGGTCAATGGGAAATGAGCTGGTTTCAGTCACCAACCTCTCACTCATCACCAAGAAAATTTCCTTCAACCATACATGGATTGTGTTTTCAGGAGTGCTGGGCTTCATCCACAGTTGTGAGTAACATGCTAAAAGAGGAAAAAAGATTTGCTGCTCAGGAATGGAGACAGAAATACAGACACACACACACAGACACAGACACACACACACACACACACACACACACACACACGACACAAAAATCACCCAAACCCAGGCCGCACACACAACTGCTCGTGTTCAGCAAAATACTTAGTGGTATGAGGTGGGCTTTGAACCCGTCCATGCTCCAAAGGAAGACACACCTTTTGCTATTTCACCCGTGTATTCTCGTAGGCAATGTGAAAAATTCTTTCAGACATGGCTCATGATGACAGGGACCACTCTCATTTCACCCTCAGAGGCAGACAAGAGGACTGCAATGGCTCAGGTGTCGTCCCTGCTGACTGAAGAGGACTCCCATTTACCCTCGAACCCAAAGACACAGCAAAAGTAGCTTTCTCCTTGAAGAGCACACAACTTTTTCAAAATAAACAGCTAAAACGGTCCCCGCTTTAAGTGCCTTAGCACTTAAAGCGGGGACCCTTTTAGCTGTGTATTCTGAAAAACATGTCTAGCATTCAAAGTACGGACAGTTTTAGCTTTGTATTTTCAAAAAGTTGTCTCTACCTGCCATATCTCATGAAGTCAAAACGAGTGAGCTGTGTCCCCTTGATTTGAGCATTCTTTTAGTAAGAAAGGATTAAGTTCAATTTGAATTTTGGAAAACTGCTTCTCATCTTGTCAATCAGCTGTCAGTTTTGTGTGTTAATTTCTAGGAGAGGTAATAGAGTCAATCCAAATCCAAAGGTGTACTCAAGTCCAGATTGACAAGTCAAACCAAGAAAGCAGGCACTGAGCTGGCAGAGGGATCTTTTCCCAGTGGGCGTTAAGGCCCACATAAATCCCTGTGAAGGAATCGGGAATCAGAGACAGAAAGGGACTCGCCTAAGGCTTGTCACATGAAAGTGCCTGGCAGACTGACTGGCAGAGGGCTGGAAATCAAATCCAAATCTTCGGACGTGTAATTTCACAGGGTGCACCGCCTCCCCCAGGCCCAATGTGACACTTCAATGGCTTAACGAGGGCTTGACGGGATGGATGTCAACATGAAAAGACATTCCATTCCATCGGACCTGTCTTTGGCCCATTGTCTCTAAGGAGAATGTGCCTGGTTCAAATTCTCACTTTGCTTCTCACCTGAGAGATGTGACCTCAGTGGTCAATGGGAAATGAGCTGGTTTCAGTCACCAACCTCTCACTCATCACCAAGAAAATTTCCTTCAACCATACATGGATTGTGTTTTCAGGAGTGCTGGGCTTCATCCACAGTTGTGAGTAACATGCTAAAAGAGGAAAAAAGATTTGCTGCTCAGGAATGGAGACAGAAATACAGACACACACACACACACACACACACACACACACACACAGACACACACACACACACGACACAAAATTCACCCAAACACAGGCCGCACACACAACTGCTCGTGTTCAGCAAAATACTTAGTGGTATGAGGTGGGCTTAGAACCCGTCCATGCTCCAAAGGAAGACACACCTTTTGCTATTTCACCCGTCTATTCTCGTAGGGAATGTGAATAATTCTTTCAGACATGGCTCATGATGACAGGGACCACTCTCATTTCACACTCAGAGGCAGACAAGAGGACTGCAAAGGACTCAGGTGTCGTCCCTGCTGACTGAAGAGGACTCCCATTTCCCCTCGAACCCAAAGACACAGCAAAAGTAGCTTTCTCATTGAAGAGCACACAACTTTTTCAAAATACACAGCGTATTTTTCAAAATACACAGGGGACCGTTTTAGCTGTGTATTCTGAAAAACATGTCTAGCATTCAAAGCACGGACAGTTTTAGCTGTGTATTTTCAAAAAGTTGTCTCTACCTGCCATAGCTCATGAAGTCAAAACGAGTGAGCTGTGTCCCCTTGATTTGAGCATTCTTTTAGTAAGAAAGGATTAAGTTCAATTTGAATTTTGGAAAACTGCTTCTCATCTTGTCAATCAGCTGTCAGTTTTGTGTGTTAATTTCTAGGAGAGGTAATAGAGTCAATCCAAAACCAAAGGTGTATTCAAGTCCAGATTGACAAGTCAAACCAAGAAAGCAGGCACTGAGCTCGCAGAGGGATCTTTTCCCAGTGGGCGTTAAGGCCCACATAAATCCCTGTGACGGAATCGGGAATCAGAGACAGAAAGGGACTCGCCTAAGGCTTGTCACATGAAAGTGCCTGGCAGACTGACTGGCAGAGGGCTGGAAATCAAATCCAAATCTTCGGACGTGTAATTTCACAGGGTGCACCGCCTCCCCCAGGCCCAATGTGACAATTCAATGGCTTAACGAGGGCTTGACGGGATGGATGTCAACACGAAAAGACATTCCATTCCATCGGACCTGTCTTTGGCCCATTGTCTCTAAGGAGAATGTGCCTGGTTCAAATTCTCACTTTGCTTCTCACCTGAGAGATGTGACCTCAGTGGTCAATGGGAAATGAGCTGGTTTCAGTCACCAACCTCTCACTCATCACCAAGAAAATTTCCTTCATCCATACATGGATTGTGTTTTCAGGAGTGCTGGGCTTCATCCACAGTTGTGAGTAACATGCTAAAAGAGGAAAAAAGATTTGCTGCTCCTGAATGGAGACAGAAATACAGACACACACACACAGACACACACACACACACACACACACACACGACACAAAAATCACCCAAACACGGGCCGCACACACAACTGCTCGTGTTCCGCAAAATACTTAGTGGTATGAGGTGGGCTTTGAACCCGTCCATGCTCCAAAGGAAGACACACCTTTTGCTATTTCACCCGTCTATTCTCGTAGGGAATGTGAATAATTCTTTCAGACATGGCTCATGATGACAGGGACCACTCTCATTTCACCCTCAGAGGCAGACAAGAGGACTGCAAAGGACTCAGGTGTCGTCCCTGCTGACTGAAGAGGACTCCCATTTCCCCTCGAACCCAAAGACACAGCAAAAGTAGCTTTCTCTTTGAAGAGCACACAAATTTTTCAAAATACAGAGCTAAAATGGTCCCTGCTTTAAATGCTTTAGCACTTAAAGCGGGGACCGTTTTAGCTGTGTATTCTGAAAAACATGTCTAGCATTCAAAGCACGGACAGTTTTAGCTGTGTATTTTCAAAAAGGTGTCTCTACCTGCCATAGCTCATGAAGTCAAAACGAGTGAGTTGTGTCCCCTTGATTTGAGCATTCTTTTAGTAAGAAAGGATTAAGTTCAATTTGAATTTTGGAAAACTGCTTCTCATCTTGTCAATCAGCTGTCAGTTTTGTGTGTTAAATTCTAGGAGAGGTAATAGAGTCAATCCAAAACCAAAGGTGTATTCAAGTCCAGATTGACAAGTCAAACCAAGAAAGCAGGCACTGAGCTGGCAGAGGGATCTTTTCCCAGTGGGCGTTAAGGCCCACATAAATCCCTGTGAAGGAATCGGGAATCAGAGACAGAAAGGGACTCGCCTAAGGCTTGTCACATGAAAGTGCCTGGCAGACTGACTGGCAGAGGGCTGGAAATCAAATCCAAATCTTCGGACGTGTAATTTCACAGGGTGCACCGCCTCCCCCAGGCCCAATGTGACACTTCAATGGCTTAACGAGGGCTTGACGGGATGGATGTCAACATGAAAAGACATAAGATTCCATCGGACCTGTCTTTGGCCCATTGTCTCTAAGGAGAATGTGCCTGGTTCAAATTCTCACTTTGCTTCTCACCTGAGAGATGTGACCTCAGTGGTCAATGGGAATTGAGCTGGTTTCAGTCACCAACCTCTCACTCATCACCAAGAAAATTTCCTTCAACCATACATGGATTGTGTTTTCAGGAGTGCTGGGCTTCATCCACAGTTGTGAGTAACATGCTAAAAGAGGAAAAAAGATTTGCTGCTCAGGAATGGAGACAGAAATACAGACACACACACACAGACACACACACACACACACACACACACACACACGACACAAAAATCACCTAAACACAGGCCGCACACACAACTGCTCGTGTTCAGCAAAATACTTAGTGGTATGAGGTGGGCTTTGAACCCGTCCATGCTCCAAAGGAAGACACACCTTTTGCTATTTCACCCGTCTATTCTCGTAGGGAATGTGAATAATTCTTTCAGACATGGCTCATGATGACAGGGACCACTCTCATTTCACCCTCAGAGGCACACAAGAGGACTGCAAAGGACTCAGGTGTCGTCCCTGCTGACTGAAGAGTACTCCCATTTCCCCTCGAAACCAAAGACACAGCAAAAGAAGCTTTCTCTTTGAAGAGCACACAACTTTTTCAAAATACACAGCTAAAACGGTCCCCGCTTAAAGCACTTAATGCGGGGACCGTTTTAGCTGTGTATTCTGAAAAACATGTCTAGCATTCAAAGCACGGAGAGTTTTAGCTGTGTATTTTCAAAAAGGTGTCTCTACCTGCCATAGCTCATGAAGTCAAAACGAGTGAGCTGTGTCCCCTTGATTTGAGCATTCTTTTAGGAAGAAAGGATTAAGTTCAATTTGAATTTTGGAAAACTGCTTCTCATCTTGTCAATCAGCTGTCAGTTTTGTGTGTTAATTTCTAGGAGAGGTAATAGAGTCAATCCAAAACCAAAGGTGTATTCAAGTCCAGATTGACAAGTCAAACCAAGAAAGCAGGCACTGAGCTGGCAGAGGGATCTTTTCCCAGTGGGCGTTAAGGCCCACATAAATCCCTGTGAAGGAATCGGGAATCAGAGACAGAAAGGGACTCGCCTAAGGCTTGTCACATGAAAGTGCCTGGCAGACTGACTGGCAGAGGGCTGGAAATCAAATCCAAATCTTCGGACGTGTAATTTCACAGGGTGCACCGCCTCCCCCAGGCCCAATGTGACACTTCAATGGCTTAACGAGGGCTTGACGGGATGGATGTCAACACGAAAAGACATTCCATTCCATCGGACCTGTCTTTGGCCCATTGTCTCTAAGGAGAATGTGCCTGGTTCAAATCCTCACTTTGCTTCTCACCTGAGAGATGTGACCTCAGTGGTCAATGGGAAATGAGCTGGTTTCAGTCACCAACCTCTCACTCATCACCAAGAAAATTTCCTTCAACCAGACATGGATTGTGTTTTCAGGAGTGCTGGGCTTCATCCACAGTTGTGAGTAACATGCTAAAAGAGGAAAAAATATTTGCTGCTCAGGAATGGAGACAGAAATACAGACACACACACACAGACACACACACACACACACACACACACACACACACACGACACAAAAATCACCAAAACACAGGCCGCACACACAACTGCTCGTGTTCAGCAAAATACTTAGTGGTATGAGGTGGGCTTTGAACCCGTCCATGCTCCAAAGGAAGACACACCTTTTGCTATTTCACCCATCTATTCTCGTAGGCAATGTGAATAATTCTTTCAGACATGGCTCATGATGACAGGGACCACTCTCATTTCACCCTCAGAGGCAGACAAGAGGACTGCAATGGCTCAGGTGTCGTCCCTGCTGACTGAAGAGGACTCCCATTTACCCTCGAACCCAAAGACACAGCAAAAGTAGCTTTCTCCTTGAAGAGCACACAACTTTTTCAAAATAAACAGCTAAAACGGTCCCCGCTTTAAGTGCCTTAGCACTTAAAGCGGGAACCCTTTTAGCTGTGTATTCTGAAAAACATGTCTAGCATTCAAAGTACGGACAGTTTTAGCTTTGTATTTTCAAAAAGTTGTCTCTACCTGCCATATCTCATGAAGTCAAAACGAGTGAGCTGTGTCCCCTTGATTTGAGCATTCTTTTAGTAACAAAGGATTAAGTTCAATTTGAATTTTGGAAAACTGCTTCTCATCTTGTCAATCAGCTGTCAGTTTTGTGTGTTAATTTCTAGGAGAGGTAATAGAGTCAATCCAAATCCAAAGGTGTACTCAAGTCCAGATTGACAAGTCAAACCAAGAAAGCAGGCACTGAGCTGGCAGAGGGATCTTTTCCCAGTGGGCGTTAAGGCCCACATAAATCCCTGTGAAGGAATCGGGAATCAGAGACAGAAAGGGACTCGCCTAAGTCTTGTCACATGAAAGTGCCTGGCAGACTGACTGGCAGAGGGCTGGAAATCAAATCCAAATCTTCGCACGTGAAATTTCACAGGGTGCACCGCCTCCCCCAGGCCCAATGTGACACTTCAATGGCTTAACGAGGGCTTGACGGGATGGATGTCAACATGAAAAGAAATAAGATTCCATCGGACCTGTCTTTGGCCCATTGTCTCTAAGGAGAATGTGCCTGGTTCAAATTCTCACTTTGCTTCTCACCTGAGAGATGTGACCTCAGTGGTCAATGGGAAATGAGCTGGTTTCAGTCACCAGCCTCTCACTCATCACCAAGAAAATTTCCTTCAACCATACATGGATTGTGTTTTCAGGAGTGCTGGGCTTCATCCACAGTTGTGAGTAACATGCTAAAAGAGGAAAAAAGATTTGCTGCTCAGGAATGGAGACAGAAATACAGACACACACACACAGACACAGACACACACACACACACACACACACGCACACACACATTACACAAAAATCACCCAAACAAAGGCCGCACACACAACTGCTCGTGTTCAGCAAAATACTTAGTGGTATGAGGTGGGCTTTGAACACGTCCGTGCTCCAAAGGAAGACACACCTTTTGCTATTTCACCCGTTTATTCTCGTAGGTAAAGTGAATAATTCTTTCAGACATGGCTCATGATTACAGGGTCCACTCTCATTTCACCCTCAGAGGCACACAAGAGGACTGCAAAGGACTCAGGTGTCGTCCCTGCTGACTGAAGAGGACTCCCATTTCCCCTCGAACCCAAAGACACAGCAAAAGTAGCTTTCTCTTTGAAGAGCACACAACTTTTTCAAAATAACAGCTAAAACGGTCCCCGCTTAAA